>NC_090447.1:1336595961-1337220961 GCF_031143425.1 Pleurodeles waltl | reverse complement strand
GGCAAGGGAAGAGAAAAGAGATGGTGGCAGCGACAGAGAAGATGAGGTGTCTATGGGTGGGGGTGTTTGCCCCAGATTACCCAAGGGGGTGGTTCCTGTCTATGTAGAGGGGGATGACATAGATAAGTGGCTAGGGGCCTTGAAGAGGGCCCTCCAGATGAGGAGAGTTAAGCCTCAGAACTGGGGTTCACTTTTTTGGGAGTTGGTCCCCAACTCTGGGAGGGATAGGCTCCTAACCTTGAGGGTGGAGGAGGCAGATTCATACCCCAGTATGAAGAGATGCTTAACTAAAAGTTTGGTCTGACCCCAGAGCAGTATGAGATGAAGTTCAGGGACACCCAGAAGGTCAATACCCAGTCTTGGGTTGACTTTGTAGACATCTCACTTAAGGCACTAGAGGGCTGGATTCATGGTAACAAAGTAAATACTTATGAGGGGTTATACAATCTGATCATGAGAGACCACATCTTGACCAATTGTATCCAAGAAAGGTTACACCAGCATCTAGTGGACTTTAAGCTGACCAACCCTAGAGAGCTGGGGGAGGCAGCTGATGAGTGGTTGAGAACCAAGGTGGTTGTCAAGTCCCAGGGTGGAGACTCCAAGACGGGGGTCAGGTCCCCAAAAACCTAAGGAGGTAGGTGGTAAGCCCACCACAGAGACTCCCTCTGTACCCCAGAACCCTATGAAGGAGGGGATTAAATCCCACTCCCACTCTGACAAGCAGAGACAGGTAGACCCAGGGTCAAAAAAAGCTCCTGGACAGTAAGGCTTGCTTTGACTGTCAACAGACAGGTTACTTTAGAGGAGATGCAGCCTGTCCAAAGAAGGAGGTTAGCACTGGGCTGTCCAGTGTAGCCATGGAGGAGGACTCCTCAGATGATGAAGTCTTCCTAGCATTGGGCTGGGAGACAGGACCAGATGGTAAGCTGGTGATCCCTGAGGGTGGAAGTAGACAATTTCACCCCATTGAGGCGAATGTGATTCCTACCACTGGCCTGAGAGACACCTGTGCCAGTCACACTATAGTGAGTGACCAGTTAGTGACCCCAGACATGTATGTCCCAGGAGAGACCAGGAAAGTCAGGACAGCCGCAGGGGGAGGTCACCTCCCAACCTGTAGCCATAGTGCCCCTAGAGAGGGAGGGTATCCTTGACTGGTTTAGGGCGGTAGTCAGTGCTGACTTCCCCCTAGATTGTATCCTAGGCAATGACCTCCCAGAGGTGAGTCTGGTCACAGATGGGGCGGTTGCCCAGGGCGCCCACCCCAACCCAAAGTCCTGGGGAGACAGTCCCTACAGTTAGGAGACAGGGGTCCCCAAGAAAAGGAAAAAAGAAAAGGAAGGGTTACCCACTCTTAAAAAGAGCTCTGGGAGCCAAAGGCCTTCTGCCCCAGTAGGGGGGAGCCCAAAGTTGGCAAGGGTGAGGCCTCACCTGACCCCAAGGAAGTCCTGAGTAGGCAGGCAGCTGTCCACATGCAGGGTGTTGCCCCTGTAGTGACAGAAGGGAGAGTGGAAGATGGGTGTCTGCCACAAGAGGTGGTAGCCCCCCACTCTAGACTTCAAGAAGGGTGCCAGGACCCCACAGTTGCCCTAAAGCAGCTCAGCCACCTGTCAGTAGAGAGCTTGGGGTGTGGTTCTGGGTGCTGACAGCTGTCAGTAGCCTCTGCTCGGTGCTAGCTTTCCTGGCAGCACTGCACTTAGCCTGGGAGGCAGACCCCCAGGGCCAAAAACAAAGTAGGCCCCTGACCCTGTTGGTCATGGTGGGGTTGCTCAAGTGTTGGGTGACCTTTTTGGGTAAGCTAGGTGTTGCCCTTGCAAAGTTAGGGATAGGGGAGGTGGGCATCTCACTACCCAAGTTGGCAGAGAGGGAGGAGGAAGACTCCCCTAGAGGAATGTTTCAGTTTAAGATGGGTCCTTTCACTGTTGGGATGGGTTCACTACCCAGAGGGAGTGACCATGACAGGAGGAAGACTCTCCCACGGTTGGGCTGAGTGTCCTGGGCGTGTGGGGGTGAGGGGGACTTGTGTGAGAAAACAGGGTTGATTGCAGAGGCCCCCTAATGTATTGCCCCCATGTTTCACTTTTTGCTGGTGTTTTCCTGACTTTGATGGTGCCCTGGGTACTGCTAACCAGTCCCAGGGCCTGTGCTCTGTGTAAAATCAGTTTGCAAATTAGGCTAATTATAATTGGCTAAGTCAACCTACCTATAAGTCCCTAGTATATGGTAGGGCATGTAGGTTTAGGGACCCCAGCAGAGGTGCCCATGGTCATTTTAAAAGCAGGCCTGCCTTGCTGGCTGCTTTCAAATTAACGTGACATGCAAATTCAACTTTGGAATTAAAAGTAGTTCCAAAGCTTTAAACTACCTTATTTTTACATATACGTCACCCCTAAGGTGTTCCCTATGTGCCCCTAGGGCTAGGTGCCATGTAACTATAAGCAGGGACCTTATAAAAATAGTTCTATAAGCCCTGGTGAGGTAAAAAAGCCAAATTAGTTTTTCCCTCATTATAGTGAATGGCCGCCATAGGCTAGAATGGAGAGACTTTATTTTAATTTTTAAAATCCCCTTAAGTAACAGATACTACAAGTTTGGTATCAAGTTAATTGTTATAAGAAATCCCAAAACTTCCAGTTCTTGGATTTATTATAAATTGTTCAGGTAAAGAGTTTTAAACTTTACCTGAAAAGTTGCCAACTTCAGCGCTGCAGTGTTTTTGCTGCTTCGCTCTGATTGGCCAGCCTCTGGCAGCCTGGCCAGGCTTCTTGGATGAGGTGTGAAGTGGCCTGACTCCACACAAAGAGATGTGCCTGGGGGAGGAGATCTTCCCTCAGCAGATGGGGAAGCAAGATGGGGTGAGGGCTGCCAAACTGGTCTTCAAAAGCAGGGAAGGACCTTTGCAGCAACCCAACAACACCCTCACATCCTGCAAACCCAGGCAATTAGGTGCCCCCTTGATTAGATTAGGAGAGGGCAGGAGGGGGGGGTGTTTAGGATCTAGCCACACCTTTGGGTGGTGTCAGCCAGATATAACCTCCAAAAATCACTTTCAGCCATGATGGATTTTTGAGGAATGTTGCTCCCTGGGATTGACTTTTGTCACACTTCCCAGGAAGTGGTCATCACAGGGGGAAGGACCCTGCCCCTGATTGGAGAACCAGGACCCCCTGTTTTTCACCCAGGAGGAAGGATAAAACTGGCCGACCTGCACCCACACCTCAGATCCCCATCAGATTCCAACAAGGAAGAACTGCAGGAGAAGAAGGACTGCCCTGCTGGACCCCTGGCCTGCACCTGGACACTGCACTCTGGAGGACTGCACCAGCTGTACACTTGGCCTTCACCACAAGAAGGACTTTGCCTGGCTTCAACTGGTTCAAGGAGGGACTCCCTGTTTGCTACAGGTGAAAAATTGCTAACCAGAGTCCCCTGCACCAACTCGTGAAGAAACCAACCAGCTGACCACTGTCCAGTGGCTAAAAAGGAGTTCGTGCCAGGCACATTCTGGGAGTTGCAGTCCGCACCCTCAAGGAGCATCTCAGAGCTTCTGGAACCTTGGGGTGAACTGTGGACCTCAAAAGAACCTTAAAAGAACATCTGGAAGAAGATCCAGAAGTTTGGAGAAGGATGGAGAACTTTTGGAAAAAAGCTCCATAGAGGGACCGACCTGCCGCGGCAACTCTAGCCGGCTTGCCTCAACCGCGACCAGGCCTGACTTGCATGTTCGTCCCGGTGAAGAAAATCTCCAAAAAAGAGACTAAGTCCAAACGTAGGAAGTTGACCGGGACCTCCTAGCCAGCGTATCCGAAGAGGGCTCCAAGGACGTCGGATCAAGACTCAGGGTTGCCCCAGTCAAAGGATTTTCACCTCGAAAAAATGATTACGTCCGAGGTAAAAATCTCCACAGAGGGCTCCCGCAAGGCATATCCGAGGAAGAGTTCCAGGAAGTCGGATTGGACTGGCAGGTTCGTCCCGCTGAAGAAAATCTCCAGAAAAACAACTAAGTCCTAAGGTAAACTTTTGACCGAGGCCTCCCGTGCGCTGTAGCCGAGCAGGGCTCCACCGCGGTCGGCCTTAAACTTTGACTTTGCCCCAGTCAAGGTGCGACCAGGTGACCAGATTGGCGCTTTTTGTTTCTATGCGCTAGAAAGCAATAATTCTTTAAAAATTCATATCTTCAGTTCCCCTTATCCGTTATTATTTGTTTTGGTGTCATTTTAAAGCTAAACATATTACCTATTTTAATAAATTGATTTTGGATTTTTAAACTGTTTCCTGAGTTTTATTTATTTACTGTTTTGTTATATTTGAATGCTTTACGCTTTGTCTCCTAAGTTAAGCATTGTCACTCGTTGCCAAACTACCAAGGGTTGAACTAGGTTTAATTTACTGAGACCTGACTGGACCTAAGTGGAGGTTAGTGGCCTATTGCTAAGTGTAGGTACTTACCTGCCCTTACCAAAACCCATTTTCCAACACAGTGTTTCAGCTGATCTGTTTATTTTCACATGGAAATTTCCTCAGAATGCACAAGAGGGAATGGTCACATGCTTTGCCATCACTGTACTTCAAGGTGACCATGTAACACTAGGGCCATCACAAGTCAGAGTCTACTCACAGAAGAAAGGTCAGGCCATCTCATCTCAATGTGTCCACTCAGTGAGAGGACTTTGTTGGCCCTCTCAGCAAAGAGCGAGGGCTAGAATAGAAGTTCGACAGATGGGAAGACCTGTCCGCTAAACTTCAAATGGGGAGGTCGCCGCTACATGGGCGACCTCCGCACTGGACCCATTACGTGTTTCCCGATAGGCTGACGGGGGGAAACTCAGGTTTCCCCCCGTCAGCCCAGCAGGAACCAGGTGGCAGAATTGTGTCCAGCTTGAAATCAAGCCGACAGCAATGCTGTCACCTGCAGGTTGCACCAGCACCCTCGCAATGTTCACTGTCTGCACAGCAGATAGTGAACATTGCAAGGGTGTTGGGCATGGGGACCCCTGCACTGCCCATGCCAAGTGCATGGGCAGTACAAGGGCCCCCCTGTGGCCCCATGCATCTGTTCTCTGCCAGCCTTTTCATGGCGGTAAAACCTGTTGGAGAACGATGCAGCACTGCCATGGCTAATTGCGATCTCTACCCGCTGTCAACTCGTCAGGATCAGCGATCCCAGTGGAGATCCCGGAGGTCTGACCAATCCCCATCAAGTTAGGCTAATTGAAAAACGTTATTTATCAACTTTAATTTTTCATTTAATCTTTCCTTATAAACCCCTTCTTAGTATATGTCTGTTTTCTCTTTCAAGAGAATTCATAGAATGATATCTACATTAGGCCTTTGGCAGCACTTCAATTTGTGATTCGTTGTTGCCCACCCACTAGCTCCCCTAGCTTGATGTCTGGCATGTATGTTTCCACTTGGTGAGGTTCAACCACTGCCTTCCTATTTATGAAATCTTCAATTTAGTTGTGAAGTTGTAATTTTTCATTAATACAGCACAAAAGGAACTGGGAGAGTTATACTTTTCATGCCTGAAGCACCAGCAGGCTAATTGGCATTAGACTGCCTGCTGTTGGCCTAGAAGTGCTGCTTTTACTAGGTGTGAAATATCACTCTCAGAGAAGAGACAATGGCTTGGATCTATAAGGATGGCATGGAGGAAAGACTGTGGATCCAGATTCATCCAAGCAGAGTAATTTAGAAGTGTACGAGAACTGCAAAGGGTCCAGGGACATCTACTTTTCATAGTTTAGTGATAAGGGAAGCCTGGAGAAGAGGAGCATGTAACCCATATATAGACTTTAGCCTTTTTGTGTTAGTTTTAATGGTGGAAGGCCCTTTAGACAGTTCTGGTCTCTAGAGTCTTAGTAGGACCTTGCGACAAAGGTTTCTGACTTCCTAGAGAAATTTGTCAGACACAACGTCAAGGTTGCCCTGTTAGAAGATTTTGAGTTCTAAAAAAGCGACTAAAGAGCATTTTCATGATAATACTACAAAATGCTATTTACAAACCTACGCTTAGAGGTTCAGCCTCCCCTCTCCTGTCTATTTTATGTGAAGATCTCCACCCAATTGCGAAATCTCCAAACACATAGGCATACATTTTAGTAGTAAATATGGAAGGGGCAAGAAGGCTCGGTTGAAAAATAGGGAATACTTACTACAAAATTGGAAAGACTAAGGGAGGAGTAAAGAGAGGTTTAGGGAGAGACATGCATTCACCCACAATTGAGAAACCCCATTCATATTTACATTGTGTGCTTCTAAAGTTATTTAAACCAAACAGGACCCAAAAACATAGCAAATGTACTTCATCTCAGAGCTGAAGCATGCACAGTACCACACAGGCCAACTACTGGCTCTGTAACAACTCCATAACAAAATAATGAAGGTAGGGCTTAAAATAAAACCCAATAGCAAATAATGAAAATATTAAATTAAAGTCAAAATAAAAACACAATTAATTCCTTGTAAACAATTATCAAAAAATCATATTTTTAATCTAATTTAACGTATTTTAATAATCTTGTTTACATGTTAAAATTAGTGTAACAATTATTTGTAACAATTCTATGTTTATCTCTTTTAATAATTATAATATATAATACAAAATCTTTTTTTTAATTGTTATTCTATTTTGTTTTATTTTGGTTATTAATGTATTTTAATTTAATATATTCAAAATTAAAATTAAGTTACTAATGCTGTAATATTTTTATATTGCTCTACAGTTAACATAGATATCTCACATTATTTTATATTAACAATTTGCAGTAAAATATTTTTAATTCTTTGTAAAGTTTAATAAACGTTTAAACTTTTGCCTATCCTATACTTTACCATACAGAGACCCCTGCCCACATGTGAAAAGTTACTAATAGTAACTTTAAAATATGAAGTTTTTTAATGATTGTTCAATGGATCTAAGTATGCTCAATTACATAAAAATAATTTTGTAAAGATTTATTTTTAGAAAACACCTGAAGTTAAATATTAGCATTTACTTACTATGCATTACAAATTACAAAAATGTATGTGTAGTATTAACTGAAATAGATTTCACTTAAAAAAAACAATAATTAAAGGTACATTTATTTTAAGTCCCTTTCTCTGTTATTTTCTATGGGAGGGCAGTATCAGTGGCTGGCTGTGTATTGTGTTAGGCTTAATACTGGTCCTTTTTGGCTGTAGTACCTCACACATGTACATGTGGCTCCACGCTTTGCTTAATGGGGTGGAGACATGGCGAGATGCAAGTCTACACTTTTGAGTAACTTTACACTCATAAATTATGAATAAAAAAAATTAGTAACACTATTCAAGTGGAAAAGTAAACATCCAGGCATAAATTACACATGGGGGCAAGTTACCTTTGTAAATGGTTCTATGTGTCCAAAGGTAGAAATTTTGTCTGGGAAAAAATGCAAAACGTGTCCACCCAATGAGAGGACTTTGGTATTATGAAATTCAAATTCTTCTGCTTTGAGGTTTTCCTTCCACAAGCAATGGCTTCAGACAGACCTTATCCAAAGGTTTAGGTCCTGATTACAAGTTTAGTAGTCGGACCGCCAGACCACCTTGTTGGTGGTCCTAAAAAGACTGCCATGCTGATTGTCTTTCAGACTGCCCTATTATGAGTTACACAAGCAGGACTGCCGACCGCCAAGCAAAAAACGGCAGACCGGCAGCGGTGCAGAGGCCTGGAAATAGGTGGTCTGACCTCCAGTGCAGACAGCACAGTGGCCAAGCATTACAAGCACATAGTTGCCGTGGATGAACATCACGGCGGTCAGCCAATGGCAGTCTGAACCACAGCAGTACGTAGTCAGCAAAGCAATAGCCAATTGCTCATTGGATGAATTGGAAAGAATCACAGCTGATACACATTGCCACAGTGGACACACCTGCAAAGGACACTATAGAACACATCCCTTCACAGACCACAATCTTTTGCATTTTCAATTGAAAACACAGAAGCCAGAGCACCTTATTTCCCAAACGCTTCACAGGATTAGGCACCCTTTTTTTTTCACCATCCCTTAGAACAACCTGCTTACACTTTTGTTCATTCGCACCTTTTTGAACTTCCCCTGTTATGTAAGTCACTGTCACCCGTTTCCTTTTTTTCCTCCATGTCACGGTTGAAAAATCACAGTTTTTCAGAATATGATTTAAGAGTCATGGTGGATGAAATCATAAGACTAGAAGCACAATTGTTTGAAGCACAAGTCCAGCACACTCCTCTCAGTAGGAACCTCGAAATGTGGGACCGGATAGTCAACAGATTCAATGCTGTAGGTACCACCCTGCGCACAAAGGAGGACATGAGGAAGAGATGGAATGACCTCAGAGTCAAGGTCCATTCCTTGGTCTCCAGGCACCAGCTGCAGGCTAAGAAGACTGGTGATGGCCCACCCTGTGCTCATTACATCTCTTTCCCTGGGAGGAGAAGGTCTTGACCATCCTGCATCCTGAAGGCTTGACAGGAATATCTGGGGGAGTGCAGTCTGGTAAGTTACAACACAATTTTTTTAACCAAAATGCAATGTCATGCATGCTCACAGCTCAACTTTTGCCAATGTGTTGTTCATGTACCCCACCAACATTCAATACCCAGAGTATCTGAATCTAAACACTGCCAATCTGCATTATTGGACCCAACAGCACAGCTACCAAGGTCCATCACATACCATAATGTGTCCCAGTCTTTCAATGTCAAAAAATGATAACAGAACTCTTGGTATGTTTCAACAGGTAAATGTATGCCCAAAACCAAAATTTAGTCTGTATATGTAATAGACGACATTTGTATAGTGTGTGTTGTACTGAGAGCTACCTGACTGCAACTCCCAAGAGGCACTGTTTCAGCAACTCCAAACACCACACCAGCATCCACTTGTCAAAAGACCCCTGTTTGTTGACTCTCTCCAATGAAGTGTACTCACCTGGGAGGATACTATTTTTCCAGTGTTGGAAGTAGAGGGAGTGACATGACTGCTAAGGCCAGGAAGGCCTGGTGTCCGTAAATCCAACCACCAGCCCAGTGTACACTTGCCCAAATACCCCTGTTTGGTAACTTTCAATTGAAGTGTACTCACCTGGGAGGATAATATTTGTAAAGTGTGTGTACTAGAGATAGTGACCAGACTGCAAATCCCAAGAGGAAATGTTTCACTAACTCCAAACATCAGCCCAGTGGTCCCTTGCCCTAATACATCTGTTAGTGAAATCTCAAAGCAAGTTTACTCACCTGGGGGGCGAAGATTTGTCAAGTGTATGTAGTAGGGAGGAGGACCTAACTGCAACTCCTAGGTGGTCTCGTAGGAGGCATTGTTTCAGCAAATCCAAACAGCAGACTAGTGTACACTTGCCAAATACCCCTGTTTGGTAACTCTCAATTGAAGTGTACTCACTTAAGAGGATAATATTTGTATAGTGTGTGTACTAGAGAGAGTGAGTGACCAGACTGCAACTTTCAGGAGGCACTGTTTCACTAACTCCAAACACCAGCCCAGTGGCCACTTGCCCCAATATATGTTGGTGAACTCTCAAATGACGTTTACTCACCTGTGGGGAGAACATTCGTCAAGTGTGTGTAGCAGGGAGAGTGACTTGACTGCTACTCCCAGGAGGCACTGTTTCATCAAATCGAAACACCAGACCAGTGTGCACTTGTCAAATAACCCCTGTTTGGCAAATCACAAATGAACTTTGCTCACATCTGAGGATACCATTTGTCAAGTGTGGAGAGTAGAGGGAGTGACCTGATTGCTAAGGCCAGGAAGCCCTATGTCTGTAAATCCACTCACCAGTCCAGGCTTCTCTTGTCCAAATACCATTGTTTGGTAAACCACAAATGAAGTGCACTCACCTTGGGAGATCACATTTGTATAGTGTGTGTAGTACAGGGAGTGGCATGACTGCTGAGGCCACTGAGGCCAGGAGGCTCTGATACTGTTACCCCACTCGCCAGTCTAGTGTTCTCTTATCCAAATACCATTGTTTGGTACACCACAAATGAAGTGTACTCACCTGGGAGATCACATTTGTATAATGTGTATAGTACAGGGAGTGGCATGATTGCTGAGGCCAGGAGGCTCTGTTACTCTTACTCTATACACCAGGCCAGTGTTCTCCTGTCCAAATACAATGTTTGGTAAACCACAAATGAATTGTACTCACCAATGAGGATACAGTTTGAGAAGGGTTGGGAAGTAGAGGGAGTGACTGCAAAGACCAATAGGCCTGGTAACTCTTACTCCAAACACTAGCACAGTTGCCCCTTGTCTAAATATCATTGTTTGTCAACTATCAAATGAAGTATACTCACCTGGGACAGATCAAACACAGATCATGCCCAAATCACAGATGTATCTGTCAACATAGCTCCATCTTGACTTGTTAACTCAAGACGAAATATTGGAGACGGGAATGACACCTTAACCACTATTAACAATTATTTATAAGGCCTCAAGATGCATCACCAGACCGGTATTGGCATCAGACACATTCACACTGCACTGTGCACATGACTCTAGTCACATATACGACAAATTCCTGGGATGGCCCCCAACTAGGCCTCCTAATGGGCAATGCCATATCGTGCCTAGCCACTGTTTTGCCTGACCAGGTGCCAAGATGGCATTTTCAGTCCATTCCCCCTAGTGCTAATGATCTGAACTTTTCAGCAGCAGCTTGAGTTAGAATGATTTGCCATGCTTCAAACATGGCATGTCAATACACCCAATACTCTGGTTACTTGCCACAATTGGACTTTCTGCAACTTAACTTTGTACTAGGTCTCTGCTTACTGTAACACTAAACCGTTGGAGGTAGATATCAAAACACAATCAGTAACATTGTATGTTTTTAATCAACAAGTGGAGTTGTCACTGGGCAAACTGAGGCCACAGAACAGACTGCCACTACCCTCCTCGATGAAGCCTTTAGTGATGACGGCACTCCTGGATGTCTGGGCATGGAGGACGGTTCTGACCCACCTGGGCAACCTAGTCAGACGGCAACAGGGAGTCTCACTGTGACCACTACATCAACTCTCAGCCCAGCTGCCTCAACATCACAGGCAGCCATTCGTCCCTGAGCCTGTGTCCTGAGCACCCTGCGCAAGGGCACACGCCTGTGGAGGTAGGGCGCATGGGAGGGTTGCTGTGGGTCAGCGGTGAGACCACTGGGGGCTGATCTTGGCCAGGACACCATCAGCCACGTTTTGGGGGTGTATCAGGAGTCCCCAGGTGTGATGGGCTAGGTCTTGATTGAACTCCAGAAATTAAGCAGTTACAGAGGGACCTTGTAGGAAGCTGGCTCTGTATATACTATATCAAAATGAGATATAGGGCCTCATTCCAACCCTGGCGGTCATAGACCGCCAGGGTGGCTGTCCACGGAAGCACCGCCAACCGGCTGGCGGTGCTTCATGTGGAATTCCGACCGCGGCTGTAAAGCCGCGGTCGCCCAGCCAGGTCCGGCGGTTTCCCGCCGGATTAGCCCCGGCTGGGAGAATCCTCAATGGCGGCGCTGCAAGCAGCGCCGCCATGGGGATTCCGACCCCCTTCCCGCCAGCCTGTTTCTGGCGGTTTTCACCGCTAGAAACAGGATGGCGGGAACGGGTGTCGTGGGGCCCCTAGGGGCCCCTGCACTGCCCATGCCACTGGCATGGGCAGTGCAGGGGCCCCCTAACAGGGCCCCAGCATGATTTTCACTGTCTGCATAGCAGACAGTGAAAATCGCGACGGGTGCAACTGCACCCGTCGCACCCCTGCAACACCACCGGCTCCATTCGGAGCCGGCTTCTGTGTTGCAGGGCCTTTCCCGCTGGGCCGGCGGGCGCTCCCTTGGCAGGCGCCCGCCGGCCCAGCGGGAAAGTCTGAATGGCCTCCGCGGTCTTTTGACCGCGGAGCAGCCAATTGGCGGTTTCCGCTAGGCGGGCGGCGCCCGCCGCCCGCCAATATTGGAATGACCCCCATAGTGTGCACAAGCTCCAAGAGGCTTAACAAAGGCTATAATAAATAATACTAATGCTCTATTTGTGGTAGTGTGGTCGAGCAGTTAGGCTTATCAGAGGTTAGTGTTAAGCATTTGTTATACACACACAAGCAATAAGTGAAAACACACACTCAATTACTTAATTCCAGGCCAATAGGTTTTTATATAGAAAAATATTATTTTGTTAATTTATTTTTTGAACCACAAGATTCATTTAGCTGGTAAGCACATTCAGTGAAAGGTACTTTGCATAGTAATAGTTGAGACTGTGAAGGGATTCAATATTGTACACAGTTTTCATTAAAATGGAAAAAAGCTATTTTTAAAGAGGACACCAATTTTCAGCAGTTCCTAGGGAGGTGACAGTTTCAGAGGTAAATACCACACTTACGGGTTCAGTCTCCGGGGCATAGGTAGCCCACCATTGGGGGGTTCAAGGCAACCCCAGCACCCAGCACCAGCAACACAGTGCCAGTCTGGTGCAGAGGTCAAACAGGAGCCAAAATAACGTGGGTGCCTATGGAGACAGAGGGTACTCCAGTTCCAGTCTGCTTACAGGTAAGTACCTGCGTTGTCAGAGGGCAGATCAGGGTGGTTTGGAGGAGTACTGGAGGGGCCCCTAGTAGGCACAAAAACCACACCCTCAGCGGCAGAGGGTGGGTTCTCAATAGAACTCTAAGGAGGGACCTGGGGCCACTTAGGCACTGCAGGCAGGGCACAGGCGGGCCTCTCGGGCAAGCCACCAACTGGGCAAGAGTTAGGGCCGTCTGCTGGTCATTGCTGCACCGATGATCAATTTCTCAAAGGCCTGGAATATCTTTGTCCTGGGCAGTCGCAGTCAGGGGGGGTCCTCGAGATTCCCTCTGCAGGCGTTGTTGTGGGGGTGCAGAGAGGTCAGCCCAGGGTAGACACATTGTCGGAGTTGCCTTGGGGTCATCTCTGCATAGTTGGTGTCTCTGGACACAGGACGGGGGGGTCGGGTGCAGAGTATTGGAGACTCACGCTTCTGGAGTGAGGTGGGCGTCCCTTTCAAGTTGGTTTCTCGGTCTTTTCTTTGGACAGATCCACTGTCCACTGGTGTTTCTCGGTCCTCGGTGATGCAGGTGGTCGCCTGGAGGCTTTTCAGGGGTCGCTGGTCCTGTAGGATGCCTTGCTTCTTTTCTTGCAGCTTTTCAAAGTAGGAGACGGGCCGGTAGGGCTAGGGCCGAGTCAGTTGATGTCTCCTTCTCTTCTCTGCGGGGTTTTCAGTTCAACATTCCTTCTTCTTTCTTGAGGTCATCAGGAATCTGAAGAGCTGGGTTCTGAGTCACCCATAAATACTAAATTTAGGGGTGTGTTAGGGTTAAAGGGCAGTAGTTAATGGCTACTGTCCCTGAGGGTGGCTACACCCTCCTTGTGCCCACTCGTACTGGGGAGGGGAGCACATCCCTATCCCTATTGGTCCTAATCCTCCAAAGCAAGATGGAGGTTTTCTCAAGGAGGGGGTCACTTCAGCTCTGGTCACCTTAGGGATGGACCTGTCTGAGGGGCTGACTCCTCCTTGTTTTTCTCATTACCCCTCTGGACCTGCAGCCAAAAGTGGGGGCTCGTCCGGGGGGTGGGTATCTCCACTAGCTGGAGTGCCCTTGGGCATTGAAACACCAGGCTTGAGCCTTTGAGGTTCTCCACCAGGTGTTACAGTTCCTGCAGGGGGAGGTGTGAAGCACCTCAACCCAGGACAGTCTTTGTTTCTGACCACAGAGTGCACAAGGGCACTCACCCCAGGCAGTAAGAAAATCATCTGGTAGTGGCAAGCTGGCACAGACCGGTCAGCCTTGCACTAACAGTTTGGCTAACACATCTCCAAGATGCCATCTGTGTGCATTTTTCAATAAATGGCACATTGGCATCAGTGTGGGTTTATTTTTCTGAGAAGTTTGATCCCAAACTTCCCAGTATTCAGGCTAACCATTATGGTGCTGTGGAGTTTGTAATGAAAAAACTCCCAGACCATATACTCAGTATGGCTACCCTGCACTTACAATGTCTAAGCATTGACTTAAACCCTGTAGGGGCATTTTGCTCATGCAGCTTTGCCCTCACCTGTGGTATAGTGCACCCTGCCTTAGGGATTTAAGGCCTGCTAGAGGGGTGACTTACCTATATCACAGGCAGCGGTCTTTGGGCATGGCACTCTGAGGGGAGTGCCATGTCGACTTTGTCTTTTCTCCCCACCAGCACACACAAGCTGCAAAGCAGTGTGCATGCACTGAGTGAGGGGCCCCTGAGGGTGGCATTATATATGCTGCAGCCCTTAGTGACCTTCCCTGGCCACAGGGCCCTTGGTACCAGGGGTACCTTTTACAAGGGTCTTAACTGTGTGCCAGGGCTGTGGCAATTGTGGAAACAAAGGTACCGTTTTAGGGAAAGAACACTGGTGCTGGGGCCTGTTTAGCAGGGTCCCAGCACACTTTCAATCAAAGCTGGCATCCACATTAGGCAAAAAGTGGGGGGTGACCATGCCAACAGTGGCATTTTCCTACAGACATGCACAGAGACATAAGGGAACAGATGGGGGCCGTCAATATCAACATGGAATCCCTTAGCAGCGGTGCTGAAGGACATTCACAGCACCTTGAGCAGGGCTTTTCAACAACAGTCTACCCTTTCCTTTGGCTCATCCAAATAAGGCACATCAAGATTGGTTCCAGCCCCTGGAAGGGAGGCCCTGCCAGAGGAAGAAATTAGCCTGAGACACCCCTGCCTATGTAGCAGCTAATTCCCCCCGTAAGCAGGGACGTCCAGCAAAGAAGCCAAGAGGTGACAATGGCAAGACAACCAACACTGCCAGCAAATGGCCACTTCTTCAAGGACCTGCTTTGTATGCCACAGATTCACTCTGTTGACTGATCCTCAACCACCTAATAGTTTAAATTGGACGAGTACTCTGGACTTTGGACTCCCAATAGTGTGACATGTACCCCAATTATTTCATTCACAATAATTGACCCCTTCACTTTACATCTTTTACTTCTTTCTGTCCTAAATGTATTTTCAGTATTTGCATTGTAATAAATTCACCCATCAAAACTCATTGTCTGCTTGCTTAATTTTCACATTTGGCTATGCAGAGATGTAAGACCATGTGGACCATATGATGAACAGGCAAGATACTTGCCCCCACAAGGATATGTTACAGGTACACAGTGTCCAGCTCAGGATTGCATACATTACACACCAACACCTTAGTAAAAGTGTCTGGTCCGACCCAAAATTTTATTACAGTGTACAGCACAAAGGCTGTCAATATGTCTGGACCCTTAGGAACAAGAACGTGTGACTCAACCTGAGTCAAAGTACATGTTTCAAGGTGCAGACCCCAAGACCAAAGTAATCCAACTTCACATAATGAAAGATACAGACAGATGGCAGCATAATAGACCCTGACCACAGACCCATCATAATCCAATGCCTGTGCATCTGGTGATATGACACAAACATATATCAATGTTGTGGCACAGGTACTGTGGCCTGCAATGACGAAACACATCTACAGCTAGATACAGGTCAATGCATAAAGGGTATTTAGACAATGTGAAGGAAAAATTACTCGATCAAAAGCTAGGACTATATATTTTCAGACCACATGATGACACAAATGATGCATCACCCCCACCGCATGACACAAAACAAGTGTAATGTGCACTTCTGTACCTCTACTCAAACACTGTGGCAACTGTCTTGATACAGGTCTTGTACACCCAAACTCTGCTACCTACATTACCTGGAACAGTCCATGCCCAGTTTGTATGTCAGAACAGCATCAGATACCTGCCAGTGTCAAACTCTGAAATGACCACATCAAGATGCTATGGTGAAGGTACCTGTACAAAGAATAAAACAACAAGTATAGGTTTGAAATCATACCTATGACACAAGTCACATAGCAAGCAAATGAAAAATAAAGTAAATTGCAAGGAAACTGATACAAACAAAGCTACATCATCAAGGTGGGGATGTGTCAACAGCTATCTTATCAAGCAGCCTTTGGCTGAATATTGCAGAGTAGCAGAGCCTGAGCTGCTTCTAAAACACTCAACTCCACACATTCTCACAACTACAGTTCATTGTACAGTCACAGTCAATACATCATATGACATACTTACACTTATGAAAAGCAGATGTTAATGAGATTTTTCCACAAGTCAGGTCCTTCCTCTTCATGATGGTCATCCTCGCTTGGCATTACAGGAGTCTCACCCGTGGCACTACAGGCTGCCCCTCCTCTGGGATGTAGGGGATATTCCTCTGCAGGGCAATGTTGTAGAACAAGCACCATGCCACAGTGATCTAAAACACTTTGCCGGGTGAGTAGAGGAGCCCTCCACCAGTCTGGTTCAGACAGCAGAATCGGGCATTCAGGAGCCTAAAAGCTCTGCTCCACTGGGTACTGTGTTCTTCCATGGGCCTCATTGAAGTGGAGTTTCCCTCGCGTAGTTGGATTTTTCAGCACCATCAACATCAAGGAGGGTTTGGATATGCAGAGTTTGCTTTCAAGGATCGGGACATAAGTGCAACAATGAGTCCCTCCCTTCATGATTATAGCATCTGACATTGCACACACGCAGTCAGGACAGACATGACTTACCAACCAGCCAGGCCCTCTTTGGGTGCAGTTGTGACATCAGCTGGGGTACGGTGCTGTTCTGCATTATGAAGGAATCATGGGCTGAACCCGGATGATAGGCACAGACAGGTGAGATGTAGAGCTCCACCAAACAGATAACTTTCACGTTGATGAAATGGAAGTTCTTTTTACTGCAATAGACTTGTTCAGTGGCCTGCGGTACCACAAAGCCAACATGTGTGCCTTTAATGGCCCCTACCTCATGTGGGAGGCAGCCAAAACCATAAAAGTCAGCTTTCAGATTGGCTAAATCTTCACAACAGGGGAACCTGATATAGCTGCAATATGTTTCATAATTACTGAGAGGAAATCCTTCAACACCAGACTGAACACAGGTTGGGACATTTCAGAAGCTAGGGCATTATATATTGGAAGTACCAGGAAGTGCAATTCTGACATGACTTGTACAATGGGTGGTATGCTTTTTGGACACCTAATAGCTGGCATCAGATCTAGATTCAACTCATGGCATAAGTCTAACATTGTTTGCTGATTCAGATGGTGGAGCTGTCTGACATGGCATTCTTCCATGGTCTGAAGATCTGGCAGCGGACCGTAGACAGGAGGTTGTCACATCCTTCCTCTCCCAGGGTACCTATGTGTGACAGGACATGATTTGTAACTTTAGTCAGTTTGTTCCCAGCAACATACTTGATGCATGCCACCAATGTCATGTGACAAAGAATTTCTGACTGGATAATCATGACACCCAGTACACATCTGAGCTGGCAACGACACGTGTCACATGTGACCCTCATGGTTTTCAAAACTTGTGTCCACAACATGGATTTGGACAAAACTCAAAGATGTGCTATGTAATTGCCCCTCAAAATGTGACTGTATATTCTGACTGCCAAAAAGACCATCGGCGGTGGTGGTCCATGCACCACTGTTAAATGCCAAGTGTGCCCTGCAACAAAATACAACGGTGGTTGAGTAGAAGGTCCTACTTGACAAGACAGAATAAGGATGCTTGTGAAGCAACTTATTATATATTGTAGGTGTGATGCAGTTTATAAAGCTAAATACAGCATTTCACGTTGCCAAAATGGCAGATGCCTGGCTTACTCTACTGGAAATTAGGAACCGCCTGCGACCACCAGCAGAAGTTGTCAGGGCGGTAGGCAGTTGCTACTGCTGCAGACAGAGCCATAGGCTAACGCTGTTGCCTGTGGTGGTTGCAGCCCAATGGCTGTGTCTGCCGGCAGTGACAGGCACTTATTTGGCAGGCGTGACCACTATGTCTATGTTTGACTTTGACTCATGACAGGTCCCTTACTCCAACAGCACTGTTGTCATCTTCAGAGAACTGATATTTGTCCTGTACAAGCTTAATGCTTTGATGATGGCCCCACAATGCAGACAGTGTAGTGATTCATGGGGGCCATGAAATGTGACTCAGTACCTTGGTCAAATAGCAGAAATTGTACAATGCATACCTTTGTATGTTGTATGCTGGATGCCATCTCTGTGGAATAGACACATATGTTCAAAGGAGTGTTATGTGGTACAGGTACATACCACAGAACCAATCCCCTGAAGTGGCATGAGTCTGCATTTAGTATGCCACACATGTAGAAGGAAGACACTTTCTGTACCCACCATGCCAGCCCCGTCATTGCCTCTCAAGTAGAAGGGTAACGTCTGTACTATGGCAGTTGCCTGTAGGGAATGTATCCAGTGAGCCAATCTCACAGAGTGTGACTGTGTCAGGCCTCAAGAGTTTACCCTTCAGAAGCCTCATATGTGTCAGGAATCCCTAGGGTGCCTCCTGCGTTATCTGTCAGCATCCCCAGGGATTAGGGTTAAATCATATCTCTGTTCTTGGTTAAACCTTCATGTTTCTAAGTAAACATAGGCCATCATTACAACCCTGGCGGTTGGTGTTAAAGCGGCGGTAATAGCGCAAACAGGCTGGCGAAAAAAAAAAATGGCATTACAACTGTGGCGAAAACCGCCAATATAAACAGCCACTTTAACACTGCGGAAGAAACAAACAGCGCGGAGGTCACCGCCAACAGACAGGCGGGAGACAAAGTACCGCCCACCCTATTACAAGAGGCCTATCCGCCACCTTTTCCAGGGCGGAACCAACGCTATCAAAAGCAAGGCAGAAACAGTACACAGAAGGGGAAACACTCACTTCTCGACACCCAACGAGGAACCAGGATGCCATGGAGCCACAACTACAGGTGTTACCAATGCTGGTCTTCCTCCTCTTGTATCAGGAGCAGCAAAGACACCGTCGACGACCACGGTGAGTACTGTACCTACAACACAGGGGAGAGTGGGAGGGAAAAGAGAGTGACAAACACACGCAACACGCAATACCCCCACCCCCACCCTCACCCACAACACCGTACACACAAATACATGCAGCAACATCACATATACACCCCCTACCCCTGGAAGAATGCAAGGACAAAAGAAAATGATTGTAACAATTGTAATAAAAACAAATAAGATAGTGCAATTTCAAAAATCAGTATATATAAATATGTTCAGCAACTACACAAGTCTGGATAGTGTACTAATCATTGTCCCTGGACTACTGGGCCCAAAATGCATGGGCGAGGCCCACATATGATACCGGACTCGAAATGGAGAGAACATTGCTGGGGCATCAGATCGAAAATATACAGGCACCTCAGGGGGAGGGGGGCACCTTAGTCGGATGAACGCACAACACTACTGCTGCAGAAGGGGGGGCCATGCCCATTGATGTATCCTGGGGAGTGCAAAGCCACAGTCTCTCAAGTCTTTCCAGTGGGTGGTTTGCCCATTGCTTTATCCTGGGGAGTGCAAAGCCACAGTCTCTCAAGTCTCTCCAGTGGGTGGTTTGCCCACTGCTTTATCCTGGGGAGTGCAAAGCCACAGTCTCTCAAGTCTTTCCAGTGGGTGGTTTGGCCACTGCTTTATCCTGGGGAGTGCAAAGCCACAGTCTCACAAGTGGCTAACAGTCTCCACTCTCCAGAGTGCTTCATCCTGCCAAGGACAGAGGTAGTGGTTGTCTTTCTCCACTGGTTCTGGAGGGAGCCTGGTGCCCAGAGTGCTTCATCCTGCCAAGGACAGAGGTAGTGGATGTCATTCTCCACTGGTTCTGGAGGGGGTCTGGTGCCCAGAGTGCTTCATCCTGCCAAGGACAGAGGTAGTTGATGTCTTTCTCCACTGGTTCTGGAGGGGGCTTGGTGCCCAGAGTGCTCCACGTGCAGTGTGGCCGGTACAATTCCCTCACCTGGGTGTGTGTGCCACGAGATTGGAGAGGTTCAGGTAGCATCATACGCCATGGAGACAGTGACATACCCCACACTGCTGCGGTTGCACCTTCCACCTGCAGGTGTAAACAGTGATGGAAGAAATGCCTCATGGAAGCTGCCCAGGGTCCAGAAACACTCCTCCAGCCTCAGACGACTGACCACTGGGGATCGTAGCCAGGTCAGCGGTGTTGCCTGTGTCTGAGGTCGCCGCGGTGCCGGTGGTGGTGCTTGTAGCGGTGTCTGTCGCAGCGGTGCTTGCGGCGGTGCTGCCAGCGGTGCATGGGTCAGCACCTGCAGAGGGACACAGCAGGACGTTTCCTGCAGCCTCGGACGGCTGCCCACTGGGGAAGAGGCTGGGGACTGTTGCTGAGGCTGTGGACGTGCCGGGAGCGGGGCAGGTGGCGGTGTATGTTGCGGCAGTGCTTGCAGCGGTGTCTGTTGCGGCAGAGCTTGCGGCTGTGCTTGCGGCGGTGCATGGGTCAGCAACTGCAGAGGGACACAGCAGGATGTTTCCTGCAGCCTTGGATGGCTGCCCACTGGGGAAGAGGCTGGGGACTGTCGCTGAGGCTGTAGACATGCCAGGGACAGTGCAGGTGATGGTGCAGGTGGCGGTTGTGGTGGCGGTTGTGGTGTCGGGGCAGCTAGCGGTGATCGCCGCCGTACAGGTTTGCGTGGTCGTGGACAGAAAGTGTGACACTGGTCCCTCAGTCGGGCCACCATGCCCTCTCCTGACCTGCTCTTCAGCTTTTGGCTTTTCCCCAGCTTTGATGGTGCCGCAGTTGTCTTGCCACTATCCCCTTTGTTTTTTTTCTCCCTCTGGGCTGTGGGAACCTTTTTCACCTTGGCAGGTGGTGGAATGTCCTTGCCCTCGCTACGTGGCACACTGGCAGCCCTGATGGGTGGCACACTCCATGACCCCGCAGTTGCTGGCACCACTGTGGCTGAGGATTTGGTGGCTGAGGTGCTGGGCTGGGACCTGGAAAGCCTGGCCCTAGGAAAAGGACAGGGGGGAGGTGTTCCTTGTGCCTACATGTTAGCATGTGTCCCTTTCTCTTTTGACAAAATGTGTACGCAGCTGTTTCATGCATGGTCTATCTGTGTGCATGGGATTATTCTTATATTCCTTCACATATATGTGCATGCCAACCTGTCCTTGGAATAGGACATTTGTAATGGGGCTACATTTCATGTGTGCTACAGACTTGAGTGTGTCACCATTGATTCTTAGCTCACACATAAGCTAGGCCATCAGTGCATGTCATTAGAAATACATAACTGCAGTAGCAATGAGGGACAAGATGTGCATGACTAGATGTTTTAGCCACAATGTGCATTTCTAAGCCATTGATGTCGCATCATGTAGCAAAGTGCACGGCACATGTTTAATGGGTAAGGTTTTTTACCTGACTGTTGCCATTCATCATGGAATGTCTTGCATTTATGATGAAATCACATGTGTTTGGGTACAACCATTAATCCATAGTCATCTGGGTTTGCAGGACCAAAATAGAGACAGTGTTGTAGCTTCCCTTCTGACAACATGTTGAGGACCTTCTACAGGTACTTGCAAATCTTTATGCCTTTCCAAAATATAAAGGACTAATGTCTTTTACTGAAGCCCAGTATGTAATTGTAAGGGGTGCTAAACACTGGCAGTGATTTCCCTTGGGCTTGCTGATTCATTGTTTTGTGGTTTGTAGGCACATATCTCCCTTACAATTTGCACATGTGTCTACAGTATACAATTCAATGCCAAATGGGTGGCCTATCAGAGCAACACTGGAACTACCTCAATGACTCCACTGAGACAAAATTTGCTTGGCGAAGTGTACATTGTGGACATGTTTTTAGTGTTACTAGTAGTTCCATGTCACTTTCTCATGGCTACTGTACTGTTGTCAGAAACATGGCATGTTCTGGGAGTGTCACTTCTTATTGATGTGTTATTGTGTGGGATCTGTGGGAATGCAGTTGGCATTAGCCTACTATTGCATGACAACATGAAAGTATGCTCAATGAGGCAAAGCATTGCAGGTATTGTGTTCTCCTACTTGTTCAATGGTTACTGTGATTGCACAACTTCAGCCATACAATTCTAGTTGTCTGAGATCCTGATTTTCCTTTGGGCAGCTGTTGACAATTTAGATGGCATGCATGCATAGGGTATGGTACATGTAGGGGCCACATAGGTGGAGGTTGTTCCTGGGGCCCACTTGGCATCATGGTATAGTTTGCTAATTACAGCCGTTGTTCAAGTGTGACCAGGGACATGTGGTGATGCTATTTCTATTTGTATATGTAGCATCAGCCCAAGTGGGGAAGCATCTGGCGACGTGACCTCTGGTCAAGACACCACAGACACAGAGGGACCCAGTGGCTGGAGGCGGAGGGGAGTGCCATGGAGGAGACCGGATTTACATCAACATCATCAGATTCCTCATCCAGTGGCAGCACCCTCATGGTAGCAGACCTATCTGTACCTTCTACAGTACAAACTTTGTCCACCACCCCCAGTTCTATCACCAATTGCCTGCTCACCCAAGAGGGTGGGCGTCTCCGTTGCTGCAGGCACCTCCTCCCCAGCCGCTTTTACCCCTGCTGGCCTGAGTGAGGAGGCTATTGACCTTCTGAGGAGTATCTCTGTGGTTCAGACTGCCATTGTGATTGCCATCCAGGGATTGGCCTGCCAACGTCAGCAGGCCAATGCTTTCCTGAAAGGTATTCATAGTGCCATGTCTGGCCTACAGAGATCTTTTCAAGCTCTGGCATCCTCACAGATGTTCAGCCAGTCACCCCCCTAAATCTCATCCCACCCTCCACCTCCCTCTTCTTAACCCAAATTCCCCATTCCCCTACCTTGCCTAAGGACCTAGACAGATCTGCACGCCCCCTCCTCAACACACACAAACAGCACATATAAAGACAAACACCACAAAACACACTGGCATGCAAGCACTTAACATACACCCACACATACAACATCATTACCACTTCCCCAGACACTCACACCACCCCAACAGCCCACACTTCACATCAAGCAGACCCATAGGCACTACCAAAACAGATAGTGACACCCCCACCATACCTGCAGACACCACCCCAACAGACACACAGACATCTTCCATATCCACCATACTTGCAGACACCACACCAACAGACACACACATCTACCACTACAAGCAAATCTGCAGACACTGCCCCAATAGAAACATACACATACACCAGTCCCACATCACCTAGCACCTCCACCTCCTGGCCCCAAGTCACGCAAACGCCCACAATCACACATGCAACAAACACCACCCAAACATAAACATACCTCACACATTTATACACCTAAGACATCAACAGAGACACACCAGACAACCACTCCCTCAACCTCCAAATCCCCAACCCCTTCTGAAGACTGTTCCGTGTTCCTAAGAAAAGTTATTTTGAACTTTGCCTCCACTCCCCATCCCAAACCCAAGAGGCCCTGACCCACATCGCAACCCATCCCTTCCACCTCCAAGTCCTCCCCACCACCATCCACCCCTGCAAGCACTCATATCCCTGCCCCAAGAAGATGACCACACCTCCTAAGAAACAGTCCAATCCTCCTGAACCTAAAGCCACCTGTCCAAAATCCAACGCCCACAAGAATGATCCATGAGGTGTCTGCCCATTTGATGCCCCTTCCTGTGGAGGTTCCCTGGTAGTAATAGGGGTCAAGTGTGGGCACAGTATTGTGCACTGAAAGACAGCTGGACTGCCCAATGGCTTTGGACATTTTGCATTTGGTTAAAAATAAACCCAAACATTTGTTTTATTGGGTACACATTTGTCCTGCAATTCCTTTTCTACCTTTATGTTGTTCCTGAGTAACTTGTGCTGTCTGCCTACAGTTGTGTGTGTTTCAGCCTGCTTGCTGATCCATTTGTTATTGTTTGCAATATCTGACTTTGTGGGCAGTGCTGGTGCCACCCAATACAAAGGTAGATTTTGACTCTATGGATATGTCGGTGTTAATGCAATTATGGTGTCAGTGCATTGTGATCTGTTTGGTATGGTAAGTATTTCATCTTGTGTTGTCCAATGTTAGCATGCATAGTGGTAGTCTTGTTCCCCTGATATGGATTGTACATATGCCTCATGTATGGGAGCTCAAGTTTTGTTTGTGTAGACGTGGAGGGTGTTCAATTGTGCTACCTTTGTTTGCATTTGACAGTACGTGTATCCATTTTACTGTGTATACCTTCCAGCTACTTCATGTAGATGTCTGACCCATGCTGTTGCCATTGTATGCGTTTTCTTGACTTGCACCTCCACATTGTTTTGATAGACATGTCACTTGGTTTTAGTATTGTTTGTCCCTGAGAGACCTGAATGGCTGGTTCCTGTGCAAATGCTGTTTTAAGGACGCGTGCAAAGTGTAATGTGTCCCAGTGCAGCATCCTTCCCTGAGTGCTCCTGATGCCCCCATCCCTATTGTGCAGGTATTGTTTGCATAGTGAGCTTTGTATAATTGCCTCTCTGTCTATTGTGCAGCACATTGTCCTTCCATTGTGTTGCAATGTGGGTGATGTGTGGGTTCATTGCAGGGTTGGTTCATGGGAGGGGCGTTTGTGTTACATAACACATCCATACATATGTGTGTTGAATCTGAGGGCAGTCCATGGCATGTGTGCAATGTGAGGGTGTCAGTTGTATTTGTAGATGCTATGTTGCTGTTTTGTTGGTGTGTTACACAGTGTTGTATACACTTCACTGTCCCTGTGCCTAAGACGTGCAGACATGTGTTTTTGTGTAGTGTTGCAGTGCAGTGTGAGTGACCTGCCCAAAGGGGACAATTTGTGGCTGTGAATGTGTCCTTGTTTGGGAATGACTCAGACTATGTACACGATGACAAGCATACTTGGTGCACAAACAGTGATCCCCATCTCATGGGGATGACAGCGGGTTGATCTATTGTTGAGCATAATGACACAGGTCAGTGCATGTACTTATGGTCAGTTGTGTCCACGGCGGCATGGACTTTGTGCTTTATCGATGAGGAGCAGCAGCGACAGGATGTGTGTGATGAGCTCCATGGTAGCACAGGATGTATAATGCTGCCTACAGGTGAGTTGCTCCCTTTATACTCTCTGTTTCCGCCTGCTGAGATGTGGTGGGTAGACAACACAGTCACATTGGAGGTGTGTAACCTCATAATGTGTCCAGTTGAAACACTGGCTCAGCAGGCCTGTTTGGGCTGCCTCATGGCTGAGGCGGTCTGCACTGCCTGGCTGTACCAGCAGAACTGCAGTGGTCTTTGTTCATAGGCCCTCATGACTCATAATACAGTGGTCAGACCGCCAAGATGATGACGGTTGGACTGCCGCCATGGCGGTGCACAGACCACCAAACTTGTAATGAGGCCCTTAGTTGGCTTTAGCCTTCAATCCGCTGAAGGATTTTTACTTTCATAAAAAAGACAGACAGTAGGTAAAATCACGAGTAGCTTGGTGTATCCGACCTGGTCTATATTGCTTTTGGCATGTGTGCTTCGGTCCTGCGAACAACGATTTCAAATTGATGCTTTACTTTTTCTTGGTGCTTTTTGTCTTCAAAATTTAGAAATTCATATCTCAGACCCTCCTTATTGGATTTTAGTCATTTTGTATCATTTTTCTTAGTACATTTTTCCTATTTTTTAGAAATAGTTAGTAATTGGTTGCATGGTTTTTCTTACTTATTGTATTGGCATTTTGACTGTGTTAGCGTTGCTATTTACTTAAGATTTTCCTAATGTATATCTGGCTGCTGTGTGACATAGTTACCAACTGTGTGTTTTACCAGAAAGGAATTTTGGACATATTACCTGGGCTGGACTCACATCCTCCTCAACCAAAACCCCTTTTCTTACAATAATGAAGTCTGTCTGTAAATAACGCATTTGTGTAAGTTTACAACATTGAGGTTGTTTGGTGACGGGGGTAGAAATATGTAATGTTTTAGGGATTTCTGATACAGAATAACTGTAAAGAGCAATGCCCTTTTTGCAGTTGTATGACATACTGTATATGGTTTATTAAGAGAAATGGCTTGGAATTTTGTATGCCCAAGAATATTGTTCATTTTCAATTTCTTCAGTTTCAGGTGTTTGTTTAACATTTTTGGGGGTTTCAGAGGGTTTGTGATGAATGTGATTTTATTTTTGGATTGTTGTTGGACATATTTGTTTTTCCATTTTTGGGGGGAATTATCATGTGAATTTTCTGCTTTGTAGGTGGTATCTACCATTTGGACCTTCTGCCATCTGTTAATTGTTCCTCTCATTTGGTGTAATGTACATTTTAAAAACATGAATTCATATTCATGTACACCATTTTTAAGTTTGAACAGCGTAATGTTTGCATGTAAATGTAGTACAGACTTTGCAGAGTGAATTAATCATTAAATAGGATTTTTTTTCAATTTAAAGGTTTTTTAATGTTGATAGGTAGGTTTCAGTAATTGTGAGATTTTTTATATGGAATAGTTCTCAAAAGTTTGCATGGTGTAAATAATATTTTAGAAAAGACATACTTTCAAATAATGTAGGTAAATTTGTAAGTACTTTCTTAAATATTTTTCATTGAATACAAGCCACATAGTTTCCATCTTAAATTTATTGAAAAGGTATGTCTCAGAATGTAATGAGAAACTGTGAAATGGATGGATTATTTTCTGTAAATTCATAAAAGTATCACAATTGTGACTACAGTAGTAGTGGTGGTTTACTACAGTGTGGTAGGTTCATCTATTGTGACTTTTGTGACCCAGGTTAGATGAAAGTGTAGTCTACTGAATCTCAACAGTTTTGACCTTGAATGTCTTTAACTAGCAGTTTTTTTTTTAGTGGTGTGTATGTGTTTCTTTTATTTGAATACTTTAGGACAAAGTGTTTTGGCTAGGAATTACTTTTATCTAAGGTTCTAATAACTATGGGCCTCATTACACATTTGGCAGTCAGGAAATTGCCAAACTTGTGGTGGCGGTCGCACCGCCGAAATCCTGGTGATCAAACCGCCAGATTACGATCCTGGTGTTATGACCACCAGGAGACCGCTGTCTCTGCTGAGATTAGGGATCCCAACAGTTTGGTGGCCGTGAAAGTCATGGTCAACCACAGTGGTGCCAGGTTTGGCACCGCTGTGCTGATCACGACTTTCCTTTCTGCCAACCTTTTCATGGCAAGGTCCCTGCCATAAAAAGGCTAGCAGAAGGCAGAGTTGGGAGCCACTGGGGGTGTCCTGCACTGCCTACGACCATGTCATGGGCAGTTGGGGACCTCCCTAAAGCACCCTCAGAATGGGCACTGTCTGCTATAGCATGCAGTGTGCATTACGAGGTGCAGGGGGGAAGGCATTGGCCTCAGCTCCCCGAGGGACCCAAGGCAAATGCTGCTGCACTGTTCCCACCGGGCTGACCAATGGGAATGTCTAAATACAATGTTTCCATCCACCTCACCACTACCATATTGGCCTCTTTTTTTTTATTTTCTTACTGGTGGCGTCGGGCCAATTAGTTTACTTGACATATGGGACATAGTGCTTGATTACTGTTAAGACAGATACTGTTGTAGTTCATACAACAGTTTTTGGGTCATGGTTAATGCCTCTTACTTTTATTTTGGCCATTGAAAGTCGATGGTTGTATTCTCTGACATTTGTTATGTTTTCACTAATTGTGGTTGCACACTTACAGCAGCCATTAATGTAATATTTACTACATATCCTAACTTTTTCTTCAGCGTAGATGTAACTCATTGTCATGATCACACAAACTTGCCAAGTCAAATCAAAGAAGTGCATGAGAAAAGCAAAGAGATATCCTCAGTGGAGACAGCAAAGCCCAAACTGGAAGAAGGTTTGCAGAGTAATCTTGCACTTATTTCAAAGGAAGAATCAAGAAGAGAAGATCCAAGATGGCCGCTGTGAGTCCTGAAGGTTAGTTACAGTTCTAGTCTTGCAATCGGTTGGTTGCTAGGTTACGAGCTCTCCAGCTGGAAGCCTTGCACTTCAACTGAGGTCTGACAGGAATCAGCTGTGTGGAGAGAGAGCGCGCTTCAGAATTGAAACTCCTGTGAGGTAAAATTACATTTGAAGATTATATTACAGAAAACAGATAAATATTGTCAAGGTTTATTAGAAGAGTTTGATAGTAGACCGTTCGCGTGGAAGTCGGCAAGGCTACTGAGTTAATGTATGAATTAACCTTATGTTTACAAGGTTCTTGTTTAAGATATTAAAGTCAAAGAAAAAACGAACTTTAAAAGAGCAAGTATCTACAAATGTCAAGGTTATAAACAAGGGCCAAGTTTAAAGGAGAAACGAACTGTTAACAAATAAGCATTTACAAATTCAATGGTAATAAACCAAAATAGAGTTTAAAAGAGAAACAAACTTAAATAAACAAGCATTTACAACTACAAGTTATCGACAGATGTCGAAGTAAGGAAGGAGAAACTAACTGTAATAAACAAGCATTTACAAATACAAGTTATCAACAAATGTCGAAGTAAGAAAGGAGAAACGAACTTTAATAAACAAGCATTTACAAATACAAGTAAAGACAGAAGTCACAATAAGACAGGAGAAATTAAATAACATCAGCTGATTTGAAGAACGCATTATCACCAACTCTATATATATATATATATAGCAACATAAAACCAATCTCTAACAAAGGTTGAGAAGTTCTTCCAGAATCAGTAATAACCATTTTTTAAGAAGAGCTATCATTTATAGAGAGAAGCAAGGCTGCAGAGAACTCAGGGTGAGTGAAGAAATAATAGAATTAAAGAGAATTAAGTGTTGAGAGTAGAAAGTGAAAAACTGATGTTGTATGTCCCTAGTAATTGCGACTGTGACTCTTGCAGGTGCTGTATCCAATCTTAGATGTGAAGAGGCAGACTGAGTACTGGTGTTCATCATCTCTGTGGCAGTCTCTCTACCATCCCATTCCCCTTTCCCCCTCCGGGGTACTCAGCACAAAGGATTAATATTCGTTGTGAGTAGCTCGGGTCGGGACTGAGGAGTTATCTTCTGCTTCTGAGGAAATCGAATTGAAGTATCCTGACACTCATAACTTAACAGTGGGGTGCCCTTTTGTGATCTAATATATGTTGGTTCATTTGATTTTATGGCATCTATAAATTATACACATTTAAATAAAATATAATTATTTCTCTATATTTGTATTTTCTGGACAAAGATCCATTAATCATGTATTTATATGATTAGATTTTAAATTATATATTGGTTGTCTTATTTGGATGCACAATTTTAACTTTGCAGTAAAACATATTAGATGTTTTCTGTTGTGTACTTACTCAGGCATATGTTCAGATGACGTATCTGTAGTAGAAATTACTTTATAATAAAAAATGGATTTAATATTAAAAGGAGCCATTTCTTAGACATTGAGTTCATTCAGTAATTACTGTCAATGAAGAAATAAATAGTTACTTCAATTTGGCTTATGATTGCTTATGTCATGCAGAGTACATTTCTCCGCTCTCGTCAGGTATGTTTGGCAGTGGCTCTGATTGTTAGGGGCAACCTTGATTCATACATCTCTACAATTAGCTGTTGTTTCCTATTTGTTGGCCATTTGTGGTCATAATATGGTTAGTTGATTATTTTTGTATTTGTTTCACACATTTCCATTTTAGTTAGATATTGCTATTTAATAAATACATACTTTAAATATGACCTTTCAAAGTTTGTTTTATAAATGCTAGTTTTATATGGGTAATACTATTTCTTTGTGTGTTTTTTCTTTTCCCAATGTGGTTAATTGTGTTTTGTTCATGTTATTTGTGATGTTGATATTTGATCTCATTTCATTTTTTTAATAAATCAATATTTTGTTTATTTTTGTACTGATAGCAATGTTTTTCCAAAATTTTTGTAATCAATATTTTTGTTTTCTATATTATTATATTTTACAAAGGGTGTGTGAAAGTTAATTTTGTTGCAATCAATATTTATGCAAAAATATTTTTTTAGCCCAATAGTTTTGTGGTCGATATCTTTACATACAATCCCTTAACTCCTAATTTAATTGGGAATTGTAATTGGTAGAAAAGATGTTCAGTGATCAATTAAAGAAATAAAACAATTACTTTTGAGATAGTCATCTGGAGAGGTATGTAGGATCACCACAATTGGCTTTGGTGTGCCAAAAAAACATATCTTGTCTTGTTTGTCTTTCAATACATTATCCAGTGCTTAATATTTGGTAATTGTAATAATATAAAAAGTACCCTGACGGAAGGCACAGCACAAGAGGGGGCACATTCAACTGCTTCATGGGGCATACAAAATCATAGAACCCAACCTGTATGACTAATAATCTGTGTTGAAAATGTTGATTGAAAGCCTCAACAAAATACTTTAAAAACAAATTGCCTTGAAAATTGAGGAACCTGGTGTTGTCTTTATACCGGAACTATTGCCAGGTCCAACCTCCTATTTCTCATATTTGGCACACCATTGGTTCTACCAGAGCCCACACATCGCCCATATTGTACATGAAGACACAGATGAATGTTGAGTGGGCACCATGTATATTTGGGTTGCTTCTCATTCTTTTATGTTTTTGTTTTTCTGAGAAGTGAAGACGAACCATCAATAAAGTTACTTGGCCTGAACACTAAGGGCCTCATCACAAGGCTGGAAGTCACAAGACTACCAGCTTTGCGGTGGCAGTCAGACCACTGTGGCGGCCCAAACTTCCACATTATGAGTTTTGTGATCGGACAGCCATTTATCCGCCTTCTCCACCAGGATCCTAGATCCTGATGGGGTGATGGTGGTCTCGGTTGCAATCAGCCAAGGCAGTGCTGAACTCAGTGCAGCCCTGCACTCAGCACCGCCCTGCTGATTACAACCTTGTTCTCTGCTAACCTTTTTGTAGTGGTTTCACCACCATGAAAAGGCTGACAGAGGACAAGTGAAGGGAGGGGCACGAAGGGCCCTGCCCAGCACCATGGGAATACACACTATCTGCTTTGCAGACAGTGCGCATTCCAAGAGTACTGGAAGGCCCCTTTTGTGCTATGAGAAAGCACTCGACTCCTTTAAGGGAGCCAAGTGCTATCTTGTAGCACTGTTCCCGGAGGTCAGACCAGTGGGAATGCTCTATTTCAAGGTTTCCATCTGTCAGCCAGATCAGGAAACTGGAAACCTTGTAATAGGGCTGGGTCGCTACCTCCATGGGGCTGCATCCTCCCCGTGAGTTTGGAGGTACTGATTTGGGACCCTAAATCTGGAGTTAATACAGAGCACGTGGGCCAGATTCAAGAAAAAGTAGAAAAAACAGAGGCAATGATCTCCACTTCTATTTGAACATATTTTCCCTACTTTCTCTGATTTGCATATATCACAGCCCTGGGAAGCTGCACCAGGTGCAGGTCTCCATGCAAACTTGAGGGAACGTGGTGCGACCTTCCCTCTTGGAAACTGTTTCTTCTGTGCAGAGTTCTCCACAACAGAGAAATCTGCACAGGGGATTAGGATCCCCTATACAAGTACACTCTGTATCCCCCCAAAAATCTGTGTGTGAGATATTTCCCCTCCTACCCTCGAGAGGGATTTACACCAGCCCTGTGCTGAGTAAATGTGCAACCCCTTCCAGGTTGGAAAGCAGATAGATCTGATTTTGTGCATGTCCACAAAGTTTGTGTATGTGACTGTTCCCAACTTATAAGGTAAACCGTGGCTTGGAATTTATGGCTGCAAAGTTCTCTGCACTCGTGGCAGAGACTTCCACTCCAATTAGTGAGTTTATACCTGCCATAAATCACTTTGTGAATTCCTGGCCGGTCAACATAAGGCAAATATGGTCATAAGAACTTGTTTACTGTTACCTGTGGGGAAATGGCTTTGCATGCACGTAAATGTCAATTCACAAGACCATTCCAGGAGTACCACTTGAAGGCTGAGAATGTCAGAGCTTTCAAGTACCAGAAGCAGTACTCTAATGAGCCACAGCAATTCAAAAGTCCATAAACAAACATAATTGTAGCTCTATTACCTAGGCGTCCATATTCTGATACCGCCGCCCGCCTTGCGGGAACCGCCATATGGCCGCTCCGCGGTCGAAAGACCGCGGAGGCCATTCAGGCTTTCCCGCTGGGCTGGCGGGCGACCGCCAGAATGCCGCCAGCCCAGCGGGAAACCCCTCCCCACGAGGAAGCCGGCTCCGAATGGAGCCGGCGGAGTGGGTATGTGCGACGGGTGCAGTTTGCACCCGTCGAGTATTTCAGTTTCTGCATTGCAGACACTGAAATACACAGTGGGGCCCTCTTACGGGGGCCCCTGCAGTGCCCATGCCATTGGCATGGGCACTGCAGGGGCCCCCAGGGGCCCCGCGGCACCCCCTACCGCCATCCTGTTCCTGGCGGGAGAACCGCCAGGAACAGGATGGCGGTAGGGGGTGTCAGAATCCCCCATGGCGGGGCAGCAAGCTGCGCCGCCATGGGGGATTCCAAGGGCAGCGGAAAACCGGCGGGAGACCACCGGTTTTCCTTGTCTGACCGCGGCCGAACCGCCGCGGTCAGAATGCCCTGCGGGGCACCGCCAGTCTGTCGGCGGTGCTCCCGCCGACCCTGGCCCCGGCGGTCTGAGACCGCTGGGGTCAGAATGACCCCCTAAGAGTCACACTTTGAAGTCCGCCAGGTAACAGCCAAATTTCTGAAACCGCCAGGACACTGGAGGACGGAAAAGAGGTCGTCCCACCACCAGCACCGCCAGCCTGACAAAAATCCTCCCATCAGATTACGAGCCCCAAATCATGACAGTGGTTCTTCCCATGGTGGAAAACCATTGGCAGTGCGAACCGCAGCAGTCTCAATTCACTTCTGTTAGAACACTACACCACATTGGATATTTTGAAAACCCCACACCTGACACACATCCACACACCCGACACACCTACTTACTGTTGCAATCAAAACGCCACACACAGCCACAGCAACCAACATCCCAGAGAGTTTTAAATAGCAAGAATAGGCACCCATTAACACTTCACTGTGCACACATCACAAACCTACACAACATACAAAACACAAACGTTAGTACCACACACAATCCACAACACCCAACACCCACTCCCATCACAGCACCTACACCTCATCATTTGCCTAACTCTGTACCCTTTCACTTGAACACAACCACACCGTCTTCACAACCACTACCATGTCCCCACAAAAACACCCATGTTTTACTGATGAGGAGTTGAGAGTCATGGTGGATGAAATTGCAAGGGTAGAGCCACATCTGTTCAGAGCGCAGGTCCAACAAACAATTATTGCCAGGAAAATGGAGTGGTGGCAAAGGATAGTCAACAGGGTCAATTAGGTAGGCAGTTATCTACGCACAAGGGAGGACATCAAGAAGAGGTGAAACAACCTCAGGGGGGAGTTACGGTCCATTGCATCCAATCACCAGCTGACGGTACTCAAGACTGGAGGTGGGCCCCCACATCCTCCCCCTACTTTCACATCTTGGAAGAGGAAGGTCTTGAACACCCTGCATCCTGAGGGCCTGACAGGAATACCTGGGAGAATGGAGTCTAGTAAGTACCAACAGCATTCATGTCACACTATTGTCTTGTCCTGCAGGCTCCTTCACCACCTATATTCAACCCAATTTCACACCACCCACTACAGCTCTCTCCTAATCACCTAATACCCCTCTTTGGCATGCCAGAGGTCCACTAAACTCATCTGGTCCCACAGCCCTTGGAAATGGCACGTGAAGTACTGGCTAATTATAGCACTACAACTCCCAGAATACAATACCCCTACATTTTAAAAACTAGTACACTGCACCAAATATAACTTGTCATGCATGCTAAACTCATATTGTATCTAACCCATCTTGATTTTTCTAGTGTGGAGCAGTACATGGCAATGACAGCAATGAAATGGCTCACTCACACTAGTATCCCAAGCAAAACACAGCTGCAGCTGGGTTGCCATATATAATGATTCCAAGCTAGAAATATACTCACCTGGTTTGGAAAGTTAGATGGCTGAGTGGATGCTCATGCAGTACACCTAGATACAGGTCCATATCCATTGTTTACTCACATACTGTGTTGCTAGAAGGACGCCAATGTGCCTTGTACAGCTCTTATTTGTGTCTTATATCATGCCAGACAGTTTACTAGGTAACAGAGGTGAACAGCCATGTCAATAATCAGACAACATCAGATGCCATCAGCAGTCTGTCTGCAATTCTCATCTGCTTCTGACACTGTCTGTCATTTGCCAAAGTTGATGAGCCAAACAGGTTCTAGGTAAATCTGTGCTTGAAAGAGAAAATGAATGGGACATAGCAGAATACACTCCTCAAATCAGAGAAGTTATGTCCACAAGTGCATCTGCTCTAAAAATACATGCTACTGCGGACCATTCTGCCCTGTGCACAATACATATTTTCAGTTTGCATGAGGAACTCAGTCATAGGCATTGGAGCTATCTACAACCCCACAGATGATGCATGAAAGGAGGTGACATGCTGGCCATCTACTTCAGGTAGCAATATTATATCACAACATTATGTCTACTTCACATACCTTTTAGTCGGTTGAAGTACTGATTCATGAGATCTGCCCTAGAGTCTCCTGCTTCATCTTCCTCTGACTCTTCATCACTTGGCAAATTTGCATTTCCACCCATAGGTTCTGCTGGCTCCCACTCATCTGTCATACATGGAATCTGTTGTCTCAGGGCAAGATTGTGGAACATGCAGCAATACCTTGTTGGGTTAGTAGAGGAGGGCTTCTCCTGATGTGTCCAAGCACCTAAATCTCGCCTTCAGGAGCCCAAAAGTCTGCACAACAACACACCTTGTCCTCCCATGGGCCTCATTGTAACGGACTTCCCCTGGCGTGGTTGGAAACCTCACTGGTGTCAACAACCAAGGATGGTTTGGATAGCCAGAGTCATCTGTCAACAAATTGGTAGAACAACAGACACATATATGTGGGACATGATACATTGTGATGGCAGGAGAGATACATTACAAACACACATTTCAATTGTAACTTACCAACCAGCCAGACCCTCTCTGTGTGGAGTCGTGTCATCAGTAGTGGGACATTGCTGTTCCGCATGAAGAAGGAATTATGGATTGATCCTGGCCTGACTTTGCACTGACTTGTGAAATGTACTAGTCTGCAGACACACCACTTAAACGTTTATGGAGTGGTAGATTTTCCTATTCCTATGCACCTGTTCATTGGCACTGGGGGAACCAAGGGTACATGGGTGCCATCTATGACTCCAACCACATGTGGAATGTGTCCCATAGCATAAAAATCTGCCTTCACATAAGTCAAATCTGCACGTTGGGGGAAACCTGATGTAGCTGTCCAGGTATTTCAAGAATGCACACAGTACATCCCTCAAAACCAGACTGAACATGGGCTGTGACATTCCTGCAGTTAGGGCCACTGTATTCTGAAATGACCCAGTGGCTTTGAAGTGCAGCACTGACAAGACTTGAGTGATGGGAGGTATGCTATAGGTAATGAGAATAGCAGGCATCAGATCTGGCTCCAATTGATCACAAAGATTCATGATAGTATGACGATTCAGACGATATGTCTGGATACAATGTCTCGCCTCCATGATGTGCAGGTCTACTAGTGGACGGTACACTGATGGTTGTCATCATCTCCTCATGGCAATATAGCTATGTGAAAAAATGTCAACATAGCATGTGACATGCAGCATGCAGACATCTTGCAATGTTAAATAAACAACTCACACATATCTGCTGTCGAGGTCAGTTACAAACTCTGACATCTACAGTACAGCACATAGCTATGCATCTGATGACACTCTCCTTGGTGCACATTCCCTCAAATAACTATTCAACTACACATACAGATTCATCTGTTACTGTATATGTTTGTAAGCCCAACCGACTTGACATGTATTACACATATTAATGCACATAATCTACATTTTCAAAGCACTTAGGAACCTCAGAGTAGGTGTACATTGCTATCCAATACATGTCCTCCAGTAACACAGTATTTACTGCACAGATGCAGAAATAGACAACTAAACATGAAGGCAGTACTTTCGGATGTGCTACACAATATTGGGTATAGTTTATGATGCAGATTATAAAACTCTTCCATACACCAAATGTGCTTAAAATGGTAGCCGCCTGAGCTACTGTACTGAACATGTGTAAGTGACCACCTACCACCATGATGACTTCTGCCGGGCCGGCAGACTTGGGTCACTTACACATGTCCAGTACAGTCATCATGGTGGGAGGCGGTCACAACCGCAATGGAAATTGTCATTGGAACACATTACTCCCTTTGGCGGACTTGGGCCTATGGCGATGTCCGCCGGTGGTGATGGTCATGTACGTGGCAAACATGACCGCCATCTTCTGAAGCATTACTCACTTGACTCTTGACACTGCTGCCAGCAAGACCACCACTGCATGAGCTGCTGTGTACTGCCTCTGGGAGCTATCATGCCACGTCCTGCAGGTGACAGGGCCCCAGCCTTCACACCTGAAGAGCTGGATAAGCTTATGTAGGAGGTCCTACCCCTGTATGTACAGCTATATGGTGCACATGAGGAGCAGGTGAGTCCAATGCAATGCCAATGTGTGATAGGTGTGGTGGATAATGGTGTACCCTAAATGTAAAGTTGGGAAGGTGTTGATGCATGCAGATGATAATTTGTAAATAATTGTGAGTTGAGAGGATGGGAATGTTTGCCGACTTGCTGTCACTGAAGTGTATTGTCCACTTCTATTGGTATGGTGCATGTGAACTTGACTTTTTCCTTTTGTCTGTGTCATCCATGCAGGCCAACGCCCATCAGAAGAATGGAATTTGGCATGCTATCACCAAGCAAGTGTGTACCCTGAGGGTCCACAGCTGGTGGAGCACCCACTGTAGGAAGCAGTGGGAAGACCTGAGACGCTGGGCCTGGAAGACCACAGAATCCCAGCTGGGTATGTCCTGCCAATGAGGGAGGGGTGCCCATCGGACCTTGGCCCCCCTAATGACCAGCATTTTGGCAGTGGTCTACCCTGAGGTTGATGGGCCTTTGAGGGCAGCACAGCAGCCACAAGTGGGTAAGTACTGATAGAACCCATGTACTTGCCTCTGCAAGTTAAGTGTATGATGTCTAAGTATTGCAACTGTGACAATGTGCTAAGTGCTACAGGTACAGCGCCTACTAGGAAGACATGGTACTACAGTTGCAAACATACAAACACAGATGTGGCCATTGTATTGTGGATAGGGACATGTTAATCACATATGTCAGCCAAATAGTATGACTGCTTGTGGAGATGCACATGTGACTGTGTCATATGTGTAACTCTACTCAACCATATAAAGGTGTAACCTGCTGTGTCATCCTTCCCACTTAGTGTTCCCAAGTCCATTTACCCAAAAGGTAAATTGTATAGCTCTTTGGCCTCTGACCAATCCTATTCCAGTGGAACTAGCTCTGTGTGTAGCATTGGGTCTGACAGATGAGTAACAAGGCAAAGAAATCTTGTGTCCTGAAATAGATGGACACTTCATGTGAGGCTGTCATCCCAATCAGGCTTTTGATATGGCCAACTTACTACACTCCCTATGACATTTGAAGGGGTGTCCCTATTGTCATATCTGATTCATACATTGGGAAATGTGAAATTTGATCAGGGTGGACATCCTACATTGTGAAAATCATGGTGACAACAATACATTGACACTTCATGACATTATAGTGACGTGTGTATACATACCTTTTATCATAATGTATTTGTTGTTGAGAAGGTAAGTGGCTAGGCTGCTGATCCCTTAGCCCATATATATTGTCCATGCTACATAAGACAATACCATGCCTATATGTGTGCAACAAATACTATTACGTGCCTACATAATGTGTCAATTGATACTTCATGCCTATTGTTATGTTGAAACCTCTTTTTTGCCACAGTTCCCTTTGGTAATCTGAGGCTGTTTGGACAGTTTTGGGAATGGCTCTGCTTATTCCTGCCTGAATTGATGGTGTAGCAGGTGTTCCATTTCACTTACAGAAGTTGGTGTTATGGGATATGTCGTCATTTCATTTGCTATGTAGTGTAGCCATTTTTAATATAGCTTTCTGCGCATTTGTAGGCCTCTGTGCACTTTGCCCTAGATGCATTTTATTTAGCCTCGCACTGTTATTTTACAATAACCAGTTTCACATTCTTGCTTTATTTTCTTCTATCACACTGTTTAGCTTACTTCAGCACTGAAGTTCTCAAACAAATCATTCTTACTCGCTCTGTGCTTCAGTCAAGGATACAGTCTGGTACATTGCCGATAGACGTGGTAGAAGTTTAGTCTTTAGGGTTCATAGAAAGTACACATTCTTACGTAGGGACGTTTCTTAGAACACCGGCGTGTTAGTTATAAAAACACTTTCTAGTCCTGGTACACGTAAGAGGGAGATTCCGACCAGGAACCCACAACTAGATGCTGACTGCCCTGTTGCAGATGCTGATCCAAATCACAGGCTTTTGCTCAGGTATGAGGGTCGATGTCCTCCCGGGGGAACCTGAAAGGCAGGCTTAGAGCTTCACATGCTGTGCTCAAAATATAACTTAGAGAGAGAACGTAATCTAGTTGCACTATTATAGCATTATTCTTATGTTTCACTCTCCTCGTTACTATTTCCATCCTACTGTGTTGTATGGTTCTGGTTATTGCGGCTCACGCCTTGTTATCTAAAATGCAGTCGTAAACCAATCTTTAAAACTCAAACTGCCTTTATCATTTATATATGAGACCGCACTGTGTATGAGAGAACTGGTTGTGACCTGAGTGACCACGAATTACCTGGGAAGCACTAAGATGTCATGCGCTCGGCTGCCCAATTGTCTCTTCCTTTTGGGAGAGATAGGGCACTGCTAGTTAGCTTGAGCTCAACCCGGAATTGGGGTTACAAGGGTCCTTCGCCGTGGGTCAAACTTAGTCCCCCACACTTTGAACGATCTTGCCGCCCAAAAATCCAGTAGTCTCATTAGGATAATGAGAGCCTACGCGACATGGTGCCGCCAACATTTGGTCTGGCTCTAATTTTCGGGTCCACCAGTTTCTCTCGGTCTCATATAAAATAATGATCCCTCAGTTCCTTTAGTGGAGACTTCCGTGGCACTGAGGACTTCCACCACTGCGGTATAGGTAACCCTATATACAGCGGATGGTTGTTCAAGCTTGAACCTTAAAAGGAAAGACCCCGTCTTGGTGTGCCTTCTCTGACCTCTCGCGGTTTCTCTAATGGCGAATCCCCAGGTCGTACAAATAGCTCTCAAAATGAGACAACCGCTCACAGCACATTTGCTTGCACATTGTCTTACGATCCAGGGTGGTCCAGTCACGTTTGTGGTGGCCGCCCACGTGGCCTATAGAACAGAACTTTTTCCAGCAGTTGATGGGAACACAAATACATTTCACACACATACAGTTGCGAACGCGCCTGGCCATTACAGGGCGTACGCGTACCTTGAGATACCTCTATCTTATCAAGAACATAATAATTGGCTTGATGGCGCCCTACCCCATATGATATTACCAGTAAGGTTAGGTCCACTAAGTAATGAGGTCCAACCTGGCCTTTATTGGCCACATATACACCACATCCTGCGGTTGCAAATATGCCGGTGGCTGAAGTTCGTCGTTTATATACAGACTTAACGGCTACATATAGACGCTTAATACAATTTGTGATGCAGACACTAAATACAAACCCAGCGTGTGCTGCTCCAGCACAACCACATGCAGTAGCACCAGGTATAAACCCGGTGACTGTACACTCTATTATGGGTGAATTTCCAGCGAAACGAGAGGAGACTCCATTTTGGCTGGCACAGAAATTTAATAAGCTGGAGGCGGTATTTCCCCATACAGGACCTCAGGACAAACATAGAATACTAACTATGTGTTTGCCATTTGGAATGGTTCCCACAGTGGAACATTGTAATACATGGGGCACGGTGTTTACCACGCTCTATACAACGGCACACGGTAGACCGATATTGGCCAACCTACCGGGTGTGCTTAAACGAATTCAGGATAAATACGGGGCTGCCCCGGCCTTAGATTTAGGAATGCAACTGATGGGCAACTTTGCCACAGTCTCTTCAATAATACTAAGTAATCTTAAAGGGGAAGCAGTGCGTATGCGTCTTTGGGACGTGCCGCAACAAGATCAGGAGCGGGAACTGCCAAAAATCATAGCAGAAACATATTCCAATATCGGTCGAGATAGCCTAGGGGCTAGACCGCAAAAAACTCAATTTCAGGGAAAAAATAGTAAAGAAAATGCTAAACAGCAACCTGAGGGTAATAAAACGCGCTGCGAGACAACTGCTGGAATCTGTGAATAAAACAATAGCAGAGTTTAAAACAAATACGATCAATCAAAATAACACGAAATTAACACGAGATATTAAAAATTTTGACATTACGATTGTATATCCCTACCTGAAAACAGATTTCTATAGGAATAATAATCCTAATACCCTTAATTTACAGTATCAAACAAAATCACGCAAAAGATGTATTACTTTTTCAGACACCTCTTCTGATTCAGAGTTAGAATCACAAGCTACTTTCCCTCTGGGACAACCTTTTTTAGGCAGAGGGAACCGGAGAGGGGTAAGAGGAGGGGGGATCCCCAGAGGTCAATTTCAAGAACAGAATTTCTTCCGAACCAGGAGAAGAGCTTACAGGAGGCAATAATGAAATCAGAAGACCCCATCCCTATCTATAATTTATCCTCGTACTCTCTTTCACAGGTAGAGAAACAGGTTTTAAGTAAGGGGTTGTCCTTTGTTCCAATTAGAAACCAGGACCCTATAGATAGCAAAATAGAAGTATGGAATTTCCTTCGTAAAGTTAGACTGAGGTCTTACTTTAGCTCAGTAACCCCACAAGAAGACAGCTCGAATAGTGGTCTTAAACCAAAATCAACCTTTTTACCTGAAAGAAATGATATGCCTAGAGAAATCAAGGTTTTCGAAGATTTAGTACTTAAGGAATTAGATTCCCTGAACTCTAAAAAGATGTATTTTAGAGACAACTGTTCCAAAATAGAAAAATAAGCGAATTTGTCTGAAAACAAAGACATCGTAATTAAACCAGCGGATAAAGGAGGTGGTATTGTGATCTGGGGTGTAGAACAATATAACAGAGAGGTGATGAGACAGTTGGACAATCGAATACATTACCGTGAGCTGCCAGCCAGCACACCTAAACAAGTGCAGCAGCAGATTGATGTATTGACACAGACAGCTAGAGAGAGAGGGTGGATCAGCAAAAAGGAATTTGAATTCCTAAATCAAAACGATGGTAGGACTCCAGGCTTCTATATCCTACCAAAGATTCATAAAAATATAGAAGAACCACCAGTGAGACCGATAGTCTCAGCGTGTGGGTCCATTTTGGAGCCTCTTGCCCAATTTGTTGACGTGTTTTTGAAACCGTTCGTAGTGAGGACGCCAACTTATCTTCGAGACTCTATAGATATCATCAATAAGCTTGAGAATCTAGCATATAATGAGGACAACTCCATCTTAGTCACTTTTGACATAGAGTCTCTTTATACAAATATTCCACAAGATGAGGCATTAGAGATTATCAAACATGTTTTGAATGATAACACAGAGCCAGCAAGCACTCCTACAGATTTTCTTTTCAAATTTAATGAAAGACTTTATCGGCAAGTAAAAGGAGTAGCAATGGGGTGTAGCTTTGCCCCAGAAATTGCCAACCTGGTGATGGATTATTTTGAGCAAAAATGGATCTATGATCAAACTAACCCTTTCAAAACTTGCATTTCTCAATGGTTTAGATACATAGATGACATCTTAATGATTTGGCAAGGGACGGAAGTCATGCTTGACTCTTTTTTTGATTGGCTTAACCAACGTACAGCTGACTTCAGATTCACTATGAGTAAGGACAAATTCAAAATCAACTTTTTGGATCTATGGATCCTGGCTAGGAATGGGAGGTTGGAAGTAAGTCTGTATAAAAAACCGACAGATCGGAATACACTATTACATTTTTCCAGTGGACATCCCAGAACTCTCAAAGAGAATTTACCGTATGGGCAATTTCTTAGGATAAGAAGAAATTGCACAGATAAAGATGACTATTTTAGTAATGCTGAAGAATTGGTGGAAAAATTAATATCCAGAGGGTACCCCAAAAAGCTAGTCAAAGCGGCTGTTAAAAGAGCGTGGTTCACCCCAAGGGAAACACTTCTGACACCTAAAAAACAAACGACAGAGATCCCGCTAACATGTGTTTTGAAGTTTAGCCCGAAGGCTAATAAGGTCCACCCAATTATAGAAAAAAACTGGCGAATTATTAAAGATCTAAATATTGAGAAACCATTGTTCTCTTTTAAGAAAGCCTGTAGTCTAAAAGACCAGTGGGTGCAGGCTGCGGAAAAGAAAAAAACAGACAGCATGTACATATGATTTTTCAAATTGTAACACAAAAAATGTGATCTACTGTATCTTGTGCCCGTGTAATAGAGCATATATTGGTCAAACTTCACAAGCAGTGAAAAGCCGGATTCTCCAACATCGGTCGAGAATTAAATGTGCTATAAAAGGTGCACCGTTAGTTGAAAATTTTTGGGAATTCGAGCATAAAGCATACGATATTCAATGGACAGTGCTGGCTGTAGTACAGCCGAAGACAGATGGCCCGACAACGTTGACAAGGCTTTTGAAACTAGAAGCAAGATTCATTGAGAAATTTCAAACAGCCAAAACGGGACTTAATGACTGTGATGAAGCTTGGGCCCTACTTAGGTGATGCAATCTCTTTCTTTCTTTCTTTTTTTGAGAGTCTGTTGATGGGTTTCAACTACAACATAAGATGAAAACAACATTTGTAAGACATTTACTAGCATATTTAATATCTATAATTTGTGTTGACGCCGCATCTACAAAGTGAAATGAAAGAATGATTTAGAAAGTATCTTTATGATCATTTTATAATTTAATGTAATATTAAACAACAGAGGGAGGTTTTACATATACGTGCCTGGGGCATTTACCATCTTTATCAGGCTTACATGAGTTAAGCGGAGTCTCTGGGTAATAAGGCTTGAGAGTAAGGTTCCTGTATGACTAATACGATTTAAGTACTTTTAAGATGGCTGCCGCGAATAGGATTAGATCTGCACTTTGAGCCTGCTATATTTTTTTAATAGGCTAATAGGTGTTGTTGAGTGGGCTTAGAGTATGAGTAGCGCTGACCTTGCGAGGCTATTAGCTTCCGACAGATAAGAGAAAGCTCCCAACATGTGGGGGGCCGTAGACACATAATGGAAAGGTAGTGGCGCAGTACTTTCAAGATGGCGCCCATGACCTCCCATCAGTAAAAAAACAAGCGCGGGCAAGGTGTAACCCGACAAACAACATAAAACGTTCTTGCATGTGAGTCGAAGTTTACGCGACTCATTAAAAAGTGAAGGCAGCTTCTTGCGGGCTTCAGGCTACACAAGGTCCGTGAACACATACAGAGTGGAGGAGCAATATAAGTAAGTGAACGAGTGCCGTGCCGGGGGAGCTATGTAGTGATACTAACGGGGGTGTAGAACCATTTTAAGGACTTTAGGGGCTTTATGCGGTTTTTTACATGTTGTTTACAGAGGTCAATGTCCCAGCATATATATGGTGATACTTAGACCGAGTGGCTTGGATAAATAGGTAAGAATACGATTCTTAGATATAACATCACTTTGGATGACACTTGTGGTGCTCTATTATGAGTAATAAGTATGGTTTTTGTGCCGGCTCCTTTCTTCTTTCTTTCTTTTTTGTCGAGTAGAATTAACCAAGAACGAGTATAATAATTCATAAGATTGGAAACTCAGCATAATGGAAAGAAAGGTATGTCTTACAGCTGGAATGAGCACATGGGCTGCATGACTTAGTTTGCATGTTTGATTACTCTAGACACCTGGTAAAGATTGTGTGGCTTTGTTCTAATTAGGAAGTGACATAGACTAATGGTATAGAGTTATTAATGTGAGTTTGTGCTCCCTTTAAAGAGCAATATAGTGATTCTAGCTAAGGGACACTGGGATTTATTGGTGTAAGTTTGTTATTGATACTTGACACATGTGGTGTTGGATGGTGTAGGTATTTATTGAATGAGGATGATTGTAATTTGTTTGTTAATTTTTGTAGCGGTGCCAGTGCCCCCTGACAGTCCTGACGAGGCCCTGAGTGTTAAGGCCGAAACGCGTCGAGAATTTTGCTAGTGGAATCAAGGGTTTGGAGTGATAACGAATTGATAAACATAAGTGGTTGAGCACTACATAATACCTTTCAAAAAAACACATAGGTATTGTACAGCTGGGTGCAAGACCCTTGGTTACCATACGATAGTAGATCACATTGTGAATTGTGTTATAGTGACTATCTTATAAAGTTTTGTAGATGGGCACATGTTTTCTTTTAGTTTTTTGAGACCATTTGTGTACTGTTTGTAAGAAATGTTTGTTGTAAATATTAATGTATATAGATTTGTATATATCTTTGCCATAAAGATAGAATAAGAGACAGGTTGCTCTCTAATGAATCTGATGCTGTATTTTGCAAATAAATGGAACAAATAAGGGCAAATAATTTACCCCTTGAAACCAAGAGTCAATATTTGTTGTTTGTAATAATTATTGAATTTATCCCTTGCCTGCTAATTGTTGTGAGTATGCTCTGGCTAGTATCCTAAGCAGGCGGGGGTTATGGGATACTCCCCCTTTAGGCTTGATAGCGAGAAAAAACAGCAGACACCTATAAAAGAAAAGGGAGAATCTCCACGTACGGAGACCCCTCAGAATAGGTATAATCTCAGAAATAGGGATAATCTAAAAACGCCTGACAGATATCAATATACTGATACACGCCAATCTCGTTCCTGTCAAGACTCATCGGAAAAGAGAATTGAGAGAGGTGGGCGGTCAGAGCGGAGAACAGAGTACGTGAAACTGAGACAGGAATCACAACGCTCTTCGGAGGTTTCCGTCAAGAAGGAAGAGAAACCAATACAGCAAAAACAACAGTTTAAAAAGAAAAAAGTGGCAGCAGTCTCAGTTCGACATGCCACTCAGGAAGAGAGTTCTCTTGAAGAACAAGACATGGGCACTAGCACTGCTAGACAGCGCGGCAGAGGTCACAATAGTTCACCAGAATCTTCTAGAGCATCTGGAGGTGAAAGCAACTGATGACTTCATACAAGTTGAAACAGCAGATATGCGTGTCTCTGAACCCGATAGGGTGTATACAGTGACTTTACAATTGGAAGGAGACATTGAATCTTTTGGGATTGTGTAGTCAAGATATATGACATTTTGCTGGCTGAACAAGATTGGCCACCTGATTTTGTCCTCACCTGCCCAGTTGGGGAGGAGGTTATTAAACCTTTGTTCTCGCCCCTTGTTCCAGGGGAACTCGCAGAGTCCTATTTCATCAAATGGGCTCTAGCACAGGCACCTGCCTTATATAGAAATCACGTATGGTGGGATAGGGATTCTCCATATCATGTAATTCCGATTAAAGGTGAACCTCAGCCACAACCGCAGTATCCTATAAAAGCTGAAGCAAGGGCACCGGTGCGGTAAATACTTACACAATTGAAATACCAGGGGGTGATTGATCCCTGTGTCTCACCTTTGAATAATCCCTTATTCCCTGTAGCTACTTTAGACATCTCAAATTGATTCTTCTGCCAGAATATAGCACCCAAAAGCAGGGATTTGGCAAGCTTTAGCGCTTTCAGCTCTCAGAAATATTCTGTTGTTTGCCTCGGGGTATAAGAACAGCCCAGGACTGTTTGCAGCTCGTGTGACTGAAATTTTACACGAATTGGACCCTGAAGCATTGTCATATGTAGATGATATATATCTCACAGATGACGAGTTGCTACAACATTTAAGACGAGTAGCCCACATTGTTGTAGGATTTGCAAAAATTGGCTACAAATTTAACTTAAAAAAAATCTAAAATTGCCTTCCTCAGCGTCATATTCCTGGGATACGAGCTGTCGATTGAAGGTAAGAGCCTAGCGCCACAATTTTGAGAAAAGTGTGCACTATTGCAACCACCTAAAATGATTGAGAAACTCCAATCATTGTTGGGCTTTCTAAATTTTGGCAGAACATACATTCCTGATTATGCTACACGCATAAAACCTTTATATGAATTAATCCGTCCTGCTTTTTCAAGCAAATTCTGGACAATTGAACATACACATACTCTTCGGGAGTTACCAGCAGATCTAATAGCTGCAAAACATTTACATACACAGGACAATAAGACACATTTGGTCATCAGGGTAATAGCTGGGGCCATTGGGTTTCCGTATGTCACATTTAATGAAAGTGAGACAGTCCCGATTGGATACAAGTCTCACTTGTATTCGGCTGCTGATTTGCACCCACAGAGAAAATTCTCACTGCTGTGCAGATGACTGTTATTAAAGAAAGACCTCTTGCCCAGGGTAAACGCATTATTGTTGTTTCCCCTATACTGGCCCTCGAGGCTGTTACAAAAGCTAGCGTTCTGAACACAAAAGCACTCCACCCGCGATGAATACAATGAGCTACGTCTTTAATAGCCACTGATGTAGACTACATTTTTGACCCAAAATTACAAACTCAAGAATTTCTGCAATATGAAGTTGAGTATCCCGTTCCCACTGACACATTGCCTATTGATCAATATCAAGTAGTCATGTACACCGATGGCTCTGCGCAACCGGCGGCTGGAACAAAACACCAATATTCGGCTGCATTTGCAGTAGTGAGCGGCCATATGGAGGGGGAGAAATTCTGCCCCCAACATACTTATACACAGACCTTAGGGGATTGTACGGCACAATTGGCTGAGCTGAAGGCTCTACTGTTGGCATTAGAACATACAGATCCGACGCAGTTTACACTGATTGTTTGTGATTCGGATTATTGTGTCCAGTCTTTTAATGAATACCTACATTACTGGCGCTTGAATGGGTTCAGAGCTTCGAAAGGCAACACCATAAAACACAGACTACTGTGGAGGAAGGTAGCTGACCTGAAGGAGACGCTACCCAAAGTCCATGTTGTACATACACTTGGACACCAGCGCGTTGGAATACACGGTGCTGGGAATACTTTGGCTGATGAAGCCGCAAAGTCGGCAGTCGCGTTGCCACTGTGGCTGCAGTGACTCGTTCGAGTTCCAAACCAGACACAGAGATTCTGGCTGCCATAAAAGCTACGGTTGATGGCACACCTTATCCTAAAGGATTTCCTAATAAATACCAATACTTTATGGGAAGTATGCTGAACGCTGAGGTTAAAATTCCTAGCGTGGGCGTACGCGACATCCCCAATAAAGTTGTGAGAACACAGTTGATTAAAGCAGCACATGAGGGAGTGGCATCTGCACATGCTGGCGTGGCTGCAACAATTTCGCAATCACAGGCCCGTTACTGGTGGCCTGGTCTCTATAAAGAGACTAAGCAGTATGTCCTTTGTTGTGACATCTGTCAACAAATTAAAGTTTTAACAGCTAAGTGCCCGCCGCAGACACCCCTCTTAATATCCAACAGACCATTACAATGTGTGTACTTGGAACATTGTGGTCCGCTAACACCGGATAGTGCATACAAATATATACTAGTCGCTGTTGATTCTTGCTCCAGATTTGTGTGGGTTTGGCCACAGCACTCGGCTGACGCTCGGACTGTTATTAGAGATTTGCGAGTCTTTGTCGGTACATATGGAGTTGCGGCATTCCATTCGGACCAGGGCCCTGCTTTTGCCTCAAGGGCATTCAGGGACACCATGGCCTCGTTGGGGGTCCAGCTCCAGTTCTCGTCTCCATTTCATCCCGAGGGAAATTCTGTCGTGGAGCAATTAAACCACAATTTAAAGCAATCCTTAACAGCCAGAGTCTTAGGTACGGGTCGTAGTTGGCTAACCCACCTGTATGGAGTTCAGAGAGCACTAAATAACCTGCCTAGAAGGTCCCTGGTGGGTCATACTTCATATGAGTGCCTGTTCGGAACACAAATGTTTGTTCCGGATGTTGATGGTCCTGGTGTGGAGGCAGCGGAAACGCCTTTTGACATAAATGATCGTGTCACTGTTTTGCAGTAATTACAACAGTTCTATGAAGATAACTCTTCTAAAAGTGCTGCCTCCACAGGAATTAAGGATGTGCCAGTAACACCTACCAGCTGGATTCCCAGAGTTGGGGATTTTGTGTGTGAAAAGGTTGCAGTGAAGAAAGAATTTGGCCCTTCTTATTGAGCACCAGTATCTGTGTTGGGGATAAACGGAACAAGAACTGTTATTCTATCCACCGTTGCCGGGTGCCAAAGGAAATCGCTTTGTTTCTATTGACAATGTCAAATTACAACATGTGGCCGATTCTACACAGCCGACCAAGAGGAACGTCCAGTAGTTCCCAAATCCCTCTCACTACTGGGGAAGATGTTCCGCTTCAAGTCATCTATACCAACACTGTTGCTTCTCCGAGCTTGGGGAGGGTGGATGATGATCTCGCATTAGTTCCACTGACAACAAATAACTTTGAAACTTTTGATCAAGTCACCATGACTCCTGACGTAACAGATGGTGCTATCTACAGTGTACCACCACGAGAAACACCAACTCCTCCATTGAATACGGGGACACCTTTTGCACGAACTGCCTCTGATTACTTTGCAACAACAACGATGGGCTATCGGACTCATTTGCCTCTTCGACTACTGACCTGTCAGGTCCACGTAAGCTGATGGGTTGGCTTAAAGATACGTATTTTGTTTTTCCATGGAACTATCTGCGGCTCTTATTGACTATGCTAGCATTTTTTCTTTGGATAGGGTTTGTCATTACCTTTTTTCTGTTGATACATGGTCATTTTCTTCCTGAGAGATCATCAGTTGAACAGGTGGGGGAGGTGTTGAAGCCACATTTTTCATCACATAGGGTTCGAAGAGACTTGTCCTTTGTGAACATTTCTGCAGTGCCAATTCCGGATGGGATTGTGTGGGATAAAGTAATGTTTGATATATACGGTCCCACTGAGATACTTCAAATACCATATGTCCTGAAGTTATCTATGAATGATATAGGAATACCGGGCATTGTATCTGATGATTGGGATGTGAAGACAGTTGATTCCATGATGACTGAATTACAATATTATACTGTCTATGAAAATGAAGATGTTTACCAGTTTAAAGACAATTATGGTGACATGTTTTGCTATAATTATTATGGGCACCATTTTATACACAAAGCAAGTAGTCCGAAAATGATATTTGGCTATACGCAATGGGAGCATTGCCCAATCCCCCGCAAGTGAGTTCTAAAACGTATTCTGACAAATTTCCGTATTTTTATGGGCATCATCAAATGAATGCTAAGTCATATTATTTTAGGTTAGCTCTGTCTAATAGATAGATAAATGTTGTTGACTAATATGAAATTCATATACTCAGATTCTTTTGTTTCCCGACTGTCAATTGAAGGGTATGAATATTGGTCAAATAATGTTGATTTGAAAAGTGTTTGGGGAACAAAACATTGGCAGACAAAGGGTAGAGAAACATTGTTTAGAGCATGTCTCATTCCCGTCCAAATGATTTTTTTAAATGAAACAGTACAGCAGACTAGCTGTTTGGGATTAGCAACAATTAGAGAATTGAACATGCCTAGTATACCTGTCCCTGCAAAAATTAATAACTGGCAGAAATATATAAATGCCACTTTTAGTGAGCTTACAGACTGGGTCCAGAATGATACATTTAACACTTCATTGAAACGTCCGGGCAGGTGGTTATTGTGGCCCATAGACACCAACCAGTGTCATCAACCTTTTGTCACCTCCTCAGGGGGTTTCCGGACGAGTACGTCAGACCCTCGCTATATATCACCAGAACATGCTGAAATAATTACTACATATAGGGTGTCATTCTGACCCTGGCGGTCTTGGACCGCCAGGGCAAGAATGACGGAAGCACCGCCAACAGGCTGGCGGTGCTTCATTCCCTATTCTGACCGCGTGGTAAAGCCACGGTCGCACCACCGGGGCCGGCGGTTTCCCGCCGATTTTCCCCCAGTGGTGATAATCCGCCAGGGCAGAGCTGCAAGCAGCGCTGCCCTGGGGATTATGACCCCCTTACCGCCAGCCTGTTTCTGGCGGTTTACACCGCCAGGAAGAGGCTGGCGGTAAGGGGTGTCCTGGGGCCCCTGGGGGGCCCTGCACTGCCCATGCCACCGGCATGGGCAGTGCAGGGGCCCCCTAACAGGGCTCCGACCTGCTTTTCACTGTCTTCCTGGCAGACAGTGAAAAGCGCGACGGGTGCAACTGCACCTGTCGCATGGCCGCAACACCGCCGGCTCCATTAGGAGCCGGCTCCTGTGTTGCGGCCTCATTCCCGCTGGGCCGGCGGGCGCAAACATGGTTAGTGCCCGCCGGCCCAGCGGGAATGTTGGAATGGGGGTCGCGTTATTGCGGCCGCATGGCGGCCGCTTGGCGGTTCCAGCCTGGCGGGGGGCGGTAGCCGCCCGCCAAGGTTGGAATCACCCCCATAGTGTGGGAAAATTGTGGCAACAATGGTTGAAATCATCCTCGCTAGATGCAGTTAAGACACATCTCACTCTCCTGTCTAATAACACTGACTTACAAGATTTTTTGTCAGGCCCAAAGACACCACTTAGGAAGCGTTTCTTGTATGAAGTATACAATGAAATATGGAAACTTTCCCAGCAGGAGGCTGCAGCCCGGTTGAGGCAGATAGATCAGGAAAATTTGAAAAAGGCATTAGCTGTTGTGGTTAATGATATTCATACCTTGTCCGATCAAATATATACGATTAACAACATTGTTTCTTCTGCTATAGACATTATACGATCTGATATGTCTTCTTTATATCCTGGACAAAGTCAGACCAGGTCCATTATGCAGTTGGCTTGGACACTTCAGACATTGAAGGCGGGTTGCGTTCCGTGGCAGCACATCAGTGCCAGGGAAATATTTTCTTCCTTTCATTTAACGCAACAACAACAACTAATGGCTAAGAAGGAGGCGACTTATGTCATGCTCAACATTGAAAAATTAGAAAGATTGCCTTTTACCGTGGCCGAGATCCCCTCTGCAGAGTGGTTGATACACAGGGTTATTAATCTGCCTATTTCTACGTTACAGTTCACTTCTTGTTTGAAACATGTTCCGGTAGGCAGATATGAGAAGTTGGGAGATAGTTATATTCATGAGGTGTGGGAGCTTCCCTTCTTGTACAAATGCCTCAATGACATGAAAGAGGTATTTCTTAGAGGTAGTGAATGCAAGACTTCAGTCAGCCATTCGATGATTTGTAAGCAGCTGTCCTTGCATGGGGCATGTAATGCCTCGGTTGCGAACTTGGCTTGCTATCTGAAGGGAGTTCCGGTCCACTTGATTAAAGGCACATTCCAGGTGCTTTCAAACTGCAGCTACGTCCTCCTCAATAGTGAAGACTGTTGTGGCATGCGGGCCGGAATAGTTTACGTTGTTTCGGTCACTAAGGTCGTTACTTGCTGCGGGAGTGTGTTGTTTCCCCCCACTAAATTAAGGGAGGTAGCAGATATGAGAAGTTGGGAGATAGTTATATTCATGAGGTGTGGGAGCTTCCCTTCTTGTACAAATGCCTCAATGGCATGAAAGAGGTCTTTCTTAGCGGTAGTGAATGCGAGACTTCAGTCAGCCATTCGATGATTCGTAAGCACCTGTCCTTGCATGGGGCATGTAATGCTTCATTTGCGAACTTGGCTTGCTATCTGAAGGGAGTTCCGGTCCCCTTGATTAAACGCACATTCCAGGTGCTTTCAAACGGCAGCTACGTCCTCCTCAATAGTGAAGACTATTGTGGCATGTGGGCCGGAATAGTTTACGTTGTTTCGGTCACTAAGGTTGTTACTTGATGCGGGAGTGTGTTGTTTCCCCCCACTAAATTAAGGGAGGTAGCAGATATCTGGCCTCACATTGCTACTTCCACGGTGAATTTCGACAAGTTAAGTAGACTAAAGGCTTTATTGTTTCAGAAACATGTGGCCCTTACATCTGCATGCAAGACCTACGCACTTCAGGTGGCAAGGTCGTCCGCGGAAATACAGTCCCTGTTAAATATGAACTTTCCGAGCCACTTTGGTGAACTCGTGGGACGAATATTTAATGCATCCAGCATGGCTGGATTTGCAAAGTTTTTCAAAACCGTTGGTGTTGGTTTCGTTCACACCTTCTCTTCCATATTCGGTTTGATACCTTCGGCTATTCATTCAATTTTCGGAAGCATTTTTCGTGGATTTCCGATAACTTTGGCCTTATTAGCCGGCATTTTGCTGTTGCTGTTGTTTTACCGCAAAGGCTGTCCCACTGCAACAAGGACGAATGTGGGCGCTCCCATCAGCGCAGCTGTGTCGTGAAAGCATGATGCAGCACTTTGGAGCAACACTCCTGGAACATTTGGAGTGTGACCCCCCGGTGGTTGATGCTGAACTGTTGATGTTCCCGATGAGGGCTCATTCCCAGACATGCCCGCTGCGGCTGCGTTTGCTTCGTGAGGCTGATTACGAGATATCCTTCCAGGAGGAAGTTGATATTGACTCGTTCACAAGCTCTGTACGGGATGCCGCCCTGGTTGACACTGGAGCTTTGGAACACACCTGCTCCTTAATAGTCTTTGGCATGGATTATCTGGTTTTGTCATCTGCCCGAAGTGGAGAATCTCCTGCTTTCTGTGACCACTGTTTGAATTGAACCTATTCTAAATTGACACTGTTAAATGAATTTGGCATTTAGCCACATGCTTATTTTTAAATTGAGGATTAATGTGCTTTGGTGTCCTCTTGACTTGTTGAAATTCTAAGTGGTCTTTAATAATCTTTTAGCTTAGGGCATTTTTTAGCTTCGGCTTAAACCACTGTCTACCGACAAGGGGAGGGTGTAGTGCAGCCATTTTTAATATAGCTTTCCGCACGTTTGCTTAAAGTATTAGGCCTCTGTGCACTTTGCCCTAGATGCATTTTATTTAGCCTTGCACTGTTATTTTACAATAACCAGTTTCACAGTCTTGTTTTATTTTCTTCTATCACACTGTTTAGCTTACTTCAGCACTGAAGTTCTCAAACAATTCATTCTTGCTCGCTCTGTGCTTCAGTCAAGGATACAGTCTGGTACATTGCCGATAGATGTGGTAGAAGTTTAGTCTTTAGGGTTCGTAGAAAGTACACATTCTTACGTAGGGACGTTTCTTAGAACACCGGCGTGTTAGTTATAAAAACACTTTCTAGTCCAGGTACACGTAAGAGAGAGATTCCGACCAGGAACCCACAACTAGATGCTGACTGCCCTGTTGCAGATGCTGATCCAGATCACAGGCTTTTGCTCAGGTATGAGGGTCGATGTCCTCCCGGGGGAACCTGAAAGGCAGGCTTAGAGCTTCACATGTTGTGCTCAAAATATAACTTAGAGAGAGAACGTAATCTAGTTGCACTATGATAGCATTATTCTTATGTTTCACTCTCCTCGTTACTATTTCCATCCTACTGTGTTGTATGGTTCTGGTTATTGTGGCTCACACCTTGTTATCAAAAATGCAGTCGTTTTATTAAACCAATCTTTAAAACTCAAACTGCCTTTGTCATTTATATATGAGACTGAACTGTGTATGAGAGAACTGGTTGTGACCTGAGTGACCACGAATTCCCTGGGAAGCACTAAGAAGTCATGCGCTCGGCTGCCCAATTGTCTCTTCCTTTTGGGAGCGATAAGGCACTGCTAGTTAGCCAGAGCTCAACCCGGATTTGGGGTTACAAGGGTCCTACGCCGTGGGTCAGACTTAGTCCCCCACACTTTGAACGATCTTGCCGCCCAAAAATCCAGTAGTTTCATTAGGACAATGAGAGCCTACGAGACAGCTTGACTCTAGGTGTATGTGCCATTCATGGTTACATAAGTAATCAGTTATGTAAGTGTTAGTTCTGTACTAAGGTAATAGGAATCATGTCTAGACAGTTGTTAGTGATGTAGGTGTTTAGATGTTGTCATGTAGAGGTATCTAATCAGCATGTATGGTGGAAGGCTATGAGCCCTTCATGCACATTGTTTGGTGTCCATTGTACTGGTGGTGGTACTATGCTCTCTGTGGTTGTCTATGGATGTATCCTGTGTGCTAAGTAGGCCCATATTGCAGTACAGAGGATTGTTGTGTAAGTATTAATGAGTTAGTTAAGTGGGTCCAGATAATCCTAAGGAATCTTTTTCCAGTATTTAGTGAGGCCCACTTTATGGGTGTGCCATATGTAGTGGCTTCATTTGAGGTGTTTACCATTGTGTATGTCATGTACAGAATGAAAAGTTAAGCATGTGATTGGAAAGCAACATGCTGTGTCGTATTTGAAGTGAGATGAGTTTACTTTCTTTATTAATGGTGATGGACTGGGTAGGTGTGGAGAAGGAGGAGGCTTGAAATTGTATTGTTAGTAAACTGCATTTCCTTAGGCTGATTTCTTGATAGACAGTGATCTGTTTGGGGATAGATTTTGAATGTGGCCAAACCATCCTGTGAATGATGCTTTTGAGCTACTGCTGAATTGATGGGATAGTGATGTAGTGGCCAGGTGGTTGGCTTATGTTGTGGGTGAGACAGTGGTCATATGGGAATGTTGGAAGTATCTTGTTGTGACATGATGTAGGCTCTGAATGGCTTCTTTCTGGGGCTTTATTTGCCGTAGATTAGTTGTTACTGTTGTGCATCTTGTGTTATATCTGTAATTTAAGAATGTGATGGCCCTCTCTCTCTTTCTGTGCATCAGCATCAGCAGGTGAAGGAGACGGGGCGCTGCCAAGTGGGAAGCTGCTGTCCATGGGACCCGGAGTGCTGAGAGCACCAACCCCGAAGGACCCAATGCCCCAGAGGGCAATGGGAGTACCACAGGGGGAGAAATGATCCATGTCTTCATCATCAGACTACTCCTCCAGTGGATACTCCCTGGCAGTGGTGGATCCATCTGGGACCACTCCAGCACCATCTCAGTCCACCACCCCATTTACTACCACTGCCCTCCCAGTAGCTCCCCACCCAGTTGGCCTTGTCCACTCACCCAAGAGGGTGGGCATCTCCTTTGCTGCAGGCACCTCTGCCCCTGCCCCTGTCAGCCCTGCTGTCCTCAGTGCGGAGGCCATTGACCTCCTGAGGTTGATCTCTGTGGGTCATTCGACCATCGTGAATGCCATCCAGGGACTGCCAACTCATATACGACAGAGCACTGCATTCCTGGAGGGCATTCACGGTTCACTGGCTTGCCTACAGCGATCCTTTCAGGCTCTGGCCTCCACACTTATGGCTCCCAGTCACCCTTTGTCTTCACTCCCCCCTCCACCTTCCTCTTCCCAATGCCAAACCCCTCTTGCCCGACCCAGCCAAAGCACACAGACAGACATGTATGCATCCACCTCAAAATCCAAGGGTAGCTCAGACAAACACAAGCACCACAAGACACAACACTGACATGCACACAAGCAACATACACCTGTACACACATCAACAGTTAGAACCTGCCTTGACACCCCCACCATCCCCAGCATCACAGATACAACACCTGGCATACCTGCAGCCACCACACCAACATTCACAGATTTTGCCACTACAACTATCTTACCCACAGAAAGCAATACAGCGGCCCCTCAGACATCCACCCCAGTCACTTATCCACAGACACTACACCTACAGACACGCCTATATGCAGAACATCCACCATACCTGCAGTCACCACCCCAACAGACACTCACCCACCCACCATAGCATCTCCCAGCACCTCCACCCCCTCCTCCCAGGACACATGAACACCCACATTCACCCACCCAACAGATACCCACAAGCATACCTTGCACAAACATGCATCCAAGACATCCACACCAAGACATCAGACAATCACTCCCTCTCACTCCACATCCAAACCCTTTTTCTATGACCAGCCCTGTGTGTTGAAGAAAACTTTTTTTTCAGAGATTCCCTTTTCCCTACTCCTATCCCACCCTGTGATACCCCTAAATGTTCAATGTCCCTCTCCAAGTCTGGCCCTTCCACCTCTAAGATCTCCACTGCCCCCCTGCAAATACCCAGGCCCTTCCCCCTGCCAAGAAGTCTACCCCTCCACCTTCAAGCCAGCCCTCCCCTAAACCTAAGTCCTAACCCCATCCCTCCAAGTCTGATCCCAAATGCCCCCCTCCAAACCCAAACACAACCCCCTGTCCACCCCACCATATAACCCCTGAGGTGCCTGCCTGCCCCATTAATGCCCCTTCATTTGGAGATTACATGGCAGTCAAGAGTCAAGTTTGGGGCACATATCTGTGCACTGTGAATGCAGCATGTCTGCATTGTGGACTGACCAATGGCCTTTGATATACATATATTGTTTACTTATAATAAATGCTTGAACCAACCAGTGGTTGGTTTCCTGGTCACATTTTTGTCATGATTTTCTTTTCCTAGTATGGGGTTGTTCCTGGCTGACACTAGTTGTGTGTATGTATGTGTGTGTGTGTGTTCTGCTTGGGCTATGTGTGTTGTTTGGGCAGTATGTGTGGTTGTTTCCAGTGTTTTTGTCCGAAAGTGGTCGGGTATGTGTTGTGTCATGGACATTTGTGTGTTGAAGGGATTAGTTGTGTTGGTATTGTGTGTTGTTGGTGTGGTGATGTGTTTGTTGGTGTGTTGTGTGGCTTTGTGTGCATTGAGTATGTGAGCGTTATGTGCATGAAATGTTGGACACAGAGTTTTTTGTAGGTCTATCGGTAAGTAGTATGACTGTATATTTGTATGTGTGTTTTGAGTGTTGGTGTCACGTTGTGGAGTCTGTGTGATGTGTCCCTAGGTAGTGTTCCTGTGTGTCCCTGCCAAGTGATTGTAGATGGTGAGGATGTGTTGTTTTTGTGACGTGTCGTGGTGCTGTGTGGTAGTGTGTGAGTGTGACCTGTGTGGTGTGTTTGTGACATTTGTGTGTGTCTGTGTGTGTGTGTGTGGTGTCCGTGGCATGTTTGTTGTGTATATGCGAGTGTGTGTGTGGCTGTCTGGGAGTGTGCGTGTTAATGTGCAGTTACGTGTGAGTGTCGCCCACGCACCCCCTTCCCGAATGTATGTTATTTGTGTGTATGAAAATCGTCCATATACAACAATAACAGGGAGGAGTGTGTACTTACAGTTGCTGTCGTCATCACAGATTCCAAAGTCATTGGGCAAGCAGGAGCAGCAGGAAGACATGTAGTTCTGGTTCCATTGTGGCTCTGGACGAGTATGGTTTCTTCTTGGGTTTCCGTAGTGGTGTGACTGCAGTGGAAACCTTGGCAGTGTGCTATCTCATAATCTGTGTGGCCAGCCTGCAGTTGACTACCGTCATCCATGGTGGTTAGACAGCAATGGCGGTGCCAGGAGTGCTTTGGCTTTATTCTGTTGGGAATACCGCCATGGTCGTAATATGGCAATCTTCTCTGCTAGCCTGTTGGCGGTATGACCCCCAACATGGCGGTCGTAGGACTGCTAAACTCGTAACGAGGGCCTATACTTGCATTTTTTGATAAAAATAAATGAGCCATTTTGATTCACTTTAGTTAGTCTATGTGAGGCCCCCAATGCCCTGTTTCATAAAATGTGTAGAAAAGGGTTTAGTCATGCTTGCTAACATGTCATTCTTTTCAGACTTCATTTCCATGAAATGCTAGCCTGGAAATAGATGTCCCATTGTTTTATGCATAGTGAGCATGAGAAAGTAACCTGGAACACAGATCATTGAAGAACTGTGGAAATTGATGATTTTTCAGATTGTACAGATGTACTAAGATAGATGCCTTTCACATGTCGGTAATGGGAATGTTTAATAATGTTTTGAGTGACTGTCATATGATGTACTATGACTGGACAGTTAAACCACCGGATTCCTGTGGTGTGATGGTTTCAACCAATAATTTGCATTTTGGGCTTTAACATACCGTTCCCCAGTTGGATTACCAACGTTCTTTTCTGTATCCCCTTGGACTCAAAGAAGTACAGACCTCTCTGTACTTACCCTTCATTTTCAATGCGTTTCCGAGACTTAGAAATTTCCCACTAACCCAATGGGAAGACTGTTGATCGAGCTTCTGAAATGCTGATGCTTTCCCTCTTACTTACTTTTTGCCAACCTTGGTGAGGCACATTTTGCCCCAGATGTCATTTTCTAAATTCTTTTTGTCCTTTATTTTTTTTTTATTTGTTGCCCACAGGTGTTTTAGCTTGGCACACTAACTTTTGGCTTGCTTATCTGTAGGGATTACCCTTGCCCTAGCTAGCTAACTGAAATGACACTCAAAATGACTTTGTGCTTAAACGAACTAGACAGTGCTTGTTTTCTGATCCTCATATAATTATGTTGATGGTTTGTAATGCTGTTGTTGAGTGCTTAGTACTTTTGTTGTTAGTTTGCCTAAACATCTTTCGATGCTTTGGGCAACCCATGGTGAGTCTGTATCTGTATCATCTTGTTTTCACAATTATTTAAATAAACTTGAGCATCAGTTTGTAATAAAATCCTTAACTTTATTCCTGACTGGAGCCAAATGGGTCATACTGTCATTTTGAATTGTTGTTTGTTATATGATGCCTAACCTTTCAACCCTTATGCTGGGTGAAACGATCCATTGACCTCATTAACAGCATACCTGGTTTGCTGCACCAAATCTAATAGAGGAGTAGTGGGTCCTTTCGCAAGGGGGGAGAAAAAGATTAGACATAATGGTAAGAAACCCTAGTCCTTGCCCATTATGACATTGCCTAGACCCAGCCCAAATTCTGAGCCCATGGTTCATTGAGTAGATTAAAGGAGTTACAGTGTTGCTTTCTTTGCAGTAGCTGTATGTGTATTAATAGGGTTTAGTATTGCGTTACTTTGGGTAAAGGTTCCAGCGAAGTGCGATGTTGTGGAGTGTTTCACCTAGTTTCTGAAGTTTTGTGTACATGTGGAGCTTTCTGCTAAGATGTTGTGTTGGTTAATGGGTCCGTCATAGCCTAAGATCCCGGGATAATGCACAAGTGTAGAAGGCACTTGATTAATTTATTATCTGCAGTGAAAGGTGCTTGTCATGAGATGTCATTGCCAGAGCCAATAATATTCCCTTGTGTGGAAGTGGGTGGTTGGTGTTAGTGAATTCTGAGTGCACATGGAGAAACTGTATCAACCAGAGTGACATCTATTGGCTGAATCTCATTATTTGTATAATTGTGAGAGAATAGTCGGAAACTGTAGCTCCATACTACTTTGAAGTGTTTGATTATCTTATCCTGTAGTGAGCAGACAGTTGTTGTTGGTTTTTGCTTTTATTGTTTTGCATTAGGTTTGCATGAAAAGCGATTGCTAGAAAATTTTTAAAAGAGGGTGAGCTGCTGTGTGGAATCAGACTGATGCCATACTATGTCGTGCTGGTATTGGTTGGTTTGTGTTAAGCTCTGCTTGTATTGGTGGACTACGTCACAGAGAGTTGCGCTGGTGTTGGCTGTTAACATCGAAAAGAGGATTGTGGAAACTGATTTGAATGAAACATAAATTGTAAATTATTGCATTATTGATTGAAAATGAAGCTCTTTAAAGCTTTGAAAAGTCTGATAAAAGATAGTGTATTTATTTTAGTTAGAGGGGGATTAGAGACCACACCCAAAGGTACTCCAGGTCATCATATGTTATCAGAAAAAGGCACACAGCTCATCATAGACAGAGGGATAAATATGAGAATATAGTAAGGAAAGCAATAAGGACAGTTGCAGAAGCAAAATGGGGCAATCAGCAAAACGTTTGGGGAGCAGACATCATTGACAGAGCTAGATTATATCCGCCCACTACAAGTAAAGAAGGAGAAAGCACTAAACCAAAAAACAAGAAAAATACAGAAAAAGTAGAACAGACAACAGATACTGAGAAGAACGCTGAACTTATAAAGGCGATTTGGACGATGATTTTATAAATCAGCTATTGTTAAATTGTCTGCCTCCATATAATTCTGAGCAGATAGGAGTGATGTGAAGCAGCGAGAAAAGTGACCTTTGACGTACATACTGCACCAGTTGAACAGACCCTTGATCAGACAGTGCCAGATTTAAATGTGAGTTCAATACAAATCAACCAGTTCAGAGCTTTACCACAAATCAGTCAGTGCAGAGCTCCAGCATGAATCCACCAGCCCATAGGTTTAATTCAAATCAGCCTGTAAAACATTTTAGCCCAAATTAACCTGTGCAGAATTTACACTCAAAACAGACAGTACAAGTTTTAAATACCACTTTGACAGGACAGAATTTAGGAATGACGGTTCCCCAGAATGAGGCAAATTACATTAATCCAGATGCATTAACATTTTCAGAGACAATAGTTCTATTTGTTCCTTTAAATGGTCCAGGTAAAATTGGGAATAATGCACATGCATCAAGTGTCCCAAATGTCCAGAATGCTCCAACTATTCAGAATGTCCAGATGCTCCAAATGGGTTTTCATCCACCAGTGCAAAAAGGTTTGTGAGCCCAAGTGATTCAGAAATAGAGAGAATTATTTCTCTTCTGAGAACATTGACCCCTACACGCGTTTCAAATCTGACTTTAATGACACAGAGGATTTACTCCTGATGAGAGTGTTCCTGAAGGATCCTCACCATATTTTGTGCCTAGACCAGAACAAACACCGTATATTGGATGCAGTCCCCTGAATAGGTGATTACCCTTTAGCACTTCAGTAGCAGATAAGCCTATAGCAAATGCCCCAGATTTAGTCATTGCAGGTCTTTCAGGAAAAGAAGAATTTCAGAATACTCCAATAAATTTGCAAAGTTTTACTCCTCTGCAATTAAATGATTAGCTGAATATTTTAAGTCCTGCAGGTGCAATCAGAAGGACAAATTGCAGAGCAAGAGCAGAACACACCCCAGAAAGAAATAGATATTTGGATTTACCCAGATTGAATTTAAAATTACATTAGAAGATACTGGAGACTGTAGACTAACCTCAATTATGTATTTACACTGAAGACGAACTATGGTTTGTATGCAAAGACATTAAAAAAACATGGGGGACATACCTATGACAAATTAGCTGCATTATCTCAGAGATATGATGCTGATTTGAAGAAAACAAAACGTTAAAGAGAAGTTACAGGTTAGACATTAGTGACAGCATTGTACATGAGACCGCCTGGAATGAGATTACAGATTAGAGAATTAGGGGGTCATTACAACATTGGTGGTAAAAGCCGCTTACCGCCGTGCAGAAGACCGCCAACACACCACCGCGGCCGCGGAATTCCGCCACAGCTATTATGACCCACAGCTCGGAATCCGCCAAAATCTGGACACCCACACAAGTCCGCCACACCAAAGGTCAGTGATAAACTGGCGATAACAAAACCAACACCGTCACGCCAACAGGAATACACCCACACTATCACGACCCACGAATACACGCAGCGGTCTTTCAACCTCAATATTCCATTGGCGGTACACACCGCTGCACTCAAAATACACACACTCTTACAAAACACTACCACATTGGACAAATCGAAATACACACACCTGATACACATACACACACCACTCCCACACACCCAATACAATATAAAACACACACCCACATCACCCACAAACCCCTACGACAACAATTACGACAGAAGGCCAGAGAGAGACACCACCAGAAACAACACTAGCATCCACAGGCACTCAACACCATCACTCACACAACATCCACGCACTTCACACAACACCCCTCTAAATATCACCCCACACATCACAACAAACACCACCCCACACATCACCCACAACACCCCATGGCACTGCAAAGACACCCCAGGTTTTCTGAGCAGGAGCTCAGGGTCATGGTGGAGGAAATCATCCGGGTAGAGCCACAGCTATTTGGATCACAGGTGCAGCACACCACCATAGCTAGGAAGATGAATCTACGGCGCAGAATCGTGGACAGGGTTAACGCAGTGTGACAGCACCCAAGAACTAGGGATGACATCAGGAAGAGGTGGAATGACCTTCAGGGGAAGGTGTGTTCCGTGGTCTCAAGAAACCAGATTGCGGTTCAGAGGACTGGCAGTGGACCCCCACCTCCTCCCACAGAACTAACAACATGGGAGGAGCAGGTCTTGGCTATACTGCGTCCTGAGGGCCTCGCAGGAGTAGCTGGAGGAATGGAATCTGGTAAGTCAAACCTTTAACTACCATATCCTTCACCCTACCTGCATGCTATCACATACCCCCACCCTCACTCTCACCCCCATCACTCCAACTCCTCACACATGTCCCACTATCACAAACCACACATCCCAAAACCAAGCCCTGCATGCAACACCAAAGCATGGACACCCATCACCAAAGCATGTCCACTGCACATACCCATACCCCCCTAAACCATTATCACAGAAGGCCCCACACAAGAATGGAAGCACTGGGGTACAGGGTCACCCACCCTTTGCACACCATGGCACGCACAGATGCACTAATCATGCCTTTACACCCCTGCAGGACCCCTACCCAACGTCACCGGACAGGAGGGTCCAGACATGTCCACTCCACCCACAGAAGAGGCCCACAGCGATGACAGCAGCTCTGTCCAACTGGATCTAGATGACCAGCCCGGCCCATCTGGGACCTCGGGACAGTCGGTTCCCCTCACACTGGCATAGGCCATTACAGAGCTTCCCCCCTCTGGTAACACCAGCACAGCACCCACCCAGCCGGCCCATACCTCTGTCGCCAGGCACGTCAAGCAGCATTGTGTCCACCACTAAAGGGAACCCAGGCTAACCCACAACCCCAACAACACCAGGGACCCGGTGGCAGTGATAGTGGGCACACGGTTCAGGGGACAGAGGCCCAGGAACACAGGGGAACTGGGAGGGCTGCTGTGCGACAGGGGGAGGACAGGCCCAGGGAACCCACTCTCCACGAGGCCCTCTCCAACATCATGGGAGCCTACCACCATTCCCAGGAGACAATGGCAACGGTACTGGCCAAGTTTCAGGAGACCCAGCGCCTGCAAGAGGAACAGTATTGGGGGTTCAGGGAGGAACTCAAATCCATCAATTCCACCCTGGACACCATTGTAGGGGTGCTGAAGGAACTCGTGACCACCCGGAGGGACACTGTGGCACATCAAGGGGCCCCTGACACTAGCCTGGACGATGAACTGCCCACCACCTCTGCCGGCGCTAGTGGACAGGAGGCACCGCCACAGGACCACCACACCAGCACCCCACCCCCAGCAGATGGAGAACCACCCCGCAACCGGTCCCTGAGATCCAAGACAAAGACAGAGAACAATGCCAAGACCCCGCCAAGAAATGAGACCACCCTGATTGTCATCCTTCTGTCCCACTTTGTCACCCTGCCCATACTTAAACTGCCCTAGCTCCACTTCCTATGCCCCTTTGGACAATGCACCTGTGAGACTAATAGACTGGACTCTGCCATGGACATTCCTCCACCATCTCCCCTGATCATTTTTAAACACCCTCCAATATTTAGCACTTAAATAAACACCCTTAAATCACAAAACAATCTATAGTCAGTCTGTGCTTTCGAAAATGTGCATTTGCAATAACTGTGGAAAAATGCTATATCCAATGTAATGTCAACATACCTATGTCACACAGCTCTAGTCCATGCGGAAACAAAGCAGAGGTCACACAGTGGGACCCACATCCGTGAAATTGAAAGGGAAAGTGACAACTCAGTGTCCATACACTGGGTAAAAATGACAGACAGAAAGGTAGAAGAATTAAATCAGATGTAGCAGGCAGTGTTGTCTTCTTACCTGTATCTCACTGCAAGTATTGCTGGATCACCGTGTTCCTGTTCTCTATGTCCTCTTCTTCTGCTTCCTCGTCTTCACTGTCCACACGCTCCACAGCTGCCACAATACCTCTATCTGGACCATCCTCCTGCAGAAAAGGCACCTGTCGTCGCAAAGCCAAGTTGTGAAGCATACAGCAGGCCACAATGATCTGGCACACCTTCTTTGGTGAGTAGAATAGGGAACCATCTGTCATATGGAGGCACAGGAACCTGGCCTTCAGGATGCCGAAGGTCCTCTCTATAATCCTCCTAGTTCGCCCATGGGCCTCATTGTAGCGTTCCTCTGCCCTTGTCCTGGGATTCCTCACTGGGGTCAGTAGCCATGACAGGTTGGGGTAACCAGAGTCACCTGAAAATGGCGAGGGACAACTGTTAGACACACACTAACTCTTAGGGACATCCCCAGACCCAGACACCTAGTCACACTGTATTGGGTCCATGTCCTCACCTAATAGCCACACACAGTGCCTCTGGAGTTGCCCCATCACATAAGGGATGCTGCTATTCCGCAGAGTGTAAGCGTCATGCACTGAGCCAGGAAACTTGGCATTTACATGGGAGATGTACTGGTCGCCAAACATACCATCTGCACATTCATAGAATGGTAACTCTTCTGGTTTCTGTACACCTGTTCACTCCTGCGGGGGGGGCAAGGCCACATGAGTCCCATCAATGACACCTATGATGTTGGGGATATGTCCCAGGGCATAGAAGTCACCTTCCACTGTAGGCAAATCCTCCACCTGAGGGAAAACGATGCAGCTGGGGATGTGTTTCAGCAGGACAGACAACAATCTGGACAACACGTTGAAAAACATAGGCTGGAACATCCCAGATGCAATGGCCACTGTTGTTTGAAAAAACCCACTTGCTAGGAAATGGAGTACTGACAGTTCCTGCACTAGAGGGGGGATTCCTGTGGGATGGCAGATGGCTGACATCAGGTCTGGCTCCAACTGGGCACACAGTTCCATGATTGTGGTACGATCAAGTCTGTATGTGAAAATTACATGTCGCTCCTCCATTGTCGACAGGTCCACCAGCGGTCTGTACACCAGAGGATGCCGCCATCTCCTCACCTACCCCAGTGGACGTGCTCTACTGAGGAGAACAGCGAGCAGAGAGTCAACCAACATTGAGGTACGTAAAGACAACTATATAGCAAAATGTTTGAAAATTGATATATGGCTGAATTAGTGTTTAAACAAGGCCTAGATATGTGTGATGCAGTCAAAATTAATGCCATGTGGCCCCCTGAAGTGGCGGCTGCCAGACCTGTAATGTGGGACAAGGGGATATACTGCAAGTGCTGCTGTGACCTAAGTCTGGAAGAGACAATGGCTCATGTGTCTGGGGGAAGGCCCCCTGCCTTCAGCACTGAGGAGTTGGAGAAACTAGTGGATGGGGTCCTCCCCCAGTACACACTACTCTACGGTCCTCCAGACAAACAGGTAAGTACACTGTGAGCATGCCGAATGGGCAATGCCTGTGTGGAGTGGTGTTGATGAAAGATAGGGGGGGGAGAATGAGGCGTGCATGATACGAAGGTGAGTTGATGTGCTTCATGGCAAGGGTAGGGTTCCGGGCCAATGACTGTGACGGTGCGGACAGTTATATCTTCTCTTTTTCCCCTGTACTATTCCTGTAGGTCGGCGCCCACCAGAAGAAGGATATTTGGCGTGCCATCGCCAAGGAAGTCCGGACCCTTGGGGTCCACCACAGACAGAGCACCCACTGCTGTAAAAGGTGGGAGGACATTCGCCGCTGGAGCAAGAAGGCGGCGGAGGCCCAGCTGGGGATGGCCTCCCAACGTGGGAGGGGTGCTTGTCACACCATGACCCCCCTGATGTTCTGAATCCTGGCTGTGGCGTATCCGGAGTTGGATGGGCGCTTGAGGGCATCACAGCAGCCACAAGGGGGTGAGTACACTCTCATTCTGCTGATTCAGCGCGCATTGTAGGAGTCTGGGTGGGGGAGGTGGGCTGTGGGTTCCCCTAGGCCAGGGTGAGTTTAGTAGGCAAGGTCCCTTCTTAAGGCAGGCCCTGTGGCACCCCACCCCACCTGTGTTCAGAGCCAACTATACCTAGCCAGGCTCCTGTGACTTCCATGTGTGCAGCAATCGGGCATAGGCCTTGTAACACATGTCCCTGTGATCAATTAGGGAACTCTAAGTGCACGGGGTAGTGCAGGGATCTTCTGTGTCTGTAGTGTCCGCCAACGGTAACGGTATTGGATGCACTCAACATGTCTTTCTTGTGTCTCCCCCCCTTTTTGTGGTCTCCCTGTTCTTGTGTGCATTAGCATCATCAGGCGGAGGAGCAGGGCCACCGGAGCAGGAGGGAACTGCATCCCACATGGCCCTGGAGGGCGACACAACGTGGTCAGAAGCCACCAGTAAGATGGACGGCGAGGGGAGCTCCATGGCGGGGTCAGGAGCTGAGACCAGCGAAACCGACTCCTCCTCTGATGAGAGCTCCCTTGCGGTGGCAGGCCCCTCTGTGCCCACCACATCTACAGGTACAGCCGCCACCCACCCTACCAGCACCACCCTCCCAGCAGCCCCTCAGCGTGTGCCCCGTGGCTGCTCACCCAGGAGGGTGGGCATCTCCTTTGCCCCAGGCACCTCTGGCCCTGCCCCAGTCAGCCCTGCTGCCCTCAGTGAGGAGGCAATTGACCTCCTCAGGTCCCTCACTGTTGGCCAGTCTACCATTTTGAATGCCATCCAGGGTGTAGAGAGGCAGTTGCAACAGACCAATGCATACTTGGAGGGCATTAATTCTGGTCAGGCAGTCCCACAGCGAGCTTTTCAGACTCTGGTCTCAGCACTGATGGCAGCCATTGTCCCTGTCTCTAGCCTCCCCCCCTTTAACTTCCACCACCCAGACCCACACCCCTGTACCTCAGCCTATCCCAAGCACACCATCAGACCAGCATGCACACACCTCAACACACAAGGGAAGCTCAGGCAAACATAAGCACCACACATCCCACAGGCACTCACACAAGCATCATACACATGCAGACATACCAACATCCACTGCCTCCAATGTGTCCCCCTCCTCCTCGTCTCCCTCCTCCCTCCCAGTCTCATCTCCACTCACACCTGCATGCACTACATCTTCAGCCACTACCTCCATCACCAGCACACCCACCACCACACCCTGCTCATGTGCAGTCACCACCCCCACTACCATTCACACATCCCCTGTGTCCTCTCCCAGTGTGTCTGTGAGCTCTCCTCGCAAGGTACACAAACGCAGCCACACACCCACCCAACAGCCATCCACCTCGCGACAGCCTCCAGCCCATGTACCTTCACCCAAAGTCAGCAAACGTACACTTCCTACAACCACTACCTCATACTCCACTCCCAAACCCCCTCCATCTACCCGTCCCAGTGTGTCGCAAAACCTTTCCTGTCCAACCTTGACCTCTTCCCCTCACCTCCGCCGCCCCTTCAGTCTCCTAGGGCCCACCTTTTCAGGCCCCAAGCCAGCACCTCAGCCACAACATCTGCGGGAACAGTGGTGCCAGTAGTAACTGGCTTCTGGAGTGCGCCAAACAGCAGGGCAGCCAGTGTGCCAAGGAGCCAGACCACAGACAGTCCCCCACCTCAAAAGCACAAAAAGTTGGCTAGTGCCCGGCGGGAGAGACGCAAAACATCTACCACCAAAGCCTCTCCCAGGGGTACAGTTTGGGAGTGAAAAGACAGCTGCGCCACCATCCAAGGTGGGGAAGGGGCACAGAAAAACAGGCAAGTCGGCGAAAACCTGCACGGCGGACAAGACCGCCACCTGCACCGCTGCCAAGGACACCGCCGCCACCAGCATCGCTGCCAAGGACACCGCCGCCACAAGCATCACTGCCAAGGACACCGCCGCCACCAGCACCGCTGAACAGGACACCGCCGCCACCAGCACCGCTGAACAGGACACCGCCGCCACCAGCACCGCTGAACAGGACACCGCTGCCACCAGCACTGCTGAACAGGACACCGCCGCCACCAGCACCGCAGGCCAATAAGCGCCGAAGCTTTTGACGCTATTGAGGCCGCCACGAGCAGGATGAAGCACTCTAGGCACAAAGCCCCCTCCAAAACCAGTAGAGATTTACATCCACTACCTCTGTCCTTGGCAGGATGAAGCACTCTGGGCACAAAGCCCCCTCCAGAACCAGTGCAGAAAGGCATCCACTACCTCTCTCCTTGGCAGGATGAAGCACTCTGGGCACAAAGCCCCCTCCAGAACCAGTGGAGATTTACATTCACTACCTCTATCCTTGGCAGGATGAAGCACTCTGGGCAAAAAGCCCCCTCCAGAACCAGTGGAGTAAGGCATCCACTTGAGAGACTGTAGCTTTGCACTCCCCGGGATGCAGCAGTGGGCATCCCACCCACTGGAAAGACTTGTGAGACAGTGGCTTTGCACTCCCTGGATGGAGCAGTGGGCAACCCACCCACTGGAAAGACTTGTGAGACAGTGGCTTTGCACTCTCCAGGATGCAGCAGTGGGCAACCCACCCACTGGAAAGACTTGTGAGACTGTGGCTTTGCACTCCCCAGGATGCAGCAGTGGGCAGCCCACCCACAGGAAAGACTTGTGAGACTGTGGCTTTGCACTCTCCAGGATGAAGCAGTGGGCAACCCACCCACTGGAAAGACTTGTGAGACTGTGGCTTTGCACTCCCCAGGTTACAGCAGTGGGCATGGAGCCCCCTCGTGGATCTGGCGTCGTGCACTCATCCGGCTGAGGTGCCCCTCCTTCCCTTCCCCCTGAGGTGCCTGTTGTATTTCTATCTGATGCCCCAGCAGTGTTCTCTCCGTTTTGATCGGGTATTGAGTGTGGGCCTCACCCATGCATTTTGGGACCAGTGGTCCACGGACTATGATGGTGGAATACATTGGAATTGCATTCTTGATGTATATATTTGTTTATAGTGTAAATATATATATATACATATATATATATATTTTTATTACTGTATTTGAATAGATTACAAACGTTCGACTCATTTCCTTTTGTCCTTGCATTCTTCCAGGGGGGGTTGGTGTTGTAAATGTAATGTATCTACATGTACTTGTGTGTGTGTGTTGTAGTGGGTGAGGGTGGGGGTGGGAGTGTTGCGTGTTGCATGGGTGTGTCACTCTTTTTTCCTTCCCCCTCATGTCGTAGGTGCAGTACTCACCGTGGTCTTCGCCGCCACAGAAAGATAAAGGCTGGGAGTATCTGGAGCTCGGGATCCATGGCGTCCTGGTTCCTCGTGGGGTGTGTAGAGGTGAGCCTTTTCCCTTCCAAGTCCTTTTTAATCGGAACCTTGTCTTCCGCCTGTCTGTTGGCGGTTACCGCTGTGGTGTTTGTTTGTACCGCTGTGGCGGTCGGAGTGTTAAAGTGGCTGTCTATGTTGGCGGTTTCCGCCACGGTCGGAATTCCCTTTTACCGCCAGCCTGTTGGCGGTTTTACTGCCACTTTAACACCGACCGCCAGGGTTGTAATGACCACCTTAATTTGTTACATTCCAATATGGAGAGCATTAGATAAGCGAAAGGAAAATGGGCAAAGAAAAGAGATCAGAAGAAAATGAAAATAGATTTGCCTCCAGCAGGAGCAGGTCAAGTTGAGTGAAATGTGAAGATACATCCCATGAGAGAAATTACTGGTGGTGGATACGTTCATGTACCTTGGAGTAGAAGTGATATTCTGTCTTTCACAAATGATTATCCGAAATTGAGAGAGAAACCAGTGGACTGGGATAAGCAGACAGAAAGATTTGCAAAACTTTCAAAATGCTTGTGAGAAGATTTGAGTACATTGCTTGATATTGTGATTCCGAGTGATTTGTGGACTGAGTTTAAGGTTACTGTCGATTGGCCTAACAGTAAACTTCCAAGAAATCCATTGAAAAATGCTCTGTCTGAACAGGTGATGAAAAATAATTTTAAAGTATGTGGCTTTTTACAAGACAAGAGGCCTGATTTAGAGTTTGGCAGATGGGTTACTGCATTAGAAATTTGACAGATATCTCATCAGTCATATTATGATTTCCATAGGATATAATGAAATCATAAAGAAGGACTCTTCCCTTTTGTGAATAAATGCAAAAACATTTTTAAAACAGGCTGGTGTCCCTCAGACCACTGCCTACTCTTGAAAAATAAAACTGAAATGGTTCATTTTTTGCTTTAAAAAAAAAAGATTGCTTTATTTAAAAGCAATCACAGACATGGTGGCCTGCTGACACATCAGCAGGCCACCATCCCTGTGATTTTTGCAACTCCAGTGGGGCACAAATTGTTACCTACCTCCTTAATATGAATGAGGCAGGTCTATTTGCGACCGACTAGGAGTCGTAAAAGAAACTCAATGGAGTTTTGTACATTTGGAATTGCTATTTCCTAATTCGGATTCGCATGGAATTGCAATTAGGAAATTGCAATTCCAAACATTTGTACATGTGGCCCTAGGTGTTCCTTCAGTCTAGAATGGAGTTGTGGATGTGATGACTTTGATGAGAACTAATCCACCTCATAATTGCAGCAAGTTCGGCCATTGGAAGAGGGAGTGTCCCCCTAATACAAATAATAATCGGGTACAGAATAATGGAATGATACCAATGTAGAGAATTAATCAGGTTCAAATGCAGAGAAACCCTGAATGCAAAATTAAAATGTGGCCCAGAGACAGCAGATGCAGGTTCCACAAGTCTGGATGTCCTAATAACAGACAAATGTTACCTGACAAAATTGAAATCAGGTTACAAGTGTAGATTCAAATTTGATGACAGCTCTGTTACCTTTAATTGATCTAAGTGAAGTCGATTATTCATGCATTTTTCAGTTAAGGTGCCCCAAAGATGAGCAGTGCATGCTTGGCGCTTTCTCAGCATGGCCCATATGTGGATGGTGGTATAAATGGTAACCATGTGTCTTTTCTAGTAGATATAGGTGCCACATGCTCTACTGTCAGAACTGCACAAGTACCAAACTTGCCCCTATCAGGAAAGAGGATTCAGGTTGTAGGAGTTGCAAATAAACAATTGCCCAACCCAGTGACATAAGATGCCCCTGTTAAAATTGGTTCTTTTGAAGATGAATACCAATTTGCAGTGTGTGATTGAAGTCCTGTGAGTCTGCTTGGATGCGACTTGCTGTGCAAGTTGAACTGTTCCATCAGTTATACCACATGTGGTATTGAGATCCATACAAACGAGAAAGTGCAGCATTTAAAATTGTGAATCAAACCACGAGTGACACACTGTTCCCCATGTTGGCTGGTAAAGACTTACCCGAAGATTTAAAAGAGACTGGGGGTCATTATGACCCTGGCGGTTGGTGATAATGTGGCGGTAGTACCGCCAACAGGCTGGCGGTAGATGCCGCCACATTACGACATGTACCACTCCGACCACCATGGCGGTAGCATCCGCTATTGTACCTCCTCATGCATTTTCAACCTGCCTACCACCATGGTTTCTGCGGCATTCGTATCGCCACGAAAAATATGGTGGTAGGCCCCATCAGTGACAGGGAATTCCTTCCCTGTCACTGATGGGAGGCCCCTTCCCCCAAACACTCTCCCAGACACCCCCCACCCCACTCCATCCATACTTCCCCCTTCCAGTCCCCCACCCTCATACAACACACGCAAACAAGCATCCCACATGCACACACTCACTCACACTGTATACACGCATTCATACACGCATGCATCTATTCATTCATGCACACATCCGTACACTTTCACACTGACATGCAGACATGCATTCACATATCCATTCATACGCGCATTCTCACACATCCATACACACACGCACACAACACTATACACTCATTCGCATTCACGCACATGCTCACACATTCATGCACACACACACACACACACACACCACCCACCCTCTTCCCTGTCGGAAAACCCAACTTACCTGGATCCAGGGGTGTTCCGTCAGGGGATGGGCGGGGTGCTGCTACCGCTAGCAGCACCCGCCAGCAGAACACCACCAGGCCGTATTATTTGTCATAATACGTCTGGTGGGGGTCTACTGGCGTGGCACTGCTGGTGGCAGCAGCACCACCTTAATGCCGTCTGTCAGTATGGCCACAGCCCAATTTCTGCCCTTCTTGTGGCAGAAATCCAGCTGTGGTCATTATTTGGCGGACTGCTGTTAGCCACAGCGACGGTCTTTTGGCGGATGTCTCCACGGTGATAGGTGCCTCTTACCGCCAGTGTTAAAATGAGGGCAACTGTGTCCCTCAAAGCTTGGGACTTTTCAGGAAAAGAGATAAGACTCATTGAAGGTGTTGAGCCTACAGAGATAACTGTGAAGCCAAGTGTTGTGTACCCAAAAATTCCTTCATAGAAAATGACACCTGAAACAATTGCAGGAATTACCCCAATGATTGAGTTATTGATGGAACAGGGAATTCTAAGGAAGATAATGGGAAATCCATGTAACTCTCCCGCTATGGGACTGTGAAAGCCCAGTGGAAAAGACTGTATAGTCCAGGATCTTGGAAAGGTGAATGAAATTGTTGTCCCATGTTGTCCTCTGGCACCAAATCTAGCAGTGTTTATAATCTAAATTCCATGGATAGCAGAGTGGTTCACCCTGATTGACTTGTCCCAAGCATTCTTTTCCATATCGTTGCATGAGGAGAGCCAGTTCCTCCTTGTGTTTCGGTTTGGCAGTCATGTTTTGGCATGGTGCCAAGTCCCACAAAGGTATAGTGAGAACCCTTCCATTTTAACCAGGTTTCAAAGAAGAATCTGGAGTCACTTAAGATGCCCTATCATTCAGCCCTGGCTCAATATATTGATGACCTATTAGTAGCATCAAATACCCAGGAAGTTTGCAGGAAAGAAACAATTGCCCTGTTGAACCACTTAGCTGAGAATGGACATAAAGTTTCTCTGACTAAATTACAGTATTTTAAGAAAGAAGTCTTGTATTTAGGACACCATATTGAGAAAGGTGCAAGGAGGCTGCCAAAAGACAGAATCTCGGCAATTCTGAAAATGAATCCTCCAAAGAAGCAGAAAAAGTCAGGATGTTTTTGGGAATAGTTGGCTACTGTCACCAGTGGATTCCAAACTTTTCCTTTGGCCGAGCTTTTACAGAGGCTGGCACACAAACATTTGTCTGATCTGGTATCACTGTATGACAACTGCTAATATATCTTCACAGAGCTGAAAGAACATTTCTGTCATGCCCTTCCTTTGGGAATGCCTAATTACAACAATTATATTACTTTCTACTACTGCAAGAGGTAGGGATGCCTTCCCCCAGTTTTGACTCAAATGCATGGAAATGTCAGCAGACCTGTGGCAAATTTTTCTGTCACTCTTGATCCTATGGCTTCAGCTTTGCCTGGTTGCCCTAAAGTTGTTGCAGCTCTAAGGGTCAGATTTGCACAGTGTGAAAGCATTGTTATGGGTTGTCCTTTGAATGTGTTTATTACCCATTCCGTGGAAATTTTGTTAAGTCACACCAAAGCCCAGCATATTACTATTGCATGTTTAACACTCTATGAGCAGGTCACTACTGAAAAAAAACTGGAATACTGTTGTCAGAGTTTTACATATCATAGTTTGTCATCTACAAGATATAATAAGTTTATGATGAAAACATTTCATAGAGTTACTTTCTGGGATGTGCAATAAGACATTACAAATAACTACAGATTTCCATTAAGACATGGAAAAGAACAAATAAGCAAAAAATAAAGGGTTGATTTAGAGTTGGAGGTTAATGGAAAAGCTTCAGGTTTGAGGAGGGAACATGATATTTGCCATTTGGCAGAGATTTCAATGGAGATTTTATTTTAATATGTTTTTATTGAGCGTTTAATACCTGTGCATTACGATACAATGTGCCACTTGTGGTTGGTAACACAAAGGGGCAGGAGAAAGGGAACATTACAATTTATACTTACAAGAGGCTTATGTTACATTTAGTAGGCAGCACTGAATGCCATGACAGCAAGTTAGAGGTAACAGTAAAACGACTGAACAACACATGTACTTGGAAAGTGGGTGGCAGATACAGAAGTGTGACAGGTCATTGGTTATTTGCAGTGGCAAGGACAGTGGTGGGGAATATTGTGAGGTGCGACAATGGGTCCATAAGGGGCACTTATGAGTAATGTGAGTGAGATGTGCAGTTCAGGCAGAAGAAATAGCTAGAACAGCAAATACTCTTGTGGTCTTGAATGGGCCAGTTGAAAAACTGCCAGTGCAACACCACCCTGGAAGTCAGGACAATGTTGAGTGAATCATTAAAAAACAAGGGTGATTCTAAACACCCTCCTTGATTAGGAGGGGGTTCCACATTTTGAATCTAAGGAGGAAAAGCATCATCCTTGTGAGCACAGAAGGTTTCAAGAAGCTCCTCTCAGTGAGTAGATATTTCCAGAGACCCTGAGCCTCCTCACAACAAGGTGCTCTCAACCTCTGTCTATGCATCAACTCCACATCACCACACAGGTGCAGAGGTTGGCGCTGCAGCCTTCCAGAGGTGTGAAACTGATTGAATCTCAAGGACAATAACCGGATCAAGGAAATGGGAACGGCCCTCATGTAATTTGGAATGTGCAGAGTCCCAGGTTGCATACCTCACACCGGTGCAAACTGTCACAGCCAGGCAATTCTTGTAGCTGATCAGTAACCCCAGTGCGGACTCGTATGAGCCCTAGGCATACCCAAAACATATGCTGCATATCAGCACTCACCAACCGGCATAGGAGACAGGAGGAGTCTGTGCTGTGAAATAATTAATTGATATTCTCAGGGTTCAGGCAAGCCCTATGTAGAATGTACAATTGTATGAGTTTTACTCGCCAATGAGTGAGGGTGCATTTCCATTCGACATTGTGAAGCTCTTTGTTAAAGTCTGCTTCCCATATATTCTGCAGTAGCCCAAGGGGGGGGGGGTCTGAGTTTGTATCAATAATTTGGGGAGCCATCTAATAGGATGCAGCCTGTTGCCTATGATATGCAGGGGACCTCATGTACAGTATAGGCTCTTCATCCACCACTATCTGTCAGTTAAGACGAAGCATATATTTGATGGAGAAAATAGGTCTGCCCTATTTTCCACAGTCAGAGTCTCCATTAGAAGACCCTTGTATCTGGAACTCAATATCCAATGTAGCTTAGCTTGATTCCAATTGAAAAGCCTAAAAATGTGTAGAACCCTATTAAAATGCTGATGTGCTAATATTTGGGTTGAGAAAAAGTAAGTCCTTGGTATCCTTGGTCTCATAGTGTCCACATCGTAATCTGATCTGAACCAAGCGATATTCTACTTCGGGCTACCATGGTCCATGCGCTTCCCCTATCACCCCATGGGGCATGTACCTGCCAACCCAAGCACTGGAGCAAGAATCAGTTGCGCATTTAAAGTTATGCTATATCTACAACCATATAGATAACAACCGGTCAAATGAGTGTGCTCTCATGCACCACGTCACTTTGCGCTTTAGATTAAATGCATGAGAAGGAATCCATGTGAGCACTTATAATTCTTCTGATATTGCAGAGCTTGAGGGTGGTATTTTGCATGTGTCCTCTGAACAACAACACTGCCAGTACTACTGCAGGTGTCAGGCACATAGGGCAATATTTTCATGTAGCCAATTGTTTGTACATGCATTAAGCTAGCAGTGACAGCCAAACCTCGCTTGTGTCACTAGATCTAAGGGCTATATTTATGAAGTAGTTGTGCCACTTTTGCACTATCCAATGGGGTGCAAGCTTGACACAACTACTAAATTTGATTTATCAAGCTATGCAAGGCCACTTTGCATGGCCCAGAATAGCTTGATAAATCCAGAGTAACGCAACACAATTAAAATCGCTGCATTGTGTTACTCTGACCCAGGGAGGCACTCCATGGGTGGAAGAGTGAATGCAAGAGTGCCTGCAGTGGCACTGTGAAACACATTGTGAACCACAACTGGGAAAACGCATGGATGTGCAGTATTATTTAAATATGGCACAATCCTACCCTTTCCTTGTCACACAGGGCAGCAAGGTGACTTGCTGTGCTGTGTGATATAATCATAAATATGCCCCTGAATGTTTTGATTGAAACTCAAGTATGAATTAAATAATTGTGACCAAATAAAATACCTATTTTCTATATAAATCTTTCTAGAGAGATATAGCTGTGTTTGTCTCTTTCAGTTTAAAAAAAAATAAACCAAGTTTGATTTATAATAGTAATGACAGTGACATTTAAAAAAGCATTGAAAGGATGAGGGACAACAATTGTAGATTCTAGTCAAGGCCGGACTGGCTATACTGGGCATCAGGTGTTTCCCTCAGAGGCTGTAAGGGTGGTGGGGAGAGGCTTTTTTCACTGGGGGAACAATGTAGTAGCAGTGCAGCAGTTTTAAAAGCACTGCAGAGTGCCTTCTGTATCCAACAGTTTTCAGACCACAATAAAAGTGCCAAGATAACTCCGGTGATTAATGTACCTGTTGGATCAGAGATCCGAGTTTTGTCTAGTGACAGTTTTGACTCATCTAAGGTAGTGCAGAGGGTTAATATGCCTGCTGCAAAGAGCATGTACTACACAGATCGTAGAACAGTATTTTATGTGCAAAGCTCAGTTTGATACTGCTTTTGTCACAGAGATCCTTTCGTTACTGTGCAGTTTACAATCATGACCTAGCACAGTTAGCTATGAACTTCCATCAAAGAGTTGCATGCAAACTGCATGGGGCAAGTTAGAAAGTTATGTTTTTTCCCAGTCTTTGATTATCCTAACTTTGATAGAAAGGGTTTGTTTGGGTAGACCTAAAAAGTATAAGGGGACTAGTTTAAACACCTAAAAACATATTATTCCACTATGTGCCCTAATTTTGCTGCCTTCATAATGCCCAGCCATATTCTTTTACAACCTATAGCGCACTCCAACGAGCTATACCGGCCATTAAAAGCCAGCTCATATGTTAAAGGCCTGAGCCCTTAGCTCAGCCCTTTAACATATGAGTTTGCCTTTAATGGCCAGGCTAGCCCTCTATGGCAGGCTATAAGGCTATAAGAACATTCTGTTGCTGTGATTGTTCAACAGCTAACAGCCATGCTCAGGGCCATTGCTGTAAGCTATTGAATATTCATGGCAATAGCTGTGAAAGGGGATTGAAGTCATCCATTGGTTCTCCCAAGGCTCAGCTACACTGTTTTTTCTCATTCAGTCAGGCCAGGGAGACCCAAGAGCTGAGCATCAATCCCCCTCCCTCCTCCTAAGGCTCCAGTGACTCTCTGAGCTATTGGAGGAGAGTGGGGGGAAGGCTCCATTGTGCCTTGCAACACAGCCTCTGACTTTTACTTTCCCTATGCCCACTCCATATATTTTGGAGAGACAGAGGAAAGAGAAAGGCAAAGGCTGTGCATTAGAACATTTAAATGTCAAGATCTGTAGGCTTATATTAGTTAATATAAGCCCCTGCTGCTCCATTGTCTTCAATCGAGCTCTCAACATTCCAATGTTCTAATTCGCTTTCTAATATTTGCAGCCGTGGGGCAAGGGTGAGAATTCCTGTTTAGTGTCCCAGGTCACTCAGAAGTTAGAAAGGCTCCAATTGTGTCAAGTGGGGCCTTTCACTTATGGTGTCCTGGGCCTCTGTACTTCTGCCCCTTAAACTGGGAACCAATTAACTCTTTTAGCAGTGGGTGTTGAGGGTAGCAATGCTCTCTCTTCACACTTCAAATAACAGCCAGAAAATCAGTGTCCAGTCAATCCTTTTTCTTTAAAAAAATGAAAGTACATTAATAATCATGCAACAAAATACAATACACAAAATTGCACATGCTTCTAATGTGGCAAGTGGAGACACCAATTGGAACCCCCACTACAGCGATTATGCAACTTGACCTGGGTGAAAATCACATGCTCCTGTCCTGAGGATCCTTTTAATTATTGAGTTAGGCACCCTTGCTTTAGCTTAGTTTTACAGTTTGTGTTTTATTCACATTTTATACACGTTTTTATTTATGATCAGCGGGCTGCTTTTTGGTGATGGGTTTTCAGATTTTATCAGTGTCTTCATTCTAGGAAGGCAAGGATCACGCTGTACATTTAATCAGCTTTTGCACCACATATAGTTTATACTCTTTGCCCAAGGCAGTACATGACATGCTAACTCATATAGCCAGTCCATGACCCAGCTTTGATCTCTGAGATACAGCATTACATTCAAACTCTAGTCCCAATGTGGTATGGGTTATTACATAAACTACACACTCACCCAAGGTTGGTAGAGGGCATTCCAGTCATGATGATCCTTGGACGCGTACTGAACATCAGGCAGTTTTGCTGATGCTGAACCTCCAGATTCCCAAGAGGATTGCCATCTACATGACAGTCTGGTTCCTGATAGTCTACCCAGCTATGGTTTTTGGGGCTAATCTCTCATGGCGGGCCAGGCAGATGGGTATAACCACTATGTTCTCAGATGTAGACATAGGGTTAGGTAGGAATCAATAAAATACCTATAACCATACAACATGATGGGGTTGTTTATTTGCTTCACACTGATTGTAATGTTGGGGACTTTTCTTTGTTTCTTCTGCCTAATTATCACAGCACATGCTTTTTATACCAGAATGAAATTTCTTCAATAAATGTATTGAAAGCGTCTTCCTCATCTTGTGTCTCACCTTGGCATGCATGAGTAACTGAACGAAAGGGGCACAATCTGTTTCCACGTCTTCTCTGGGGAGTTGGAGTTCCATGTTTAGGTTGCCATAAACACCTTTTACCCTGACAGGTTTGGTGAGGCACGGCGAGATAGCCAGGAGTTAGGCCGACAGCTACTAAAGGTTTTGGCTGATGCTGCTGCTGCTGTCCTAAACATTCTTTCCTATTACCAAAGTAGGAGCTGCATAACACTCCAAAAAATGGTCACAAGGAAAACTAACCTTTAAAATCTATTTTATATTATGTGTTAAGTTGGGTAAAAGGTCCTTGATTTTTCCCCTCGCTCCCTTAGGTTAAAATAATGAGCATTCTATTACATTCTTCCTCTGTGCCAACATGCTGCCTATGTACATTACTTAACCTAAAAGCTCTAATGTGTTCTTCAGGGGGAAGATTCTGGTCCTAAATACGATACCTCACTTATTCAGTGCAGAAAACCTTTCTGAGCAGTTTGACTGAAGAACTTTAAGTCTAAAGTAGAGCTCACCAAATTTTTATGGCTAGCCCTCCATCATTATGTGTCGCACCTTTTCTGAAGCTGAAATTGTCCATCCATTTCAATTTTCAAGTTCACAATTCCAAGCACAATCAAGAATGATAAATCTATCACACTCCCAATAGCAGTAGTGACTTCCGACAGCTGCACAGGTCAATATCCCCAAAACCCAATACACCCCCCTAGGGGTTCGACTGCCCACAAACCTAATCCTTTCGTAAACAGCTCTTAGTGTAGGAGGGAAAATTGTGTACCAGTATTTTCATCAGAGTCCATGGTTCAAAAGCCATAAATTCTAATTCAGTTTCCAAAATGATAGTCAATAGGAAAATATGTATATATATATATATATATATATATATATGTTTATATATACATATACACGTATATATATATACGTATATATATATATACATATATATATATATCTATACATATATATATATATATATATATATATATATATATATATATATATATATATATATATATATATATATATATATATCCACATCATATCCAATTTCATTGTTTTTATTCATAAATGTCTTTAATCCAAGTCAGACAGACCCAGCCAGGCCAGAAAGCAAACATCCTGAGACCAGCTCTGGGGTGACTGGTTTCGGGGTATCATCCTCTCATCACCCCAGGATGTTTTTATCTGGTCCAGCGAGGACCTGGCTGTTCAGGATGGACTGTTCCAATGTAGAGCAAGGTCAAGACTGATATCCAAATGGCTGGCTCCAAACTGGGATGGCATGGTGGGCAACAAAGTGATGGATTGGGATGCAGCCAGCGCGATTGTCAGTGGCTGAGATTAATTCAAGCTTTCCACTCATCAGCTTGTTGTTTTTGCATTTGTCACCCTAAGTGTGCCCAGACATTGGTCCCGGGCTCACTCTGCCACTGGACTCAAGCTAGCCTGGCTGATGAGGAGTGAGATAGTGCAAACGATCCTAGGATGTTTGTTTACGGTCCAAGGAGGACCTAGCCTGGCAGTTCAGGCTGGACTGTTCCAATGAGCAGCATGGTCAAGGCCGATTTGCATATGTCTGGGTCCAAACTGGGGCGGCGGGTGGTCAAAAAAATGATGGATTGGGATGAGGCCAGAGAGATTGGCAGTGGCTAAGATTAATTCAAGCATTCCATCCATCATTGTGTTGTTTTTGCATTTGCTGTCCTAGGTGCGCTAGAAATGCCCAGACGTGGGAAAATTGGCTCACTCTCCTACTGGATTCAAAGCTAGCCTGGCTGATGAGGGGTGATACTTCAAACCGGTCCCAGGATGTTTGTTTCCAGTCCAGGCAGGAGCTCTCCCATGGAGAGCACAGTCAAGACTGATTTGCATATGTCTGGGTCCAAACTGGGGTGGCAGGGTGGGCAAAAAAACAGTGGATTGGGGATGAGGCCCTGAGCGATTGCCAGTGGCTGAGATTAATTCAAGCATTGCACCCATCACCTTTTTGTCCTTATCAGTTCAACCATTGAACCTTATTTTAAAAGGTTAAGACACAGGAGTACTGGAAAACATTTTGAATTTGCAGTTGAAGGATCCTCTGATCTGGACAGTTGAATTGTTTGCAATATTTTGCCTTTTCATTCAAAGGAGCAGGTCCTCTTTTGCCTGAAATGGGCTCTTAGGGATAGATTAATTACAAGTAGATTTGAGAGGTTGGGTGTTTATGTGTGTGAGGAATAGGACATATTTTTGCAGCATTTCATCTGATATTATTATAGGATGCAGATTCTTCATATTTTTAGATAGTTCTCTCTTAGTTTTTGCATTACTTGTTCTATTTTCAACCTATCTGTCAGGCATGGTTGCCTTGTTGATTAAATCATTTGCACTGTTAGATGAGGTACCAATTCTTGGTGTTGACTTTGAACTGATGCTATGCTTTATATAATGGCTTGCTATTGGCTTTGAACTGATTCTGTGGTACATAATGGCTTGAAGATTACAGAGTTATATTTATGAGTGGGACTAAAACTAGTCCTATCCATAGACCAGTATCTACCACTGGGTTTCTTGCACAGGAAGGTACTAGGTACCTATCCATGTTTAGGATTGCAGAGGTGAAAGATGTTGGTTGCATTGGAGGAATATTGAAGGATGAGTTGTATAAAAGGATGGTGTTGAAACCTGCATGGTGCTGATTTAGTGAGCCATGCATGCTTGTCAGATGATACTGTATTGTTGTTAATTTTAGTAACCCTTAACAATATATTCCTGTCATGTGACCTGTATTTTTTAGAGGAATCAAAAATCAAAGATGAAACGGTAAACTAGCCAGGCTTACATGTGCAGCTTCAATTTCTAGTGTGAAACACATTTTCAAAGTCGGAACTGTTTATTTTGTAGTAAAGGAATTTTCTAGTTGGACACTTGCAAAATTGGTGGCCTCGATGGTTGCTGATGGAGTTTCATTCTAGGAAAATATACTTTCCTGGTGGAACAACAATGAGAAAAAAAGCACTGATAGCATTTGGACTAGGTCATTTTTTGCATGCAAGGATTGTCTATCTATCCATCTACTATCTATCTATCTATCTATCTATCTATCTATCTATCTATCTATCTATCTATCTATCTATCTATCTATCTATCTAACTATCTATCTATCACCCAGTGGTGACCACCACTGGGTAGTTATAGTGTTTAAATTGGTACCATATTCTTTTGGTTTGCTGATGTCTTTGGTGTCAGGTGACAAATATTCATGAAACATTACAAAAAATGTTTTTTTCACCTCAGCTCCTTTCTGGAAAGTTTTGGGCTGATCATTCAAATGGTGAGGAGAAAAAGAGGGGTCCAAAACGTGTTTTCCCCATTCATTTTTCCATACAGTAGACACTTTAAACACAACTACAGCTCAAACTCCTTAATGGGTTTACATCTGTGTGACTCTGCCTTGATAGACTAAGGGCCTCACTACGAGTGTGGTGGTCCGAGGGGCACCTCACTGGCGTTGACAGTCAGACCTCCACACTCCAGGCAGTACGACCACCCATTTATAACTCTGGCAGGTGGACCCACCACGGGAACACTGCCCCTCCCCCGATCATGGTTCCCAATGGCATGATGGCAGTCAGAGTTGTGCTCAGTCAGGGTGGTGCTGAAATCAGCACCGCCTGACTGATTACAACTTCCCTCATCACCAGTCTTTCCATGGTGGTTTCACTGACATCGAAAGGCTAGAGGTGAGGGTGTGCTGGAGGTCCTCCTGCCCACCACCATAGGAATGCGCACTGAGGGTCCTGGTCAGCCCCCTCTCTGCTATGAGCTAGCACTCAGCTTCTTAAAGTGAGCAGAGTGCTATCTCAAGCACTGTTCCTGCCAGTCTGACTAGTGGGAACACTCCATTGCAATGTTCAGAATGGCAAGAACATTGTAATAGGGTAGGGGGGACTTCACTACCATGGCAGTCACTTCCTTCATCCGAGTTTGACGGTCCCACAGTGAGATTGACAAACTGTTAATGAGGCCCTCAGGAAGCCATTACCGTGGAGGGAGGTATGTGTAGTGGTTGAATCTCAATTTGAGCAGTGGAGCTATGCAGAGGGTCCTTTCCTCTCGGCAAACACAAGGCCTTCTCAACTTATAAGGAATTCCTAGTCTCAAGTATCAGTATGAAAACATGTATCATTGATCATAGGCCCATAGCCACAAGCACTGGGCACACACCTCTGAGTGTCATAGTTTGACTTTTACTCTAGACAAGACTGCTGGTTTAGGGATGACAACACTTTCGTTTGTAGGTGACTAGGCCAATCCTACAACAAGTCAAAACTGTCAGCCCAACGCTCCCAGCTCACAAGCAGTACCTCACCAAAACCCAAACAGTAAAAGGTGATTTGTGTCAGCCTTTACTCATGGACTGAAATCTCAGGGAGGTCGTAGTTAAACGAAGATTACCTTTTTCTCACTTGAGCAACATGCCTCCTACAAACACAGGCAATGAAAGAGATGCAGTGAAGTTTTCAAAAGGTTTTATTAACAAGACTGCAATCTACTGTAAATTGCATGGGCTGCAATGATTAGAATAATGAGCAATGCAAGAAACAGAATGGTAAAAAGGAGAGTCATAATTACAAAGACCCCCACCATCTTGCAATAACATGTAATGTGAAATAGAAGTAAAATAGGCCCTACTACCCTAGCATGATGAACCTAATCTCTAACCTAAAGCGAGCTAGGTGTGTTAAACTTAATCTGCCAGTACCATGTCCATGAGAAGGGCCCCTAAACCCTAGTTACCTTGGAATGAGGTCTCTAGATCAGACTCTGTGGGGACACGAAGACTGGGTCAGAATCTAGGCTACATGTAGCATAGATAGCGTTGATGGCATCTGGTAGGAATCCCTTTGATTATCTTGTATGTGTGAGATGTAGTATACAGATCTTGTGGGACCCCTGACACAGGTATGTTCCCAAACAATAGATCAGAAGGCATGCTTGGAGCAGCAATTATATAAACAATTCAATGAAAAGGTCCATTATGTTACTGTCAGACGAAAGTGGGAAAGTTCATGGTGTAAATATCTACCTATCTCATTTATCTTTGATGCTGATAGTGACGTCTTTACAGAGTGGCACTGATAATGTGAAACTACAACATCTTAAAGACAATAAACATGGCAGCCACCTTGGAAAAAATAATTTAATGAATGTGTTAAAACAGAGCACGCTCGGTAGATTAAAAGTCACTAGGTGATGGGGGCACAGGCCTGAAAGCCAGAGGCTAAACTAAACTCCTGATTCCCATTAGAACTTAATAGTAGGATCCAGTACATGAGCAATGCTAAAAGGTAAACACTGACTACAGCAGAAATATCAGTACTGATATTAGCACTACTTGCAACTGCACTTTGTGGGGATCTTAATTACATGATTCTAATATTCATATTTAGGTAACTTTCCCACTGGCTCAACCTGGTTCTTAGCTGCTAACTTATGATTGTCAATTGTGTCGTATTCTCACAAAACCTCAGACACTTTTTTCATTCAATCTCAGCTTGACAGTTTGATGTGGCACTGTGTGCCTGACTTGCAGAATGGGCCTTTATCACCCTACAAACCAAGCAAGGAACTCAAAAGAGTGGGCTTAAAGGTGACCTGACCCGTATAGAACTTAAAAGGATGCATTGCCAATAGATAACATGGGTACCAAATGGGTCTTCCCTATTGGCAATGGTAAGAATACCTTAAAAATGACTCCCCAGATACCCTGAAATCTTTTAAGTTGCCACTGAAGTTTATCCTAAATTCAAGAGAACATGTTTAGGTTATTTGTGGTATTTTTAAGTTTGAAAAATGTTTGTTATATGAAAGTGAGTTATCATTTTACATAACAAGTAATATGACTTAAAAACACATACAAGAAAAAGAATGCAATTATAATAAAAAATAACCATTGTAATGGTAGAAATATTTTTACTAGGAGTTAAATAACATAGGCCCTCATAACGACCCTGGCGGTCAGTGATAAAGTGGCAGTAATATCGCCAACAGGCTGGCGGTAACTACTGCCAAATTATGACCATGGCGGAAACATCTTCGAAAGACAGCCAATGTACCACACCGACCTCCAAGGCGGAAATAACAGGCACCACGGCTGTAGCCACCTACAGCCAGGCGGAAGTCAATGTGCTGCCCACCATATTACAAGAACACAATCCGCCATCTTTTCCGGGGTGGTACCAACGATATCAAAAGCCTGGCAGAAACTGAGCTCAGAAGGGAAAGGACCCACCATTGGAGACACAGGGAAGTACCACGCCCCATGGAACAAGAACTGCATGTTTCCCAATGATATTCTACGTTCTGCTCCACCATGAACACCAATGCCAGCGAAGACGACAAGGGTGAGTCCAGCCTCCTAGCACACAAGGGAGGGGAGAGGAAAAAGAGAGTGACACACACACGCACAACATACACCCCACATACACACACCGTACACACAACCAGATGCATTACAGAAACAAGTTGACCCCGTATCTTGGCTTAGTAATGCAAGGACAAAAAAACTTCACAAAAGTGTTTGTAATAAGATCAACACAGTAGAAATAATAAGTTAGGCAAGATAATAGAGATAAACATATTTACAGAAGAAGGGACACAGCCCAGTCCTCAATTTTCATTGACCTCATGGCCACAGGCCAAAGTCCAAGGCCACACACGTCACCTGCTTCAACACAGAGAGAACACTGCAGAGGCAACAGTTGGAAAATAGGCAGGCACCTCAGGGGGACAGGGGACTGGGGGGCACCTCAGCCTGGAGATTGAACAAGACCACTGGTTCTGGAGGGGGCAACATGCCCTGTGCTTGATCCTGAGGAGTGATGGACCAGAGTCTCTCATGTGGGTGTCATACCCACTGGTTCTGGTGGGGGCAATGTGCCCTGTGCTTGATCCTGGGGAGTGATGGGCCACAATCTCTCAGGTGGGTGTCAAACCCACTGGTTCTGGAGGGGGCAACGTGCCCTGTGCGTCCTGGGAGTGCAAGGTCACAGTCTCACAGGTGGGTGTCATAACCACGGGTTCTGGAGTGGACAGGCAGCACAGCAGCCCATGGAGGTAGGATTACATAATGTCCACAGGCGGTCATGGCTGCACTGTGGTGGTGCTGCTGGTTGGAGGAGGCTCCCACCCTTCCTGCCTGCTGGTGCAGGCTCCTTGCTCTTCAAGCCTGCTGGGGCAGACTCCTTGGCCTTTTGTGTGGCAGGTGCAGGCTCCCTGCCCTTCTTGCCGGCAGGGGCAGTCTCCCTCTCCTTTAGGCTGGCTGGTGTAGGCACCTTCCCCTTCAGTCCATGTGGCCTGGATCCGTTTCCACCATGAGGGGGTGCAGTTAGGACTGGGCCCATTGACTGTGTGGCTGGGGTGCTTGGCTGGGTTCATGGAACCCTGCCCATACGTGCAGGATGGGGGGAGGTGTAGGGAAAAGGTCAATGGTGGATAGGAATAGTTTTTAATGGACATTGGGGTGGGAAGAGGGCGAAAGAATGGGAGTCGAGGATGAAGGAGTGGTTGTTGGAGGTGGCTGTCTGCTGCTTTTGGGTGTAGGTGCAGAGGATACAGTGGACGTGTGCATGGCTGTTGTGGAGGTGTCTGCCAGTGAGGTGTGTGTCCTGCTTTGTGTGGTGATGTTGCTGGTAGGGGATGATGATGTAGTGCATGCAGGTGTGAGTGTAGCCGTGGAGGATGTTGGTGTGTCTGCAACTGGATGGTGTTTGTGTGAGTGCCTGTGGGATGAATTGTGGTGCTTGTGTTTGCCTATGACACTCTTGGGTGTTGTCTTGTGTGCATGCTCGACTGTATGTGTGCTTGAGATAGGTTGGGGTTGAGGGGAATGGGACTGGGCAGTGGAAGTTGGAGGGGGGACGGTAGAAACAGGGACAGTGGCTGCCATCAGAGAGCAGGCCAGAGCCTGAATCGATATCTGTTGGGCCGCCAATCCAGTGTGAATGCCCTCCAGGAATGCATTAGATTGTTGTATCTGGGCTGCCAGCCCCTGGATGGTATTCACAATGGTTCACTGCCCTACCAAGATGGATCTCAGGCGGTCAATAGCCTCCTCAATCAGGGCAGCAGGGCTAACTGGGGCAGGGCCTGAGGTGGCTGGGGCGAACAAGATGCCCACGCCCCTGTGTGTGCAGGCACGGGCAACTCGCAGAGGGGCTGCTGGGAGGGCAGTACTGGTATGGGGGTGGTGGCTGTACCTGTAGCTGTGGTGGTCACAGAAGTGTCCGCCACCATCAGGGAACTTCCATCGGAGGAGCTATCTGTGTCAGAACTGTCCTCTCGAGTCTTTGTCGTGGTGCTCCCCTCGCACTTCGTCCTACTGGTGCCCTCAGAGTCGGTGGACTCTTCCTCTAGGGTCCTGTGGAATGCAGCTCCCTCCGTCGCCGGTGCCTCTGCGCCACCGCCAGATGATGCTAATGCACATAAGGACAGGATGACAAAACAAGAAAGGAGGGGAAGAGACAAAGGATACACAGGGTCAATGGCTGCACCAACACCACCGTTGGCATACACAGCACCCTCACTCACAAGGAGCAGGCCTAAGCAATATGCATTGCACTACCAGAGAAATAGTTAGCCACCAAGGCATGGGGAGGGGCACACACCGCCAAATGCAGCACAACTGGGATCCACACAGCTCTGACCAGTAGTGAATGCCTATGAGCTAAGTAGCAAAGTTTTCCCTTCTGAACACCAGCCACCAGGAGACCTACGCTGCAATATCAGGCCTGGCCTAAGGGCACCCACTGACACACATCCCCCACCGGATACCACCCTACCATGCATAAGTTGCAATGATGGGCTCTGTACTCCCTTGTGGCTGCTGTGATGTTGTGATGCCCTCAAGTGCCCATCCAGCTCTGGATAGGCCACCGCCAGTATGCGGGCTATCGGGGGGGTCAGGGTTCGATGGGCACCCCTTCCTCGTTGGGAGGCCATCCTCGGCTGGGCCTCCGCTGTCTTCCGTGCCCAGCGTCTCAGGTCCTCCCACCATTTCTGACAGTAGGTGCTCCATCTGCCATAGACCCCCAGGGTCCACACCTCCTTGGCGATGGCACGCCACATACCCTTCTTTTGATGTGCGGCGACATGCAGAGACAATACACACAGGAAAATACCGTTAGGCAAACAGACCTGCCTATGACACATATAGCCCACCATACCAGTTCCCATCACCATTTACACACCCATGGCCCAGCACACAACCTGTACCCCACCAAGAGGACATCCACCCACCCCCCTTATCTGAGGCCTTCACACACACAACTCTATGCAATCATGCCACATGCATCATGCTCACAGTGTACTCATCTGTTGTCCGTACTGGGGTAGGACCCCATCCACCAGTCTCTTCAGCTTCTCCGAAGTGAAGGCTGGGGACCTTTCCCCGGTCACACGGGCCATGGTAGGTTCCGGACACAGGTCACAGCAGCACATGCAGTGTAGGTCTTCTCCTCTGGAAGGTCAGGTAACAAGTGAGGAATCAGATAGAAAATGGTGGTCACGTCTGTGGCGGTGCATACCGTAACCGCCGGCGTAGATCACCATTGGCCACTCTAACCCATAGGGCCCAATGTTAACCAATGAGGTGTTGCACAGCGGTTCCTGACCGCCTCCTGCAATAACACACAACATCAGCGGAATTACCTTGGTTCCACCTGCACCTCCACACAGGACAGGCGCACACCATTTCGGGGGGGGAAGGATCTGGAAAAATGCTGCGTCACTGGAAATATTAGCACATACTGGACAAATCACAATGACCCATTTCATGTTTACAGGATGCAAAGTTCTGTTCTAGTTCCATTGTTCAGTTTGTGACCAGCTCCTCACTCTTTTGTCCCTTAGATTCCTACCCCTGCGGATAAATAGGAGATGGAGACATACCCCAGTGTACAGACCCTCGGTGGACTTGGCTACACTGGAGGACAGGCACATTATCCTCACCTATAGACGTGACAGGGCCACAATTACAGAACTGTGTACCCAATTGGAGCCTCACCTGATATCTGCTAACCGTCATCCCACTGGGACTTCCCCCCCCCGCTCGAGCAAGTGCTATCTGTACTCCATTTCCTGGCAACTGTTTTTTTCCAAGCAATAGTGGGCTTGGCAGTAGGAATGTCACAGCCCATGTTCTCAATAGTGCTGACAAGAGTGCAGCTATATTGTTTTCCCCCAGGTTGAGGACTTGGCCACAGTGAAAGCCAACTTTTATGCAATGGGACATATCCCCAACATAATTGGGGTGATTGATGGAACACATATTGCATTTGCCCCCCCCCCGGCAGAATGAACAGGTGTTCAGGAATTGTAAGAGTTTCCACTCTATAAATGTTCAGATGGTGTGCTTGGCAGACCTGTACATCTCCCACGTCAATGCTAAGGCCCTCATTCTGACCCTGGCGGTCGGCGGAGAGGCGGCGGTCGGACTGGGAACAGACCGGCTGTCAGAAAAATGGCATTCTGACCGCGGCGGTCACCGCCGCGATCGCCCGCCACTTCCCCACTCCGACCGCCACGGCGGTCATGACCGCCGGGCTGGAGTTTGCGCACTCCGGCCCGGCGGTCGTCCCAAGACCGCCAACGGTATCATGACCCTGCCTACCGCCGCGGTTTCTTGCGGTCGGGAACCGCCATGCGAACCATGGCGGTAAGCACTATCGGGGCCAGGGAATTCCTTCCCTGGCACTGATAGGGGTCTCCCCCACCCCCCACTACCCACCCGAGTCCTCCCCCCACACCCTCCACCCCCCTGCCACCCCCCAGAGGTGGTACGAACCCCCTCCCCACCCCCACCCCGACATGCACATACATGCACCCCGACATGCACACACCCCCAACATGCACATATACACACCCCCTACACACACATACACAACGGGGACACATACCCGCACACATACATGCAGACATGCGCACCTGCCGAACAGCACACATTACCCATAGACACAGCAGCACCCCCCGCCCGCATACACGCACTCACACACCCCCTCTACACACTCACACGCACACCCCCATGCACGCCCACATCACACAACACCCCCCCTCCCCCTCCCCTCACGGACGGTCAACTTACCTTGTGCGTTGGTCCTCCGGGAGGCGATGGGAGCCATGGGGAGGTGACCGCCAACAGAACACCGCCAACAGAAGACCGCCACACAGATATGTGGGTCGTAATTCTGTGGGCGGTGTTCTGCTAGCGTGGCGGTGGAGGTTGACCAGTCTCCACTTTTCTGCCGACCGCCAGTGTGGCTGCTGGCGGTTTCCCGGCGGAACGCTCCCAGCAGTCGGAATGCGCACAGCGGCATACCGCCGCGGTCGGCGGTCTTCACCGCGGCGGTAACTCGGCGGTCTCGCGAAAAGACCGCCAAGGTCAGAATGAGGGCCTAAGTATCCTGGGTTGGTGCATGATGCCTTTGTCCTAAGGAATAGCAGCATCCTAAAATTGATGGCCCAACAACAGAGGCACAGGGTGTGGCCAATAGGTGAGCCCTGGTTCCCACCCAGTATATGTTGGTGCATGGGTATGTTGTAGGCCATATAGGATAGTGTGTGGCTAAATGTTTTCCCTCAATATTTGCAGGTGACTCTGGTTACCCAAACCTATTATGGCTGTTGACCCCTGTGAGGAATCCAGGACAAGGACAGAAGAACGTTATAATGAGGCACATGGGCGAAGAAGAAGGATCACAGAAAGGACCTCTTGCCTCCTAAAGGCCAGGTTCCGGTGCCTCTATCTAACAGGCGGATCCCATTGCTACTCACCAAAGAAGGTCTGCCAGATAGTGGTGGCATGCTGCATGTTGTATAACCTGGCCCTCAGACACCATGTCCCATTCCTGCAGGAGGAGGAGGCTGGAGATGCCAGTGTGGTAGCAGTAGACCCTGTGGACAGTGAGGATGAGGAGGCAGAGGATGAGGATAACAGAACACATTTGATGTGACAATACTTCCAATGACTCACAGGAAGGACGCTGTTACTTCACATTTCATTGACATTTGTTTCAAATTGTGTGGCAATGACATGCTGATATTTTCAACTTCTAGGCCCACTGGCAGTTCCCTCTGGCAATTCATTTTGCAGATGTTGGTGACCTGACATATACTCCTGGTGTGATCACTACTGCCAGCTAAAGGTCATTAATCTATGCTCATTCTCTGTACAGTTGATTTGCACTGTTTGTACCTGTTACAATGAATAAATATTTGATATACATGACATACTCCAAAATGTTTTTTTCTCCCAAATGGTGTTTATTGGAGTGCTAATATATGGAGAAGCAAGTGCAAAGGCATGAGGTGATGATGGAGGAAAGTCCAGGGTATTGTTCCAGTCTGTTTGTAGCACAGGTGCATTGTCCAAGGGGACATAGGAAGGGGAGCAATGGCAGTTCAAGGTGGATAGGGTGACAGAGAGGGACACAAGGGTGACAATCAGGAGAGTCTAATTTCCTGGCGGGCGTCTTGGCAAGTGTCTCTGGCTTCTGTCTGGATCACAGGGAACGTTTGCGGGGTGGTTCACCTTCTGCAGAGGGAGGGCTGCTGGTGGCCTGTGAGTATCGTGGCAGGGCCTCCTGGCCACTAGCGGGAGCAGAAGTGGAAGGCTGTTCAGATGTCTAATTAGTGGCAGGGGCCCGCTGGTGTGAGACTGCCTCCCTCATGATGTTGGCCATGTCAGCCAGCACGCCTGCAATGGAGATCAGGGTGTTGTTAATGGCCTGCAAGTCCTCCCTGATCGCCTGGTGCTGTTCTCCTACAGACGCCTGTTCTCCTGCACATTGTCCAGGATCTGGCCCATCGTGTCCTGGGAATGTTGATATGCTCCCAGGATCTCTGCCAGAGCCTCCTGGAGAGTCGGTTCCCTGGTCCTCCCCCTGGCGCACAGCAGTCTTCCCAGTTTCCCTGGTTGCCTGTGCCTCTGTCCCCTGAAACGTGTTCCCACTGCCACTGACCCCAGGTCCCTGATTGTCTTGTGTGCGAGGTCGGGCCTCAGGTCCCTGTAGAGGTGGGCACATTGCTGATTGACGTGTCCTGGGGACAGAGGTATGGGTACGCTAGATGGGTGCTGCAGTGGTGTTTCATGATGGGGAGGCTCTGTGGTGGTGTGTGACTGGGCTTGGGTAACTGGCTTTCCAGTGGTCCCTGATGGGCGAGGTAGGTCATCCAGATCCTGAAGATCCAGATCTTCGGCCCCACCCCCTCCGCTTGGGATGCCTCCTGGTGGCCGCCCTCACTGGGAGCCGCACCAGGACCACCAACTATGCCCGCAACCTGGGTTTCATCCTTGACTCATCGCTCTCCATGACCCAACAAGTCAACACCACCTTGTCCTCCTGCTTCAACACCCTTCACATGCTACCAAACATCTACAGGTGGATCCCCACCGAAACCAGAAGGATGGTTACGCAAGGCCTCGTCAGCAGCAGACTGGACTACGGCAACGCCCTGTATGCGGGTACCACGGCAGCTCTCCATAAAAGACTGCAACGGATACAGAATGCCTCAGCACGCCTCATCCTCAACATCACCCGCCACAGCCACATCACAGCACACCTGAGAAACCTACACTGGCTTCCCATCAACAAAAGGATCACATTCAAACTCCTAACCCACACCCACAAAGCACTTCACAACGCCGGACCAGCCTACCTCAACAATCATCTCACCTTCTACACCCTGAACCGTCAGCTCCTCTCCGCCAATCATGCCCTTGCCACCGTTCCACACATCCACAGAACATCTGGAGGCAGATCCTTCTCCTACCTCGTGGCCAAGACCTGAGACACCCTCCCCATCCACTTACAGCAGACCAAGAACCTACTGACCTTCAGGAGACTCCTCAAGACCTGGCTGTTCGAGCAGGAGCAGTCCCCCCCCCAAGCGCCTTGAGACCCTCACGGGTGAGTAGCGTGCTCTACAAATACTATGATTGATTGATTGATTGAAGACCAGAGTTGCTGTCATCACTGTGGGCCTCTTCACTTGGGGAATTGGATATTGCTGGCACCTCCTCTCCATTGACATTGGCTGGGGTACCTGTGGGGATGTAAATGATATGTTATGGTTTGTGTGTCTGACATATTGTACATCTGTGGCTTCCCCCCTTTGGTTGGATTTGCCCTGCCAGCTTTCACTTGTGTATGTTAGTGTATGGTGGGATTGTTATCTTTCTATGGTGGGCATGCTTTAGAGATGAGTGCCCATGCAGGGCTGTGAGGGGTGTCCATGCATTGGTACAGCATGCAGGGCTTGGCATTGGGATTGAAGAGATGTGATGGTGGGGTGTGTGGGAAGTGGTGGAGTGATGGAAGTGTGGGTGAGGGTATGTGATGGCATGCAGGTAGGGGGGATAGTAGTAGTAGTAGAGAGTTGACTTACCAGAGTCCTGTCCTCCTCTGACTCCAGCCAGGCCCTTAGGATGCAGTATTGCCAAGACCTGCTCCTCCCATGCTGTGAGTTGTGGGGGAGGAGGTGGGGGTCCACCGCCAGTCCTCTGGATCGCGAGCTGGTGTCTTACTGCAATAGAACATACCTTCCCCCGTAGGTCATTCCACCTCTTCCTGATGTCATCCCTAGTTCTTGAGTGCTGTCCCACGGCGTTGACCCTGTCCACGATTCTCCACCATAGCTCCATCTTCCTAGCTATCGATATCTGCTGCACCTGTGCTCCAAATAGCTGTGGCTCTACCCTGACAATTTCCTCGACCATGACCCTTAGCTCCTCCTCGGTGAAACGGGGGTGTCTTTGTGGTGCCATGGGAGTTCTGTGAGGTGTGTTGGTGAGGGTGTGTTGGGTAATGTGTTGGGGTGTGTGATGTGTAGTGCGTGAGTGGTCTATAGGTGTGAATAGTGTGTGGCTCTAGTTGTGTCAGTGATCTTGGTGTCAATCTTTTAGCTGTAATTTGTTGTTTGCAAAGGGTTGTGGGTACTGTGGGTGTGTGTTTTATAGTGGTGTGGGTGTGGTGTGTGTATGGGTGTCAGGTGTGTGTTGTTTGAATTCTCCAATGTGGTGTTGTTTTGTATGTAGGTGTCCATTGTGAACGCAGCGGTATGTACCGCCAATGGTTTACCACTGTTGAATGTCCGCCGTGATGATTTGTGGGTCATGATGTGGTAGACGTCATTCTGTTGGCGTAACTGTGTGGGTTTTGATACCACCAGTTTATCACTGACCTTTGGTCTGGCGGATTTGTGTGTGTGGCTTAATACTGACAGATTGGTTTGTGTGTGTCGTAATATGGTGAACGGATATCCGCCACGTCAGCTTTAAGTTGGCGGCTATCAGTGTGGCGGTAAGTGGGATTTGCCGCCAATGTCATAATGAGGGCTATAATGTTGAAGGAATGATGGAGGCAAAAGAAAGAGAATGAAAGATGCAAATAAGAATGGCGTAAAATATATTACATAATTATAAGACAGTATAAAGTTCTCTAAATTGCAAATTTCATGAGTAGAGGTGTCAATTTAAAATGATAAATTAGTGTGCTATTACTGTATGTTGTAAGGATAATTAAAATAGAACTGTTTAAGAAAAGCAATAGGCTAAGAAATAATGAAGATTAAGCAACCTCTGCTTTCATCACTGAGCTTTGAACCAAATGTGAAAGAAAATTAAATAAATATTTGTAAAGTCAGACCACAATGCAACATTATAAAAGAATGCACCGAAGAACAATTTATCATGTCAGTGTTATGAGTGAGACCATACATTGCATAAATGGGAAACTTACAATTATCTTTCCACTTATCCCACAAATAGCTGACATACAAAAATACCCAGTATTCTCCCTTTAGGAGGAATTCATTTTCATTCTTTTTCAGATCAACATATGTGTAAATAGCTGATAATTTCCCTCCAAACATGAGATCAGAATACATTAACTCTAAAACACCATGTTGCCCAGATGGCCCAATTCTGAGAAGAACATAATGTATATTGTTGACTCATACATATGGCCAAACACTAGTACTGCAATACACTCCCATAGACAAAAATTGAGGTAAGGAATTAAAGTAACACCAGCAGGGAATAATGTACAATAATTATTTCTAACTTTATTTCACAAAAATGGTAATGACTGTAGGTAGGTAATTTTAGTTTTAAATGACAGTTTAAAAATGAATATTCATAAATTAAATGAATATATTTATGTTTACTTACTATTTACTACACATTTAATTGGAGGAGTGATACCCTGTAACTTTCTTGTTTTATTGGTTCCCAGTTAATAGTATTTATCTTACATTTTCTGGATATGTACATTACATTAAAACACTTAAATATTTTTATTTAAATAAACTCCATTACATTTTCCTATACTTTACCATAGAGAGATCGCCACCTTGATGACAGAGATATCCACCAATGTAGGAAAAGTTATTTGTAGTAACTTTATATTGGTAAATGTGTTCCCTAGAACGTGCCATCCACTCATTTGGAGGGTGGAGAGACAAGTAAGTCTACACCTGGGTGTAAATCTCCACTAGGAAATAGTGAAAAGTAAAAAAGTGGGGACTTACTTCTATGTGTAGGAGTAGATCTATGGGTGAATAGGACTACATGTGCAAATGTTCCATTGTGAATTGGGTCCTAAGGATGCAATGCACTGTAGGAAATTGTACTAGTCTTGTTTAATTCCCCAGTGTGTGTTCACTTTTAAACCATTACATTATCAGCTCTGCTGTGAGAGTCAGGTCTGCTAAGCAGGGCTTGAACAGCACATGCTCTATTTAAAATGACATCTCAATAGCTTAGTCGATAATATTGGTCTGGTAGCAAGTTTACCATTCAGGCTAATTTATCCCACAATTACTGAGGGAATGATTTAGGGCCTTATTACGAGGCTGGCGGTCAGATCACCAAGGTTCCATCGTCTCCCCTGGGATTGGTGATTCCAATGGGTTGACGGCAGGTGGTGGTCGGAATCAGCCAGGATGGCGCTGCATACAGCGATGTCCTGCTGATTACGACCCAGTTTTCTGCCAGTCCTTTCATGCCGGTACTAACACCATATAAAGGCTGGTGGAGAACAGGTGCAGGATGCCACAGGGGGGGCCTGCACTGCCCAGGCACTTGGCATGGGCAGTGCAGGGGTCCCCCTGCCCAGCACTCGTGCAATATTTACTGTCTGCTGTGCAGACAGTGAACATTGAGAGGGTGTTGGTGCATCCTGCAGGCGACACCATTGCCGCCGGTTTGATTTTGAGCCAGAGACAATGCTGCCACCAGTTTCCAGCTAGGTTGACTAGCAGAAAACTCGGTTTCTGCTCGTGAGGCTAGCCAGAAACTCGTAATGGGTCAGGCGGGGAGGTAGCCAGTGTGGTGGCAACCTCCCCATCGGAAGTTTGGCAGACGGGTCTTCCCATCCACCATACTCCTAATCAGGCCCATGGATTTTAGCAGGATGATTCAAATGAAATAGCCTCAGCTGGTTTCTTCATCGGAAAGCCTCTACGAGAAGCCTGCCATCCACCTGATCACTGGTTTCAGAATATTGAAAGGCTGCCATTATTTAAATCAGGCTTTCAAACGTTTTTTATTTTATCTGTGACTTATGTGGCTGGCACCACAATCATACACAGGAAAACAATGTAATGATCCCCATACACAGGGAAGTAGCACGGAGGTATAGGATAGTCCTGAATTTTTCTATGTAGAGACTCCACACTCATAAAAATACTACTTGTAAATCCATTTGTGAATAGCATAGAGTTGTAAATGTACACGAAAATGTAAGTTAACCGTTGTGAATCAGGTCCCCAGTGTTTTTGTGAATCACAGGCTTTGTGACATAAAACAGCTTTGCACGAGGAGCTTAATTTGAGGATTTGTTATTTCACAATACTTCCTATCTCCTTTTTATGTCTTTTATGAATCTGCAACCCTAATAAAGTGTTGGTTAATGTTTTTATTTCCCAAAAGCCATCAGGTAATTGCATATGTATAATTAATTCCCATTGGTTAATTGAAAACTACTAATTTCCTTATGCTAAAAGCTCTTTGTAGAACCACCAGAAGCAGTCTGGTGGGTTAGCTGGACTAAGGGCAGGGTGAGGTGAATAGGTTTTAAGGATCAACTCTGATACATTAAAAAGTGTTTAGATCTAGTTGTTTGAATTATTTTGACATGGTAACCAATCACTTTTTGCCTGAAAAATGATGTGATTTCAAACTGTAAGTGCTCTGGGTGGGCTCCTGCTAACAGGTTCCCAGGGCCAGGTCTCCTTCTCCAAAGTTGTACTATGTTTGGCACTTCAGCTACCTTTGTAAGTCCCCAGTAAATGGCACCACTGGTACCTAGGGCAGGTGTACTGAAGTGGGCTCCCCAGAACTGCAGCACCAATTGTGCCAATCTGAGAGGCCCCACACCGTCTCCGTTGTGTACCAGCTCTGGGATATTCAGCCGATGCTCCCGCTTGAAACAAGAACCGCACAATCTTCTCCAGCTAGCTAGGAAATCTTGATGACCTTGGCCAAAAAATAGAAGGTGACACTTGTGAAAGCAATGCCTGATTTTATATGCATTTTTAAAATATTTTCCTATTGATTCCTATGGTGTGTAATTATGCACAAAAAGCATACGTTTTCAAAAATTTTAAAAATCATAACTAAATATGTTCTTACCGTATATTGTTGTTCATGGTCTTAAAAAAAAAAAAAATTTTTTTATTATTATTTAAAATTGGTCTAGAGTTATTCTTCTGAGTTTGTCCTGATTTATTGATACTGTGAGTACAACAAATAATTATCACATCTCCAAGATAGGCCTAACTGCCTGCCCACACTACCACAAAAACATAGCATTAGGTGGTCTGCTTTTTCAACCTCTGGATACCAAAGTGGGGTTGCTTGGACTCTCTGCACAGTGCACGTCATTTTCGTACACTATATAGAGAGACAGTCTCCTACAGAACTGCCTGCTGTTTTCATGACAGGTAATGGATGTAGTTTTTGAAGGAACACTTTGGCTTTTGGGGTTCTTTTATGAGTTTAGCAAGAATTGTTTTGTGGGAATCTGAAGTTCACCATTTACCTATTAAAACGAAAATAGTTCCCAGACTGCCTCTTTCATGGTTCAACAGTGAAATCTGTTATCTAAAAACTTGAGCACTTCAACTCATAATTCAGGCACTTCTGTTGGGCTCCATAATCAGTTACAAGAGCCTCCACAAGAGCTTCTGTTGAAATTAGCTACAACATGTCTACTGGCCAGATGATAGCATGCTCCAGCAAGATCGCATTCTGAGCAACATAATGCCGAAACGCCCATCTTGTATGATTTGGTATATTTGGGGTGGTGGTCTTTATTTAATCCCCCAAGCCCTACCCTGCCTTTGTGATGGGATGAAGATCTGTGCGGTATTTGTCATGCAAATCTAGTTTTATAACTCATAAGTACTTTCATAGTTTTCAGCGATGATGCTTCTTTGACTTCTTGTGTCCTTGGAACTTGGGAACCACATACTTGATGTCAAATAGAACCTTAAAAGTAAGACAAGAGCTGGGTTAGTGATAAAAAGGAATATTACTGAATCACGAAAAACCTTGCTCAGTATAAACTAGTACAGAGAAAGGCTATTTCCATCAAGCCAGGGTGATGGAGAATCCAATGGAAGCAAGCATAGCGTTGACCTGGATCAGGAATTGTGTGTTAAAAGGGTTCGAGATCAGCATCTGAGAAGTATTATTAGCATGAGCAAAGGATCATCACCCTGAGGATCAGGAATTGTATGAAGCTCTTAAAACAACAAAGACCGAATAAGGTGTTGTCTTTGAGGAAAAACCCATTTACTCTCTAATTAGGTAAGGACCAAAATGTGTTAAAGGTTCCTTCCACCATATTTAAAAAGCACTAAGGAACTTTAGTAACATTTAGATGGAGTACCTTGAGTCCAAATTCTAAGTAAGAACTTAAGTGCTTAATTTAGATGCGTATTTCTTTGTCTTGCAGCATGTATCATTATCAGAAGAACTGATGATTCTTATGAACTTAAATCAAAGGCCCATATTTATACTTTTTTAGCGCCGCATTTGCATCGTTTTTTGAAGCAAAATCGGCGCAAACTTACAAAATACAATTTTATTTTGTAAGTTTGCGCCGATTTTGCGTCAAAGTACGATGCAAATGCGGCGCTAAAAAAGTATAAATATGGGCCAAAGTGCCCTTAAAACATTACTGGTTCAGATTAGGTAGACTTTAGTATATAATTTCTTGGAAGTGATAGAAATGGTGACTTAAAAGCGGTGAGTGGTTAACCTAGGTTTTAACTTCAGTGCCCTTTTAATGTGCTTTCAGGTAATACCAAACACTAGTGATAATGATTGAACCACAATACCGGATTCCATCGTCCTACACTAGATGCTAGAGGAAGATACTTCACAGTAGTGAACAACTGAACTGCCTGGACATGAGGTGTTTGGACAAATTATCAGATAAAAAATATTGTGGGGCAGAAATATCATGTCAAGATTCAAATACATCATGGACAGGAATTTTGAGGGTAAAAATATTGTTTTAAGGTTTAAATTTAATATCAATGTTAATAATATTGAAGTAGTAAATATTGTTGGATATAATACAATTTTCAGTGCAAAATAGTACGTTATGTATTGGTTTTTTTATGCTATGTGTTTATATTTTTTATTTTTTATTTTTATGTTAGATTTTGTAATTTGTGATTATTTCAATATTTTCTAATTAATTACTGACATTTTTTAGTAGTAATTGTAAATTTATTTTATTATATTAAACATGTATTTTTATTTTTTGTGAAATGAGATATATTTTAGTTTATTAGAAAATATTAATGTTTAAAAAACATGTATAATATTTTTGTAAATGTTTATAAAATATTATATTAGCATTTACTTAGATGATTAGATTAAAAATATTAATTTTGTAGTGAAATTGTTATAATTGTCTAAAACCAGAAACAAATATTTAGAAAGAAAATGTTAAAATGTAAAAATATAAGAAGAATTTATGCAAATTTATTTACAAAATTGGGTATACTTGAAACAAATGTAATTGTAGTTTTTTAAATTTTAGGAATGACAGAAAGCATTTATTACAATTTTGGAAAATGTATTACTAAATAAAATATATTTTTGTATTCTTTTAATATACATTTTTATATAAATATTAAACATTTAAATTAGTGTGTTATTACATAACATTTTTGAAAATGTTTAAATGCACTAAACTGTGATTATGTGTAGTATTTATTGTGTTTTCAGGTGATAACAATCTAGGTAAAAAGTTGTATTTTGAATTGGATTTAATAAATTTGCATTTTTAGGTTTTTCACAACTTCTCCAAGCTAGTTTAGATTGCAGTGGGAATTGTAAATGTCACCATTTTAGTGCCCATCACCTTCCTCCAATTGGTTTAGATTGGAGTGGGAATAGTAAATGTCACCCCTTTAGTGTCCATCACCTTCCCTGAGTTGGTTTAGAATGGAGTGGAAATAGTAAAGGTCACCCCTTCAGTGTCCACACATTCCCTGAGCTGGCTCACATTGGATTGGGAATAGTGAATGTCAATCCTTTACTGTCCAACACCTTCTCCAAATTTGTTTAGTTTGTAGTGGGAATAGTAAATGTCACCCCTTGAATGTCCAACACCTTCTCCTGGTTTCTTTAGGTTAGAGTGGAAATAGTAAATGTCACCCCTTTAGTGTGAAACACCTTCCCTGTGTAGGTTTATATTGGAGGGGGATAATAAATGTCACCCCTTTATGGCCAACAACTTCTCCAAATTTGTTTAGTTTTTTGATATTGTCATTTGGCTATCATTTTTTCCCAAATTTCTTGGGGGGGAGAACCCCTCCAAATTTTGTTTTAGTGGTCAGGCTCACTTGCTATGCACCCCATGGGGGCTGGTCTGACAAAATTTGTCAGGACCATTTTGGCTTCCCAGTCTGGCCCTGACTACAAGGAGTAGGATTCACATGTCATCCATAAAGGTAAGCATTTTTTAAGAGTGCTTGGTCTGGGGAAGCATAAACTAAGGATTCAGAATGTAACACAGCGTTTACGGCTGACCTTTCTAGCAATTTATTTATACTCAAACTAACATTTTCTCACAAAATTAGGACAATAAAAGACTGGGAAAAAACATAACTTTCTAACCTGCATCATGCAGTTTTTGAAAATGTTTAAATGCACTAAACTGTGATTATGTGTAGTATTTATTGTGTTTTCAGGTGATAACAATCTAGGTAAAAAGTTGTATTTTGAATTGGATTTAATAAATTTGCATTTTTAGGTTTTTCACAACTTCTCCAAGCTAGTTTAGATTGCAGTGGGAATTGTAAATGTCACCATTTTAGTGCCCATCACCTTCCTCCAATTGGTTTAGATTGGAGTGGGAATAGTAAATGTCACCCCTTTAGTGTCCATCACCTTCCCTGAGTTGGTTTAGAATGGAGTGGAAATAGTAAAGGTCACCCCTTCAGTGTCCACACATTCCCTGAGCTGGCTTACATTGGATTGGGAATAGTGAATGTCAATCCTTTACTGTCCAACACCTTCTCCAAATTTGTTTAGTTTGTAGTGGGAATAGTAAATGTCACCCCTTGAATGTCCAACACCTTCTCCTGGTTTCTTTAGGTTAGAGTGGAAATAGTAAATGTCACCCCTTTAGTGTGAAACACCTTCCCTGTGTAGGTTTATATTGGAGGGGGGATAATAAATGTCACCCCTTTATGGCCAACAACTTCTCCAAATTTGTTTAGTTTTTTGATATTGTCATTTGGCTATCATTTTTTCCCAAATTTCTTGGGGGGGAGAACCCCTCCAAATTTTGTTTTAGCGGTCAGGCTCACTTGCTATGCACCCCATGGGGGCTGGTCTGACAAAATTTGTCAGGACCATTTTGGCTTCCCAGTCTGGCCCTGACTACAAGGAGTAGGATTCACATGTCATCCATAAAGGTAAGCATTTTTTAAGAGTGCTTGGTCTGGGGAAGCATAAACTAAGGATTCAGAATGTAACACAGCGTTTACGGCTGACCTTTCTAGCAATTTATTTATACTCAAACTAACATTTTCTCACAAAATTAGGACAATAAAAGACTGGGAAAAAACATAACTTTCTAACCTGCATCATGCAGTTTGCATACAGCTCTTTGATGGAAGTTCATAGCTCACTGTGCTAGATTATGATTGTAACTTATGAAGTGCACAGTAACAAAAGGATCTCTGTGACGAAAGCAATATCCCACTAGGCATTTCACATAAAATACTGTTCCATGGTCTGAATAGTATATGTTCTTTGAAGCAGGCAAAATACATCAGTGCTACGTCAGATGAGTCAAAACTGCAACTAGACAAAACTCTGAGCTCTTTCCAGCAGCTACATCTTTATCTTATCTTATCTTGGCAGTTTTATTGTTGCCTGAAAACTGTTGGGTATACAAGGGACTCTGCAGTACTTTTAAAACTGCTGTACTGCTACAAAGCTGGCCCTCCAGTAAAGAAAGCGGGCCCCCAACCTTCCAGCCTCCTGGCTAAATGCCTGCCTTGCATGCCTCAGGCAAGATTCACCTTCTTTACCTGTGCTATCAGGACTTGAGCTCTTTATCAAGGCTTTGTCATCACATTTAGCACATATTTGATAGCAGGTATCCAGACAATTCCCTACACACTTTTTTTGCAATTGGTCTCTCCCTCCTATAGTTTCCTGTACCGTAAAGCACCCAGAGGCCTCTACTGGATTTTTAGTGACACTTTCCAAAAGCACCAAATAAATAACAGAGGAGATAATATTGTCCCAACATGTGGCAGATTACTCACATTTTCGTTGACCTAAACTAAATCATTTTTCCAGTATAATAATAACCTCTATTGGTTTTATTCTTCCAATGCATCTACTTGTAAATGTGCTATGACTGTCAAACGCAATTAGTCTCATCACATTTGCTAGTTGTGACAATAAATAATTTTGGCGCCTGAACACCCCCTGAACTAGTCTTCATAACAGCAAATAGTCAAGTACTCAAACAAACTTACTTTAGGAGCGGGTTTGGTTAGAAAATGTACATTAGACTGACACATGTCTGAATCCCCATTGCCATTTCTGATAATTGGTCTCTTACAGCACAGGATTACAGTCAAGGGCCAGTTTAGTTATTGGCTGAAAGTTCGATTTCATAATGATCTCATTTGTGTGTGCAAGTTCAATCAAAAGCTAGGGGTGATTCAAAATTGCATCACTGTTTCTATGTAAAAAGTACTGGTTGCAGATAATGGAATGTAACAATGGAAAAACAATTACTGAGGAAGTTGTTGACTTCATGGGTTATTCTCCAGTTCAGCAGAGGATTTGGGGCCACATGTACGAACCTTTGGAATTTGGATTTACTAATTGCGATTCCATGCAAATCACAATTGGAATTTTCTATTGCAAATGTACGAAACTCCACTGAATTTCTTTTGCTATTCCCTGTGGAATTAACATTAATGAGGTAGATCGCAACTTGCAACCCATTGGGAATAGCAAAAATCACAGAGATGGTGGCCTGCTGGGGTCAGCAGACCACCATGTTTGTGATTGCTTTTAAATAACGCAATCTTTTTTTTTCAACTCAGCCTGCTTTCCTTAAGGGAAAATGGGATGCATTTCAAAAGCAAAAAATGAAACATTTCAGTTTCATTTTTTGAGTAGGCAGTCGTCCGTGGGGCCACTGCCTGTTATTAAAAGAAGTTTTCACGTGCATTTACAATGGGAAAGGGGTCCCTTGGGGACTCCTTTCTGTGTGTGAATGGGTTAAACCCAATTTGAAATTGATGTTACCTGCGATTGTTCTACGACGGCATTCATGGTTACAAAACAATCATACATGCCACTGTGACTCGCAATTCAGAACGGATGCCCTTAGTATGGCCCTCCCTCAGTGCGACTTGCAAACCTATATTGCGATTCGGTAAACATCGAATCGCAAAATAGCATTTTACACACCAAAATGCTTTTTTCTGTGTGCAAACGGTCTGTACTACACCTGGACAAGACCACTTTTGAGATTTTGAGATTCCAGTGTGTCTGTTAGGGATCTCACTGCCTTCAGAGCATCCAGAATTCGCCACAGAGCCCTGAATTGGCTCACCTCCTTCCTCTCTGGAAGAACTCAAAGAGTCTGCCTCCCCCCCGTTCCTATCTAAGGCCACCAAGACCATTTGCGGAGTTCCCGAGGGATCCTCACTCAGCCCCACCCTCAGTGTCTACATGGCTCCGCTCGCCAACATCGTCCGATCCCACGGCCTCAACATTGTCTCCTACGCAGACAACACTCAGCTCATCCTCTCTCTTAGGAAGGACCCCGCAACCGCTAAGAACAACCTCCACACCGGACTCCACGCCATCGCCAACTGGATGAAAGCAAGCCGCCTGAAGCTGAATTCGGAGAAGACCGAGATCATCATCTTATGCCCCAGCAGACCAGCATGGGACGACTCCTGGAGGCCTGCCACTCTGGGGTCGCCCCCAGCGCTCACCTCCCACGCACGCAACCTCAGCTTCATACTGGACTCTTCGCTCTCTATGACCCAGCAAGTCCACGCCATCTCGTCCTCATGCTTCAACATCCTTCGAAAGCTCTGCAAGACCTTCAGATGGATTCCCGTGGAAACCAGAAGAACGGTCACCCACTCCCTCGTCAGCAGCAGACTGGACTACGGCAATGCCCTCTACGGGGAACAATGGCCAAGCTCCAGAAGAAACTCCAGCGCATCCAGAATGCCTCAGCACGACTCATCCTCAATCTCCCTTGTCACAAACACATCTCAGCCCACCTCAGAGGCCTCCACTGGCTACCCGTCAACAAAAGGATCGTATTCAAACTCCTAATCCACGCTCACAAAGCTTTCCACGATGCCGGTCCAGCCTACCTCAACGAGTGTCTCAACTTACACATCCTGAAATGTCAGCCCTGCTCTGCCAACCTCACCTTCGCAACGGTCCCCCGTATACACCGTACCACAATCGGCGGCAGATCCTTCTCCCACCTTACCGCCAAAACCTGGAACTCCCTCCCCACCAACCTACGTATGACCCAGGACCTCCTGACCTTCAGGAAGCACCCCCGCACCTTAAGACCCTTCTGGTTGAGTAGCACCCTTAACAAATTACTGATTGAGATTGATTGATTGAGTCCTGCTTTACATATTTTTTGTTTTTAAAAGATAATTTTCCCATGTGGAAGTTCATTTTGAAAATCAAAAACACCAGGGCATAAGTGCTGGGTATTTGTTTACTGCATGCTGGTGTCATTGTTTGATTGCCTTAATGAGCAGGGAAATATAATGATTTTTGCCCTGCCCTAAATAGAATAGCTAACCATTACTAAGGCCAGGTGCCCCTGAGGCAGAAGACTTCAGGTCGAATGCTAACGCTAGTGGAGCCTGCTGATTCTCCAGCAGAGGAAACCCTGTGGTTCTCTCATATCTAAACAAAGCAGGTGCGATGCAGGATGATTGACCTGTCACCAACATTACCGAACTTTAAATGTGGGCGCACGTTTCTTAATGTTTCTGGATTTCAATTGGTCAAACGTCTGCAATGTTTGTATAAAACTATTTGAAAATGTGTTACATTGAGCTTTACATTATGTACCAAAGCTAGCTGTCTACTATCTCTCTCCTCTTAATGACCTGGGAAAATAATCATTATATCACACAGCTCAATGATGCATGCTTTCCATTGACTGAACCAGAGGTGAAGCCTAAATGTAATTTATTGAACACAAGTGAAGCCTATATTTAATCTTATAAATTATGAATGTTGCACCAGACACACTTGATGAAAGTGAGGAGATGCAATTCATAGATATGTGCACGTTTTCAATATGTTCATAAAAGAAAGGTATCTATTGAGAAGTATGTTAAGGAACAGGTGTTCAAATCTTGGAAAGTGAAATATAATATATAGAAATGCACCATGTTTACCCAGCATGAAACTGGTGCATAGTCACTTTTATAAGCCCCTCATCATGACCTCCTCCATGTAAATACTGGCATGGTTAAGCACTTTGGAAGTAGGTATGATGTGTGGTTTCCGTTTTACCAATTGATAAAACCATAGGTTTGATCTTTTTTCTTTTTATTCACATGCAAATACCTCCCAGTAAGACCTAGATGATTTGCTGTGGAGAGCAATCCAGTTTCAGCCCAATTCGCACTTAACTTGGAATCTGAAAATCCAGTGTGAACACTATTTCTTAAATTCTCTCGCTATTGTATTACCCAGTATTTTTGGCATGTGGGGTAAAGCACTCTGGCAAGGTACATTATGAGGATATTGCAGGTCACAGAGGAGTTCCATGACCACATAAAGGAACCAGGCCCAAAGGCTAATTACCTTTGTATGGTTATGAAACTCCGAGGTGACTTGCATATCCTTAAAATTTATGACTAAGAGTATTATATTGCTTATAATACATTGTCACACCTTCACTCTTCCTGCAAATGACTTAAAATCCTTGGTGTCTTTCTCTTTCATATGAAAGGCTTAGGGCCTGATCAAGAGTTTGGTGGTTGGACCGCCACACCACCCTCTTGGCGGTCCAAGATAGAGAGTCACAGTGGCAGTCCCAAAATCGCTGTATTACAAGTTATAAAGGCAGGACCACTGTCTGCCAAGCAAAAAAGGCAGACTGCCAGTGGTGCAGCGGCTTGGATATAGGTGGTCCAACCCCCAGTGCCCTCAGCTCCACGGCCAACAACTGAGCCTATTGCAAACACACAGTCGCTGTGGCAGTCTCCTCGCAGCAGTCAGCCAAAGGAGGTTGAACGTCGCAGTCTGCGTCCACCAAAGTAACAGACAAGTGCACACACACATTGGCCAAGTGGACACACCTGCAAAGTACACTATAAAACACACCCCTCCACAGACCACAATCCTTTGCATTTGCACTGCAAGACAGACCACACATTTTGTCAACTATTGTAAGCAGTGAGTCAATCCTGCAGTGTGTAAATGTGTTGATCCAGTCAGGCCCAAGAAGTTTACCCTTCAGAAGCCGCATTGGTGTGTATTGTTTCATTGTGGTTCCCATCTCAGTACATGTTACTGGAGCATGGACTACCTGATGACAGTAGGCTTGCTTAGTCATTGTAGGTCATGAGCAGACTAGTGGGTTAGTTTGCAGATGAATGCAAAAGTGTATAGTCATGTCCCTGTACTTATTGGCATGTGTGCCTTACACTTGTGATGTGTTGACAGAGTGATCATTTTTTGCTTGATGTTTCTGACATAGGTGTAACACAACCGTTTGGGCAAAAACATATACTTGAATTCGCTTGATTTGTCTCTTGCATCCACACATGTAAAGGCTAATCGGAGGAAGGGGATTTGGAGAGCCATCGCCTGGAAGGTGCGGACTCAGGGGATCCAGAGCCAGCGCAGTGCCAACTGTCGCAAGAGCTGGGAGGACCTGAGATGCTGGGTCCAGAAGATCACAGAAATCCAGCTTGGGCTGTCCTCCTACTGTGGGCTGGGTGCATGTTGCACCATGACCCTCCTAATGGCCTGCATTCTGGCAGTGGTGTGCCCTGACTTTGTTGGCCGTTTGAGGGGAGCACAGCAGTCACAAGGGGGTGAGTACAGGGCATATTCCTACCTGTAACATAGCCAAATTGATGTGTTTGGTTCTGACATCTCCCCCTGATGATTAGGAATGGGCCATGCGTCATGTATACTAGATGAGTAACTATTTGTGTAGATATGCAATGTGGTGCATACCTGTGTGTCTTGCCTTTTAGCCCAGGGACCTAGGACACAACCGGGTACAAACCACAGACAATTTCCTCTCCAGGGACAACACATGGCTGTGTACATTGATCAATCAAGTAATGTTTGTTTTTGTAGTGGGTGTAAATTCTATGCTACAGACCACTACTCTTTAGTGATACAGGCCAAAGAAAAAGAAGTGATGGATCACTGTCTTCAGCCATGTGTCTGCCCAAGTGAATAAATTGGCATCTGTCCCCTAGAGGCCACTTGTCTTCAGTGTGTGATGAGTGCTGGTGCCTCTTTACTGTCTGTCATGTGAAGGTGGGCATCATACTTGTGACAAAGCATGCATTGGGGCATATTTACAAGAAGGTGGCACATCAGTTATGATGCACCACTTTTCTTGTACCAACCTGTGCCCCCCCAATGTCACCATATTTACAATACAGAATGCAATAGAGCACATTATCTAAATAGCATCTATATGTTTGATGCTATTGTGGCGCATTGGTTGACTAGCGCCAAAAATGATGGTGCTAGTCCAGCAATGCGTGGGGAGGCCCATTGGAAACAATGGGAGTGTCACTTTAACCCCTGCCTTGGGCAGACATTAAAAATGACAGTAAAAATGGCACAGTGAAATCACGTAAATTTCACGGTGCCATTTTTCTGGGTCTCCTAACAGGGGAATACCCCCTTTGCATACATTATGCCTGCTGCAGACATAATGTGGTGCAAGGGGTTACAAAGTGATGCAATGCATGCATTATACCACTTTGTACTTATGGCATTTGGTAATGGCCTCCTTAACTCCAAATTAGCCTAAAAAAATAGCACAAGTATAACGCAAGGAGGTGCAAGGGACTTGTAAATATGCCCCATTGTTCTTTAGGTGCAGCTACAAATCGAAACTTTACCTTGGTAAATGGGGAGTGTCGGTTGACATGAGTTATGTGCCATCACTGTTGCCAACATTCTTTGAGCCTACATGTTAGAATGTGTTCCTTTATCTTTTGACCCAATGTGTACACTGCTGTTTCATGCATGCTCTACCTGTGTTATTGGGATGATTTCTGTATTTCCTCACATTTATGTGCATGCCAACCTGCGCTTGGAATTGAACATATGCAATGGGGCTAAATTTCATGTGGTGCCACAGACAGGAGTGTGTCACCATTGATGAGAAAACCTTAGCCATCCTTGAATGTTATTTGACATTTACGAATGCAGTAGCAATGAGGGACATGAAAGGTAGGACTAGAGTTTTTACACACAATGTGTATTTCCATGTCATTGATGTGGCATCAGGTGGAAATGTGCACTGTACATGTGCAAAGGGGAAGGTTTGTTACCTACCTGTTGGCATACATTATTGAGAGGCTTGCAGTTATGTTAGAATCAAATGTGGTTGGGTGCAACTATTCATTCATGGACATCTGGGTTGACATGACTAAAAGGGAGGCAGTGATGTAGCTTTCCTTTGGCCAACATATTGAGTGCCTTCTACAAGTACTTGAAAATCTATGGGCCTCTCCAACATACAAAGGACTAATGGCTTCTACTGATGCAATCAGAGTATGTCATTGTAAGGGGTGCCAGGCAGTAGTTGTGATTTCCCTGGGGCTTGCTGATTCATTGTGTTGTGGATTTTAAACACATAGCTCCCTGACAATTTGCACATGTTGTCAACAGTGTACATTTCCATGCCAGATGTGTAGCGTATCTGAGCAACATTAGTACCACCTCCATGTCTCCATTAGGACAAATTACACATGGTAAAGTGTGTGTTGTTGATATGTTTCTAGTGTGACATGAGTATTTCCATGTCACCTTCTTCAGGTTACTGTACTGCTGTCAGCACCATGTTGAGTTTTTGAAGCATAATTTCTTATCGTTGTGTTACTGTGTTTGTGACAAATAGATGTCTGCATGACCTTGTGAGTGATCTGTGGGAATGAGCTTGCAATTGGCCTACTACTTTATGACAACAGGTAACTGAGGTATCCTCTGTGAGGCAAAGCATTGAAGGTGAAGAGGTGATGTGGTCTCCTACTTCTTCAATAGTTACTGTGATTGCACAACTTCAGGCATGCAATTGGAGTTGTCTGAGATCCAGATTTTCCAGTGGGCAACAGTTGACAGTTCAGATGGCATGTATGCATATGATATGGTGTATGTAGGAGCCACTTTGATGTAGTTTGGTGCTGGGGCCTACTTGATGGCATGGTAATGTTTGTTAATCACAGCTGCTGTTCAAGTGTGAGCAGGAATATGTGATGACCCTTTTCCTGTTTGTATTTGCAGCATCATCCACAGCAAGCAACCCAGAAAGGGCACAACCAAGTATAAAAGCATCTGGCCACTGTAGCCCCAGTTATGACACCACCAACATGGAGGGACCCAGTGGCTCAAAGGGTGAGGTGAGTGCCAGGGAGGAGACAGGATCAACAATATCATCACTGGATTCTACCTGCAGTGGCCACTCCCTAGTGGTGCCTGACACATTAGGTCCAACTCCTGTACCATCCTGATCCACAACCACCAGTTCTATCGCCATCCTCCCTGTTGTTCCCCACCCACTTGGCCGTGCCTGCTCACCCAAGAGGGTTAGCATCTCTTTTGCCGCAGGCACCTCAGCCCCAGCCCCTGTTGTCCTTGCTGCCCTGATTGAGGAAGCTATTGACTTCCTAAGGAGCATCTCTGTGGTGTAGACTGCCATTGTGAGTGCCATTCAGGGGTTGGCGCGCCATCTTCAGCAGACCAATGCTTTCCAGGAAGGTACTCATAGTGCCATCTGGCCTACAGAGTTCTTTTAAGGCAGACCCACACACCACATCCACCATATCCACAGACACCACCACAATAACCAGCGACACATCCACCACACCCACCATACACCCAGACAACAGCTCACAACCCATGGACCTTCACACCTCATACACCGTACCCCTAGACACCAGCATACCACTCACAGACACATCTACCACATCAGCCATAACTGCAGACACCTCCCCAACACACACACAGACACAACCACAACATCCATGATACCCACAGACACCACCCCAACAGACACATGCATATCCACCACTTCCGCATCACCTAGTACTTCCACCTTCCAGCCCCCCAAGACATGTAAATGCTCACATTCACACATGCAACAGACACCACCCAAACACAAGCATACGTCATGGATGCACACACCCAAGGCATCTACACCCACTCACAAGACGACCACTAACTCAGCCTCCAAATCTCAAACCCCTTTAGATGACCATACCCACATCCCCAACTCTTTCTGATGACCCTACCCATTTTCCCAAAAAGAGTTTCTTTTTTGAGCTTGCTCTTTTCCCTGTTACCTCCAAACCCCCTCCCAAACCCAAAAAGGCCCCACCCACTTCTAAACCCATCCCTTTCACATCCAAGTCCTCCCCTGTTACACCTGCCCCTCTGTAAGCACCCATACCCCTCCCCCAAAGAAGAAGCCCACCCATCCAAAGAAAAGCCCCCCCTCCTAAACATAAACCCACCCCCTACAAATCCAACCCTCTTACCATCCAATGATGATCCCCGAGGTGCCTGCCTGCCCCCTTCCTGTGAAGATTCCCTGGCAGTGATGGAGTCAAGTGTGGGCATAGTAATGTGCATGAACTGATATGGACTGGCCAATTGCCTTTGATCTAAATCATTTGGATTGAATAAACCCAAGTTCTTGTTTTGTTGGGTAGGCATTTGTCCTGCAATTACTTTTCTATCTTTATATTGTTTCTGTGTAACTTGTGTTATATGCCTACAGTTGTGTCTGTTTCACCCTGATTGCTGATCCATTTGATGTTGTTTGCAATATCTGACTTTGTGGACAAGGCTGGTGACCCTCAAGACAAGGGTAGATGTTCACTGTATGGATATCTGGGTAGTAATCTATTTGGGGTGTCATTGCATTGTGTTAGGTTTGGTATGGTAAGTATTTCATCTTGTATTGTCCACTGTCAGCATGTATGGTGGATTGTACATTTGTCTCATGTGTGAGAGCTTGAGTATTGTTTGTCCACACACGGAGGGTGTTCAATTGTGCTAGCTTCCTTTGCATTTGAGCATGTGTCCATTTTGATGTGTGTACATTGCAGCTACTTCATCTAGATGTTTGGTCATGCTGTTGCTGTTGTATGTGCTTTCTTGTATTGCACTTACATATTGTGCAGATAGGCATGTCAATTGCCTCTACTATCGTTTGTCCCTGAGATACATGAAAGGACAATTCCTGTGCAAATGTTGTTTAAGGGGCATGTGGAAAGTATAATATGTCAGAGAGCAGCATCCTTCCATGAGTGTTACTAATGCCCCATCCCTATTGTAAGGGGTTGTTTGCATTGTGAGCTTTGGATATTTATCTCACAAATTATTGTGCATCCTATTGACCTTCCATTGTGTTGCGATGTGGGTGATGTATGAGTCTATTGCAGGGCTGTTTCATAGGAAGGGTATTTGTGTTCCATGACACATCCATACATATGTGTCTTCAAACTGGCAGCAGTCCATGGCATGTGTGCCATGTGAGGGTGTCATTTGAATTATGTGTGATGTTGCTGTGGTGTTGCTGTTTGGTGACACAAAGTTCTGTACACTTCACTGTTCTATGCCTTAGATGAGCAGACGTGTGCTTTTGTGGAGTGTGGCAGTGCAAGGTCAGTGACCTGCCCAAAGGGGACATTTAATGTCTGCTAATGTGTCACTCATTGTGAATGACTCAAACTGTGGACACAATGACACATGTACTTGGTGCCCATTGCGTGGGCCCCATATCATGTGAATGACGACGCGATGATCAATTGTTGAGCTCAGCATGTAGGTGTGTGTTCTTAAGGTTCTGTCTACGGCTCTGTGGATTTTGGTCTCCATCGAAGATGTGTGTAATGGGCTCTATGACGGCACAGAATTTGTAATGCTGCCTGCAGCTGAGTTGCTCCCTTTATACTCTCTGTTTCCGCGTACTGGAACGTGGTGGTAGGACCGCCACGGTCACGTTGGCAGTGTGCAACTTCATAATGTGTATGGCAGAAATACTGGCTCCGTTGGGCTGTTTGGCCTGCTTTATCATCGTGGCTGTCGGTGTTGCCTTGCAGTGCTGGTGGGACCACAGCGGTCTTTGTTCTATGCAACTACCAACATCGTAATATGGTGGGCCAAGTGAATAGTGGTCAGACCACCGCACAGCCATGGCTGTGCACAGATCACCAAACTTGTAATGATGCCCTTAGTAGATTTAAAGACATCAAGAATAAAAGTGGACCCTAACGTGAAAATATGCACATCAATAAATAAGTAATTTGTTACAAAAGGATATTAGAATCAACAAGATAAAAAATGTGCAGAAGCTCAGAATATGTACAAAAAGGCAAATTAATTGAATTTGACCTGTAATGATCTTTAGTATGCAAAAAAATATATATATGTTGCCATAAAAAGTTTCTTTCCATCACTGTTTGTTTCAGAAAAACAGCAGAAAAAAATGAAAAGCCTGGTTTCATTTTTGTTGTTTCATCTGTAGCTGCAAATCTGCTATATGACCTACCATGGCTGCTGGCTCTGGCAGCAGACACATTGACATCCGAAGGCAACTGTAATAATTGATTTCAGTTGAGCAGCTAGGTCATTTCATTATTACAGGTGACTAGAGACGTCGAAGTCACCTGCAATCATAGGAAATTATAGACTGGAGTTTTATACAGGAGGTGCAGGCTCCCATGTATTATATATCTATGTTGTTTCTACTTCTTACAAGTGAGAACAGAATGGTTTAAATTAAAAAATGCAGTTCTGTAGAGTGACCAGTGTGTTGACAGAGTAATAATAGAATCCCGCAGAAGAAAATCACTTGCCTGTAACTGGCGTTTACAATAGTTTTCTATATGACATGCATAGCTTTTAATTTAACACTGTCCGTGACCAAACACTCTTTGAAGAAAGTTTGAGGTGAATATGAGTTTTTCACGTCATAGTTTTATGTGAAATGTAATGTTCATCCTCAATTCATTGGACGCACCCATATTTAGTAGCAGTACCACTCACACCCCCATTTTGGTAATAAAAAAATCTACTCATTCAGAGTGAATTGGACTCCTCAGACAACTGTACTCCTGATGCCACTGCACTTGCGGTACCGCACATGCCCCTGGATCCAACGCCACTAGGAATGATTTCAATTCTCAATGTTTGCCATTGTAGTGTGGGCCCTGAATAATTACATGGAGCTCACAGGTGGAGTTTGGTGACCTATTTTCTCTGCACTGCAAACTTTTTAAGGCCACTCCTGTTCTTCCAGTGGCCTTTTATCTCCTCCGACTGATGCTACATCAGTCAAACCATTACTGCGATGATAAAGAGGGGTTGGGCCACACTCCCCCCCTCTCAACAAACTGTGTCATGGAGTTGCCCATCTGAGAGCAGCACTAAAGCTGCCAATTCGGTTTGTACAGTGGAAACAATCTGAAAACCAAAAGAATGTACAAAATGAGCAAGAGGAAAAACATAAATATTAAAGTGGAGTCGGAAGACCACAGACACCTTGATACTCTGTACACAAATACAAGGCTACTCAAGGCTAAGAGGTTTCATGAAATACCAATCTTTTCAACTTGTCTATAACAGAGAAAAAAAGGAGGTCTAAGATGATGAATACTGACACAACATTAATCTGCCATCATCTTCATGACATTTCTGGCTATGGTTAGAAGGAATAAAACAACTGACAAAAATGCCTGCTGTGTTGTTGCATTTTTCAATAGTTTGGATACAAATGTGTGTTCCAGCCTGGCCTAGAAAGGCATTTTTTATCAAGGGTTAACTTTGATGTATGGCACAAATGTGCTATGTCCTGCAGATCAGCTTCAGTTATATGTGAGAAAGATTTGCTGGAGATGTATCATGAAGGAACCATCTATTCAGGTTGTGTTTTACAAACATGTACTATCTACTTACATTTCCTTTTCAGAACTTGAAGTCTAAATTTATAACAGTTGTACCAGCTAGAAAGTGTTTGAAATTTTGGACCACAGTTGGAGAGACACTGGCCTCTATTATATACTACAGAAGGATAGTTTACAGGGTGAACCTTGAATGTGAAATTAGCATTGTCTGTAGAGGTATGTTCTACATACAGATCAGTAATGTCACTGGCAGTGCATAATTATGAATTTCACCCTGCAAACTCATGGGTAGATGATGATAAGTTAGGTATGATGGCCGCAAGAGGAGCAGTGATGCTGCACCTTTTCATATCAGGTTCATAAGAGCTGTTATGAGTTGCAAGGCTTAAAGCCAAGTCAAGTATATGCATTTCTGAATTTTGACTAAATGATAAGATTTTTGCCTCAGTTCCTAATCATTCTAAGCACTTCAGTATTTTCTGACTCTGTTTTATAGATTGAATCAATCCTTCGCATCTTATTTTGTCCTAAAGATAGATATGATAGGTAACATCATGTTTGAACATCATAAATTGATTTTTCTTAGCCTGCAGGTGTTCTATTATTTTTAGATCACCTATCTCTCTAACTTCACTGTTTACTTAGAGACTGAATCACTTGATGAATCCCTAAATCCCTAAGCTCTGGGGTCTATTGAAAGCTCAAGAAGAGGAGGCCACACACCCTCTCCCCATAATGATATAATGTGCTATCACCACAGGCCCTGGCCCACCCGGGGGATTATATACTAAAAAAGAGGCGTGTTCACTGTTTTTTTTTTTTTAATTGCACCAGGATCCTTGAATCCTCAGTGGATCTGTAGCACACTTTAAACCAAAAATGCTGTACATACACATACATATAAAAGCAGATGTACTGAATACACAATGCTCAGTAGAAACTCTAGTGTACCAAAAGCGACATTAAACCTCTTCTCAGCATGGAGACTCATTGCCGATCGACATTTATGACAAATGAAAATCAGATAATAGGAAGGATTCCTCCAGAGAACAGGAACAATAAAAATATCTAATACAAAATGAATCAAATTGATGCAGAATCCCCTTTGGCACAAAAACAATCATTACTGCCTGTTAGACCTGACACCCTTAGGGCGGTCATCCCCAAACTTTTTGCCTGCCTCTCTCCCTTAAACCTGGTACCATTGGTTCATCCCCAATTAGAATATTTGATTTACTTTTAAGTCCCTAGTAAAGTGCACTACATGTGCCCAGGGATTGTAAATTAAATTCTGCTTGTGGGCCTACAGCACTGATTGTGCACCCACATAAGTAGCCCCTTAACTGTGACTCACGCCTGCCATTGCAAGGCCTGTGTGTGCAGTTTCACGGCCACTTCGACTTGACATTTAAAAGTACTTGCTAAGCCTTAAACTCCCCATTTTCTACATATATGCCATCCCTAAGGTATGCCCTAGGTAACCCATAGGGCAAGGTGCTATGTAGGTAAAAGGCAGGGCATGTACATATGTGTTTTATATGTCCTGGTAGTGGAAAACTCCTAAATTCATTTTTCACCACTGTGAAGCCTGCTCCTTTCGTAGACTAGCAATAGGACAGCCCTCATATGCATTTTGAGTGGTAGATTCTGATCTAAAAGGGGTAACCAGGTAATATTTAGTATAGCCAGAATGGCAATAGAAAATCCTGGTTATTGGTGATGTTGGATTTTATATTACTATTTTTCAAATGCCACTTTTAGAAAGCGAGCATTTCTCTGCACTCAAAACCATCTGCGCCTTACAACCTGTCTCCAGTCAATGCCTGGTTTTGGCTAGTTGATAGCTCCCTAATGCAGTTCACCCAGAGTGACAACCGCAAACAGAGGACACTCAGTCACATCTTCATTCACCTGCATACTGAATGGGCCTTTCGGGGCTGGAAGGGTGGAGGGCCTGACACTTGCATTTCAAAGGCCAGTGACCTGGCCTCACACAAAGGACTGATGAGCCCCCACTGGGACCCTGGCAGACTGGACTGGGCTGAAAGGGGAACTTGTGCACTTCAAAAGGCATTTTTGGGTATATAACTGGATCTCTGACCCCACCATCTTATACACTTCTGGACCGACACATGTACCCTGTCAGAGGAGCTGCCTGGCTTCCCAAAGGACTCATTTGGACTGCTTTGCTGAGAAGGACTGTTGCCCTGCTGGCCTCTGACTTTGCTGGAAGGACTATGCCTTCCCCAAAAGTGCTCTCCAAGGGCTTGGATTGAGCTTGCCTCCTGCTTCTGAAGTCTAAAGGCCAACAAAGACTTCGGCCCGTATTTATACTCCGTTTGCGCCGAATTTGCGTCGTTTTTTTCGACGCAAATTCGGCGCAAAACTAACGCCATATTTATACTTTGGCGTTAGACGCGTCTAGCGCCAAAGTATGGGCAAAGAGCGTAATTTTTTAGCGTGAACGCCTTCCTTGCGTTAATGAGATGCAAGGAAGGCGTTCCCGTCTAAAAAAATGACGGCGACGCAAATGCGTCGTATTTATACTCCCGGGCAAAAATCACGCCCGGGAGGTGGCGGGTCAAAAAACCCCGCATTTGCGCCACTTTTTAACGCCTGGGTCAGGGTAGGCGTTAAGGGGCCTGTGGGCTCAAAATGAGCCCAGAGGTGCCCTCCCCTGCCCCCAGGGACCACCCCTGCCACCCCTGCCCACCCCAGGAGGACACCCAAGGATGGAGGGACCCACCCCAGGGACATTCAGGTAAGTTCACGTAAGTATAATTTTTTTTATTTTTTTATTTTTTTGGTGGCATAGGGGGGCCTTTTTTGTGCCCCCCTACATGCCACTATGCCCAATGACCATGCCCAGGGGACATAAGTCCCCTGGGCATGGCCATTGGGCAAGGGGGCATGACTCCTGTCTTTACTAAGACAGGAGTCATGAAATGGTGTCTGGGCGTCGTAAAAAAATGGCGCAAATCGGGTTGAGGCGATTTTTTTGCCTCAACCTGACTTGCCCCATTTTAAGACGCCCTAACGTCATTTTTTCCCAACGCCGGCGCTGCCTGGTCTACGTGTTTTTTTTCCACGCAAACCAGGCAGCGCCGGTCTGCTTGCGCCGGCTAACGCCATTCCATAAATACGGCGCCCGCATGGCGCTTCAGAATGGCGTTAGACGGCGCTAAATTTTTTGACGCTAAACTGCGTTAGCGCAGTTTAGCGTCAAAAAGTATAAATATGGGCCTTCATCTCTTCAAGAAACTCCATCTGCATCAAAAATCGATGCAATACCTGCAGAAATCGAGGCAAATCCAGCATTGTGGCCAAGAAATCACCGCACAGCCGACCGGAATGATGCAACTTCCCGACTGGAAATTCAATACAGTGCCTACCTTGTGATGGAAAATTACCAGTTATAGTAAGAGTTGTCTCAAGTAACTAGTCCTAAGGTAATTATAACTCGTGCCCTCACCATGCACAATTATCTGATCAATAATTTTACTGAAGATGTTACAGTGACATCATCAATGATGTTATCAAAGATGTCATGAGTGCTGTAATTTGTGTGGCAATTAGGTGCATGGTGAAGGCGCAAATTATAATTACCTTAGGGCACAAGTTATAGTTACTTGAGAAAACTGTAACTAAAGCTGGTGAATTTCTATGGTCTGATATGTTTAAAATAAGAGTCTAACTATAACGTCCCTGTAACCTTTGTTTTTGTAAGTGAATTTCCTAAGTAGAAAGTCCCTGTAACCTTACTTACCTTACCGTACTCAAGTACCTATAACTCACACCCTAAGGTAACTATAACTTGTGCCTTCGCCATGCACAGTTTTCTCATCAATAATGTTATTGCAGTAATAATTTCAATATGCCACAGAAGGTGTCATCAATGATGTAATATGTGGAGTAATTAGATGTGCATGGTGAAGGCATGAGTTATAGTTACCTTAGGGTTAGAGTTAGAGTTTCTTCAGTTAACCATAGCTATATCTGCTGAATTTCAATGGTTTTGTGCAAGTAAATTCAGAACCGAACAATAACGTCCATGTAACCTTTGATTTCTTTAGTAAATTTCTATTACACACATATGCGTAAATATAATCAGCTGCAGACCCAGAGGCCAACCCTCCTGCATTCACCCAAACCCAAGATGCTCATGGCCTTTGGCCATGCGCAGCATGAGTTTTGCTGCAGTGGGTGTTTTTTTTTTTTCTCAGGATCTGTGGAGGCAGTGATGGTTCGGCAGGTCCACGGATCCGTGGATCCACCCATGGATCTGCAGATTAGACAAAAAAAATAATTGGGCAATTTTCCCTCACGAGGACCTCTATGTGTCCTACCTGTATCCTGACACCTTATGTGTTTTTGCACTCTTACTTTCCCATCCTCCCAGCTGATGTGACAAACAAAATAACAGCGGCAACTTTTATGTCAGCATGGGGCCAGCCAATAAGGGCCTTGCTTTTGCACCGGATCTGTGAATACGGACCGGATCTGCAGCTTCGAATCCACAGTGGATCCACATTCCTATATATCTATATTTTTTTAACTTGAATATCTCAAGAACTACTAAATGGATTTACACTAAATCCCCAAAAGTGTAATCTTCATACCAAGGTCCAGCTTTCTGCCAACTTTTGTGTAATTCCATTCAGCATTTTGGGCTGTAAGCGTGTCTAGAAACCCCATGGGAAAATGAATGGGGAAACACGTTTTGGGATTCTCCTTTTTTCAGCCCCTGCTTGACGGATCTTCCCAAAACTTTCAAGATAGCAGCTGAACTGAGCAAAGTAAACGTTTTGAAAATTTCATGAAGATTCATCAAGCGACGCCAAAGTTATAAGCAACAATATAGTTCTTCCTATGGAAACTAGGTCCTAACTATAGCTACCTACTGGCAGCAGCCAGTAGGTAATATATACATATATTGCCCCCCTAACAACACCAGGGTTGTACCATATTTACAATACAGCGCACCTTGGCAGTTGTTACCAGAAAATGGTAAAAGTTTTTTATGCTGTTGTGCCGCTTTGCTGAACTAACACCAATAATTTGCCGCTATTGCAGCAAAGTGCAGGGAGGCCCTAGAATATAATGGGTGCATCACTTTAACGCCTGCCCTGAGCAGGCATTAAAAATTACAGAAAAATGGTGCAGTGAAATCTTGTGAATTTCACTGTGCCATTCCTTCGGGCCTCCCTGCGTGGGAATGCCACTGGTGCAGGCATAATGTGGCGCAAGGGGTTGCAAAGTGTCACAACGCATGCATTGTACCACTTTGTAAATATGGTGCGGGAAAACGGCCACCTTAACGCTGCCTTAGCATAAAAAAATGACACTAAGGTGGCATTAAGGGGTGCAAGGAATTTGTAAATGTGCCCCTAAACAGTTATCTGTACTTACCTGTTAAACCTTTACCACGCATTCACCGTTACCATTGGTGCCTATACAAAATTAAATAAATAATGCTTATCTTTAAAACCTTTACCACCCATATGCCTTTACCTTTCATGCCTTTACCCAGAAAATCATTGCAAAGGCATGCGTGGTAAAGGTATATTCGTGGTAAAGGCATTTGTGTTAAAGGCATGCATGCTAAAGGCATATGCATGCTAATAGTTTTGTTGTAGCAGTCATTGTTTTGGAGGAGGAAGGAAAGCAAATGTAAATGATACTAGAGGGAAAACAGGTTAATACTTATAGGGGCTAATGCAAACTAAGAGAGGTGCATTGTTTCCTGATCATATGAGTCATGGATACTTGAAGTTATGCCCATATACCTGTAACTCATGTGCTTACCATTTTGAGAGTTATAAATGTATTGACATTCCAGGTACCAAAATGCCATCATCTCTTCATTCAATATGATTTGCTAACCAGTACATAAGTACTCATGTGATCATATTACATGAAATTCACTGGACATATGTATGATGAAAACACCCATTAATGCATTGTTTTTTTGCAGAAGTGCATTTTAGTAATACTGTAGAGGCCATATATCATCTCCTCTCATACCCAATGCATTGGAAAATATTGAGCGCCTCCACCTTGATTGCCTCATATTGCTCCCCGTTTGCTTGTGAGTTCAGTTCATTCAAAGGAACTTTTGTTCTGGTCCAGGAGTCTAATTCTAGTTCAGCGACATACATTGATTTCTCCATATGTGCTAATACCAAAGCAATGCTTTGAAACACAGTGAGAGTGGTTTACCTATTACAGTTCATGCTATATTGAGGTGGCTAGTCACAAAAGTAACTTAAATTAATGTTTCATTTACATATGTAAATAACTCTTAAATTTTTTTAACTTTTGGCTATTCACAAAATCTGAGTGTAAGGTTACTCAGACTTGTAGACATACAAGTCTTCACCCCTGAAAGAAATGTATGGAGCAAAAGAAAAACAACTTTTCCCCACACTTTACTATAGAGATATCTCCACCCCAGCTGCATAGATCTCTCAATGTAAAGAATAGGGAACAGTGAAAAACTAATACACTTGAAAAAGGTTAGTAAAATATTTTATGTCAAATAGTATTGTAAATTAATTTTATATATTTGTTTTAATGTAGAACAAAAAACATGCTACAGCATGAACATCCTTATTTGGAATAAAATCTTTATTTAACTGAACTATATCAAATTACAATTATTTTGCTGTGGTTTAAATTAAAAATAAATCCACACATAGCTAAAATAATATTTTTTATCATAATTATGAATAATTATTAAATGTGATATATAGAATTAATTTCAAGCACTTTCATCAAATTGTATTTTATTTTAAGAAAAGTGGTTAGTCTATTTTATAATCAAATAATAAGTATGTATTATTTTTAGATTTTTGTTATCAATAAATTAAATGTCTAGGGCATGAACAAGGTGGCTGCAATGTAGGATTTTCCACAAGAGAGCTCCGTGAGGCTCACCCAGCAATAATTATCCTGCTTCAATGTAACCTTTGTCCAGCATGATCTGATGCAAGGGTAACATCTAAAATAAGAAGCAGATCTACTGTGGGAGTGCCCAGAATGTATTTGGTCTGATGCAGCTACCATATGACAGTGCAGCCTAACACTTTGAGGAGACACCAGAGTGGAGTAGCTTGGCTGATCTGGGTGCATTGGTACAGCGAGCAGAGCTCCTGGTTGCTGCAACTGGAGTGGACAGCTTAGCAGAGGCCATCTAGGATCTCCTCAGCTGAGATGACCTGAAGCAACTGGGGCTCTGAGCATAGCGGATGAGTATTGCCTTCAGTATTTCTTGAAGACAAGCTTTGGGGAAGATGTATTAGGAGAGTGCCAGAAACAGTATCCTCGTGAGTAGACAAACATGAAGGGTGGTAGGGAACACTTCCCTGACCCTCCTGTATACTGTCACTTCAAAGCCCCTTGGAAACACACCAGAAAGGTCGATAATATGAGAAGTTTCTGTGGATAACAGAATACCTCAGTGACACAAACCTTGTTGTCAGTAATTGTACATTGCCTTGGTGCTAAGGAGATGTACAGCAAAGTATTCTCCTACCATTGTTTGCAAGATACCAATGTTGCTGCACCCGCTCTGCATTGCCAAAGATCTCAATGCACATTTTTGGGGTATGTGTTACCTCGCCCACCCACATTGCTGTAACAAGCTGCATGGAGTAAAGGATCCAAAATACATGTAATATCAGAAGTAAGAGGCTGTCTGCAAACTTCATTCACTTCTTTGCTTCTGGTCATATAAAAACTTAGGATGAAGGTCATCCTCTCTCTTACACTGCAGTGAACATTGCCTAGCTAAAGGACTGATTCTCATGAGCACCTCATGGTGACATATTGTCATACATATCTTGTGTCGCTGGTCTTCTTCAGGAGCATGCTTCAACACAAAGGGATTCTCTGCACCTCATAGTACGGGAGTCTGCACTTTGGTAAAACTATGTGAGGTGAGGTCTCTAGCACAAGGGGAAATGATAGATTCTCAGCACTTAGATGGCTGCCAAGCACTAAATGCATTGTGAATATGAAAACAATGCTCTTTGAGCAAACAAGTGCATTTGACGAAATATTACATGTCATTTTGGCAACTGCGATTAACCCAAGATCGAGCTTGTTACACACAGTCCATAAGAAACCTACAGGTAAGGTGGAAATAGCAAGTCAGTTTGAAGAAGTTAATATTGGAAAAGTCAATGTTGATGCACACACTTATACATTCACGTATAAGAACAAAATCGCCTCACTATTAGCGAGTTCGCTTAGCGAGTTCGACCCTCACGAACTCTCCATCAATCAAACACACACGGTCAGAGGGGTGTGTACATTCCCAAAACATCCTAAAGTCTGATGCCACATGAAGTTAGGAACACTTAGCCAATCAGAACGCAGCAGGCACAGCAACACACAGCGATCACAAACACCACAGGCCAGACATCTAATCTGAAAATATTACCCACTGGCCCAAATTGTGTCCTCGCAAGGTTTAGGCCCATCCACATTTGTTATCAGGGCCTTATTTATAAATTTAACACAACAGCATACATTCCTTTCTAAAAAACGGAACGCTGAAATTGTTTTATGGTGTTCAGAAAAATATATAAAACAATGTTCAGATGGATTGTACTTTAAGACAGTCCCCAAACCCCATTTCTGATCTGTTTACCTGGCTGTAGTGTTTAATTAAACCAGCTGTTCCTGATTTGCCTTTTATTTTTTTCAAGGTAAATTCACATATGAACAACATTTAATTACAAAGTTGGTGATGCTGAAGGATGATCGTGCAGAAATAATGAACAAATTATTTGGTTAACGGAATGAGTGAAAGGCCTCAGTTTGTAAAAACTGTCCTTGATTGCAGTCAACCTTAGTATAGGTTGAACGGGCTCACAGAGTCCCAGGCCGATTGCTGACTCCAGGTGCACTACAGAGACGGTGGTGTCACATCTTTTCAATTATCATGATAGAGACCACATCCTTCAAACTTCTTAAAGTAGGGGTAATTGGATCATTAAAAACTGCACAGTGAACATTTTACTGAATTATACAGTGTAATTGCAAAGACAAAGGGTCACATTAAGAACACAGCAGAAATCCCCGCCGTGTTCATGCTGGCAGTCTGAACACAGACTGCCAGCCCGTTGACGACCCCGCCGGCCATATTAGTAACATTCCGCAGGGCCAGCGGGAGGAAACAGTGTTTCCGTCAGCCGGCCCAGCGGAATGCTGGGCCTGGACAATGCCAATGGCTCCATATGGAGCCGTCGTCAATGCTGCAGTGCGGCGGGTGCAGCAGCACCCATCGTGCATTTCACTGCCCGTAAACCGGGCAGTGACATGCGCAACAGGCTTTGCATGGTAGCCTGGCGGTGGCAGAGGGCTGCCTGTGGCGGTCTTCCTTTGTTATTAATATGGCGGTCAAGACCGCCATGCCGGTGGCAGTGATTTCTGCCACCGCTGGCATGGTGGTCTGGACCGCCATGTTCATAATGACCCCCAAAGTGTCTCATTCCTGGTAATGAAAAGATGTCTGCAGCAAATGAATCACAGTTATTTCTCACTGTAGTTGGCTAAACTGCTGACCATAGAAGGCAGCATATCTAATCTTCACTACCCTACTAAAGGCACAGAAATGTCTGGAATCAAGAGGAGAAACTGACATCCAGGATACTTAAAGGGGGCTAGAAAGTTCGATTGCAAAACCAATTGGAAGCTGTTGACCTTGAGGAGATTCAATTTGAGCTGAGGCAGAAAAGCAAGCTCATGTCAATAATGGCAGACATAATGCGCTGACATTTTCACACTCATATTGTTTTTATTTCAATTTTGGTTCATGACATAATAGATGGATAGTTAGGGGTCTCAATTCTGTATTGTAAAGCTATGCAGGGAAGGTATGTTGATTGAAACAGCTGGTAATGGTGGTAGGATGGGTCACATGGGCTTTTAAATGTATACTTATGAGTATGTGGTTCCCACCAAAACACCAAGATGGACAGTTCTATGGACATATTTTCCTACTGTTTGTTAGAAAGGTTGTTCCTTAAGCCTTATGAAGTTAGGAGCTCAATTGTTGTTTGACTCAATGCACTTCCAACTACACTGAACTGCTATGCATGGCTAGTTATGCTGAATGGCTGTGTTGGGTGGCATGCTAGCTGTGGTTCCTTCAGCTTCTTAAGAGACTAATGATCAATCCCTATCCTAAGTACCATATTATTACATGGTATATAGAGTTATGGCTTCACATGTGAAATAGTATAGAATCCATGCATACCTCAGGTGTCAACGGGTGCAGTTCACATGTTTACAGGAACTTCACTGACACTCATTATCAGAACTGGCAAAATTTTATAGAAGGTTGCCGGGCATTATAGTGGGGACTACATGCTCCACTTTCACCAAAGCTGTTCTTATTTGGGTTAAACCTGAGGGCCCATTCACACTCACAGGCTCCAAAGTTGACCTATAGGGCAAATGTGTGGTGTTGGCTGTATTATGGGATGGATGGATGCTATCTTTAGTTGCAGGGGATGCTCCAAACGTGAATCTAGCAGATTTTTTAACTGCACTCAAACCCAGTGTACCTGAATTTGAAGCTGGCCGGTGAACTCATCTTCTGCCCTAAACTCAGTCACTGGCCATGACATGCCACTTGCTACAATGGGCAATATACTCACTAATGACCAACATATGGAGAGAGATGCACCCAACAGACAGGAAATATTAATTCTATTCTGGGCTAAACACACCGCACACCTGCAGATTTATTTACTGTAATACAGAGGCTGCAATTAGGGTGGGATATCAGACCACAATCTCCTCAAAATAACACTCATATAGAACTGATCCTCCCCCTGTAAAACTACATAGAGACCTGAAGAAGGCACTCAAGCTCTGGAGATTAAGTTGGTTGGACAAGACCAAGCAAGATAAACACTTGTCCAGTCCAAAGTGTAATAAAAAGCTCTCTTAGATTGCTTGGGTAAATTGAAGTACAAGGAAAATATGGCCCCACAGCACACTGAAGGAGACAATGTGGGTCATAAGTTACCCTTGACCCTTAAATATGAGCTCCTCAAAACACCACTGGAATATATTTGAGTCGGACAGTGGTTGATAGTCAACATACAAAAAGATATTAACACAGTGTTTGAGGGCTACCACACTGTTGTCCATGCTTCACCCTACCATGATGCGATAGTTGAGGTTAATCATCATTTGGACACAATTTCACTCCCTGTAATAACTGCCATGCAATGCTGTGAACTAGAGAGCCAGTTGAACTTCAAAAAATGCAGTTGGCAGTGGTTCAACTAGCTAGAGCTGAAACACAGGGTACCGTGGAATTCCACAAGAATTTTATGACATGTATTGTTCTGGATTGACATCTCAAATACGACAGGTTTATGAGGAAAGCAAATGGTTAGGACAATTACCTTCTTCCATGTGGAAACTGCTAAGTGTTTCTGTGAATTAAATTGTGTTTAGAAAGTGTCTGCACCCCTTGTTTTTGCCTTGAAAAGCCAAATGCCTGCGTGTGCGACAAGCGGTATTTCAGTGCTTTTCAGTCTGTCCCTTACCTGGAAAGTAGACTCTGCTAGCTTGGAAATGTGGATTTTGCCTGTCTGTATCGAAGGAGATTCTGAATAGAACAGCAGCTCCTTCCTCCCCTCCACAGGGGCTTGGGCTTCAGTTAACTTTGCCCTTAAATAAGTTTCTATTGGTTGTTGCATATGTTGTTGTGATTGGTTGCTGGGGCTAGTATTTCTATGGGCTTTCGAATTAGGGTTAGTGTTGTGATTGGTACTAGGGTTGGGATTCCTATTGGACTGAGATTTTAGGGTTAATGTTGTGATTGGTTCTACGGTAGGGATTCCTATGGGTTCCTGGTTTTATGGTTACTGTTGTGATTGGTACTAGGGTTGGGATTCATATTGGTTCATGGGTTTAGGGTTACTGTTGTGATTGGTACTAGGGTTGGGATTCCTATTGGTTGATGGTTTTTAGGGTTAGTGTTGTGATTGTTACTAGGGTTGGAATTCCTATCGGTTCATGGTTTTAGGGTTACTGTTGTGATTGGCACTAGGTTTGGGATTCCTATTGGTTTGTGGTTTTAGGGTTACTGTTGTGCATGGTACTAGGGTTGGGATTCCTATTGGTTCATGGTTTTAGGGTTAGTGCTGTGAATGGTACTAGGGTTGGGATTTCTAATGGTTCGTGGTTTTAGGGTTACTGTTGTGAGTGGTATTTGCCATTAGATTCCTATTGGTTTGTGGTTATAGGGTTACTATTGTGATTGGTACTAGGGTTTAGGATCCCTATTGGTTCATGGTTTTAGGGTTACTGTTGTGATTGATACGAGGGTTGGGATTCCTATTGGTTCATGGTTTTTAGGGTTAGTGTTGTGATTGGTACTAGGGTTGGGATTCCTATTGGTTCGTGCTTTTAGGGTTACTGTTGTGCATGCTACTAAGGTTTGGATTCCTATTGGTTCATGGTTTTAGGGTTAGTGTTGTGATAGGTACGAGGGTTTGGATTCATATTGTTCGTGGCTTTAGGGTTCCTGTTGTGATTGGTAGTCAGGACTAGGGTGTGATTAGTTAATACGGCTAGGTCTCCCATTGGCTTTAAGTTTTAGGGTTACCATTGTGATTGGTTAGGGTTAGGATTAGGTTTATATTGGCCAGTATGGCTATTTAAGCCTAAGGCTCAGGGCATCTCAGCCCTGGCGTTGAGGCTAAGGGCGTAGAGGACAAGGGCAGTTGCCTGTTTAGACCTGTTCAGGACTGGCCGGGCCTACTGCCAGAAATGCTGCCCATTTTCCTATTTACCAGAAAGGACCTTATTCCCTTCACATCCTCCAAAATCCAAACACAATATCTGCATAGACATCCAACTCATGCACCACTAACAAACCTTATACAGATTTCAATGTCTCATCAACCAGCACAAAACCCCACATACCATACCTATACACACATCCACCACAACTACGACAGTAAAACACCTTCATTTGCACACCAAACACTACTCTGTCCATTTCCACGAACACGTACTGCCATCGCCCCCACACAAAACAAAACCACATTATACATTACTTTCAGCCATCCAGATACACACTCCCTAATCATACGAATCAACAGCACTATCCTCTATTTGCTCCTGCCAGACCACCTTTTATTATGCCAATACCTAAACCAAATCTTCCAACACACCATCAACAAACACCCTCCCTCTCACTTCACCAATTACACACAACCATACAATCCTTACACTACACTCTACTACACATATTGGGCCTGATTCAGACCTTGGCGGACGGCGGATCAAGATGACCAGCCCGGTACATCTGGGACCTCGGGACAGTCGGTTCCCCTCACACTGGCACAGGGCACTACAGAGCTTCCCCCCTCTGGAAACACCAGCACAGCACCCACCCAGCGGGCCAACAACACCAGGGACCTGGGGGCAGTGGTAGTGGGCACACGGTTCAGGGGACAGAGGCACAGGAGCAGAGGGGAACTGGGGGGCTGCTGTGCGACAGGGGGAGGACAGGCCCAGGGAACCAACTCCAACATCATGGGAGCCTACCACCTTTCAAAGGAGACCATGGCAACAGTACTGGCCAAGTTTCAGGAGACCCAGCGGCTGCAGGTGGAACAGTATTTAGGCTTCAGAGAGGAACTCAAATTCATCAATCCCACCCTGGGCACCATTGTAGGGGTGCTGAAGGAACTCGTGAACACCAGGAGGGACACTGTGGCACAACAAGGGGCCCCTGACACTAGCCTGGATGATGAACTGCCCACCACCTCTGCCGGCGCTAGTGGACAGGAGGCACCGCCACAGGACCACCACACCAGCACCCTACCCCCTGCAGATGGTGAACCAGCCCGCAAGCAGTCCCTGAGATCCAGGACAAAGACAGAGAACAATGCCAAGACCCCCGCCAAGAAATGAGACCACCCTGATTGTCATCTTTCTGTCCCACTTTGTCACCCTGTCCATCCTTAAACTGCCCCAGCTCCACTTCCTATGCCCCTTTGGACAATGCACCTGTGAGACTGATAGACTGGACTCTGCCACGGACATTCCTCCACCATCACTCCTGACCATTTTACAACACCCTCCAATATTGAGCACTTAAATAAACACCTTTAAATCATAGAACAATCAGGAGTCTGTCTGTGATTTCAAAATTGTGTATTAGCAATTACAGTAGCAAAATGCTATATCAAATGTAATGTCAACATACCTATGTCACACAGCTCTAGTCTATGCGGAAACAAAGCAGATGTCACACAGTGGAACCCACATCTGTAAAATCGTAAGGGAAAGTGACAACTCAGTGACCATACACTGGGTGAAAATGACAGACAGATGAGAGGTAGTAGAATTAAACCAGATGTAGCAGGCAGTGTTGTCTTCTTACCTGTGTCTCACTGGAAGTATTGCAGGATCACTGTGCTCCTGTTGTCTATTTCCTCTTCTTCTGCTTCCTCGTCTTCACTGTCCACAGGCTCCACAGCTGCCACAACACCTCCATCTGGACCATTCTCCTGCCGAAAAAGCACCTGTCGTTGCAAAGCCAAGTTGTGAAGCATACAGCAGGCCACGATGTTCTTACATACCTTCTTTGGTGAGTAGTCTAGGGAACCATCTGTCATATGGAGGCACCTGAACCTGGCCTTCAGGAGGCCGAAGGTCCACTCTATAATCCTCCTAGTTCGCCCCTGGGCCTCATTGTAGCGTTCCTCTGCCCTTGTCCTGGGATTCCTCACTGGGGTCAGTAGCCATGACAGGTTGGGGTAACCAGAGTCACCTGCAAATGTTGAGGGACAACAGTAACTCATAGGGACATCCCCAGACCCAGCCAACTATTCACACTGTATTGGGTCCATCTCCTCACCTAATAGCCACACACGGTGCCTCTGGAGTTTCCCCATCACATAAATGATGCTGCTATTCCTCATAATGTAAGCGTCATGCACTGAGCCAGGGAATTTGGCATTCACATGGGAGATGTACTGGTCTGCCAAACACACCATCTGCACATTCATCGAATGGTAACTCTTCTGGTTTCTGTACGCCTGTTCACTCCTGCGGGGGGGACCAAGGCCACATGTGTCCCACCAATGGCACCTATGATGTTGGGGATATGTCCCAGGGCATAGAAATCACCTTTCAATGTAGGCAAATCCATCACCTGAGGGAAAACAATGTAGCTCCTCATGTGTTTCAGCAGGGCAGACAACACTCTGGACAACACGTTGGAAAACATAGGCTGGGACATCCCTGATGCTATGGCCACTGTAGTTTGAAATGACCCACTTGCTAGGAAATGGAGTACTGACAGCACCTGCACTTGAGGGGGGATTCCTGTGGGATGGCGGATAGCTGACATCAGGTCTGGCTCCAACTGGGCACACAGTTCCTGGATTGTGGCACGATCAAGTCTGTAGGTGATGATCACATGTCGCTCCTCCATTGTCGACAGGTCCACCAGAGGATGCCGACATCTCCTCACATGCCCCAGCGGACGGTGCCTATGGAGGAGAACAGCGAGCAGAGAGTCAACCAACTCTGAGGTACGTAAACTCAGATTACTCTGAAAATATTAGCAAATTGACATATGCCTGTATGAGTGTTTAGGTAAGGCCTAGATATGTGTGACGCAGTCCAAAATAATGCCATTTGGGCCCATGAAATGGCGGTTGCCTGACCTGTAAAGTGGGACAAGGGGATATGAGGTAACTGCGCTGGCGTTGTACACCGTCACAGTAGGCGGTCGAAGACTGCAGCGCAATCCTGCATTGGTTAACATTGGACCCTATGGGTCCCAGGAGCCAATGACGATGTACGCTGGCGGTGACGGTACTCACCGCCGCGGAAGTGACTGCCATTTTCTCTCTGTTCAATCACTTAATACCTGTTTTCGACAGGAGAGGACCTACACTGCAAGTGCTGCTGTGACCTCAGTCTGGAAGAGACAATGGCTCGTGTGTCTGGGGAAAGGGCCCCTGCCTTCAGCACGGAGGAGTTGGAGAAACTCGTGGATGGGGTCCTCCCCCAGTACATGCTACTCTACGGTCCTCCAAACAAACAGGTAAGTACACTGTGAGCATGCTGTAGGGCAATGCCTGTGTGGAGTGGTGTGGATGAAAGATAGGGGGGTGAGAGTGAGGCGTGCATGAAACGACAGTGAGTGCATGTGCGTCATGGCAAGGTTAGGGATGCGGGCCAACGACTGTGACGGTGCGGACGGTAATAACTTCTATTTTTCCCCTGTACTAGTCCTGTAGGTCAGCGCCCACCAGAAGAAGGACATTTGGCGTGCCATCGCCAAGGAAGTCCGGACCCTGGGGGTCTACCACAGATGGAGCACCCACTGCCGGAAAAGATGGGAGGACATTCGCCGCTGGAGCAAGAAGATGGCGGAGGCCCAGCTGGCGATGGCCTCCCAACGTGGGGGGGGGTGCCCGTCCCACCATGACCCCCCTGATGTTCAGGATCCTGGCGGTGGCGTACCCGGAGTTGGATGGGCACTTGAGGGCATCACAGCAGCCACAAGGGGGTGAGAACACTCTCATTCTGCTGATTCAGCATGCATTGTAGGTGTCTGGGTATGGGAGGTGGGCTGTGGGTTCTCCTAGGCCAGGGCGAGTTTAGTAGGCAAGGACCCTTCTTAAGGCAGGCCCTGTGACACCCCACCCCACCTGTGTACAGTACCAACTACACCTAGTCAGGCTCCTGTGACATCCATGTGTGCAGCAATCGGGCATAGCCTTGTCACCCATGTCCCTGGGATTGAATAGTGAACTCCAAGTGCGTGGCGTAGTGCAGGGGGCTTCTGTGTCTGTAGTGTCCGCCAACGGTAGCGGTATTGCATGCACTCAACATGTCTTTCTTCTGTCTCCCCCCCCTTTTTGGGGTCTCCCTGTTCTTGTGTGCATTAGCATCATCAGGCGGAGGAGCAGTGGCACCGGAGCAGGAGGGAGCTGCATCCCACATGGCCCTGGAGGGCGACCCTAAGGAGTCTGAATTCACCAGTGGGACTGAGGGCAAGGGGAGCTCCACGGCGGGGACAGGAGCTGACACCAGCGATACGGACACCTCCTTTGATGGGAGCTAACTTGCGATGGAAGGCCCATCTGTGCCCCCGCATCTACAGGTACAGCTGCCACCCCCCACCTGCACCGCCCTCCCACCAGCCCCTCAGCATGTGTCCCGTGCCCGCTCACCCAGGAGGGTGAGCATCTCCTTCTCCCCAGGCACCTCAGCTCCTGCCCCTGTCACCCCTGCTGCCCTCAGTGAGGAGGCCATTGACCTCCTCAGGTCCCTCACTGTTGGGCAGTCTACCATTTTGAATGCCATCCAGGGTGTAGAGAGGCAGTTGCAACAAACCAATGCATACCTGGAGGGCATTCACTCAGGTCAGGACGCCCATCAGCAAGCTTTTTAGACTCTGGCCTCAGCACTGATGGCAGCCATTGTCCCTGTCTCTAGCCTCCCCCTCCAACTTCCTCCACCCAGCCCCAAACCCCGGTACCTCAGCCTATCCCAAGCACACCATCAGACCAGCATGCACACACCTCAACACACAAGGGAAGCTCTGGCAAACATAAGCACCACACATCCCACAGACACAGAACACCACTGCCAGCAGAACCGCTGCCCAGGACACCGCCGCCAGCAGCACCGCTGCCCAGGACACCACCACCAGCAGAACCGCTGCCCAGGACACCGCCGCCAGCAGAACCGCTGCCCAGGACACCGCCGCCAGCAGCCCTGCTGCCCAGGACACCGCCGCCAGCAGAACCGCTGCCCAGGACACCGCTGACAGCAGCACCGCAGGCCAGTGAACGCCAATGATTCCGACGCTACTGAGGCCGCCACGGGCAGGATGAAGCACTCTGGGCACAGAGCCCCCTCCAGAACCAGTGGATATTGACATCCACTACCTCAGTCCTTGGCAGGATGAAGCATTCTGGGCACAAAACCCCCTCCAGAACCAGTGGAGAAAAACATCCACTACCTCAGTCCTTGGCAGGATGAAGCACTCTGGGCACAAATCCCCCTCCAGAAACCAGTGGAGAATGTTATCCACTTGAGAGAGTGTGGCTTTGCACTCCCCAGGATAAAGCAGTGGGCAAACCACCCATTGGAGAGACTTGAGAGACTGTGGCTTTGCACTCCCCAGGTTTGAACAGTGGGCAACCCACCCACTGTAGAGACTTGAGAGACTGTGGCTTTGCACTCCCCAGGATGCAGCAGTGGGCAAACCACCCACTGTAGAGACTTGAGAGACTGTGCATTTGCACTCCCCAGGATTGAACAGTGGGCAAACCACCCACTGGAGATACTTGAGAGACTGTGGCTTTGCACTTCCCAGGATAAAGCAGTGGGCAAACCACCCACTGTAGAGACTTGAGAGACTGTGGCTTTGCACTCCCCAGGATTGAACAGTGGGCAAACCACCCACTGGAGAGACTGGAGAGACTGTGGCTTTGCACTCCCCAGGATACATCAATGGGCATGGAGCACCTCGTGGATCTGGCGTCGTGTACTCATCCGGCTGAGGTGCCCCCCTCCTTCCCTTCCCCCTGAGGTGCCTGTTTTATTTCAATCTGATGCCCCAGCAGTGTTCTCTCTGTCTTGTTCGGGTATTGAGTGTGGGCCTCGACGATGCCTTGTGGGCCCAGTGGTCCACGGACTATGATAGTGGAATACCTTGGACTTGCATTCTTGGTGTATATATTTGTTTATAGTGTGAATATCTTTATATCTGTATATATTTTTGATTCATGTCTTTGGATATATTACAATCATTCGGCTAATTTCCTTTTGTCCTTGCATTCTTCCAGGGGGGTTGGGGAGGGTGTAACTGTAATGTATCATGATGTATTAGTGTGTGTGTTGTCGTGGGTGAGGGTGAGGGTGGGAGTGTTGCGTATAGTGTGTGTGTGTCACTGTTTTTTCCCTCCTCCCTCCCCTGTGTCGTAGGTGCAGTATTCACCGTGTTCTTCGCCGCCGGCGTTCGTGCTCCTGGTAGAGGAGCAGGAAGATAAAGGCTGGAAGAATCTGAAGTTCCGGTTCCATGGCATCCTGGTTCCTCGTGGGATGTGTAGAGGGGAGCGTTTCCCCTTCCAAGTCCTGTTTCCGCCGTGTTTTTGTTCGCGGTGAATCCGCCTCGGAATAGGTGGCAGATTGGCCTGTTGCAATTCTGTGGGCAGTACATTGTCCTCCGCCTGTCTGTTGGCGGTTACCGCCACGGTGTTCGTTTGTACCGCCTTGGGGGTCAGAGTGTTAAAGCGGCTGTCTATGTTGGCGGTTTACGCCACACTCGTAATTCCATTTTCTTTACCGCCGGCCTGTTGGTGGTTTTACCGCCAGGGTTGTAATGACCACCTTTATCTGTTGTCAAAAATGGCATGAACACTTTGTCCAACAGAATTTACATCCTAAATAATATTGTATCATCTGCAATTGATATCATCCAGAATGATGTGTCCTTTTTACAACATGGACAAAACCAGCTGCTTTCTATCATACAGTTAAGTCAGACACTGCTGGTTCACAAAAGTGGCTGCATGCCATGGAAGCAAGTTAACGTTACTCAATTATTTGCTGTTTTTAATTTGTCCAGACAACAACAGATAATAGCTAAAAAAGAAGCGAGTTACATCATGTTTAACACTGTGAAATCAGAAAAGTTGCCTTCTGCCTCATGGTAGCAGAAGTCCCCTCCCAGTGTGGCTATCACATGGAGTAATGAATCTGTCATTTTCCACCTTGCGTTTCACTAAATGATTAAAGCATTCTGCAGTACGTAGGTTTGAGCTGCTAGGAGACAGTCACATCAACGAGGTGTGGGAGCTGTCTTTCAATTATAAATGTATGGACAGCGAAACAGAGGTCTTTCTTAGCCAAAGCCAATGTGGGACTGTTGTTAGTCATTCTATGATTTGTAAGCAGGTGTCCTTGCACACAGCCTTTGCAATGCGGAGATCTGTCTAAAGGGCACACCCATTTCTTTGATTCATCCAGTATTTCAGATACTTTCTAATGGAAGTTATATAGTTCTGAATGATCAAAGCTGTTGTGGATTGAAACCAGGAATTGCTTATGTAATTTCAGTCATTCAAATGGTAACTTGGGGCGGCCATGTTTTATTCCCCCCCCACAAGAGATAAGTGGCAGACTTGTGGCCCCACATTGTTACTTCTACTGTAAACTTTGACAAGCTCAGCAGACTGAAGGAGCTATCATTCCAAAAACATGTAGCCCTGACATCAGCAAGAGAGATGTACGATCTCCAGATAGGAAGGTCATCGGCTGGGATACAATCCCTATTAAATAACAACTTCGTAAAGCATTTTGGAGAATTGGTCAGTGGAATTTTCAATGCATCAAATACTGCGGGGATTGCACATTTTTGAGGCTGTCAGTTCTGGATTTGTTAGCACCTTCCTCACCGTGTTTGGAGTAATACCTGCAGCCATAAATGTACTTTTGTTGAGTGAATTTGGTGGATTCCCTGTAATTTTGGCATTAATTGGTAGAGTTCTGGATCTGCTATTTTTGATACACAGTGGCTGTTCTCTCTCAGCAAAATGGAGTGCTTGACAGTGGCAGCTGGCACTGAACAGGGGTGGCAGGGTGGGACAGAACAGAGCGTGGAGAGTTTAAAAAAAAAAACATTGAAAAAACAATTACCTTTTGGGTAAACGTGTTCATCTCCCCTCTGTCCTCGTCTTCTTCCCAGCTGCATACAGGTACCCAGCCAATGACGATGCTGCTGTCACCAGCATGATAGGCGTGTCGTGATAGGTCTGAACAGCTTGCTTCGCTGCTCAGAGTGGGAGCAGAAGCTTATGCATGTTCTCCACTCAACTGTGCAATACAGCTGGGTAGAGAACATGTAAAGTACGCATGTCTGTTTGGCCGGCCAAACATGGCTGGCCAAACAGACATGTGCACTTTGTGGTGCACATACCACTCTTCCAGCTCTCCACCAGCCCGCTCCAGACCATCCCCACCCAGCCCCTTACTCCCAGGAAAAATAAAATGATAATAACATAGGCCCTCATTCTGACCTTGGCGGGCGGCGGAGGCCGCCCGCCAAAGTCCCGCCGTCAGGTTACCGTTCCGCGGTCGAAAGACCGCCGCGGTAATTCTGACTTTCCCGCTGGGCTGGCGGGCGGTCGCCTTCAGACCGCCAGCCAGCCCAGCGGGAAAGAGGCTTCCACGATGAAGCCGGCTCGGAATCGAGCCGGCGGAGTGGAAGCTGTGCGACGGGTGCAGTTGCACCCGTCGCGTATTTCACTGTCTGCGCAGCAGACAGTGAAATACATGTAGGGGCCCTCTTACGGGGGCCCCGCGACCCCCCCTACCGCCATCCGGATCTCGGCGGTCCGACCGCCGGGATCTGGATGGCGGTAGGGGGGGTCGGAATCCCCGCGGCGGTGCAGCAAGCTGCGCCGCCGCGGAGGATTCAATGGGGCCGCGGTACACTGGCGGGACCCCGCCAGTGGTGCCGGTCCGACCGCGGCTTTACCGCCACGGTCGGAATCCCCATTGGAGCACCGCCGGCCTGTCGGCGGTGCTCCCGCGGTCCTCCGCCCTGGCGGTCAAAGACCGCCAGGGTCAGAATGACCACCATAGTGTTGAAAAATAAAAGGACAGTAACATAGGGTTATTATCATTTTATTTTTCCTTTTTCTGCAATCCAGTGGGTGACGCTCCTCTGCCTTAGCGTCAGAACCTTCCCTGGTGATGGAGCTACCACCAGCCCAGCTATGTTGTGAACACATGATGCAGTATTTCTGGGCTTTCTTTCTTGGGGAGCTGGTGCTAGATTAGCTTTTGACATTCAGACCAGTCTTGACATGTGTCCAGCCAGTCTTCCATTGCATCTGTGCCTCTTCGAATGTGCACCAATTGTGTGCCTTGCCATGCAGCCTACACCGCATGTGGGCAAGTATCTGTTAATGTTCTCAATAAGGGTTCAGCCATGGACATGCCCCTTGATGCTGCGGTTGATTCGCGAGGCATGCTTGTGGATTTGCTGGCTCCAACGACATCTGGCACAATGGACGGTGCTACGAACGAAGTTCAATCTGCGTGGAGGCTTCTGCACACTTCTGCTCCCTGGATCCTTCTGCCAATACCTTGATCAGCTTGCCACCTGCTGAAGTGGAGTCCTTCCTGGTCTTAAGCTCCCTTGATGACATCAGAGATTTTTTGCAAGGACATGATTATTGTTAGAATTCGCCCACTGGAGTTTTTCTCAAAAGTAAACCTTGACACCACATTGCCTTTTAAGTCGGCCTGTCTGTTGGCCTGCTTGGCTTGTCAGCTTAAACATTTGTCTCTTATGTATGTTTTTAGCCGTGCTTTTAGAGTTTTTATGCTTTTATTAGAGCATTTTTAACATTAGGGCTTGAACTTCGCTCCCTTGTTCCGGCAACACGGGAGGGTTGCGTGGGTCTATTTTAGTTAGTCATTTGGGCATAGTGATAGGTTAGCTTGGGTTTGCGGCCTATGTCCTTTTAACCAGTTATTATGCTCTGTATTTCTGTATTCCTTTTTATTCACATTATTATTGCTTCTTTCAGTGGCAATGTTTTAATTGCATCATTAGCTGCTATTCTGCAAAAGCGTCATTATCAATGTTATGGATGACATACTTTGCATCATGTTCTTTTCCTCTGAATCACAAAAACGGAATGCGAACCACACAAAATAATATTTCATATTGCCGGCCATAAGACTGTATAAAGAGTCCAGTACTTAGGTACATACCCAAGTCATGCTTCTGTACATGAAAATAAACATGTCCCGTATAAAAACATGTTGTAGGACAAAGGGCATTAGAGTAGGTTCCAGACAGAATTTCAATCCATGCTCCATGCCAGTTTTCAGCTGACCTCACAGATCCTCATCTGGAGACTAGAGGCATGACATTGTAACAAGGTAACTGGGTTGGGGTGTGTTTCTCATGGATACTGTATGGACACAGAGGTGCTGCAGCCCCAAATTCAGCTATGCAAGAGTCCTTATGACACCATGCATGGGCAAACGCTGTGTGTCCCAGGGGGTTGGCATTATGTATGATAAAAAAATATTACTTTACTTTATGAAAACCCTAAAAATACATTGAAAAAAACAAAGGGTAAAGTGATGTTATTGTTAGGTATGATAATGGGGAAGCAGCCTAAACCACGACTCTACAACAACGACGTGTGTTGTCCATGAAAGCTGAACAACGATTTCCTGAAAAATTAGTCTGTTTTCCTCTGCCTTAACCAAGCATATCCTAACAACGAACATGTGTGGTTAAGCAGAGGTAAACAGACTCTGGATCGAGAGGACGCCTTCAGGTAAGTGGGGCTGGGGTAGGGTTGGGAGGTTCTTTTAGGGGTGAGGGTGGGGGGTCAGAGTAGTTTTAGATTTTTTGGGACATGGAATGGGGTTGGGCTAATTTTAGGTTTTAATGGCGGGGTGGGGAGTCTGGATAGTTTTAGGGGCCGGGGTGGGGGGTTTGGGTAATTTTAGTCTTTAGTGGCAGGGTTGGGGGTCGGGTAGTATTAGGTGTTAGAGGCGGGGTGGGGTAGTTTTAGGTGTGGCAGTGGGGGGTTGGGGTAGTTTAAGTTTCAGGGGTGGGGTGAAAGGTCGCAGTAGTTTTAGGTTTTAGGGGCAGGGTGGGGGGTCGCAGGAGTTTTAGGGGGAGTTGGGGTATTTTAGGTTTTAGGGGTGGGGTGGGGGTCGGGGTACTTTTATGTTTTAGGAGTGGGGTGGGGGGGTCGCTGTAGTTTTAGGGACGAAGGTGGGGAGTCGAGGTAACTTCAGTTTTTAGGGGAGGGGTAAGGGTTGGGGTAGTTTTAGTTTTTAATGGCAGGGGGTCGGGGTAGATTTAGTTTTTTAAGGACAGGGTAATTTTAGGTTTTAATGGTGGGGTTGGGGGTGTCAGGGTAGTTTTAGGTTTTAGGGGTGGGGTGAGGTGGGGGTTGGGGTAGTTTTAGGGGTGGAGTGGGGGTTGGGGTAGTTTAGGTTTTATGGGTGGGGAGGGGGTCACAGTAGTTTTCGGGGCAGGTGTGGGGGTTGATCTAATTGTAGTTTTTAGGGGGAGGGTGGGGGTCGGGGTAGTTTTAGGTTTTATGGGCAGGGTTGGGGGTTGGGGTAGTTTAGGTTTTAGGGGTGGGGTTGGGGGTCAGGTAGTTTTAGGTTTTAGGGGTTGGGGTGGGGGGTTGCAGTAGTTTTAGAGGTGGGGCCTCAAGGTAATTTTAGGTTTTATGGGCGGGGTGTGGGATTGGGGTAGTTTTAGGTTTAAGGGGTGGTAGTTTTAGGGGCGGGGTTGGACTAGTTTAGGTTTTAGGGGCAGAGGTGGGGGGTTGCAGTAGTTTTGGGGGCAGGGTGGGGTTTAGGATAATTTTAGTTTTTATGGGTGGAGTAGGGGGCTGCAGTAGTTTTTGGGGCGGTGGTGGGTGTCAGGGGGTGTTGCATGCTGGAACCATGCATGCGGTTCCACGCATGCCTCTACCAGGCATGCCTTTACAATGAAAAATCATTGTTAACCCCTTGGATGCGAGCGTCGGACATTGGCTGACGCCCGCACTACCTCCCTGGTGCGGGTCACGACCAGTGGCCGACACCAGGGAGGGGGTTAATAAATCCTCGGGTGCGTCGCACCTGAGGATTTTTTTTGTTTTTGTTCCCCGGGAGACAAGGAAGCTCTTCCGTGTCTCCCCCCGCCCCCCACCCGCCCCTTTGTGATGTCAGCGCGCCGCGAGGTGCGCTGATGTCACTTTGTGGTTTTCCTCCTTCGGAGCAGGAAGCGGCCGTCACGTTCAGGAAGGCCTCGTAAGAAAGGGGAGACTCTCCCCTTTCTTACGAGGCCTTCCTGAAAGTGTTTCCTGGCCCCCGATCGCAGCACAGCTGAGATCGGGGGCCAGGAAACACCACTAGACACCAGGGATTTCACTTGGGGGGGTCGGTCCCCTCGGAAAACATATATTTGTTTTTTAAAAGGGTAGGTGCCCCATGGGGCTAAATTATTATTATTTTTTTTAAAGAAAAATAAATGGACAGGGGTTCGCCCCTGTGGGGCCAATATTTTTTTTAGTTGTTGTAGGGTTTCCATGGGGGCCATTTTGGCCCCCAAGGAAACCATACAACAAGTTAAAAAAATATAGATCTACATATATATATATATATATATATATAGAGAGAGAGAGAAAGAGAGAGAGAGATCTATATATATAGATATATCTATGTAGATATATCTATCTACATGGATATATCTATAGATAGATCTATAGATATATATAGATATATGTATATATATATATAGATCTATCTATAGATATATCTATGTAGATAGATATATATATAGAGTTAAATCTATATATATATATCTATATATATTTATATTTATATATCACTTTTCTCAATACGTGTGTGGTTTCCCTGGGGGCTGCGATCGGCCCCCAGGAAAACCAGACCCACATATAAAAGTTATATATATATATATATATATATATAGAGAGAGAGAGAGAGAGAGAGAGAGAGATTTGCCACCATTTGTCTTGCAGTTGCAGCTTTCATCTTCAAAGCAATGCACATACTTCAACTGACGCTTTTCAACTGTAGCTTTTAGGCAGCAATAAAAAAGTCAAGTAAGTACTGTGATTATGTTTCTGCTACAAAAGGGTCAGACTTGTCTAGTGGCAGTTTTAGTGCCATAAAGAAGTGCAGAAGGTTTATATGCCTACTGCAAAGAGCAAATCTGTATTTTATGTAAATAGCTGAGTACATTAGTAAAGTCAGCCATTACCTGCACTATAATACAAATGAAATGTGTGTGCGGGGTGGAGGGAGGCTATGGAGAGATGAAGGGCACTTTTTCTGGGTGGTAATGAGGGAATCCGAGGAGGAGGGAGTGGGAGCACCAATAATGATTGTTCGACAGGGCGCAGGAGGTGCTAAAGACTGTGACGAATGGTATGTGACAAGGTGTTTTTTTGAGTGTCTTGAAAGAACGTGCTGATTGAGGGAAGAAGTGCAGGTAAGGTGGCCTCTACTGTTGCACGTATCTCACACACACCATCGATTTTGTGACTGTCCACGTAGGCTAGTGTTTTAGAGCAACAGTTTAGCCAATAGCAGAGATGGCATCTTGATGGATGACTGCTGCCGTCACTTGGGTTATAGAGGACAGCTCTGACATAGGATCAGAGACTGAGACAGCATCTGAGGGATAGGATAATGGCGCAGACTCTGGGAGTGATTTTTCAGTTGGAGGAGTCCCATTCGATAACTTCTCTTCCAGTAAATTATGAGGGAGGTGATGAGAACAGTCCTGTTGTCCCTTTGCAAGCAGTCTGTGCCACGGGGTAATAGTGGGTTAGCCCAACCCAGAGAGCAGGTGAATGCGGCGGCAAGCAGAGAGAGAGAGTGCTCCCTTGGGAGCTCCCCAATTTAGTTCAGCCCCAAATTCCACCGCCCAAATCGTATTGTGGAGACATCAAAATTATCTATCGCAAAACAAACTGGTTTTGTAAGGCAGGCACCTGTGTTTTTGGTCCTGGGTTCGGCGGCCATATAGAGAAACACACTAAACCCAAATATTTCTGGAAACTAGACATTCGGGGGAGTCCACAGAGGTGTGACTTGTGTGAATTCCCCAAAGTTTTCTTACCAAGAATACCCTGCAAAGCTGAAATGTTGAATAAAAACTCTATTTTTCTTGCATTTCTGTCACACAAACTACAGGAATATGCTGGGATACACAAAATTCCTACCACCCAGTGATTTCTCACCTGTCCTGATAAAAACACTACCCCACTTGAGTGCCTACACCTAGTGCCTGCGTCAGGAATGGATCACCCCAGGGTCAACAGCTGCCTCATGTAAGGACCAACATTGACAGTTGTGTGATCTATTCCTGTCACGGGCACCAGGCCTACCCACGCAAGTGAGGTACCATTTTTATCGGGAGACTTGGGGAAACGCTGGGTGGAAGGAAATCTGTGCATCCTCTCAGATTCCAGAACTATCTTTCACCGAAATGTGAGGAAAATGTGTTTTTTTAGCCAAATTTTGAGGTTTGCAAAGGATTCTGGGTAACAGAACCTAGTCAGAGCCCCACAAGTCACCCCATCATGGATTCCCCTAGGTCTCTAGTTTTCAAAAATGCACAGGTTTGGTAGGTTTCCCTAGGTGCCGGCTGAGCTAGAGGCCAAAATCTACAGGTAGGCACTGCAAAAAACACCTCTGTTTTTTGTCAAAAAATGGGATGTGTCCACGTTGTGTTTTGGGGCATTTCCTGTTGTGGGCGCTTGGCCTACCCACACAAGTGAGATATCAATTTTATCGGGAGACTTGGGGAAACGCTGGGTGGAAGCAAATTTGTGACTCCTCTCAGATTCCAGAACTTTCTGTCACCGAAATGTGAGGAAAATGTGTTTTTTTAGCCAAATATTGAGGTTTGCAAATGATTCTGGGTAACAGAACCTGGTCAGATTACCACAAGTCACTTCATCTTGGATTCCCCTAGGTGTCTAGTTTTCAGAAATGCCAAGGTTTGCTAGGTTTCCCTAGGTGCCGGCTGAGCTAGAGGCCAAAATCTACAGCTAGGCAGTTTGCAAAAAACACATCAGATTTCAATGTAAAAATGTGATGTGGCCATGTTGCGTTTCTTGTCGGGAGCATTAGGCCTACCCACGCAAGTGAGGTACCATTTTTATCGGGAGACTTGGGGGAACACAGAATAGCAAAACAATTGTTATTGCCCCTTGTCTTTCTCTACATTTTTTCTTTCCCAATGTAAGACATTGTGTAAAAAAGACGTCTATTTGAGAAATGGCCTGTAATTCACATGCTAGTATGGGCACCCCGGAATTCAGAGATGTGCAAATAACCACTGCTTCTCAACACCTTATCTTATGCCCATTTTGGAAATAAAAAGGTTTGCTTGATACCTATTTTTCACTCTTTATATTTCAGCAAATGAATTGCTATATACCCGGTATAGAATGAAAACCCATTGCAAGGTGCAGCTCATTTATTGGCTCTGGGTACCTAGGGATCTTGATGAACCTACAAGCCCTATATATCCTCACAACTGGAAGAGTACTGCACACGTAACGGTATATTGCTTTGAAAAATCTGACATTGCAGGAAAAAGTTACAGAGTAAAACGTGGAGAAAAATGGCTGTTTGTTTTCCGCTCACTTTCAATATTTTTTTATTTCAGCTGTTATTTTCTGTAGGAAAACCTTGTAGGATCTACACAAATGACCCCTTGCTGAATTCAGAATTATGTCTACTTTTCAGAAATGTTTAGCTTTCCGGGATCCAGCATTGGTTTCACACCCATTCCTGTCACTAACTAGAAGGAGGCTGAAAGCACCAAAAATAGTAAAAATGGGGTATGTCCCAATAAAATGCCAAAATTGTGTTGAAAAATGTGGTTTTCTGATTCAAGTCTGCCCGTTCCTGAAAGGTGGGAAGATGGTGATTTTAGCACCAGAAACTCTTTGTTGATGCCATTTTCAGGAAAAAAAAACACAAGCCTTCTTCGGCAGCCCTTTTTTCCCATTTTCTTTTTTAAAAAACGAAATTTTCACTGTATTTTGGCTAATTTCTTGTTCTCCTCCAGGGGAAACCACAAAACTCTGGGTACCATTAGAATCCCTATGATGTTGGAAAAAAAGGACACAAATTTGGCGTGAATAGCTTATGTGGACAAAAAGTTATGAAGGCTTAAGCGCGAACTACCCCAAATAGCCAAAAAAAGGGCTCAGCACTGGGGGGGAGGAGAGGCCCAGCCCCCCAGAGGTTAAGGCATTCATGGTAAAGGCATTAGTGGTAACAACACGGTCATAGTTCCGACAGTGTTGTTCAGGCATGCGTGGTTCCACTATATGGTTCCGACGTATATTCATGATAATGATATCTCACTTTGCATTTTTTTTAAAACACTTAGAAATTCACTTAAAAGATTAAAGTTAGGTGAAAATGTAAGTTTAAACGTAATGTTTCAAACTGAAAAACACTAAAATTCAACAGTTATAGTTACTTTATGTAAATATAACTCACACCCTAGCCATGCACTCCCTAGGACCTCACATATTGCAACACCAATGGTATATTCTGTGACATCATTGAAAACATTACTGATGACAACTGAACTGATATCATTGAGGACAACACCTTATGTGGCCGGGGCATAAGATATAGAAACTTGAAATAACGATAACTGTTAAATTTCAGTATCTTATATATTAAAATTATACTTTTAAACGTCCAACTATAATGTCACTTTAACCTTTGAATCACCAGTCACATGTAGGTAGTTATACTGAGGTCCATTTTTTCCATACACAGAATGTTTTTTGTTTTGCCAATAACTTTGATGCCGCTTGACTAATCTTCATGAAAGTTTCAAAACATATACTTTGATCAGTTCAGCTGCTGTGTTGAAAGTTTTGAGGTGATCCGTCAAGTAGGGGCTGAGAAAAAGGGTGGACTCCAAACACGTTTTCCCAATTTATTTACATCAATGGGATTTTTCATTTTTTTGAACACGACTATAGCCCGAACCGCTGAATGGAATTACACCAAATTCAGCAGAAAGCTAGCTCTTGCTTTAGAAAACATGTTTTTTTGTGATTTGCAGTTTTGGAGAAATTTGAGTTAAAACAAATATAGATATATATTAACACTGATCCACCGTGGATCCAACTGTCCCCGTGCTAATATCTGATTGGCTGCCAACACTTCAACACAGGAAATGTTGGCAGCCATCTTGGGACTCGGCATCAGTTAAGTCCCAGAAAAAAAGCAAAAAAAAGAAAAAGAGAAGACGCGGGGAGGGCCAGTCTCACATGCTTGTTTTTAATGAAGCCCCTGTGGGGGCCAAGTCCAGGGGTCATGAAGAGCTCTAAAATAAGATGGAGGGGGGTGCATGGGGCCCCCTCCGAAGGCTTATTTATGACTCACAGACCATTACCTCTCCAGGGCTAATGTGAATTATCATGTGGGGGGTCACAAGGACCACCAAGGACCCCAGGGACCACCATCTCCCTGGGGCCATACTAAAGATATTGCATGGGGAGGCCACGCAGACCCTCCGACCCTGGGGACAACCACACCCCGGGGCTATATTAAAAAATTAGTATAGGTGAGCTGAGCAGAAACCCCTCCCAGGACCAAAGGACCACCACTTCCTGGGGCTTTCTTTTTTTAGGCCCCGCTCACGGCCCATTCTTGTCCCTGGGGACCACTAGGGCAGGCCCATGAAAATCAAAGGAGGGGGACCATGCAATCCTCCCCCCCCCCAAAGCCAATAATGGCCCTGAGGATCGCCACCCAACAGGACTGGCTCCTGCTATGTCCCAGGGTGCCCACCCCTGGGACACAGCTGTTTGCTTTTGCTCAGCAGGTGCTTTGACAGCTCTCACCAAGCAAAAGCAAACACTCTGGTTCCATCAGACACGAGCTCCCAAAGTGCGCTAGCACGCTGGAACTGGAGGTTTTATCTCTTTTCCTTGCTGCAGAAATGTGGGCAGGAAAAGTGATGAAACACTTGCTCTTGCACACAGAACTGCATTTCCAGCACCTCCCTGTATACAATAGCACTGCCTGCTCCTGCAAGATGTGGGAAGCTCACTGGGACCGTGGGGGCTTTGAAGCTCCCCCAAAGGTCCACATCATGCACTCTGGGTGCTCAGGACACCTGGGATGGGATGTCTGGGGCCAAGATGAGCCCAAGGAGGGTGGCCATGCAGCCACCCTCCCCCATTTGCTTATGGCTGGGCTACGGAGGATTGGGTCTCTGGGACCGAAATTGGCCCGGGGAGGAAGACCACATGGACTCCTCCTCTATTCAATGTAACCGGGCTAACAAAGAGTCCCCTGGTACGTTTCCAACTAATTTTGGTGGCACGTTCTTAAATCCAAGGACTATAGAGACATCTCCACAAAACAAAGAAGCAATTACATAATAGAGATAACAGGAAGGAACCTGGGGCCAGATGTAGAAACGAAACATTTTGCGACTTGCAAATAGCGAGTCACTCGCTATTTGCAACTCGCAAAATGTTATGCAGTACGGTGTCTCAGACACCGACTGCGACTCGCTATGGGGTCGCAATGACCCACCTCATGAATATTCATGAGGTGGGTCGCAAATTGCGGCCCCATAGCGAGTCAAGGCACTCGCAAACATGGAGGCCTGCTGTAGTCAGCAGACCTCCGTGTTCGTGACTGCTTTAAATAAAGCAGTTTTTTTTTTTTTAAGTGTAGCCCGTTTTCCTTAAAGGAAAACGAGCTGCACTTAAAAAAAAAAACGAAACCTTTAGTTTCGGTTTTTTTTCAGGGCAGGCAGTGGTCCCTTGGACCACTACCTGCCCTGAAAAAAATGTTTGGGGTCCATTCACAAACTGGAAGGGGTCCCATGGGGACCCCTTCCAATTTGCGAGTGAGTTACCATCCACTTCAAGTGGATGGTAACTGCGATACGCGGTCGCAAATGGTATTGCATCCCACTCAGACTCGCAAATAGGAAGGGAACACCCCTTCCTATTTGCGAGTCGGAAATGCATTTTGCGAGTCGGTCCCGACTCGCAAAATGCATTTCTGCATAGGAAACTCACATTTGCGACTCGCAAACGGCAATTTTTGCCGTTTGCGAGTCGCAAATCGTTTCCTACATCTGGCCCCTGGTTTGGCTGACATTTACGTCTTTTCAGTCTTGTTGGCCTCTCTATAGGAGGATTCATGTTATCACATATTTCTAGATAAAGACGCATCCTGAACAATCATGCTGCCAAAATGTGCACAAGGTCACTGGAGTCATTTACTTGTGCTCCATCATGCATCTGTAGTGTAGAATATGTGCTGGACATTTACCCAAAGAGGCAGAAATAACTTCACTTGGGTAGCCATTTTGTGCAAAACTCTCACACATCCACTCACAGACCCACACAGACACTCACACACCCACTCTCACAACCAGAGCCTCCCTCTCATACCTACTCTCACACCCAAACACCCTCACACCCAATCTCATACCCACATAGACCCTCTCACATCCACTCTCACACCAAGACAGTCATTGTTGGGTGATTATGGGGGTTTGTCACAGGCCCTGGCTGCAGACTAGGCCCTGCAGCCAACCCCCACAGGGCACAGTTGGATTAACATATAGTAATTAAAATTACTTTACATTGAAATTAACCATAGAAATTCACTGAATAAACCAAATGTTAAAGGGGTATTATAATAGGAGATAGAATAAAAAAACATAGAATTTTACACTTGAAAACCCAAAGGTTAGAGGAACGTTATATTTAGGTTCTAGATTTACTCCCACAAAACCTTAGAAATTCAGCAGTTATTATTAGAGTTATTTCAAGTAACTATAACTCACGCCCTAAGGTAACTATAACTCATACTCTCGCCATGCACTGATCATTACCCCAGATATTACAGCACTCATTACAACTTTTATAACATCAATTAAAATATCAATGAAACAGTAGCAGTCAATTATGGGGTTTGTGAGTGGGTGCATGAGTGTCTGATTGGGTCTGAAAGTGGGTGTGGGAGTCTGTGAGTGGGTCTTAGTGGTTGTATGAGTGTCTGCATGAGTGTCTGAGCGGGTGTATGAGTGGGAGACAAGAGTCTCTCAGTGCATGTATGAGTGAATTGATTTCTTTATTTTATTTGCTTATTCATGATTAATCTTAATTAATCCTGATTAATTGCAAATATCTAAACCTATAACTCATGCCCTAAGGTAACTATAACTCGCACCCTTGCCATGCACTGCTAATTACCCCACAAATTATGGCATTTACGACATCTTTAATAACATCATTGATAATATCATTGTAATATTTGCAGTAACATTTTTGATGGAAAAACTGTGCAATGGTGGGGTCAGAAGTTATAGTTACCTTAGGGCACAAGTTATAGTTACTTGAGGTAACTCTAATTATAACTGGTGAATTTTTTATGGGTTTGGGTGTTTAAAATGTGAGCCTAACGTTTTTTGTTGTAGTGAATGTCTATGTTTAAAAAAAATTCTATTTCCTAACTATAATGTCCCTGTAACCTTTGTTTTTTACAATAGCTAGCTAGCTAGCTAGCTAGCTAGCTAGATAGATAGATAGATAGATAGATAGATAGATAGATAGATAGATAGATAGATAGATAGATAGATAGATAGATAGATAGATAGATAGATAGATAGATAGATAGATAGATAGATAGATAGATAGATAGATAGATAGATTTATTTTCTTCACTAATAGACCAAAGGTTACTGGGACATCGCGTTTAGGTTCACATTTTACACACACAAAACCATAGAAATTAAATAGTTATAGCTACAGTAATCTCAAGGAACTACAACTTGTGCCTTAAGGTAACTGGTAACTATAACTCGCACCCACAACATGCACATTTGTTTTTCATCAATAATTTTACAGCAAATATTGCACTGATAATATCATAGAAGACGTTGAGTGATGTAACATGTGGGAAATTAGCAGTATTTGGAAAACTGGTGTGACTGTGGAAGTCCTCTCACTTTTTGCCCCCATTTTTAGCTGATACTGCTGTTTTCTGACTCTGACTGTGCCCTGTACACTGCTAACCAGTCCCAGGGACAGTGCTCTGTTTAAAATGGTGAATGCAAATGCATCCTAATTATAATTCACTCTGACAACCTACCAACAAGTCCCTAGTATATGGTAGGGCATGTAGGTTTAGGGACCCCAGGGCAGATTGGGCACCACTGGGTGCACTGTTGTGGTCCCTCGTGTCATTGTAAAGGCAGGCCTGACTTGCTGGCTGCTATTAAGATAAAATGAGCCCCAAATTCAACTTAAGAATTAAAAGTACTTCCAAAGTCTCAAACTACCTAAGTCTTGGATTTGTCAGCCCTGAGGTCTGTCCTAGATTTACCAAGGGTTGGGTGCAATGTAAATATAATTAGGGGATGCTCGCCAAGCACAGTTGTCTGATCAATAATTGTATTCCAAATGTTGCAGTGATAATTTAAAAGGTGGAATAGAAGATATCATCAATGGTATAACATGTGGAGTAATTAACTACGCCTTTTGAAGGAGCGAGTTATAGTTACCTTAGGGCGCGAGTTATAGTTACTTGAAAGAACTCTAACTATAACTGCTACATTTCTATGGTTTTGCATGAGTAAATTCAGAACCTAACTCTGACATCCCCACAACCTTTGTTTTTTTCAGTGAATTTTCATGTTTTTCTTAACATATAGTAATTTTACTATGCGTTAATCCAACCACCACCATTCACGGCTTTCGGCTGTGCGTGTTGGCAGTTGGCTACAGGGATTGTGGCCAGGCCCTGACTCCAACCCCGTATAAGCACCTAACCTTGCATCATCCATGGCCTTCTCCTGTGCACAGTAGAGGTTGCCCACATGGGGTGGCCTGCAGCCTGTTCCTGCTGCCAACCCCCCTAAGTACCCAACCTGATGGTGTGCACGGCCCTTTGCGCAAGCACTGCAGAAGTTGTCCACATCCTTTCTGGCTGTGAGAATAGGTGAGAGAGGCTGTATCTGGGGGTAAGAGCGGCTGTCAGAGTGTCTGTCTGGGTGTGAGAGTGCATACATCAGTGTTTTAGTGGGTGTGGCAGTATGTGTGTGGGTCTGTGACTAGATGCATCAGGGTGTCAGTGGGTCTGTGAGTGGGTATGTGACCGTCTGAGTGGGCATGTAAGTGGATGCGTAACTGTCTGAGAGGTCTCAGTGAGTGCGTGAGGGTCTGACTGGGGCTGTGAGTGAGTGCATGACAGTCTGAGTGGGTCTGTGAGAGGGTGCATGAGTGTCTGAGTGGGTCTGTGAGTGGGTGCGTGAGTGTCCGAGTGAGTCTGTGGGTGGGTGCATGAGTGCCTGAGTGGGACTGTAAGTTGCTATGTAAGTGGCTGAGTGGGAGAATTGACTGAAAGAGAGACAGAGAGAGCAAAAGAAAGTAAGAGGGAGGGATAGAGTTTTTTAGTCACTGATGTCTGATATACTTAGAAAGAGTTATTTGTTACCAATTTAAAATTAAACATTTTATTTTTAAAAATGTAATAATTTCTTTTTATTAAAAAAAAGATTGAAATGAGATCAAGTGGACTCAAACCCCTAAAGCTCAATTTGAAGTGCGCAATGTTTTAAAAAAAATGTAATTCTTTTTAGCCCTTCATGGGCTATCTGGTACTGCGAGGGAGCCCTAAAGGCATAAGACTAATGAAGGGAAACCGCACTTCATTTGTTTTTTCTTTTACAAGCGGAGTCGCAAATCCACCGCAACTCTGCTCGTAAAATTAAAAAAATGCTTTTTAGCCCTGGGAGGGTCCTTTGGGACCCCAAACACAGAGCTAAGGGGTCAGGGTGTTCGTACCTTGGCCCCTTTCTTTTATTTTTTACTTTTTTTGGGACTTGGCTTCAGCCGAGTTCTAAGATGGCTGACAGCCTTTCAACGACTTCTGTTGTTGAAGTATTATTAGGTAATCAGATCTCTGCACGAGATCTGCAGGGGCTGCAAATCCTTTATGTCCCTAAATATAGAAATTTGGATTTTCATTAATTTCTCTAAAACTACTGAACAGAATTACACCAAAACAAAAGCACTCTTTCTGGACCAGGACCTACCTTCCTGCCAAATTTGGTGTAATTCTGTCACCCCCAAACTTTTTGCCTGCCTCCTTTTCTTTTTCTGACCTAATTTTTGCTGGCTTTACGACTGCTAATCAGTGCTAAAGTGCATATGCTCTCTTCTTAAAACATGGTGACATGGGTTCATACCCACTTGGCTTATTTAATTTACTTGTAAGTCGCTAGTCAAGTGCACTGCATGTGCCCAGGGCCTGTAAATTAAATGCTGCAAGTGTGCTGCAGCACTGGTTGTGCCACCCATATCAGTAACCCCCTAACCATGTCTCAGGCCTGCCTCTGCAGTGCCTGTTTGTGCAGTTTCACTGCCACTTCGACTTGGCATTTAAAAATACTTGCCAAGCCTTAAACTCCCCTTTTTCTACATATAAGTCACCCCTAAGGTAGGCCCTAGGTAGCCCTTTGGGTACAGTGCTATGTAGGTAAAAGGCAGTTAATCAATCAATCAATCAATTTATAAAGCACACTACGTACCCGTGAGGGTTTCAAGGTGCTGGGAGAAGGCGGGGGAAGGGAGTGCTGCTACTGATCGAAGAGTCAAGTTTTGAGGAGTCTTCTAAATTCGAGTAGGTCTTGGGTCTGGCATAGGTTGGGAGGGAGGGAGTTCCAGGTCTTGGCTGCAAGGTAGGAGAAGGATCTGCCGCCGGAGGTCTTTCGCTGGATGCGGGGGACGACGGTGAGGGCATGGTTCGAGGAGCGGAGCTGTCAGGTGGGGGTATGGAAACTGAGTTTGCTGTTCAGGTAGGCAGGTCCAGTGTTGTGGAGGGCCTTGTGTGTATGGGTGAGTAGCTTGAATGTGATTCTCTTGTCTACAGGGAGCCAGTGAAGGTCTCTTAGGTGGTGGGAGATGTGGTTGCGGCGGGGTACGTTGAGGATCAGTCGGGCGGAGGCATTTTGGAAACGCTGGAGACATTGCAGGTGTTTGGCTGGGATGCCTGTGTAGAGTGCGTTGCCGTAGTCTAGCCTGCTTGCCGTAGTCTAGCCTAACATGTGTGTTCTGTATGTCCTGGTAGTGTAAAACTCCTAAATTCGTTTTAAACTGCTGTGAGGCCTGCTCCTTTCATAGGATTACATTAGGGCTACCCTCATATACTAAGGGTGTTGTTACATTCTGTCCACCCAGTTGTAGTGTAGTCTCCAGATGCATTGGTTATTCTTTAATGGAAAAATAGCCATAGTGCTGTATGCTTTTCAAGAAATAGATATTTGTCCAGCTCTAAAGTTTGTAATTTCCATTTTAATTTTACTCCCATCTGCTGTATAGATATGAGCAGTGGGATAACATATTTGCCACTTTGTTGTATATGCAATGTTGACAGAAGATCTAATTGAAGATTTGCACCGGTATTATTCTGTACTGCTTCTTTGAACAACCTGTCAAAATTGACAGTTTTGCAGTCTGGGAAAGTTAAGTAAATAAATCTTTCAGAATCAATATGAGTTTTTGATGAAGAACCATTTTCACATTTGTGGAGTAACTAAGTCCAAATAAGTCATCAATAGGTATTTTCTCTTCTTCTAAGATGCCTAAGGTTACCATGAAGAATTCTTGTGCATCTTCTTGAGTATTTTGAGAAAAGTGCACTGATCCAGTGCACACATCTACAAGGTCTTGAATATGAAATGCAAAATGTTTTAGTTCTATCACTGGTCAGATGTTCAAGCAACGTTAGAAGTACAGAACACAATCTATTCTCTTTTCTCTGTTTAATTGCATGAGCAGCTTGAGGTAGTGAACAGTGCATTGAGAACCACATTGGTATATCAGTTGACACCAGAAGGGATTGACCACTGGTAATCAACAATATCACCAGCATTGTCAGTATATTTTTCTTAAGGAGAGTTCTCCTTCTTACTCTTCTTCTGAGGGACATCACTACGATCTTTTGAAAGCTTTTGCTTCTTCAGGCAGATAGTAGGTTTTCCATAAATGGGAGTAAATGAGGAGCATAAACACTTACCAAGCGATTGTATTCTCTGACACAACTTGAATCTGCATTTACTTCAGTGTCGTCAAAGTCTACCAGGTACAAACTGGACAATCCATGATAAGGCTACATATGATATACATTCCTTAAACACAGTACTACCACTATTAATGATTGCTGCATCTACACTTATATCTTGAGAATTATGAATAGTGAGAGCATATGCCAGAGACACTGAGAACTTCTTTCTACGAACATGCAAGTCTTTTAGAGCAAGAAACACACAACAGATCTTGCAATCTGTTTAACATCTTCAACTGATCATATTTAATTGCTAGGTATTCAACCACAATCTTGTTAGGAAACAAAATAAAATCAGTCACTTTACCCAAGGCACCGGTAACTAATCCTTCTTCAACAGTTAAATTACACTGCAAAATTACTCAAACGTTTCTGAAACAAGTAAACACTTTTCTAATCCTGCAGTTCTGCAAACAGACTTCGCCAATGAATCCAATTTTGAGTGTATTTTTTCAGTTAGCAGTACTGTCACCCCCCTGGTGTGCCATTTTATCAATTGCTATGAGCTCAAAAATGTCTGCTTTCTCCAGTTGTAGTAATTGTTCGTTAAAAGAGGAACACTCCTGAAGAGTAGGCATTAGGCATACAACAGAGTTCCCTTCTTTAATTAAATTGAACATTAGCTGTGCTACTGACTGCTTTGTGGGAAATATGTTTTTTATAAGTCAACTTTCTAAGCAATGTTTTGCCTCTTTTGTGAGAACTCCTACTCTAATATCCTTCAGAACATTTCCATGTCAGATGCCTAATGCATATTCCTAGGTAGATCCTTGTACTGGAAGTTTAACCAAATGTTGACATTTCCAATACTGCTAAACGAATTGTGAGTTTCTTTACGTACAAGTATCTTGAGAACAGGCTATCCTTTCACAGGGGTTAGCTGTAGTAGATCCCCAAATACAATTACATTTTTCCTTCAAATGGTATATTACAGTCTGTCTTGAGAATTTGTGGAATTCTCAAGTGTACAAGGGCAGGCATCAAGTTTGAGACCATGTTCGCCTCATTGATGATTAAATGTTTCAACTTCTTCAGTACTCTAGCAGCATCATGACAAGCTTCACCAGATAACTTCTGGCATTCCAGTGTGTTGTCACATTCTCCAAGTTGTGTAAGTAATCGATGCAAAGTAATTCCTTTAATATTGTGTATCTCTAATACAGTTGGTGCTGTTCCTATACACAACAAATTTGACTGTATAGTTCTCTGTAGGTAGAAGAACTAGTCAGAGAGAAGGCAAGAGCCAGAGAATTACAATTAAGGAGCTCTTCCCAGTGCCAGCATGACTGCTGATGTACAATAGAATTTGCTTACATGTTAAGTATTTGCATTTATTCTTTTCATGGAGGATTCCATGTTCTATTTTTTCTTTTACCTCCATATATCTCTTTCTGCTCATGGTTCATTTGTCCAAGCAACTGTTCCAAATCAACACTTTCTTGTTTTGCGTGTTGAATTACAGTCTGCACTTCATTCATGGATACAGCATCTTAATTTCCAATAATAGGTTTTCCAATAGGATCATAACTGATTGAGCCTAAACTTTGGCTGCTTTGTGAACTGTCTTTAGCTACCTCAGCAGCAATTCTTTCTTCCTGTTTGATCTCATCATTTAACATGTTTGTAAAGCTGGGAAATACTGAACACTGAATGCTCTTTCACCACATTGAAGGAACCTTTATCGCAGTCATAATCTCTGAGTGACTCCAGTTCAGAATGCCAAGACTTGAAAAGTTGCTGAAGTGTCAAGTAGAAAAACTTCCTTTTTGTCAGGAGTTGAACAACGAAGTTTTCTTTGGTTTATTAAACTTTCTTGTGTATGTCGAACCAAACACCCACCACAAGCTAGTGCTGCATTTTTCCCTTTATCTATGATTTCTGTGACATTGTTTGTGTATCTATAGTTTTGAAGTATTTCATAAAGCAATACATTTTCCAGATGTTGACTCCTTCTTGGATAGTAAGTATCCAACATGTTGGTTTTTACAATATCTGTACTTTTGGGGTCTGACTCTGCAAGGTACCTTATTTCCGAGAAATAATTCAAGACTCTCTTTTGTATGCTTGCCGGACCTAGGGTAAGCCAAATAGTTCCCCTGTGGACAAACCGGCTGAATTTAACAGATTACAGCATTCATAGGCACTTACCTTTCTATGTGAAAGCTTCTTTAAGCTGAAGCTGCAAATTCTTTTGGTTAGAGACTTTTCTACAGAAATATCCTCCTACTTCTCCTTCATCTCTGTCTTCTCTGAGTTAATAATGTACAAAGTAACATAACTTTGCGCCTCAGATATACAAATGTACATTTCCTTAAAAATCTCCAAAATCACAAAAATCGTGCTTTCCTGATCAAGAGCTAGCTTTCTGCTAAATTTGGAGTCAATCCATCCAGTGGTTCAGGCTGTAGCTGTGTTCAAAATCCAATTTATTCAATGAAGGCAATAATGGACCATCAGGGACTCTTCATCAACATCCTGGCAAAATAGACTGGAAGGGCCCACAATGTCTACATATTCCACCACCGTCTCATCAATGAGTGGTTTGAGAATTACAGGAGTGGACTACTCATTGGTAAGGAAAGCAGATTACTCATTAGTCTACATACATTTAGAGAAGTGGTAAATACCCATCTGAGTGTTTGTGCTTGAATTGTGTGTGATGTGTGCCTAGTGGTAATATGTCACATAAATATGTAGCCAATGGCATAAATATGTGGCCAATGGTGTAATTGTCTCACAGACTCAGAAATGTTAGAATGTTAAAATATACATTGCTAGGTACTGTAACCTGCCATACTGTGTGAGCTACCAGAATCACAAATAGTATAATTGAAGTTGTAACAAATTAATAACAAGCATTTGCCATGCAATAGGTCTCACATTTGCTCGAGTTAGAGCTATTAGAGTTGTAAATTCCTAACCGGATTTTTCATGCCACATACATTTTATAATGAAAAGTAAAACTGTTTCACTTATGCGAGCCAAAGGTTGCCATGAGCGTGAAGGAGACACAGAAAAAGAAACGGAGGTTCACTCGCAGTGAAACGTATCAGCAAAAGTGCAATTATCCACGTAACCGACAAAACTAGAATTATCCTTGTTAGCAGCAAAAGTAGAATTATCCATGTATCAGGGTTGATATCATGCAAATCGCTCAACTACTGACCAGCGAGATCATGCTGTGTAAGGGGAAAATAAAGAAAAAGTAATGCAGAAGCCATTCGGAAAACACAGAGCCCCGTATGTTTTCAGTAGTTTACCGGTGCTGTAGTGGAGGGCTAAACACCAGAAAAGACATGACGTATGCATGCTTGTCACTAATGAAATCAAGCGAATTTTAAAAGGCAAGCCCACAAACCAACCAAACTGATGGGCGTGACATGGGCGTGATTAAAATCCCACAGATAGAATACAACATGGACCATCTCCTTTGCATGCCAGCTCCAGGATCTTCAGCCGCTGCTCCCGCTCGAACCGGGAACTGCCCAACTTCTCCTGCTGCACCATTGGACCTGTCCATGACCTAAACATAAAATACAAAGTGACACTTGTGAGAGGATTGCCTGATTTTATGTAAATTTTTCTATGTTCTCCCATTGATTCCTATGGTGCGTAATTACGCATAAAAACATTGCATTTTCCTAACTTTGAAAATTTATATTTAAAAAAGTACTTACCTTGTAACAAAGTTCTTGGTATTAAACTATTACAATCTACAGTATTTTTATAAATTGGTCTTGAGTTATTCTTCTGAGTGTGTACCTTCATTTATTGAGACTGTGAGTACAACAAATGCTTAGCACAACTCCAGGATTAGCCCAACTGCTCGCTCACACTACCACAAAAATAGAGCATTATTTGATCTATTTTTTACCTCTGATACCAAGGTGGGGTTACTTGCACCTTTTACACAATGTACCTCATTTTTGTATGCTATATAGAAAGCCAGCCTCATACACTGTTGTCTAATAATTTTCTTAGGGCCACAAATGTAAATGCATCCTCAAATATCAAGGACTGTCTTGCACTGAAAATGTTGGATCAAAAAAGGAACAATGTATAATCTAGGTACATGAGTCACACTAAAAGAGTAAATGGCAGACATGCACCAGCCATTGCAACATTCAAAGTCACATTATCCTCATTCATAATAAGGCACATCAACATTCTCTGTCGATTTAATAGATGAGTACATAAATGCCGCAAGTTGTCCATATGTTGAGCATCTCACCTAATCAAAAACATTGACATACATTGCTCACATACGTAAACACAGTAGGAACAAACCTAGATCACATAGTGATGATGAAACTGCATTGCAGTGTAATTAACACAAACAAATCTACATAAAAATGAACATAAAATTCTGTATGAGTTTTGACCAATAAGGAAAGAATCTTACTGACATAAATGTTACTGTACAGGTATGTTGGACTGAGTCAGTCTTCAAAACATAATAAGACCTTCTACTGATTATTCCCACTTTTCCATTGCTCTGTGTGTGTCTAAGTACAAGTAGATAACTTGGATCTGGTAAATTTAATACCAGATTCATGGTCATTTAAAACTAAAACATCCATTTGACATATAATGGTAACTTGTAATAAGGAACTGCACATGCACATTTATAACAAACAATGTAAGGGTATAGCATACCATATGCCCAGCCAAGCACATCAAAGCTGAAATCATGTCAAATGAATTAGTGAACGGCAAACTTACTGTCACTATTCCAACCCATAGTTTTCAATATGGTTGCAAGTGACTTTCTTTTATATTTGAACTCTCATGCTGATGTGTTTTATCCCTTATACAATATGTTAAAGTAATTCACAATATAGCAACAAACATGGATGAAGTAATATACAGCAAACATAAAATTATTAGTGATGCATCACTGAGTTGTGGTAGCGACACGTCAAAATTCTTGTGTCTGCTTCAGATAAGTTTATGACACCATGGATGCATCGTATTTACATTATGAGGCTCCATGGTGTTAGGTCCCAAGGATGCGTCAGAAATTCTGACGCATCAGTGGTGGTCTGTCGCAACGCAAGAGCCACAAAAGCGACACATTACTGATGTTGGCCTTATGATGACGCAACTCCAGTAATGCATTAAAGAATGGAGGCGAATCCCATTATAAATCCTCTGTGTTCATTCCTACACTTGGGTTTAGCAGGTGTATGGATTTTTGACACATCCCAAGCTTGCAGTGAAAAACTTGTAAATTTCACTGCATCAGTTCTGAGTGGGTTTTTATGTGGAAACGCCTATCCTGCATACATTATACACTGCGGGGCACAAGCCATTCCAATGCAGGTATAATGTGAGGCAGTCCTACAAAAACAGATGCAATGGGCCCAAAGTGTCAGTTTGAAACATGGGGCAATGTGAAGCTTAGAATGCGCCACCGATGCTCCTAGTAAAAGAAGTCCATGGTTTGCAGCCATGGCTGATGACCCTACATATAAATCCACAGACAGATCGACGTAGGAAATTCAATGCCACTATATCCAAAGCCCGCAATGTGGGGGTTTGCATCTTTGTTTACTGAAGTCCTCGACAGATCCGGAGGCTGACTTCTCAATGCACCTGGCAGGGTTTGTAAAATGATTTTAGTTTGGTGACGTGCACTACAGTTATGTTTTGCAGGAGGTATCCAACCACACTCCATCCATGTATTGGCTACCTGACAATGAGGAAGTCAAGACAGCAATGTGTGTTGCCTTGTGTAACTCCAGATGAGTCATGCAATGCAGATGCACACTACATGAACGTACTTAACTTATCATCTTTTGCGTATATTTGTGAGCAAATAACAACCCACTTCCATGATTTTATATCAACACCAAAAGTGCCCATATCTGGACCATTTGTCCTATTTCCTATTGACACATCATGATTATGACTTACTGTTATGAATGATACGGTTGTAATCCTTTTGTGACTACAGTTCAATATCATACACCTGCACTGATCACACTTGAGTCAGTTTGCCTTGCTTGATTAGGAGATGTCTTTGTATTGAAGATGTCTGTTTCTCAATATTTGGTGTTAGTCTGGACTGCCATAAATGATTGTATGACAATGAAAGCCTTTTTTTGCAGACTTCATGTACATTTACAACTTGAGCTGATAAGTCATTCCTTTACCTCTCTAGATAACAAGGGATACCAAGACAGCTGATGAAGCCAAACACCACACGTTAAATGCTAGTGCTACATCCGTCATAGAACAGAGGCATTCAGGAAGATGGGAGTGCTGTTTGAGAGGTGCCAATGCCGTGAGGACCTGGAATGCTGGAAGATGGGGTGACACAACACAATCCAGTGGGCCCAAACATCTGGAGGGTGGCCAACAGCAACAGTATCCAACACAAGCCATAGCAGGACCATTTACTGCATCACAGGTACCAACCTCCCTGCCCACAGGCCCCACACCTGTCAGTGGATCTTTTTTTGAGACCCAGATCCTTAAAGAGTTGGGGAAACCATGCCAAAGAAAAAGAACAGAGCAGCCTCTGTGCCATTATGTTAACTTTGCAAGAGCTCATGGAGCACATCAGTGCACAAATATAGACTGCCCCTTTGAACATTCCCTTTCCCTGTTTTTCAATTTTTTTCTCTGTTCATGTAAATTAGGCATGATTTTAGATAGGGTTTAGCATAGGTTTAGTGTAGTTTAGTGTTAGTTTTTAGATATTGAAACAAGTAGTAGATTTTAAGTCTGTTTATACACTAAGACAGTTTGAGATTAGTTTAGATATTTCAGGCTAGTGTTAGGTCAGTTAGTGTAGGCTGGGTAAGTACAGGTAGTAATAATAGTTTTTATACAGTAAAATGTTTTTTACATTCAGTAGCTCGTCATGACTTCATATGTAAGAGCTGGCACCATTATGTACGTTGAGTTGAGTACATGAGTGTTATGCTATTAATTGTGTTTGACCAATGACTTTGTGTTTAACCACTGCGCATATTAGTTGCTCAATGTTCACCAGTAGCACATTACATGTTGTATTCAGTTTAGCTGCCTATTGGCTTTAACGTGGCATTAGACATTACATTTAGTATTTAGGTTAGCTGCCTATTGGCTTTAACATGGCATTAGACATTACATTTGGTATTTAGGTTAGCTGCCTATTGGCTTTACCATGGCATTAGACATTACATTTGGTATTTAGGTTAGCTGCCTATTGGCTTTAACATGGAGTTAGGCATTGCAGTTGAGACATCGCAGATGAGCTGTGTTTTTCCAAGCTGTGTTTTTCCACATGATAGACTAAGCTGTGTTTTTCACACCAAACCCTAGCTGATAAGAGAGTGTAGATTTTGTGCTTACCTCTCAATCCACTCTGGGAACGAGTGAAGTCTGGAGACTTGGCCACTCTCCAGGTTTATTCGGTTCCCACACTGAGCCAGCATTTTTGCTTTTAACGGTGGCCCTGGGCAGCAGGGAAAAAGATCTTGATTTCAGGCAGGAGTGGACGTCAGCTGCCTGTCTCCCGTTTGGGTGGAAAATCTCTTTCTCGCAGTTGAACGGGAGTCATCAACTTGCAGGCATTAGAAAGATGAAGCAGAGTGATAGGCCCTATGGTGATGCAATTTTGACTTTTGTGCTTTGCTTTGAAGTTATGCTAAAATATAATCTCATGTATTTGCTGTGTACATTGCAATTGAGAAGTACTTTGATATATTTTGCTTTCATTGCTGTGACTACTTTTAAACGTGTGCTTCCAACCTACTAATCTCGTCTTTCAGGAACCTCGTGGTGAAGTAATAATAATAATAAATGTCTTCTTTAAACTAAGAAGTGCATTCCAAAGATGTTTTGTAAGCTCGGTCATAAGATAAGAGAAGGAAAGCAAAACAATGATGTAGCAAATGACCTGCACTCTATGAAGATATATGTAACTTTGTCAGAGGACTATGGACAAATATTAGTCTACCTCACATTAAAAGAAAATATGGACCCTTTTCCATACTTTAGACATTGTAAGTGGGGCTCAGTTGGAGATTTCATACACAGCACAACAAAGGTAGTCTCCTATTCTTGCACGTGTGTGAAAGCGCTAGGGCATGGCATATGTAGGATAGTTTTGTCACTACAGATTGCTACTCCCTGGCTGTGCTAGAACACACACTGTTGCCTTGCACTACTGCACATACCCTTGCATTACTGTTAAAGAGGGTCATTGCTGTTGATAGGTTACTAATGGTGCATGTAGTCACATCTGCCTAGAGAACATCCATCATCATTGCCATTGACTACTTGGCACATCATGCTACTCACTTTGATCACATACTTTCATAGTTTAATGCTCATACATCTCCCATTTGCTCTTCCCCTCAGGAGATGTTGAATTGTTTTGGATTCCATGGTCTGGCACTTATAGGATATGTGTATGTGCAATGTGCAAGAGATGTAATGTATGGTTGTACTCACACTCAACACATATTAGGCCTCGTAGGGGCAGAGAAACACATTTAATTCACTGATCCCAGTGTAGCATTTTTGGGCAATTATCAGTTGACACAGGTCCCCAACATGGAACCCTTGCATTTCTTGGTTACTGAAAATCAAGGTATTGGGTGATTCTTGTTCCACCTTGTGTGGCACAGGTATGATACTAATTTATGAAGAATATTTGCATGAGTATCTACCTATTATTGGTAAAACCATGCCGATTTATGTACGGTAGAATCTCTTCAGTGTGTTCAATGAGGTTATAATTTTGGGATAAAGTTGTCATGTTAACTAAGCCACATTTATATGGCTGAGTGGTACAGAGTTATGACCTTACATTTCCCATTTTTAGGTGGTATTAGTGTGATTAGGAGCAGATTCTCACTGTGTGTCAATCAAGTGGGTGACGTTCCACTGGGAGAGAACATATTGCTCGTTAAAACTTAAATTCGCATGGACATATTCCTCTTTTGGTTAGTTGTATATTTGTGTACAGTATGTTCTGGTCAGATTTATGAATGTTTAGTTCATTTAAGGAAGAGAGAGGACCAAACAAGCATTCTAGGGGAATTTATTATGATATGTTAATTGGTCTCTTCAAGATATTTGACTATCTCTTAAGTAGAGATATTGTTTTGCTTGGTGTGCACCACTGGTTTGTTTTTGTAGTATTAGAACGGGTTTACTTAGAAACTCGGTTTTACATCAGGGCAACGATGTGTTTCAGTGTATGAGCACCCATAAGTTTCTTCTTACATAATTCGAATGTGCATTGATTTCAACTAATGAGTTGCCATTTGTTTTTGACAACCTTGAGTATGACTGTTAATTTTATTATAGGCTGCTGGTCCCTTGCAATCTTTTTTGGGAGTCCCATTTTCCTATTTTGACCACCACCAACAGTTATTAAAAGGGCAGATAACCAGACAGAGTCCAATTGGAAGACATGTCTTGCAACATGTGGAGGTGAGGAGAATTTCAGTGAGGAAGTACAAATTGCCATTAGGGAAGGTATGAGTGTTTCAAAGTCCAAAGGTGAATGACATCAACAGATGTACAAACAAACATTACAGTACTGGGAGACAAAGGAGGGGGCATGATGTCAAACACAGGACCACTATGAAACTGACCAGTAGGCACTGACCAATGTAATCAGACAGATCGCCATTGGAAACCTGTGAAGTCCACATCTTCCTCCTCTGATGTGTGTTGTTCTTCCTTTGAAGTTAATATGGGAGGCATCTGAGGCACACACACATCATGGACAGAAGATGTGGCGCCCATGTCCCCACTAACATTCATCAGTGTCAGTAAGGCAGCCTGAAAATCTCTGGCAAGGGTCTGTTGGCTTGCCAACAAAGCAATGAGGCCACCCATTGTTGAAATAAAGGAGTCTAACTTGCATTCAAATGCTTGCATGATGTAAGGAGTGCCCCAGCTGGCTGGCATCTTCATTGGTGTTTGATGTACAGGGCTGTTGTTGTTCCTTCAGGATCATGGCAACAGCAATGTCAGCTAGGGACTCATCCATCCCATGGTGTAGGTGTCTCTAATTGCCTTAGTCATATCCTTATTAAGACTCAGACACCTACAGAGTCCATCTCTGCCCGCACCTCATCAATCATTTGCTTCTAGACTCCTAATACCACCATTGGAATACCACTTGGTGGAATCCTCTGAGTCCTCAGCTGGGATTGCATAGGTAGATGGGCCATATCCTCTGGGTGATGGTTCCTCTGGAGACCCTGCAATGCTGACTTCCCCTGCCAAGGCCAGACTATGAGATTCAATGGAGTCCAGGAGTTGTTGAAAGGTGTAGTTGTCCAAGAGGGGTAGGATGGCATCATTAACACATTGGTCATCAAGGACAGGAAACTGCACAGGAGGTGTGGTTTGTCCCTCTGCAATGACATATGTCAGTAATGATCCGTGATCAGTGTAGACATAAGTGATTTAGGTGACAATCAGTTGTTATTATTCGCTGTCAAGTACACAGAGATATGTGGAACATATGTTACTACAAGTAAATGTGGGCATGTAACACTATTGTTGCCTTTTACATGGCAACATTTTTACATTGTTCACACAAACACTGTTTGAGAAAGGGGCCTATTTGTATAATGACACACAATGCAACACAGCTAGGCAGGTGGCTGGCATGCCCCCCAAAAGGGAGTACAGCTAAGGACAAAAGTTTCACATATTGATTTGCTAATCTTATTCTTGGCTACAGTGAGGTCACATTAATGTCACATTAACGTATTGACACAAGTGCTGAGAACATTGCTGCATGTCACCCAGATACCTGCAATCTCTCTAGTCATCAGTTAGTCCACAGGACTGACCAAGTAATGGCATTTTATATTCAATCACATAGAAGAAGAAACTTTATTCGGTATAAAAAAATTCATCCATTACAATACATAATCACCAAAACATTATAAGAATACCAATAAAAACCATGTATAATAAAAACACCCATCATAAAAACATGTACATATAAATATATCTATATATATATATATATATAAAAATAAAAAGCAGAAGAAGATAAAAACCTAATTCATAAAAACTGAAAAAAAAAAATGAAATAATTCTAGAAATTCTACATTTTTGCGCCAAGTAGTAGGTCCCTTCAGGAATGATCCCAGGCCCTTTCATACCAGTACATCTGAGGCCATTTGCAGCCACATGAAAGCAGGACGGTATTGCACAAAACCCTTGGGCCTAAGGAGCGGTAGTAGAAATCGGGTCCTAAATGGTGCATAAAAGACACAGAACAGTGTAAAATGGATCAAGGTCTCATGGGACACCCCATCACAGGGGCAGGGTCTAATGTCTCCCCATACTGACCTTGGAGGGAAGCACAAATTACTTCTAATGATCCCCAAGCGAAATCGAGTTATGAGAGACATTTCCCTCACGTCCTTGATTTCTGAGAGATATCGCTCAGGACCCACCCACATCTTTAGCATAGTAAATTCCCTGATCGATTTTTTCCTTAGAGCCTCCCCCTCCCTCTTGGTCTCCTGGATTCTCTGAAAGTTATCCTTAACCCATTTCTTAGCATAGCTAGTCAGGTCCTCGGGATAATCAAACAATTCAGGCCGCCCCAGGTCATGTGCCAACTTCCTTATGTGCGACAGCCAGGGAATATGCTTTACATTGTCGCAGGCCAAACAATCCCTTAGGATATCCCTATTAAGAGAGGCATGCTCATTACTCCAAACTGAAATCCATAACAAAAGGGGAGCCAACTGGGTAGTGTCCTGTACATACTCAAGGTCCAGTTCCAGGTGAAGGCAAAATCCTGGAATATTTTGTCCAACACCCAGAAGCCTTCTACAGAAACGATTTTCTTCCACCATAAGGGCTCGGGTATCCCTAAACCCCCAAAGTGCTGAACCATACAGAAGGACAGGTAGGCATTTCCGCCTGAAAATGTAAAGCAGGGGTTTGATAGGTTTGCTACCTACCCTAGCCGCAAAGTCAAAGGTTGCACCAACTGTTGCATGAAAAAGCACAATCCTTCTAGCAATACAGGGTTTCCAAGATCCTTTCTCATCAAAAATGACCCTAAGTATGGGAACTCATGGACTCTGCTAATAACTTGATCCTCCACCCTTAGCTCCCCCACCCTACTCATAGGTTTACCACAAAACATAAAGTGCGACTTCTTAAAATTGACCTCCAGTCCCAAAGCTGACATAAAGACAACATAAGCTCTAACTAATTCTCAGAGACCATTCATCGTGCGGGCCATAAGGACCGCGTCATCCGCATACGTCAGCACAGGGATATCAATACCCTTCACCTTCGGGACATCCCTGCAGTGTTCCATCAGAAAATCTGACAGTCCATTTGTGTATTGAAGGAACAAGGTAGGGGCCAAGACACACCCCTGTCGCACACCCCTTGAAAGCTTGAAAGCCTCCGAGCATTCCCCATTTGGGCCCACCCTCACGTTTGCTACTGTCCCTGAATGGAGATATCGGAGAAGCTCTACAATAATAGGGTCCAACCCTAACTGAATTAGCCTCTCCCATAATAAAGACCGGTTCACTTTATCAAAAGCACAGCCAAGGTCCATAAAAGCAAGATAAAGGGTACCTTTCCTGGCCTGCGTGTATTTGTTGATTATCATCAGTAAATTGAGACACTGTTCTTGCGTGCCGAGGCCTTCCCTGAAGCCATACTGTTCCTGACTTAAAATATCATTTCCTATCATCCAGGCCTCCAGACGCCCTAGGATAATCTGTCCCAGAATCTTCACAGAGGAATCCAGCAATGAAACAGGGCGATAAGACTTAGGATCATTTCGATCACCCTTTTTAAACACTGGGACTATGCATGCCAATCTCCAAGAGGCAGGGATGCCCACAGTTACGGCTGCATTGAGAACATTTAGGAGAATGGGGGCCCATAAGTGAGGGTTAGCTATATACAGGTCCATCGGGATCGAGTCCGGGCACGGAGCTTTATTATGCGCACAACTCTGTATCGCATCAATAACCTCCTGTAGTGAGAATCTGATTGCTAGGTTAGGAGCCACATCATACACACTCTCCCGCATATTTCTTAGGGGGGTACCCTCAAATATACTACAGAAATGAGTTACCCAGGCCTCCGGGGCTATATTACATCCAAGGCCCTCAGAGGTTTCTGTTTCAAAGGATCCTCTATTCACCACCTTCCAAAACAGGCCGGGGTCTTTCAAAGCTGTAGCACGCTCTAACTCTTCCCAGGCTTTATCTTTATATTTTAGCTTACTATCCCTCAGGGTCCTTTTATACCTTATTCTCGCTTCTTTTACGAGAACCCAATCTCTAGGGTGAGTCTTGGTAGCCATCTTTAAATTTGCCCTTGCATCATAGCAGGCTTTGTCGTACCAGACACATTTACGTTTATTTGGGTGGTTGCCTACTAAAAAGAGACAGTCTCTGACTGCTGCATATACTACTGTTATCGCATCTATAACAGTCGTGGGATTTGGTGCTTCTGTCAGGAGTATTTCCATAAATAGATGTAGGTTATCCCCCACAACCCTTCCCACAACTTTTTGGGGGTCTACTTGCTTCCACCCAAGCCGCCTACCCTGGTCCTTTGTCACCACCGTTACAGGCCTGCCTCGTCCTAGTAAGCGTAGAGCCCCAGGGAGTTTAAAGGACAATATAAGGGGATTATGATTGCTAAAGCACTCGCCTAACACTTTACCCCCAATCACCAAGTCTCTCATAGGAGGGGACACAAAAATATAGTCGATGGTGAATCCAGACCCTCTTCCGACATAGGTTGGAAGTTGGTGAGTGCCTACTGCTTCAATATCATAGAAATTCAAGAGGCCCATCTCCCCGAGTTCCTTTAGTAGATCTCTGCCTCTAGAGTCCTGCGGACCCTGCGCTGAATAGAACTCGCAGTCACGGATGAAAGGATTAACCACAGTGCTGGACCGGCCCAACTTGGCATTAAAGTCCCCAGAGATGATGGCACGAAATTCCAATCCCACCTTCTCCATTCTATATTTCATAATCTTAAGAATGGAGAACAGGGCCCCGATTTGGCACCCCATACCCCACACAGCATTATAAAAGTTGACCAATAATACATTAGAATGATTGGAGAAGAGTACCCATACCAGCAATATACCTTGATGGTTACAGTTAATTTGGAAAGCATCCACTATCTTAGAGAGCCGAATTAGAGTAACCAGGCCACCTTTCGAGCAACCACCAAGAGACTGTACAGCTGGAATTGCATATCTGTCATACCCATCCCACACAGCCAGTCCCGCCGACCAATTTTCCTGAAGCATGATAACATCATAGTTAGCCACACACCCAACCCATGCTTGATCAGATAGCTTAGGGTCATAGCCCGCAATATTCCATGAGATAAGATTACACTGAGGGGGCACCTCTTCTTGTATAGCCAGTGCCTTGGCGCATTGTCAATCCACCCCTTCCAGGGGTAGGTTGCTATTGGTTCTTCTACTATATGCCTGCAGGCTGAATTGTCCCAGGGGGAGATTCCTACCAGATCCAGAAGAGACCCCAGTACACACTTGCATGTGATCATAAAAATAGCCCAAGGGAACCATACCCATAGAACCTGCACTAGGGACAGGAGAGTGATGGCTAGAGAGAAGCCTTTTAGTCAGGGCGGGATATCTGACATTTATAATAATACAGTCGTCCTTCCCCATCTTATTTTTAGGACCGACCCACCCAATTCTTCTGGCAAACAGGATATCCTTGAAGTCCTTACATGAAAAATCACAATTTTTGCTCAGCCAATGTCCAACCTTATTTATGAGTTGGTTTGTAGACTCAGTTGCCCCATAAACAAGAGCAGGCACATTCGTCAGCACTACCACATAAGGGGCACACGCATATAATTCTGCACTCTGCCTCTCGCTCAGTATAACACACCAATCTGGCTTGCCGTAATTTCTTGCATGCAACTCGTGTTATATTTTTGTATTTACCATACTTTACATATATGTGTGAAATTCAAACGCTTGTTTCCTTTCACACTCACTCATCTCCAGAGTCCTGAACTGCAGGCACTGAGAACCATCGCTGAAAGCCACCTCAGATAGCCACCACCAACAGCATACACATACTTCATTTCCTCAGAATCCAAGGTGCTCATCAGCTGAGTTATGCAAATTATTTTACTTCACCCCACTCACTAGTATGTGTACATGACTCCTCTGGCAATCATCATTCAGACCCAGGGACTGGCCTTCTTCTCACACACTGACACCCATATCATACACTGACTCTTAGGAGACACCAACACTACCAATATGTGTTATAGTATACAATTGCCCAACATACCTACCTACATATGAGAGTTATGGTTCATATTGTACTTCAGAAGGTAGTTGTTAGACCTGCTATCTTTGGCGTGGCTTTCCCTGACTTTTTGCCTTCTGACCTCCTGTTTTGCTGACTTCATGTTTTCTGGCTTTAGGATTTTGTGCACTTTACCACTGCTCACCAGTGCTTAAGTGCAGGAGCTCTGCACTCTGAACATGGTGACATTGGCGTAACTGCAATTGACATATTTAATTTACTTGTAAGTACTTAGTAAAGTGCACTATACATTCCCAGGGCCTGTAGATTAAATACTGCTAGTGGGTTTGCAGCACTGATTGTGCTGTAATGTAGCCATTTTTAATATAGCTTCATGTACTTTAGTTTATCATGTTAGGCCGCTGTGCACTTTGCCCTAGATATATTTTATTCAGCTTTGCATTGTTATTTTACAGTAACCAGTTTTACGGTCTTGTTTTAATTTCTTCTATCACACTGTTTAGCTTAGTTCAGCACTGTGTTCTCAAATAATGCATTCTTGATCGCCCTGTGCTTCAGTCAAGGCTACAGTCTGGTACATTGCCGGTAAACGTGGTAGAAGTTTAGGGCCAGATGTAGCAAAGTGTTTGCGCCTCGCAAACGGCGAAAATCGCCGTTTGCGAGGCGCAAAAGCTACTTTGCTATTCAGAAATGCATTTTGCGAGTCGGCTCCGACTCGCAAAATGCATTTCCGACTCGCAAATAGGAAGGGGTGTTCCCTTCCTATTTGCGACTCGCAGTGGGATGCAATTCCATTTGCGACCGCGTACGCGGTCGCAAATTGACTCGCAGTTACCATCCACTTCAAGTGGATGGTAACCCACTCTCAAATTGGAAGGGGTCCCCATGGGACCCCTTCCACTTTGTGAATGGACCCAAAAATATTTTTTCAGGGCAGGGAGTGGTCCAAGGGACCACTCCCTGCCCTGAAAAAATACCGAAACTAAAGGTTTCGTTTTTTTTTTTAAGTGCAGCTCGTTTTCCTTTAAGGAAAACGGGCTACACTTAAAAAAAAAAAAACTGCTTTATTTAAAGCAGTCACGAACACGGAGGTCTGCTGACTACAGCAGGCCTCCATGTTTGCGAGTGCCTATACTCGCAATGGGGCCGCAATTTGCGACCCACCTCATGAATATTGATGAGGTGGGTCATTGCGACCCCATTGCGAGTCGCAGTCCGTGTCTGAGACACCGTACTGCATAGCAAATTGCGACTTGCAATTTGCGAGTCGGATGGACTCGCAAATTGCAAGTCGCAATTTTGCATTTTGCTACATCTGGCCCCTAGTCTCCAGTATTCGTAGAAAATACACATCCTTACGTAGGGACATTTTCTTAGAACATCTGCGTGTTAGTTATAAAAACACTTCCTAGTCCTAGTATACGTCAAGAGGGAGATTCCGGCTAGGAACCTACAACTAGATGCTGAATGCCCCGTTGCAGATGCTGATGCAGATTACAGGCCTTTGCTCAGGTATGAGGGTTGATGTCCTCCCAGGGGAACCTGAAAGGCAGGCTTAAAGCTTCACATGCAGTGCTCGAAATATAACTTAGAGAGAAAATAATCTAGCGGCACTATGATAGCCTTATTCTTGTGCTTCACTCTCATCGTTACTATTTGAATCCTACTGTGTTGTATAGATCTGGTTATTGCAGCTCACGCTTTGCTATCTAGAATGCAGTTGTTTTATTAAACCAATCTTTAAAACTTAAACTGCCTTTGTCATTTATATATGAGACCGTATTGTGTATGAGAGAACCGGTTGTGACCTGAGTGACCACGACTTCCCTGGGAAGTGCTAAGATGTCATGCGCTCGGCTGCCCACTTGTCTCTTCTGTTCGGGAGAGATGAGGCACTGCTAGTTAGCTGGAGCAAAACCCTGATTTAGAGTGACAAGGATCCTCCACCGTGGGTCAGACCTAGTCCCCTACACTGTGAACGATCTTGCCGCTGAAACTCCAGTAGTCTCATTAGGATAATGAGAGCCTACGCGACAGTGCCACACCTACAGTAGGCCTTGAAACATATCTCAGGCCTGCCACTGCAGAGAATGTGTGCCCAGTTTTAAAATGCTGTTTGAACATAGTAACTTGCCATATCCAAACCTTCCTATTAATAATATATGTCACCCTAAGGTAGGCCCTAGCTAGCTCCAAGGGCAGGGTGCAGTTTAGTTAAAAAGTTGGATGTGTCCTCTTAAGTTTAACATGTACGGGTAGTGAAAAGCTATGCCTATCCCACTTATACTGTAACATTGGGATTTTCTTGATACCGTTTTTATGTGTAATTTCTAAGTTGGAAAAGATTGAAATTTGAATTTGGAGATTGGTGACAGCTGTGCTTTGTGCATTCCCTCTACACAGTCACCTACACCAAGGGAACTGAGGCCTGCTATTTACATCCTGATGGCCCATCACCAGGCTGATGGGTCTTCCTGGGCTGGATGGGAAGGGGGAACTGACATTTGCACCAGAATAGGGCTGTGCTGGTCCCCCCACAAGAGCTGCATAACCCCCTGTAGAGTGTCTCGAGCCAGGGACCTTGTGAACTTCAAGGGCCTCCAACTGAGTGTAAGTACTGGACCCAAAACCCTTTCAAGACAGTACACTTCTGAATCTGAAGATATTCTGCAAGGGACAAGGACTGCTGTGCTGCCAGGAGAGGCTGCCACTCTGCTGAGTTGCTTTGCTGTGTTGGCCTGCCGCCTCCTGCTTGGGAGTGAGAAGGATTGGATTTGCCTCTCTCCACTCTCCAAGAACCTAAGTGACTCCAAGGGCTGGCTGTCTTACCTCATATTCTGAAGTCTCAGCGCCAGGTACAATTTCCTTCCATTCTGCTTCAGTTGCTGGACTCCAGCTGTTCGTCTACAAAAAACAACATATCAATTCTGCATCCTCTCTCAATGCCAATGAATCACAAGTATTACTGAGGATGACACCTCCTCGTTGACAACTGTGAGGCTCAGGCTCAATGCATCACCACCAGCCTTGGTGCTTAGCCTTCAAATCACATGCTGCATAGCTCAACGAGGACCCATTGCCCTCAGGTTCGATGTCACACCTCAAGAACCTCACTTCGATGACTGCAGCTCGATGATGACGCATCTCCTGGACTGCGTGGATCTGAACCGATGCATTGCCTTGTATGGCCTCCTCAAGGTCGATGCGACCCTCATCCAAGGTACTTTTTCAGTAGGCCCTGTGTGGGTCCTGTAGCCGGCCTGCCCTCTATCGCTTGTTGCCTGAACTTTGTATTTACCGTGGTCCAGCACGACCCCAAGTATCCTTTAAGTGCTATTCACTTCTTACGATTCTGTTCAAAGTTTATTCTTTAAAAAATCATATTTCGAGTTTTACTAATTGGATTTGTGTTCTGTGGGTCTTGTTTTACTCCTAAAAACATTATTTATTTTTCTAAACTTGTTGTGGTGTTTTCACTATGTTACTGTCATTTAAGTGTTGCACAAATACTTTACATATTGTTTCTTAAGTTTTGCTTGACTGCTGTGTGCCTAGCTACCAGAGGGTAAGCACAGGTTAATTTAAATTGTGCATCTGACTTACCCTGACTAGAATTGTGGTCCCTACTTGGGCAGGATGCATACATCTGCCAACTAGAGACTCAATTTCTAACAGTAGTCATGATGACATCGTCCTCACACCTGCAACACCATCACCCAGGCTCTCAGGACATGTAGAATGTGGTACACCAATGCCCTTTGCTATGGCATATCTGCACAGCTGCTACACAATTTGCAAACTATCATACAGTGGCTATCACTCAGCCTACTTTGCAGCACACACCTCGCCTCCTTGAGATACAATAGCTGCCCATTCTGTGAAACTGCAGGTACAATGGGCTCACCACTCCTACAAGCACTACACTAACAGGGGCCCACCTAACTCCCATACCATCTGCGCTTCCAAAACACAACCATGGAACTCTGCTGCCCATCGCTTGCATTTGCCCCCAACCCCAATGTCCATTTGAGCAAGACAGGAGGTAGGGTGGTCTCTTACATAGCAGGCAACAGCAGTAAAAGAATCCACATCCAGCTCATGAGGACAGCTGCTTGCAATATGGTTTAGTGCTAGTGACTGTACACTTGGCTCTTCACATGATCCTACTTGGAAAGCCTTCAGATACTGAGCAACTGGATCCCTTCTCAGGTGAGAAGATTAAGCTCTGGCACACCGGACTTCATTCCATTTCATGTCCACTGCTGGCTGCCTGGCACCTGAACAAGCACACTTGCTTCATGGTGCAAGGGGGCCTGCATTCTCACTGACATATCTGCAAAGTTTCCAAGGTCCATGCATGATGAGTTGCTCCAGTCCTGGGATTCTGCTTGGTATTGTGTGACTTGTAGTCCTGGTCAATCATGCTGTACATTACCCTGGGTGATAAACAGTTTAGTTTGACATTGTAGCCCCCAACTTTTCGAATGGAAAATGATGTGGTTTTGAAACTGTAAGTGCGCTGGGCCCCTGTTAAACAGGTTCCAAGGGTAAGATCTCTTTCCCCCAAACTGTACTATGTTTGTAAGTCCCTAGTAAATGGTACCCCTGGTACCTAGAGCATGGGTACTGAGAGGGCCCCCCAGAGCTGCAGGATCAACTGGACGATTCTGAGAGGCCCCACACCAGCCTCATGCCCTTGCAAGTGCATGACAAGGTGCATTTAAAAGTTGCAAACTCGACATGGCACTCACCAAGACTGCCATAACCACTAACACTGCATGCAATATAGGTAAGGCATCCCTCTGGCAGGCGATACAGCAGCAAGACAGGGTGCACTATAAAGCATGTGAGGGCATATGTGCGCATGAGCAAGCATGCCCATACTGTGTCTTTGTAAAACCTTAAGGCATAGTGGGCCCCATTCACAAAGGTAAACTTCGACTTTTGGCCTAAGATTAGACTTTTGTCTAAACTTAGGTCAAAAGTGCAAATTTATACCAAAATTATAACTTTACTATGAGCAATGTTAGACTTTAGGTCTAAACTTGTATCTAGTGCAGCGCCACTTTTCTTGCGCCCCTTAATGCCCCACTAACTCTACCATGTGTGCGCTGTATTTAATAAATGTTGCACCATGGCGATAGTTAAGGAATCAGCGTCAAAACATTTTATGCTAGTTTGGCACTTTGCAGGATTAGCGTCAATAATTCTGACGCTAATTCTGCAAAGCACCCAGAGGCTCATTGAAACAGATGGGAGCCTCTTTTTGATGCCTGCTTTGAGCAGGCATTAAAAGTGCTGAAAATGATGCAAAGAAGTCTCTTAGATTTCTTTGCACTACTTTTTCGGCTCCCCTAACAGGGGAACTCCCCCTTTGCATACATTATGCCAGGCGTAAGCCTAATGTAGCACAAAGGGTTACAAAGTAGCACAATGCATGCATTGCGCCACTTTGAAAATTTGGCGTGGCAATTTTGATCTCGTTGGGCCACATTGGTGGAAAAAAATGTGGCGCAAGGAGGCGCTAGGGGCTCTTAAATCAAGACTTTCGGTATACGTTTACATTTGTGAATTGGGCCCAGTAAGTGTGCAGGGAAGCCATAACAAATATATGTGCTGGACACTGGTCATTATGAGTTCCCCAGCTACATGATGGCCTCTTACAATATTGGGTTGTGCCATGGTTGGATTTATTATAAAATGTATCCAGATGGCTCCTTAGTGGTGACCCCTGAAAAACCTAATATCCCTGGCATGGTTGCTGATGGTCCTAGCCAGCCTGCCACCACCAGACAGAAGTGTGGAATCCTGGGGTGAGAGCCTCTGCTCTCAGGAACCAGAACACACAGCCTTCCCTGGGTGGAAGTGTTACATCTCCTCCCCTAGGGAAGCATGCTGCACCAGTCATCAGCGTCAAAGGCTTTAGAGCCTTTGAAATCTGAACTTTGACTCTGCTGTTAGCAGCAGATGGACACCGAGGCAAACAGTTTTTTCCCCCACTTTGAGAGGGAAAACCAGCAGGAAAATTTAGCCACAGTAGGAGTGGCCCCCTCAGCCTGCACCACCTCTCAGGTTTGGCAGTCGAGGTGATCACTCCATTTCATTTTCCTCCATCTTGGATGGTAGGAAAACTGCAAACCAAGGTAAGGGATGTGACCCCTTCCCACAGGAAGTGGTCACTGTAGGGTAGCCTCCCTAAGGTAGTGTGCCCATTGGCCACTACCAGGTACTCCCCCTAATACCCAATAAATACAGTATTTAGTTGGCATCCCTGAACCTACAGATCAGATTCAATGGACACAAGAAGACGAGGAACAAAGAAGACCTGAGGTATGAGAAGAAAAGTCCTGCTGGAAAAAAGACAAAACATGCCTGCTGCTCCTAGGACTCGACAACCACTGCTGAGGTGTCATCTGGAAAACTAAAGTACTCTAAAAAAAACAGAGCACCTTCAGCCTTCTGCAACTCACCAAGAACCTCTCTCAGAGTGAAGGTATCACTCTCTTGCAACCTGCAAGCAAGGAACCAGTGAAGTCCAGCAGCTGACCAACAAACTAAACCCAGCAGCTGGACCAAAATCCACACAACAGACCTAAAGGACAAAACCTACCAGTTTGATAAGTTTGGTGGCACTGTGACTTTCAGGGCCTGAAATGTTCCGCTGCACTTGGTACTGGACCCTCAACATCCGACACCCAGAACAAAGTCAACCTCAGACTCTGCAAAGCACAGAAGCAAGCACCAGGACACCCAAGAACAACCCCTCAAGAGTGGCCCTGCTGATCAGCAATCTACCCTACAAGTGACCTGCTTCTGGCTCTAAGAACTCCCTGATGCACAACTCTTGGCTGACCTATCTGCACTACACACGGCCTCCCTGGCCCCTGCAATGCTAAACCAGCTGTGCTTTAGGGGTCCATAACTGCGTGCTACCTCTAACCTCCTTTGGGGCCCACTGGGCTTACCTTTAATTCCACCTGTGCAGTGTGTTTCCAAGAGGTCTCCTTCACCAGGACCGCACCAACAAGCCGGGAGGAGGATTAACCATCATCCACAAAGAGACCATACAGTGCACCACCACCACCGACAACACCACAACTCCCATGGAGCATCTCAACTTCAAGCTCCACATGGATGACAAAACAACCATCAGAGACACCCTCACATACCAACCCCCAGGCCTACGCTCTAGCTTCTGCAACACCATTGCAGACTTCAATGCACCACTAGCCTTAGACTCCAAGGACTGCATCTTTCTTGGTGACCTAAATTTCCACATCGACAACAACACTGCACACCTCCACAACAGTATGAGCAGCCTCACATTGATCCAGATTGTCCACGACCCTATACATGCTGGACCCCATTTTCACCTCCAGCAACTCTGTCAAATACAGCAATGTTACAAAACTCATAAGGACTCATCACTCCATTGTCCACTTCAGCATCTCTAACCCCTACACCTCCACTCCCAAGATGGCCAGTGCTACCACCGGAGCTGGAACAAAATCTTAGGGGCCAGCTGGGGTAGACACCCTCAATACCTCCAACCTCAAACAGGGAGTGAAAAACTTCCACTCCTGGATCACCAATTGTGTTGACAGCATCGTCCCCATCAAGAGCAACATCTAGAGAAAATCCTCCAGAAAGGCCAGCCAGTACACCCAATAACTGAAAACAACGAAATGAGACAGCAAGCAGCTGGAGAGGAGATGGTGCACCAGCAAGGACACCTCTGACAATGCAGGCTTTTAGACCTCCCTCAACCTGTAGCACCACCTGCTGAGGGCAACAAAGAAGACAGCCCTTGCCACATGCATCAAAACCAGTGCCAACAACACCAAGGAACTTTTCAGCATTGTTAAGGAATTCTCTAACCTAGCTACCAGCAAAAACAACATCACACCCTCACAGGAGCTGTGTGACAATCTTGCCCACTTCTTCCACAACAAGATCGCAACCATATACAGAAACTTTGAACCCCAAGCCACACCTACGGACTTCCTCGACAGATACGCCACCAACGTATTCACAAAACTACATATTGACCACCTGGAACATCCTCTCTACCCAGGACATCACCTCCACTATGAAATCCATCCACTCAGGCACTCCCACAGACCCATGTCTGCATTATATCTTCAACCTTGGAAGCCAAAGGATCGGCCAGGAACTCAATGCCCTGCTTAACACCTCTATAAACACCACAACATTTCCCGGTGCCTGGAAACACGCCAAATTCAGACAACTACTCAAGAAAACCTCGGCCGTGAACCCAAAAGCCAATCTCCTTGCTCCCATTCCCAGTGAAGGTGCAGGAAAAGATCATCAACAAGCAACTCATGACATACCATGACTACTTGATGCCTCCCAATCCTGCTTCCGCAGCAATGACAGTGCCAAAACTGCCCTCATCACAGCCACCGATGACATCCAAAACCTCCTCGAACAACAACAAACAGCAGCTTTGATCCTCCTTGATCTCTCAGCAGCCTTCAACACTGTATCCCACTACATGTTGGTTGAAAGAGTCCACCACTTTGGCATCCAAGGGGACGCGTTGAGATGGATCATCTCCTTCCTCACTGGAAGAATCCGGAAGATCTACCTCCTACCTTTCATCTCCGGACCGAACAAGATCACCTGAGCTGTCCCCCAGGGCTTATTCCTCAGCCTCAAGCTCTTTAAGGCATATATGACCCCGCTGGCCAATGGTGTCAGATTCCACTGTATCAACATAATTTCCTGTGCAGATGACACCCAACTCATCCTCTCACTCACCGAAGACCCCTCTGCCACTAGAACTAGCTTCCGCAGATGCATCACTAGCGTCACTTATTTGGATGAAAAACAACTGCCTGCAGCTGAACACAGACAAGACAGAAGTACTGATCTCTGGCAACAGCAGCAACACGTGGAATTACTCCTGGTGACCCCCTACACTGAATAACCACACCCCCAAGCTATGCATTATACAGTCAGCAGCAAACTCACCTTCAAGCAACCAATAAACGCAGTTGCTGCCTCATGCTTCCTCCTATTCTGCATGCTACGAAATATTTTCAGATGGATCTCTGTGGACACTCTGAGAACGGTAACCCAGGCCCTTATTAAAAGCAGACTTGACTACAGGAACACACTCTATATCGGCCCCAGGTAGGTATCATTAGGACCACGTTTCTATCGCAAGATCATTTTTTGTTTTGTTCTGCTAATAACTTTGGGGCAGTTTGATAAATCTTCACAAAATGTTTCAAGAAAACACAATGCTCACTTCAGCTGTGGTCTGTAAAGTTTCAAGGTGATCGTCAAGCCGGGCCGAGAAAAAAGGGGGTCCCAAAACGCAGCTTCCCCATTCATTTTCCCTTAGGGATTTTGAACAGTGATATCGCCAAAACCACTGCATGAAATTACATGAAATTTGGCACAAAGGTCACTTTTGTTATTTGCTGTAAATCCATTCAGTAGTTTTTGAGAAATTGAAGGAAATCCAAATTCATATATATAGAGACACGAAGGATTCGCAACTCCTCCCGATCTTGGCTGAGATCTGTTTGGCTGACAACACTTCAACAAGGAAGTGTTGTCAGCCCTGTTGGGATTCACCATCTACCAAGTCACCGAAAAAAATGTACAACAACAGAAAAGGGGCCAGGGTACAGACACAATGACCTGTTAGCTCTGGTCAGCAGACCTGTCCAAAAGAAACCATCTCTAAAGAAGAAGCCTGCCTGAGGAACTGCGAAATCCCGAACCAGCTCTGCACCAGACACCCACGGCCAATGTCCAAGTTGGCCTCCCCCGCATGCCTGGGGAACTCCTCCTCCCTGGGGCTTTAAACAATATTAATATGGGAGGTTAAACTGCTACTGAAAAGGACTTCTTCAGGGCTTATATTTGCAAAGTTACTTTCTTTGCCGACCGGGACGGACATGGCTGATCCCTTATGTTATGGGTAATAATAGGTTGGACATTTAATTCCAATAATATGGAAAGACAATCAGTTTAAAGACCATGCAAATATAAGCCCTCGAGAAGTCCTTTTGTGTAGGACGAAACGAGTTGGCTGATTGCTCGTTTGATCAAGAAAAAGCAATAATAAAAAATGAAGATTTCTAAAAGACAACGTTGTGTTACTGGACTTTACTGACTTTGCACAGTGGTGCACTATCCATATCTTTTTTTAATATGGGGGGTTGCCTGCCCCCGCGGCCCCGGTTACCACCATCTCCCTGGGGCTTTAAACAATGAATACGCGGGACCATCTCCCCAGGGTTTCTTCCACATTGGGGGGGGCTGCGTGACACCCCTCGAGGAGCTACTGATGGCCCTGGGGACCACCATCCCCCTGGGCCGGCTTCTGCTATCTCATGGGGTGTCTACCCCCCGGACATAGCTGTTTGCTGTGGCTTGTCTGCAGCTTTAACAGCTGCAGTCAGCTCACAGCAAACACTCCGCTTTCTGACAGTGAGACCTGTCAAACAGGTTCTGCTGTCAGAAAGTTGAGTTTTCATCTTTCTTCCCTTCATGCAGATATACGTGCAGGAAAGACTAAACAAAACAGAAAAGTGTACACAATGAGTGTTCAGGGTTCATCTCCCGGGGTAGTCATTTCCCTTCTTTTTTTTTGTTTTTTCAACTGTAAATGCTTAAGGTTTATACAGAAAGGTGATCTTACTCTTTTTAGCTGACAAATACATTTTTATTTTCAAATTGTACAGAAATATCTCATTCTACGTATAGCATACATCAAAGCCTAAAAAAACTCTCTATCTTTCTCCCTTCCTCTCTCTCTCCCTCACTCTCTCTATCTTTCAATCTATTTCTCCTACTCACACACCCACTATGACACTTAAGCACCCACTCACACACCCACTCAGACACTCATGTACCCACTCAGTCACTTTTCATGCACTGCTAATTACTCCCCAAATTACATCACTCATGACATTTTTGATAACATCACTGAATATATCACTGTAATATTTGCAGTAACATTGTTGATGAAACAATTGTGCATAGTGGGGGTGCAAATTATACTTAGGGCATGAGCTATACTTACTTGAGATAACTCTTACTATAACTGGTGAATTTCTATAGTTTTGAACATTTAAAATGTGAGCTTATCTATAACACCCCTGTAACCTTTGTTTTTTTCAGTGAATATATATGTTAAATCTATATATATCTATATATTCACAAAAAAAAAAAACGTTACAGGGATGTTATGAATTTCACTCATACAAAACCAGTGAAATTCAGCAGTTATAGTTACCTGAGCTAACTATAACTTACCCCCCCCTCCACCTGCCGATTTCAGCCCCGGGAACCCTATTCCCCTGGGCCAAGCCATGTCTCCCAGGTGCCCCCTACCGGCATCCAGTTTGCAATGGGACCGTATGGCAAGCCTAAAAAGCCCCCGCAGTCCCAGCTGGCTCCCCACTTCCCGCGGAAGCCAGCATTGCTCCTGCAAACAAGGGGTTGCTAAACATGCAGCATCCTGTGTGTGAGAGCAATCATTTAATCTCTTTCCCTGCTCACATCTCTTCAAGTAGGGAAAGAGATGAAACCTCCAATTCCAGTGGGCAGAAGTACTTTGACAGCTCTCGCCCACTGGAACCAGTGTTTGCTCTGTCTTGGCAGGTACTGTCAAAGCACCCTGAGACATAGCAGAAGCCGGCCGGGGGGAGTGGCGGACACAACAGCGATTATTGGCTCCAGGAGGGTGTTGTGTGCCCCCTCCTTCTATAAAAAGAAGAAAAGAAAAAAAGCCCAATGGAGGTGGTGGTCCCAGGGTCTGGGGGGCCTCCCTCAGCCCCCCCACAGTTTTTATAATTATAGCCCTGGGGAGGTGGTGGTCCCCGGGGCCTGGTGGGTCCACGTGGCCCCCCATTATAATTTACATGAGCTTGCGGGAGGTGTTACCGGGGCATACAAAATGCCCTAGGAGGGGGCCCCCATACACCCCTATCCTTCATTTTTAAAATATGTTTACAGGCCTCAGGAATCTGGCCCACAGGGGAGCTTTAGTATAAAGAAGCACGGGAGACCCCGCTTGTTTTCTTTTTTCAATTTTTGTTCGGAACTCGTTGCAAATTCACAGCTAAAATTTTTGCCCTTGCGGGGTCCCTCAGGGACCCCAAGAAAAATCTTATAGAACTCTGCAGCTCAACTGCTGTTTGATATTCCAATCCGTGGCCCTTAAGAAATTACATTGGCTTTCTGTTAAGCAACATATTACCTTCAAAGCACTATGTATTGCTATCAAGGCTTTACATGGAATTGGAACAGCATATTTGCACAGAATGTTTAATTGGTAGCAGCTTACTAGAACCGTATGTTTTTGCTCTTCTAACAATGTATCAGTTCCATCTTTTGAGTGTTTTTCTGGGAGCATAAAATGTGTTAGATGTGTGGCTCAGCAGTGAACTAGCCTTCCAGCCAAACTCGAATTTGCCACCTCCTTACTAGTTTTTAGAAAGATGCTTAAAACATGGCTTTTTAGCTCTTAGCCATGCTTGCTCATGTTGTTGCACTATACTTATTTACTTGTTTTTCTGCATTATGGGTAGTTATTTTTCCTTCTTTGTTCACACAGCGCCAAGATGCCCCTGAGCGTTTGAGCGCTTTACAAGTTTCATCATCATCACCATTGTCAAGGCTTGGGAGTAAGGGTATTCCTACCTTGCCCCCTTTTCTTTTTTTCAGTTTTATAGTGGGACTCGGCTCAAGCCGAGTCCCAAGATGGCTGCCAACACTTACTGGTAGAAGTGTTGCCAGCCAATCAGAGCTCTACATTTCATTTCCCTGCACAAGCTCCTGATTCTTTGAAAAGTCAACCGGGAGGATCAGCTGCCGTAAATGTACAAATATAGATTTCCTTAAAATTCTCAACTACTACTGAACTGATTTACACCAAATAACAAAAGGCAAAAGCTTTGGAACAAAATAGAGCACTATGCTAAATTTGGTGTAATTACATTCAGCCGTTCGGGCTGTAGTCGTGTTCAGAACTCCTAAGGGAATTTGAAAATTAACAAGGGAAGCACTTTTTTGACCCACCCCCTTTTTTTCAGCCCCCGCATGATGGATCACCCAGAAACTTTCCATGCACAATAGGAATTACAGGGACACTTTTTTGGGAAAATTTTGTGAAGATCCGTCAAAACTTGCCAAAGATACAAGCAAGTCAAAAAACGCTTTTCCTATGGAAACATGGTCCTAATTATAACTAACTACCGGTGACCGTCTGAAGGTAGTATATTATACATGCAAACACACATATATATGTATATGTACATATACACAGACACATACATCTATATATATATACACATGTTTAATATTTGTACAGATCTATGTATATGTATATGTGTATGTGTATACACACACACACATACTGAATACATAATGCTCTGAACCTATGGAGACATTAAACCTCTTATCAACGTGGAAACATATTAATGTTCTGGAGTGATGAAAAATGAAAGTCAGATAAAAGGAAGGATTTCTCTGGAGAACCGGGCTGAAACAATAAAAATATTTAATAAGAAATGCATCAAATTGAATGCGGAGTCTCCTTTGGCACCAAAACAATGATTACTGCAAAACCAAATCATTGAGCACAAAATAATAATGGAAAACACAGAGGCCAAATTTGCTGACAGATTTGCAGTATTTCAATCAATGCTTCATTTTATCAGACATACTCTAGGGGTCTACAAGGAAAAAGCAACAAATAATTCTATCCTGTTTAAAAAATGCAGATTCCTTTGGTAGGTAATGCAAACAGAAAATGACCAATTGCCTGGGAAATGAGGCAATCATGCAAATGTGCTTTATCAGATGAAGGGAAGCAAATGAAACGGCAAAATGCCAATAGTTAGGAATACCTGAAGGAAAACAAGTTAAATACTTGTAGAGGAAGATGCAAGGTAAGAAAGGTGCTCTGTTTCATGGTTACATCATGGATACTTGAACACATCCCCACCTGGAACTAAAGAGCTTACCATTTTGAGAGATAAAAAAGCAGGTGTGTAGCTTTAGGAGGGATGGTGCTTGGGTGTTGCACCCATCTAATAGATGTATTTTCTAATGAATAGTTGGGTACATGTGTTTTCAGTTGGATATAATGAGATGACATAAACATACATAAACCCTCTCTCATTTCTGTTTTGAAAGCCCTAAAGAATGATGAATATTTTACAATCTCTCTCACTTAGTACTCCTACCAATCCGCAGTTCTCTCCCTTTCCACTGCCTCTTAAGCCCCTCTGATGCACCCTGTGTGTTGCATATTGTATTTTAATGTTATGTGCCAGTGTGATTGCCAGGAAATCTGAAGCTCACACCACCCCAATCTTACTGACCAAGCTATGCCCCTATGAAAAAGCATTATACTTCCAGGTACCATTATGCCATTATCTTTTAATCTGAGTTACGACCAGATACAAAGTACACAAATGTGCATATATTATTAAATTTACTGGACAAATGCACATGAAAACACCCATTAATACATTTTTAGTGCAGACAGTTGATTTAAATATTACTGTGGAGGCCACAAATCTCTTCTTTTCATACTGAATGCACTGGAAAATGCTATGCGCCACTGCCTTGATTCCCACAAATGGCTCCAGCTTTGTATGAGAGTCAACTTCATTAAAAGAAGCTCCTCTTCTGACTAGTTCAGTTCCCTTTAGGTAACATTCATTGATATGGCCAATTGAGCTACTGATTTCTTTAGATATTAAAGTCCATACTATTGAGGGGGCTATTCACAAAGGTAACTGATGTGTGAGTAATTTTGCACAATTGAAGTAAGTTTATTAATTAGGACTATTCACAAAATCTGAATGTAGAGGCACACAAAAGTCTTACATGTCTCCACCCTCTGAAAAAGGGTACAGAGCACAATTTGTGTGTAAGTTACTACTGCCAAGAAAGGAGAAGTATTATTCTTAATACTTTCCCATACAGAGATCTCCATCCAACTACTGACATTTCCCTACAGTACCATCTGTGCATCCCTTAAGATTCATACCTCTGCCCTACACTATTCAGCACTTACATGATGCCACAGTCACCGCCTTCAGGCCACATGACCTCAGCATAAGACTTTTCATATACAACACCCAACTCATCCTCTTGTTCGCAGAAGACTCTTGCTCCACTAGGACAAGCTTCCACAATTGCATGATGAGTGTTGCTGACTTGATGAAGAACAGCTGCCTGAAATTCAACACGGATATGGTAGAAGTGCTGAGTTTTGGGAACAACACTTTCCTGTGGAACAGCACTAGGCGACCCTCCAAAATCGGACCCACATCTATAGACCATGCCTGCAACCTTGGCATAATCCTGGAAGGCAAGCTCACCATGAAGTGCAAGATAAATGCAGTCTCTTCCACCTTCTTCCACACACTCTGCATGCTCCAAGAGATCTTCAGATGGCTCCTCACCAACACCAGGAAAACCATCACTCAAGATTTAGGGCCATATGTAGCAAGATATGCTTTTACGAGTCTGAAATTGCGAGTCGGTGTGACTCGCAATTTCAGACTCGCAAAAGCATATGCAGAATGGTGACACCTTCTGCGACTCGCTATGGGGTCGCAAAGACCCACCTCATCAATATTCAAGAGGTGGGTCGCTTTTTGCGACCCCATAGCAAGTCCCTGCACTCACAGGGATGGTGGCCTGCTGTAGTCAGCAGACCTCCATGTCTGTGACTGCTTTTTAAATAAAGCAGTTTTTTTTTTTTCATTTTGCAGCCCGTTTTGCTTAAAGGAAAACGAGTTGCAAAATGAAAAAAAAATACCAAAACCATTTGGTTTCGTTTTTTTCAGAGTAGGCAGTGGTCCATAGGACCACTGCCTGCTCTGAAAAAATATTTTTGTCAACATTCACAAAGGGGAAGGGGCCCCGCGGGGACCCCTTCCCTTTTGCGAATGACTTACCACCAGTGTGACACTGGTGGTAACTGCGAGTTGCTTTGCGACCGCATTCGCGGTCACAAACCAGGTCTGAATTGTAATGCGAGTCGCAAACAGGAAGGGAACACCCCTTCCTATTTGCGAGTCGCATTCCCAAATTGCGAGTCGGTACCGACTCGCAATTTGGGAATGAGCATCGTGTTCGGCTGTTTGCATGGCGCAAACTGTGGTTTTCGCAGTTTGCACCATGCAAACGGCTTCGTACATCTGGCCCTTAGTTACTAGACGGCTGGGCTACTGCAATGCACTCTAAGCATGGATCATCACCCAACTCCTGAAGAGACTCTAAATGATACAGAACTCAGCTGCCAGACTCATCCTCACCAGACTGACTCACATCACCCCCCCCCCCCTCAGAAACCTCCACTGGCTCCCTCTCTACAAATCATGCAAATTCAAGATGCTTACACATGCCTACAGGGTCCTCCATGACCAAGGACCAAATAACTTCAACCCCCTGCTGATCTTTCACAAACCATCCAGACATCTGCGTACTACCTCCATCGCTCTTGCACACATGCCCCGCATTTTCCAAAGCTCGTTCTCCTACTTTGTCGCCAAGTCCTGGAACAACGTTCCCCTCCACCTCCACACAGCACCCTTGCTCCCAGAAATAGAGACTTAAGATCTGGCTCTTCAACTGATCCCAATATTAACATAGTGCTTGGATTCCCTCGCAGATGATTTGTTGCGCTATGCAAATATAAGCTGATTGAATGATTGATTGATAGTATAGAAAAGAAAAGAGTAAAAAAGTTTAATAAACATGGAAGTATGTTAGTAAAATTATATTTATGTTAAATATCATTAAAATGTATTTTATATATTTATTCTAACTGCTGAACAAAAAATGCATCAGCATTAATAACTTTATTTTGAATTAAATCTGTAAATATTTTAAATATATTAAATTGGATTTCCAATTATTTTGAAACGCATTTAAATTACAAAATAATGTCCAATCTAAAGGTAAAAGAAATATTATTCTCATTAATAAACCCCAAAAGAAATGTATAGAATGATTTAAACATAATGTAATTATATTTAACATATTTAATATTACATTATTTGTTTTTTTAAATTCAAAATATTAAATAATTAAAAATTAAATAATAAATATATTATTTTAGATTTTTTAACCTTAAATTAAATCTATGTATATGTTTATTTATTTTAAATAATTTAATTTAATTTAACATTAGTTCTTAAGGGTTTTAATTTAAGTCCCTACCTCTATTATATACTAAGGCAGGGTGTAGTGCCAGTGATTGGCCATTTGTGGTGCTGAACTTACTTCAGCCCTGAGCTGGAGTAATTTACTACTGGTTTGCACCTTTTTTAGCTGTAGGAATGTTTGAATTTTTAGTGCAGTTTTTGAATAGCAATGGGCTTACACTTTTGTGGGTGGGTGTCTGTTCTTCCTAAAACTCTCCTTACTCCTCTGCTATTTAGTAATAAGTATGGCTCTTTTTTTAGTCACTTCGCCCGTCCCTACCACATTTACTTCTATGTAGTGAACCTACATGTGTGATATCCCAGTAGAAAGGATAAGAGAAGTGGAAGTGGAGATTTACACATAGGATTGTGAATGGCATTTTATAGCACTTCAGTTGTACTATTGTGCCCTCCTTGTATCATTTCCCTACGTGCTGTAAAATAAAAGAGAAAGGAGTTAATTGGAGAGGTGCCAGGTGGTTGTTTATAACCTGCCAACCCTTCAAGACCATATACAAAAGAGTGCTGTTCTGGAATGCAAACCAGTAACATTCATGGGGACACTGTTCTATCCATGGATGTCAAGGAATGTCACACATTAGTCTTACAGTAACTACTGATGGCACCCACATATGCAATACTTGCAATGAACGGGCTACATGAACTTGAATGGCACATACAACAGAATTGCCATCTGCCCATTTTGTAACATTTTGTCTCAGCTTGATCAGCCTACCAGGTTTTTACAACATGTTCCTCTAGCCTTGAATCATATAATAGTAATACCACACAAACTATCCTACAGCCTGGAATCCTCTGGCACAGTACCAACTTGAAAGCAACAATGAACCAGCACAGGACCTGTTTTTACCTCTATCAATATTGGAAGCATCAGTGTGGGAGCTGTTGTTACGATTCAAATCACAGCAGTCTTCCGATGATGAGCACACAAGAGCTCACACTACCAAAAAAATCCCACATAAAATCGGAAATAACTTAAACTTCCTGAAAATCGTGAGTCATTTTCCCCCAATAAGAAGCCTTTCTACACAGTTCCAATAACCACATTAGTAATGTAATTGTTATCCTTGTTGGTCAGACTTAGAAAGCTGTCCACTTCTCTACGTAGTGCACAAAGGTGTCCCAAATGACATGGCTACCAAAGGGGTACAAAGATTGCATCAGTCTGCAGTAAGCCTTTTTGGAGCCAATTTAAGGAGTGAAGGTACAGAACAGGATAGGTTAATGACTGCCTACATTATTGCCAAGAGGTAGAAATCTAAAAGACTATTCAGGATGGAGGCAGCTGTCAGTCACTGACATTTTCAGCTTGGCCCTGCTGTCAATCTCTATTTCTCTCTGGTGTGTTAGTTCTGTCTGTCTGCCATACTGACCTCTGCACTTGGGGTAGGTGTAACCCGTAGACTTTAAGGAAATATGTAATAGTTTTCTAGAGAGTGCGAATATTGAAGTGTCTTGGCACTAGTGACCCCTTGAATGAGAAAGAAAAAATGGCCATTTAAAAGTAGAACTAAAAAGTCAAGTCTTTAATGATTTCATGGAGGGGATAAGATTAGTTTGAGATCTAATGGGCTGGGGGTAAGTGTAAGGAAATGCCTCCTTGGCATGGTTACCCCCTAACTTTTTGCCTTTGCTGATGCTAAGTTATGATTTTAAAGTGTGCTGGGACCCTGCTAACCAGGCCCCAGCACCAGTGTTCTTTCCATAAACTGTACCTTTGTCTTCACAATTGGCACAACCCTGGCACTCAAGTAAGTCCCTTGTAACTGGTACCCCTGGTACCAAGGGCTCTCATGCCAGGGAAAGTCTCTAAGGGCTGCAGCATGTCTTATGCCATCCTAGAGACCCCTCACTCAGCACATGCACACTTCTTCACAGCTTGTGTGTGCTGGTGGGGAGAAAATGACTAAGTCGACATGGCACTCCCCTCAGAGTGCCATGCCAACCTCACACTGCCTGTGGCATAGGTATGTCACCCCTCTAGCAGGCCTTACAGCCCTAAGGCAGGGTGCACTATAACACAGGTGAGGGCATATGTGCATGAGCACTATGCCCCTACAGTGTCTAAGCGAAACCTTAGACATTGTAAGTGCAGGGTAGCCATAAGAGTATATGGTCTGGGAGATGGTCAAACACGAACACCACAGTTCCATAATGGCTACACTGAAAACTGGGAAGTTTGGTATCAAACTTCTCAGCACAATAAATGCACACTGATGCCAGTGTGCAATTTATTGTAACATAAACCGAGAGGACATCTTAGAGATGCCCTCTGAATACCTACCCGACTTCTAGTCTAGGCTGACAAGTTCCTGCCAGCCTGCCACACACCAGACATGTTGCTGGCCACATGAGGAGAGTGCCTTTGTCACTCTGTGGCCAGGAACAAAGCCTGTACTGGGTGGAGGTGCTTCTCACCCCCCCCCCTGCAGGAACTGTAACACCTGGTTGTGAGCCTCAAAGGCTCACCCCTTTTGTTACAACACCACAGGGAATCCCAGCTAGTGGAGAGGCCCGCCCCTCCGGCCACTGCCCCCACTTTTGGCGGCAAGGCTGGAGGAGATAATGAGAAAAACAAGGAGGAGTCACCCACCAGTCAGGACAGCCCCTAAGGTGTCCTGAGCTGAGGTGACCCCTGCCTTGAGAAATCCTTCATCTTGAGTTTGGAGGATTCCCCCAATAGGATTAGGGATGTGGCCCCCTCCCCACAGGGAGGAGGCACAAAGAGGGTGTAGCCACCCTCAAGGACAGTAGCCATTGGCTACTGCCCTCCCAGACCTAAACACACCCCTAAATTCAGTATTTAGGGGCTACCCAGATCCCAGGAAATCAGATTCCTTCAACCTGAAGAAAGAAGAAGGACTGCTGACCTACAAGCCTGCAGAGAAGGAGGAAGACGACAACTGCTTTGGCCCTAGCCCTACCGGCCTGTCTCCAACTTCGAAAACCTGCTCCAGCGACGCATCCGACAGGGACCAGCGACCTTTGAAGCCTCAGAGGACTGCCCTGGACTACAAGACCCAGAACCTCCCGTGAACAGCGGCCCTGTTCAAAACCAGCTATTTCTTTGCAACAAAGAAGCAACTTCCAAAGACTTCACGTTTCCCACCGGAAGCGTGAGACTCTACACTCTGCACCCGACGCCCCCGGCTTGACCGCTGTTGAAATGTTTTGCAACACTGCCGGCATCAGATAGCACAATTTGGGTGTCATCAATGTAGGATATAGCATAGAATTCATATAATTGAATGAATTTAATCAAGGGGGTAGTATCCATATTAAATAGTGTATGGGATAAAGATCCCTGGGGTACCCCACATGGGAGAGTAAATGGATTAGACTCAAAACCCTGTTTCAACAGTTTGTTCCCTATTAGAAAAAAAGGAGCTGAGGATAGCAAGGGCAGGGCAGCGCCTCGTACTCTGACCCTTTCCAGCTGGTAGATAAGCACAGAATGGTTCATCATATTGAACACAGCAGAGAGGTCCAATAGGATCACTACAGCCCTTCCTCCCGCGTCCACAACATGTCTGACCTCAGTTGCAACGACTAAGGCTGATTCGGTACACTGTCTTGGCCTTTCACTCCGCAGAATTCATCAAAGGTACATGAAAAGTATGCAAGTTTCCGTGAATGGGTAGAAATCTGCACATTGTGCTGCTCGTGCTCATTTCTAGCAACTGGAGTTCATTCTGTGTTGAAAAACCAGTGCAAACACACTACCCATTGTGTCAGAGGGCGCTGCTTATTGTGTTATTTTTGCTACCACTCGAAAAAAATTCTGTTTCAAGAGGCAGCTTTCTCCCCTCTAACGGTTGTGTCCGCCCGCACTGGGAAATTCTTGGTGGATGCCCTACTAACACTCAAAAATCACGGTAGGAGATACCAATTCTTGCGTGCGCTTGGCAATTTACTGTTGGCATGCTGTTTGCGAGAAAAACACTGCTGCGGAATTTGACAGGAACTCTGTGTAACAAGCCTAACGTAACTCCGCCGGCACAGCAGAATTTATTGCCCACCCTTATTCATCATGTTGCTGTGATGACTAGGACCTGTAGTGTTGGGGGCCCTCTTGCTACAGAAATGACTGACACATATACGGTAGCATGGTTGTAAGAACTGGCCCTAGGCACGTGCACCCTTTTTTTTTCTTTTGGCAGGGTCACCTGACTGGTGATGCCTGTGTTGGATGGGTTTGGGGTGTGTGTGTGAAGCCAGCCCTCAGCCCAGTGGCTGGTGAAACACAAGAACGTATCCAGCAGGACACTACATGACCCATTTAACCTTTTTTAAGCAGAACGTAAGAGAGTCTTTGGGGTGTAACCGTCTTTCCACCAGTAAAACAAAGGGAAATACATCACTGCCCAGGACCTTTTCATAAAGCATTTTGCCAAAACCGACATAGATAAGCACATGCATTGTGTTATGAGTCCTGATGTATATTCACAACAGGAGTTAATCCTCCCAGAGCTATTCACTTTCACGTCGTCCTATTTATTACACTATGGTGCTCAAATATTACAAGTGAGCAAATCTGCTTACAGGGGCGGGCCGTGGGCATTCCAGGACAGGGATACTTAGAAAGCAGTTAAACACCCGATAATATGCAGTTTTTTTTTTTCTTCAAATTTATGCAAAACACCCATCACAGATGTGAGCGTAGATATATTTCTAGCAATAGTACGAGTACGTCTGTATTTACAATTGGAATGGAGAGGTAATGTCGCCAAAATTGGTAACGGTTGTAAATGCAGGGTTTTTCTCCATGCAAATTATTTTTCTAGGAAAGAGGGAAAACGTTTAAATATAAAATAGACTATTGCAGAGTATTTTTGAATGTGTAAATTAACATTTTTTGTATGTACACTTATTAACATTCCTTTGTGTACGAGGAACTTGGGTATTCATGAAATACTTGTAGAGCTACTCGTGAGAAACGACCTCTGTTGCAGTTTCCCATGATTATTCATAAAACCTTCAGTTCTGAGCCACCATTAGCATGACTGTCCATTTGTCTATTTGTATCTGTCATGTGAGCAGACAGGAGTTTGCTGGACTTTTCTTTCCGTTTAACCTCCAGGGAGGAAGCCATACTGGTGACAAAGAAATTGGACCACCAGATGTGGACCCACAACATCTGTGGTCCATTCTACCACCACAAGTTTTCCTCAGTATAATACAATCCAATTGTAGAAGATCAAGATGTAGAAAAAATTGTCCACTCGGCTCTCAAAATTAATTCGTTGCTTAAGCCCACTCTCTCACAGTTTTGTAACCCTTATTAATTGTATTATTTATGAGTTTATATCATATTTATTGGGTAGATGTGGCAGGTGGGGTAGCGCTCACATGTTAGTAGGTAGTAAGACATATATTTTTTCTGCAGGAACACATTAGTATTAAGGAATATGCACACTGTAATGCCAATTTAATGTTCCAAAGTATAAAGATACTTAGCTTGTAAAATGCTTTTATATTATGGGTTTTCTAGGTATCAATGTAATTTAATATATAAATTATTTGTATAATAATATTTAAATAATATTTAAAGAACAAATAATGTTGATGGATTTCGGATTATGAGATCGTTTTAGCATTTTATATGTATTTGGACATTTTAAGATGGGGTTTAAATTTGCACAGTGTAATGTAATCATGTTTCCTTGTAGTCCTTTCTTTGTGTTTAGGCAGGTAGTGGTATATAGATTGTGTGTAGCAAACTCCCATGTTGTACGTGAGCAAGGCTACGGCTGAAACATGTTGTACTGGGAGGAAGCATTGGTGATTAAAGCACTTTGGACTTCCATTTGGTGTTCGGGAATCTTCTATATGGTAGTAGAAGAATTGTGAAATATTTGGTGGATAGCCAGATCCACTCCGGACCGCTACCAAATTAGTAGCCTCGGATGTCTGGCAGTTGTTCAATATATATATATATATATATATATATTTATATATATATATATATATATCTATATCTATATCATACTGCCATTTTAACAACCTTTTTTAATATATACAAAATGTAACTTTGGTTAGTATTAAATATGATTAGACTATTTTTATTTAGTTCGATTTCAGTTTGAACAATTATGAGTGCATCATATTTTTTACATAAATAGTAATTTTATTAAGCTAATATAAAGATCAAAACACGTTTTTATTTTCCGTATACATTATCAAAGAGAGATCTCAATCCTGACTTTTAATTCTCCCCATGTTAGAAAAAAGGTTTATTTGAAAAAAATAGTAAACATATTTTTATGTTAAAAATTAATGTACATTACTTTAATTTCATATATTGGTTTTACATTTAGAATCAGATAAAAATGGTGAAGCAATATTAACTTAATTTCAAAGGAACTCTTTAAGGGGAACAACCAACTTACTAATATAAATGCTGCAATATTGTACTGGGATTGCAAATGGATATGTGTTTTTTAAAAAAAATAACAAATAAATACTTAACTTACATAATGCCTAAAGACATTTTAAAAATACACCCTTACTGGTTTAGCGTTTTGTTGTGATTAGTATAATTAACAGTGCATTATTCCATCACCTATGCTTCACCCATTTCATTAAGGAAACTGCAATCAAAGTAATGACAGAAAAATACATCTTCTGCTTTTAGGGATGTAAATATTAACTGTCACTATTATCTAATTTATTTGCACTAAAATTATTTACCTTAAATTCATGGAATGTAGAGCTGTCCTTTCCAGGATTTGAACTTATGACTTGCAACTGATGTCAGATGTCAACAATAGAGCACACTGAGCCATTTTACTGACTGGCAGGGCTGGCTTTAGCACCGGTGGTGCCCAGTGCAACAATCCTTTTTGGTGCCCCCCCAACATATGACCACCTCCTCGGATTCCCTCACTACCACCCAGCAAAAGTGCCCCTCATATCTTCAGGTGCTTTTAAATTCCAAGTTTAGTAAGTTATTGCTAAACACAGCGCCCCACTGAAGTTAGCACCCCTTCATCCAGATCAGCACCAGGTGCGGACACACAGGTTGCATCGCCCTACAGCCGGACCTGCTGACTTAAGCATCCATGTCAAACACCTTTTTCGTTTGTGCTACTCACAACCTAAAATATAATTAAATGCAAACCATGATATTCAATTTTTAATGTTTCATGAGTAGAAGCACCCTATTGTATTGCTTGTTACACGTCAGCATCCTGCACCCTTGCATTTTAAGCCCCGGCTGAATGCTGGTGCAGATGTGGAAGAGGTGCAAATGGCAGTGTAGTGAATTCTGACCTAAGAATTTATGCAATAGGAACTTGAATACCCTATGCCCACTAATGTCATGCCCTTAGATCAGTATAAATTTACCATCTATAACAGTGGTTACCAACCTGTGGTCTGGGGACGCCTGGGAGTCCGCCAAGCCTTCTCAGGGGGTCCGTGAGTGCTTAGAAAATGAACTAAAATTAACAGAGAAATTAAGTGTATATGAATAAAGTGGTTAAATGTACACTGCAAATTTAAAACTTACTGTGTCAAGAAATGTTAAATTGGAGGCTAAAAATTAAATGAGTGTCCTCAGATTGAATCTTGGGAGCAGTGCAAGTGCTTCAAACTGCATAAGGTATGGAGAATGTGCAGATTCAGTTGAATTTACAAAAGCTCTAACCTTCCTATTCATTTAAAAAAAAAAATTTGCAAATTAAATAAAATGTGTTAGCATCCGTGTATGTATTTTTATGGAATTTTTTGTTTCTGTATTTTTTGTGTATTGTTTTGCCTGTTCAAATCATCAATAATGTTTAGGCCTAGGTTCCTGGCTTCCAGGAATGACTCAGAGGCTGTCCCCGGATTCCTATAATGATTCAGTGGGGGTCTCCGAGATACAATAATTATAATGTGTGGGTCCAGAGAAGTGAAAAAGTTAGGAACCACTGACCTATAATGAGAGTTCAGCTCACTCTGGGCTAGATACCAAACATCGAACACCAAACATTGCGTAGTGTGATGAGGAATGGTGAGTTCTACCCTTAACAGACCTTTACACAGTCCCCTGAGGATTGCACAGTACAACTTGCTGAGCTCAAAGCATTGATTTTGGCACTGGAACAAACAAATCCAGAATTACCTACATTTCTTGTGTGTTATTCATACTATTGTGTCTAGTCTTTCAATGAAAATCTACACTATTGGTGCCTTACAGGATTCAGAGATTTAAAAGACAACACCATCAAGAATAAAAAGCTGTAGGAGAAGGTGGCAGATTTTAATGACAAAGTGCCAAGGGCTCTTGTAATACATACCTTGGTACCATGAACATGTTGCAGTACATGTTGTAGGGAATTCATTGGCCGATGAAGCAGACAAATCTGCAATTGTTACAGGACTGTGGCTGCAATAACTTGTTCTCACACAAGGGTGGATGATGAAATTTGGGTGCTGTAAACGCTTTGGCTCAGGGCACGCATCTACCAAAAGCATAACCAACAAAATATTCCTACCACTTGAGAGCCCAAAGTATTCCCTATGTAACAATACCAGGGATGGGTGATCGTGTGATCCCCCACGAAGATTATAGGCTAAAACTAATTCAGGCAGCTCATGAGTGTGTTGCTTCTACCAATGCTGGTTTGGTAGCTACTATTTCCCTATTAAAAAAATGCTACTGGTGGCATGGTCCATACAAACAGTCCAAACACTATGGGCCCAATTTAAGAAAAGTGGAGCTGCATCCACTGCAGCGCCACTTTTCTTGTGCCCCTTAGTACCCCCTAACACCACCATCTGTGCGCTGTATTTAATATACGGTGCACCATGGGGCGAGGTAGGGGGAATAGTGTCAAAATGTATGATGCTATTGATGTACTGTGCAGGATAGAACCAAAACTTTGGTGCTAATCCTGCAGAGTACTTAGGGGCCCATTGAAAACAATGGAATGCCCCCTTTTAATGCCTGCTCTGTGCAGGTGTTAAAAATATCCACTAAAAATGGCGCAGTGGATTCTCTGAGATTCCACTGTGCCATTTTTGCAGTCCCCCTAATGGGGAACGCCCCCCTTGCATACATCATGCCGGGTGCAGCCATAATGTGGCACAAGGGGTTACAAAGTGGCACAATGCATGCATTGTGCTACTTTGTAAACATGATGCGTCAAATTTGGCTACATTGGGCCACATTAGGATCATAAAAAATGATGCTAATGTGGTACAAGGAGATGCTAGACCTGCTGAAATCTGGGCCTACTTCCATAGTTGCAACATCTATCAATAAATCAAAGATTCTATCATTAAGCACCCACCCAGACACCACCCCTTAGTATCCAACAAGCCTATGCAGTGTGTGTATTTGGGACATTTTGGTCCTGTAAATTCAGATGGTGCATACAAATGTGTTCTGCTGGCTGTAGATTCTTGCTCCAGATTCCTCTGGGTGTGGCCACTATGATCAGCTGATGTTCGCACTGTTATTCAAAATTTGCTAGTCATTATCAGGACATATGCAGTCGCTGCATTCCATTCAGACCAGGCTCCAGTCTTTTCCTCAAAAGCCTATAGGGATACTTTGGTAAAGGTGGGTGTAGCGGTGCATTATTCTTCCCCATTTCATCCCCAGGGACATTCCATATTGGACAGAAAAAAAGAAAGAGACTTTAAGCAATCTTTAACAGCTTCAGTATTAGGTTCAGGTCGTAGTTGTATCCATCACCTATATGATGCCCAGAGATCCTTAAACTAATAGAAGATCTTTGGGAGTCCATACCCTAAATTAAGTCCTTTTTGGCATCCCAGGTACGTCCTAGATCTTGATGGTCCTGGCGCAGTGGCGGTAGAAACCCCATTTGAAATAAATTAGTGTGTCACTGTCTTATAGAAATGGCAACAGTTCCGAGATGAACCTTCCACCATACATGCCGCCACTTTGGGAATGAGGGATCCAACATCTTCCATAGGCTGGATTCCAAAAATTCTGGATCTGGTTTGCGAGAAGATTCCTATGAAAAAAGAGCTGGGCCTACCCTTCAGAACAAAGGTGCCTGTTCTACGGATAAAGGGTATCAGTTCTGTGTTTCTGCCACCTCTTGCTTGCTCTAAAGACAAACATTTTGGCCCATATTCATACTTTTTTTGCACTGCGTTTGCGTCACTTTTTGAAGCAAACGTGGTGCAAACTCACCAAATACAATTATATTTTGTAAATTTGCCCCACTTTTGCATAAAAAAAATGATGCAAATGCAGTGTAATAAAAGTATAAATATGGGCCTTTGTCTCTATTGAACAATCAAGTTGCATCATGCGGCTGATCCTGCACAGCAGACCTCCAGGATTCCTAAGTATTTCCCTTTCCCCTCCCACTACCATTCAAAAACAACCTCTTCAAGCATTAAACAACGCTGAACTTGGTTCCGCTAGGTTGGGAAGGGCAAGAAGAAAGAAGTTGTGTTGTTTCCAGTTACATGCAAATCTCCATTCATCTACTGCATCACAAACAATGGAGTTGTTTATGATGAACCACCATTAGAGCCATCTACCAGTTTATTTTCATCTGCACCAGCTCCAGTTTTTGTACAGACTGCTTGTGGTTATTTTGTTGACCTAGATGACGTTTCCTCATATTTGATTACTTACCCTGTACAAGGTATATGTAAGATTTTTAACTGCTTTAAACACACTTATTTGATTCATCCATAGTACTATCAGTGGATTAGATTAGCATTGCTTGACTTTCTTCTATGGACTGAATTTGTCAATGTCTTCTTTTTGCTTTTACTTGGGCATTATTTTCCTGAGTGCTTTGCTGTTGAACTGTCAGATGAGGTTTTAAATCATTATTTGTCTTCCCAGAAAGTGCGAAGAGAGTTGCCCCTAGTGAACATTTCTGGTTTTCGAATTCCTGATGGGATTGTTTAGGATAAAGTTCTATGTGATATTTTTGGCCTTACTGAAATAATTCAAATTCCATATGTATTAAAAATTTCTACAAATTATATTACTACGCCTGGTTTTGTGTCTGATGACTGACATGTAAAATAGTTGATTCTATGCGTTCTGAGCTCGAATATTATACTGCACTTAAAAGTGAAGATATGTCCTTTAAATCTGGCACAATATTCGATTGCCATTATTAAAGGCACCGCTACCACATAGAGCTAGTACCCCATGTGCAGTTTTTAGTTCCACACCATGGGAACATTGTCCAACTCCACTAGTGAGGAGTTCCATAACATATATACAATAATAAATGCATTTTTCTGGGCGTGATGCTACCGATCCTTAGTCATAATACTTCAACTTACCAGCAACAAAAGCAAGGAAAGCTTTGCTCGCTGGCACAGAATATATATATATTCAAATGTATTTGTTTCCCATTTGGCCATACAATGCCATGAATATTAGAAAAAAAACTATTGATTTGAAAACAGTTTGGGGAATGAAAGATTGGCAGGTACAAGGCATAGGTGCCTTATTCAAAGCATATTTAATAATTTTGCAAATACTTTTTCTAAACAAAACTGCTCAACAAACAACTTACCTTGGCTTAGCAAAAATTAAATATATGAACCTGCCCAATATTCCCTCACTAGCAAAAAAAAAAAAAAAAAAAGGCAAAGTGCGTGAATTTTATGGAAGAACAGCCTAATGGTATGGTTAAGAATGGTAAATTTAATTCAACACTAAAGGTCCCAAACAGTGGTTATTGTAGCCAGTGGACACAAATGGTTGTCATGCACAATATTACCCCTACACAGGGTTTTAAATCAAGCAGATTGGACCCTCGTTATGTTACCATACAACACATAGGTATAGTCTCCACCTATAGTGTGGTCAAATTCTGTTAGCAATGGTTGCAACACTATACATTGACAGCTGTTAAAGAACACCTCTCTCTCCTCTTTGAGAACATAGATTTTCAGGATTTCTTGCAAGGTCCAAGAAAACCACACTCCTAAAGATTTTTGTATGCAATAACAATAAAATTGGGAAGCTTTCATAAATAGAAGCTGATGCTCGTTTAAGGCAAATAGACCAGGCAAACTTCGTGAAAGCATTGCGGTTGTCGATAATGGTATGAACACACTGTCCACTCACATTTACACAATAAACAACATTGTGTCATCTGCAAATGTCATTATTCAAAATGCTATGCCACTATTACAATATGGACACAGTCAGCTCAAGTCGATTATGCAGTTGAGTCGGCTATACAGATTCTGAAGGTGAACTGCTTGCCTTGGGAGCACAAGAACTTGAAAGAGTTATTTCCTCCTTTCAACCTTGCACAAAAACAATGGATAATGGCAAAGGAGGAAGCTAGATACACCATGCTTAACATAGAGAAGTTAGAAAAATTGCCTTTCACAGTGGTTGAAACACTGTCATCAGTGTAGTTGATACATGGGGTGATATCACTGCCGATACTGACCTCCCAATTGTAGGAGGCTGGCCCTCTAAGTAGTGTGCAAAGCTAGGCACACTGTGCAGGGGGTCCAGGCATCCACACATTGGTTTACAGAGGTAAAGAATAGACCACCTAATGCTGTACTTTTTATGGTAGCTTGGTCAAGCAGTAAGGACAATCTTGGAGAAGTGTAAAGCATTTATTGTACTCCCAGTATCAATAAATCAAGGCACACATTCAAAAGAATAACTTGAGACCAATGAACAAAAAGACTTCAGATTTTTATAAATTTTTAAGCCCAAGATCATCAAACTTGGGTAAGTACTTCTTAAGTTATACATTTTTTAAGTTTTAATAAAGTTAGTCTATTTGTGCGTAATTATGCATTTTAGGAATCAATGGAGAAATTGTTTGAAAATTCATAGTAAATCAGGCAATGCGTTTACCAATATCTCCTTTCGCAAGTAGGTTGAAGTCATCATTGGGTACCCTGTACCAGCTGGAGGAGTTGGGGCAACTCCTGGTTCTGGCAGCAGCAGCTGTAGAAATTCGATGGAGCTGCTGCCAAGCCACTGTGGGGGACCATTCGGAAAAGCACTGCACAGGTGGACTTAAAGGTACGTCCAGTGGGTCCCCTTGGGGTGTCAAGGTCACAAGGGGTGTGGGAACCTTAGGGCACAGCTAGAGGCTCAGGGCACAGGGCAGCCAGGTGCAGAGTGAATTGGTGAGCCAGGAGCTGTGCGCAAAGGTGCCCTTGGAAGCAGGAGGTAGGTCACTTTGAGGGTCACTAGCAGGTCAGCATGGGCATTTTGGTGGGAGGTCCAGGTGGTTCCGGAAGTCCCTTGACAGGGGCTTCCTCCTGGTCCTTCTTCAGCCCAGAATTAACTGTCCTTCTGGGTGTCCAATGTGAGGTAACCAGTACCAGGGGTTATTGCATGGTCTGGCCACTGGAGGACTCAGTGTCACCAAATTTGAACACTGGTAGGTTTTGTCCTCATAGTCTGATAGGTGAAGGTAGGTCTGGCTGCGGCATCCGGTTCCTTGGTCAGCAGCCGGTCAGTGAAGTGGCCTTCACTGGATCTTTGGTTCCTTGGGGTTGCAGAGTGTTTTCTTCACTCTGGAGGGATATATTTGGTGATTTTCAATGAGAGGAGGTCCTCTGAGGATTTGTAGAGTCCATACAATGTTCAAGCAACCCCTCAGCTGCGATTATTGAGTCCTGGGTGCAACAGGCAGAGTTTGGCACCTTTTCTTGGTGCAGTAGGACTTCAGTTCTCAAGCCTTGAGTCTTCTTTGTTGCTGGTCTTCTTTTGTCCTTAGTATCTGATTTATTTGTTTATGGAAGCCAACTAAATGCTGTATTTAGTGGGTGATTTAGGGGGGAACCTAGCAGTGATCAATGGGTCATCTACTTAGGGTCGCTAAACCCACTAAGTGACCACATCCTGTGGGCAGAGGTCACTTCCCTATACTTAATTGGCTATTGTCCTTCCATGCAAGATGGAAGAAAATGAAATGGAGTAGTCACCTCACATGCAACACCCTATGAGGGTGCAAGCCAGGACTGGCCACTCCTCCTGTCCTTTGTCTGGGTTCCAGCCGATGTTCCTGCCAAATGTGGGGCTTGCAATGGGGCAGCCATCTGCTGCTAGCAGCAGGCCTGGGAGTTGAGTATCAAGGCTGGTCATCCCTTTAAAGGTCACTAGCAGGGCAGTGAACATTCCTGAGGGAGGGGGCGTAAGCATCTCCACTCAGGAAGGCCTTTGTTCTGATTCCCAGAGAGCAGGTTCTCGCACCCCAGGGATTCAGACTGTTGTCTGGTGGTGACAGGCTGGTTGTGACCCATCAGCAACCATGCCAGGGTAGTTAGCTTTTGCAGGGGGAACCTCTGAGGTGATCCCTAAGTACATTTTGCAATAAATACAATGCTGGTACCAGCTTGGATTTATCATTCTGAGTTGTTTGATACCAAACAATCCAGGGTTCAGAGTGGCCATCATGTAGCTGTAAAACTCGTATTGACCAGTGTCCAGCACATGTACTTAAAATGGCTGCTCTGTTCACTCACTATGTCCCAGGTTTGGCAAGGACACAGTGGGGACATATTGCTAATGCACCTACACCCACACATACGTATAGTGCACTCTGCCTTAGGGCTGGTAGGCCTGCTAGAGGGGTGACTTACGTATAGGGCCTGCTGTGTATAGTGGACAGGGCACACAGGCTGTGTTCCATGTCGAGTTTGTCTTTAGGATTTGCAACAGGGCACTCAGCCTGCAAGTGCAGTGTTGGGTGTACCTGAATGCATGGCCCTAGAGGGTTGCACAATCAGTGCTGCTGCCCTCAGGGGCCTACTCTTAGTACTCCATGCCCTGAGTACCTGAGTACCATTTACTAGGGACTTATAGTGGCAGCTAAAGGTGTCTCCAATCATGCCAATGCATCACAACAGTTTGGGGGACAAAGATATGGCCCAGGGAACCTAGTTAGCAGGGGCCATGGGCACTAACAACTTTAAGGCTACGTTATTTACCAGGCAAAAGGTGGGGAGCTGTCCTTGTCAAAAGAGGCCTTTTCTCACACCACCACCCCCAAACAAAAGAGGATGAGACTACCCTTTTTCTAGTGAATCTTCATCATCTAAGCAGAAGAACCTGGAAAGGCCATCTTCATTGTCATGGGAAGTCCCAGGTCTGTGTTCCACTTGAAAGTCAATATTTCCTGTAGGGAAATGTACCACCTAAGCAGTTTGGGATGTTCACTTTTCATCTGTTGTAGCCATCTGACAGGCCTGTGGTCAGTCTAAACTATGAACTGACTGCCAAATAGGTATGGCCTAAATTTCTTCAGGGCCCAAACCAGTTTGTCTTTGAGAATTGCTCAGCATATGTGTTGAGTTGGCAGCGATCAGTCAACTGTTGTTCTGTGAGGGTGTCTTATTCCATCCACTGAACCATCTTGGCGATTGCTGGAGAGGAGATCAGGTAGAGGTTCACTTTTATCTTCCTGTCCCTCATCAGTAACCATGTGCATGTTCACATCAGCTCCGTCACAATAGGGTTTTAGGTGGTTGATATGGATAATGCTTTTTAGGGTTTTGCAGCTTCCTAGGTCAACAAAATAAGTGACCCATGTAGGAAGGTGACCTGGTGTGTGGTGGAAACACATGGTGTTGGCACAATATACCAGGCGGCCCCTATTAGTGAATGTAGGCAATGACTAGGAAGCCAGGGCTCTATAGAGGTAGCTGTGGATGAGTGGCCAAGACTTATCTATCAGACATGAAAGAAACCACACAGTGTTACAAAAAAAGGAACTTTATTACAGTAACACTACACTAGGGGCCAGATGTATCATCATCCTGGTTTGCATTTCCTAAATAGCGATTTTTAAGAAATCGCTATTTAAGAAATGCAAAATGGGATGTATGAAAATTGCGATTCAGTAATAGCGATTTCTTAAAAATCGTAATCGCTATTACCGAATCGCAAGTAGGGAATGGGACTCCATTCATCCCTATGGGCCTGTAGGCCCATAGGTGCGAATGGTTTTGCATTACCTTATTTGCGAATTCTTGTTAGGAATTTGCAAATTAGGTAATGCAAACACCAGAGTGCTGGGGGCCTAAGGCCCCCTTTGCTGCACCGCAAAAAAATTGTGGACATGTAAAGCGCACACATGCCCTACAGGCATGTGTGCGCTACATGTCATTTTTAAAAATGCATTTATAATGCATTTTTAAAAATTGCACATGGTTACCACCACACTGAATTTGGGGGTAATTGCATTTACTAAATGCCCAATTCGCATTTAGGAAATGCATGATACATGTGCTTTGGAAATTGCAAATAGGAATTCCCTATTTGCAATTTCCTATTTAGAGATTCGCAATTTGTGATTCCCTAAATGGAGTCGCAATTTCAGGGAATTGCTATGTTGCGATTCCTTGAAATTGCACTGCGAATGCTTTCTTAAATCTTGAAAGGCATTTTTGCATTTATAAACGGCTGAATTTTGCGATTCACGCCGTTTGCGAATGCAAAATTGTTTGATACCTCTGGTCCCAAATTACTTATAGACAGTCCCCCCAACTGGAAGTAAGTACACACTATATATACACACCATAGCAATATGAAATTAGCATAGAAACAACAAGCATTGCAAGAAATATAGGAAATAGTGAGGGCCCTAAGGGAGGACCAAACCATATACTAAAATAGTGGAATGTGAAGTGAAATCACCCACCCAAGGATATGGAGTTGCTAGAGGGGAGTTGGAAGAACTAGGGACCCCAGGAGGTGAGTACCTGAGTGACCCCCAGCGACCAGGAGAGCAGGGGCAAGTACCTGGTCTTCCCAAGTACTAACAAGAGGACTTAGAAAATGGATTGTGTAAGAACAGGACCGGATCTGAAGAAACCAAAGAAGGATGTTAGAAGAAGAGGACCTGCAAAAGAAGTAGACAGAGTCCAGTTCACGATGGAGTGTTCAGTTGGGGCAGGAGCCTCTACCCATACTTCTGTGGATTATGGTTCCGGGTTCACAGGGGAAGCAGAAGTCCAGCTGTGGAGCCCAGAGCTGAAGGGGAGTCCCTGGAGCGGTCAAGGTAGTGTCCCATGTCAGTTGCCAGATCTTCATTCACAGAAGGGTGGACCCTGGTATAAGGGGCCAACACCATTGGTGTCCACCACACACTAGACAGCTTCCTATATGGGTGGTGCAGAGGTGGGATAAGACACTTGCAATTGCCTTACTACTTTGTCTCATGAAAGTCCACTACAAGTCTTTAGGACACACTGCACTTAGCGATTAGTGATTAGGATCACTAGGCTCATAGGCCCCTAGTTTGGGTAAGTTGGGGGTCTAGTATAGCCCTTCCTCCAAACTCTTAGGAAGCCTAGTCACTTAGAGTAGGCACATACTCCCACACTACTCTAGGGAGAATGTCTTCAGGTGGAAACACAACGCACGCCTCAGACTCTCAGTATGGGAGCTGCACTTTTCAGGAGTTGAGGGAGATGTGTGTTTCAGGAAGCTAAAGACAGGGTGAAATCTCAACAAAATCCTACTTCTGGAATTACTACTCCAAACAGACCAGAAAAAACTGATGCAGCCTGGAGGAGGAGGAAGTAGAGACTGACCCTCTAATCTTAGACAGGATAGACTTAGGCTACACTGAGGAGGCTCAGGAAGAAACCGGGGAACACCACAGCCCTGTTGGGACCACTGCACTGCAAGTAGAGAAAAGGGGTCACTCAAGTAGGCCCACTTTTACTCCTAGACAGTTGGTACAAAGGGTCTCCAGGAGGAGGGATAGATCCTCCTCATCTGTCAACACCCATGTCTCTTCAGTGTCTGATGGGACCCACCACTCTAACTCAAGGGGGAATCTCTAGACAGAGAAATCAGTAAACTGAGATTAGAGGAGGCCAAACTGAGACTGCAGCAACAGCAGCAGTTAACCTTAGATAGGGAGGCCTTGGCAGTGGAGAGGGAAAGACAGAGTTTGCGGCTAGCTCCCCATGGTGGCAGCCACAATAACTTTAGGGACACCACAGTCAGGGAGGACTCCTATTACTCTAGGAACCTGAGGAAATTAGTCCTACCTCACAAGGTGGGAGATGATATCCGCAAGTGGTTCACTGCCTTGGAGAGGGCCTCTAAAGTACAGGGGGTCCCTCAAAGACAGTGGGAAGCAACATTGTGGCTCTCCTTCTCTGACAAAGTCAGAGACGGACTCCTCACTGTAAGAGAGGAAGATGCAGATGATTACCGGGCACTAAATAATGCATTCCTAGATGGGTTTGAGCTAACCAAAGAAAAATATAGAATTAAGTTCAGGGAGACTATTTAGGAATCCTCCCAGGATTGGATAGATTTTGTGGATTGCTCCATTAAAGCTCTGGAAGGCTAGTTCAATTGAAGCAAAGTAAGTGGGTATCAGGGCTTGTACACTCTTATTTTTAGAGAGCACATTCTTAACAATTGCATTTCTGATCAACTGCATCAGTACCTGTTGGGCTCTGATCTAACCTCTCCCCAAGAATTGGGAAAGAAGACAGACAAATGGGTCCACACCAGGGTGGGTAGGAAAGCTCTGACTGGGGGTGACCACAAGAAGACGGATTCTGGCAAGAGTCAGGAAAAGGGTGGGAACAAACATAAAGAAAACGTATCTTTATCAGGCCCACAAACTTCTTCTGGGAGTGGGTCTAAGTCCTCTTCCTCTGCCCATATGAAATCTTGGTGCTACATCTGTAGACTAAAAGGCCATAGGGCAGGTGACAGCACCTGTCCTAAAAAAGAGCACCAAGCCTCCTACCCCCACTAATACCACTTCTAGCCCTAGTACCCTACCAGTAGAAGCAATAGTGGTAGCAATGGTCAGTCCAAAATTGTAGCTAGGCTCATCTTGGGGACTGTAGTGGGCTCTGGGCTAGTCAGGGAGATCACTGAGGCTGTGTTGATCTCTGAAGGTGGCATTGAATTTGCCACCTTGGCTGCTTGTCCTTGTAATATGGATAAGTACAGACAGCATCCCTTGATAAATCGTATTGAAGCTGAGGTATACAGGGACACAGGTGCCAGTGTTACCATGGTGACTGAAAAACTGGTGTCACCTGAACAACACCTACTTGGTCTCACATACCAAATGACTGATGCTCATAACAACACTCAGTGCCACCCCATGGCAGTTGTTGACTTTAGCGGGTGGGGGGATGGTTACTGGCCCAAAGAAAGTGTCTGTTCGGTAATGACTTGGAGACTTCCGCTTAGGCTGAGGTAGAGTTGGAGGCCCATGCAGCAATGCTGGCCATCCCTAGGAATATCTTTGCCCTGACCAGAGCACAGGCTAAAAAGCAAAGGGAAAAGGAGCATTGGAGCCTGGAACAATGGCCCAGGAGGCTCCTAAAAAAAGAAATGCGGGCAGGGTAAAAAGTTAACCCCTGTTTAAACTTCCAGTGAGGATTCCACTTCTGAGGGAGAGTAACCTACTTGTTGGGAAGAACCTATACCAGAGGAGCTTCAAGCTGATACATCAGAGCTCTTATGTGAAGGGGGTCCACCAGAGAGGAATTCAGTTTAGAACAGCAATTCTGTCCTACACTGGAAAGTTTAAGAAAGCAAGCTGCAGCACAGGAAGCAGGGAAAGACAATAGTACCCGTGAGTCTACTAGGACCACATCTCCTCTATTCAGAAGCAAGGGAGCCTAAACCTGGTACCACCTGGAGGTTGTTCATCACTCTGAAATTTATGGATTTCCTATTAACCTTGGTCCATGACATTCCCCTTGCAGGCCATTTGTAGCAAAGTAAGACTTGTGAAAGACTTGTCCCTCACTTTCAGAGGCCCCACAGGTCTGAACACACCAAGAAGTTTTGCCACTCCTGTGTGCCTTGTAGAGCCAGTGGCAAGACAGGTGGCACTCCAAAGGCCCCCTTAAGTACACTACCAGTGGGTAAGGTGCCCTTTGAGAGGGTTGTGGTAGATATTGTTGCCCCCCCAGACCCTCCCACTGCATCTGGGTTTATACTGGTGGTGGTGGACCATGCCACTAGGCACCCAGAGGTGATTCCTCTCAGGGCCACTACAGCCTGTGCAGTGGGCAAGGCCCTCCTGTGAATCTTTTCCACTATTTTAGTATATGGTTTGATCGTCCCTTAGGGCCCTCATTATTTCCTATAATTCTTGCCAGCACTTTTTGTTTCTATTCTAAGTTCTGATTGCTATTGTGTGTGTATATATATATATATATATATATATATATATATATATATATATATATATATATATCTCAAAAACGAAGTTGTCCTCATGTGAAAGCGCACTCCCAACAGGTTATATAAACGGGAAGAAAAAGCAAAGCCAGCAACTCACAGTGAATTCTTTAAGCAGTTTCATTATTCCAGGCCTTAAGTTATAAAATCATCTCTGTACACGTGTTTCAAGGTCAATCCTTTCTTCAGCAGAGAAAAATATAAAAGTGTTTCACCCTCGTAGGTGCAGCCAGTGCTGGAGGTGTTCCCGGCATCTCTTTCTTACTGAAAAGACTGGCATGGCTTCAGCTTGTCTAATTACAGGCACCTGATTAGTCTCTTTAAATACTAGCCCACCCCAGTGGGCCCCTCAAGTGAGCAGTGCATGCTGGTTGTGGTGGTCCTGCAATTTTTTCATTTTGCCCCAAGTGGGTTGATGGAGCCAAACGAAATAATGACCCAAAGTGCCTGCATTTATTAATAGGGGTCGCCTGGGCCTGGTATAAGGTGCCAACACCATGTGTGTCCACCACACACCAGGCCAGCTTCCTACAACCCCCCCCCTTCTTTTCAAGGATGGGATAGGGCCCATACCATTTGTCTAGGAGGGCACTTGGAGCAACAGGCTCCAACACCCAAACTTTCTGCCCTGGTTTGAACTAGGCCTAGGAGGAACTTGTGGAGTTCTGCTTAGTGGAATACCTCAGATTACCCAAAACACTCTGCTGTGCTACGTGGAGTTACGCAAGCAGCGGAGTGCATTAGGTTGTGCCGTTCATGCTGAATTTGTGCATGGGGTGTTTGTCCCCTGACTGAAGCATCCGCGCGAATGGATCCCACTGTAGCACAAGAGGGTGCTGCTTCTTTTCTGCTGCTCCAGTAGATTTTCTAATCGAGCGACAGCTTCCCCAATGAGAATGGAAGGTTTCTAAATGTAAGCGATCGCAACCATCTGTAACTGCTTGTGTTGAGAAATCTCGCCAGGAGGTGGTCTTGAGTAACATTTTCCTTGCTCGCACTCAGAAACTCAATGTTGGCGAGTGCGAGCAAGAAAAACAAAACTGCTCCATGGAGTTTTTTGGAACTCTGCGCTCTAAGCGGAGCACCGAGTGGGAAAAATTCCCCAAACTTTGTGAGTGGAGCGGAGTTCTCCGCCCACACCTAGTTTGAACTCAACCAATGCAGCTATTTGGTTATACCAGAACATTTGCAGCTCCTGGCTGGCCTGATGATTTTGGCTGGCTTTTTTCAGGTACTCTGTCATCCTTGAACGTAGGCCTAGTACATAGCCCACAATGTCTTGCTTGGACTCTAAAAGGCTTCTCCCAGCCTTCCCTAGTAAGACTTAGTGGTCCTCTAACAGGATGCCTAAACAAAAGCTCAAATGAAGAGCAACCTACTCCCCTGTGTGGCACCTCCCTGTAGGCAAAAGGCAGACATGGAAATAGGACATCTCATCTCCTTCTGAGTTTTTCAAGGAGTCCTCCAAACATGTCTTGTAGGGTCTGGTTAAATCTTCCAACCAAACCATTTGTCTGAGGATGACATGGTATAGTAAACATATAAGTCACACTACATTCCTTTCACATGTGTTTTAGGTATTCAGACATGAAGTTGGAACCTCCGTCTGATACTATCTCCTTAGAGAACCCTACTCTGGGCCTTGGCAACTGCAGGAGAAGTAATGGTCCTAAGGGGTATAGCCTCAGGATATCTAGTGGCATGACCCACTACCACTAGTATGTATCTGTGTGATGGTACAGTTTGGGGATCCAGGGGGCTGACAATGTCCATCCCTACCCTCTCAAAGGGAACCCTAACCATAGGTAGTGGCATTAAGGGAGCCTTCAAGTGTCCTCTTGTCTTGCCACTGCCTTGGCAGGTAGTGCAGGACCAACAAAAGTCCTTCACTTTTTGTGACATTCCTGGCCAGAAGAAGTTTTCATACAGTAGTTCTGATGTAATGCTGTATCCCAGAGATAGAAACTTGCTCCTGGGCTGGCAACACAAGTTAGCATACCATGTACTACGCATACCAACCTTGGACAAGGAGTACAGATTACATGTGGTACAATGCTGATAAAATGTGCAGCGTGAGCTTTGTCTCCATAGATGAAGCAACTGATAAATATATAAAAACAATTGCTAAAAGTGGGCTTGCTAAAATACAAATAAAAATGTGTGTGAATGTAAAATAAGACACGAGATGTGAAACTAAGCTAAGACAGGGGTGAGCAACCCATGATCTAAAGGGGCCTTACGACAACAGATGGTTAGGTAGAAATGTCTAGAACATCTAGAAACAGACAACATGGTGGGATTGTTGATCTTCATCACTTTGATTGTAATGTTGGATATCTTGCTTTGTTTCATCTGCCTAATTACTCCAGCACATTCCTTTAATGCCAGAATGCGCTTGCTTCAATAAATGCATTGAACTTTGTTTTGCATCTTGTGTTTCCCCTTAGCATGAGTGAGTAACTGAACGAAAGGGATTAAGTCTGTTTCCGCAACGCTCCCGAAGAGTCAGTGTCATGTTGTGGTTGCCATAATCACCTTTCAAACCAATAGGCTTGGATGCTTGGGTGAGGCACTGTGAGCTGGACAGGAGTTGCACTCAGTCTCTAACGCTTGGCGGTGCTGCTCTCCTAAACATGCAGTTCTAGAACCAAAGTAGGAACCGTATAACAGCTGAACTGCCTCTCCTGTCAACATAGCAAAGATGGTAGGGTGCATTTTCTACATGCAGCTGTTGGTAAAAGCTGCTGGAAAATCAATCTCCTGACGTTTTGGGATGCATAACATGATGCTTTCTTATCTCTGCGGACGTCCTGTTAGTCTGCTTTGATTGCTGTTTAAGGGGAAAAAAAGAACTGGATGTAGAGGTTGAACTCCTTCAGTGATGGACAAAATCACATTCCTCTTGCAGGCCAGGTTTCTGTAGAACCAGAAAAGTTTCTCAAAAATCACCGTCTTACCTCGTTTACTCTAACTTCACATTTCGGTATTGCTGCTCAATGGCAACCATATAGAACACCCATTTAGCTTGCAACTAGACACATAGGCCTTCCTTACAAGTGGTCCTGTGTAGTACTTAGCCACCTTGCTTCCAAGATATTGATACCAGAGGCATCTGTGACTCTGGGGGTTGAGTTAATATGATTACAAAAATGGGATTCTAGTGGCTCTATTACAATAACACGTAATTTCATACCTCACATTTCACTAAGAGATTTTATCTGCTCTGTTTTCACATGGATCTTGAGGGGCTGGCAAATGACGTTTTTAGAAGCTACTTATTATCAAGACCAGAGACTATAAGAATATTTAATTATTTCATCCAGTTACATACTTTTCTCTTTTTCACCAGTTTAGCAACATTCCTGTGCAATGGCAAGAATGTACAATATTAGCATAAATTGGCAAAGTGACTGGGATCTTCCAATAGTAAATACTTTTTGTGAACACAGAGAAGACAGCTGTAGCAACGTCATATTTTCTGTGATGCCACTTCAGATTTGCTTTTCCTTTTCATTGCACTATTATTACTGGGATTATGACTCTCTCCACTGTACAACTCCTCTACAGTGTCATAGTATATGTGCTGTATCCCTAACTTGAACTTGGATTCACCCAATTAATCTATTTAATGTTCAATGGTAGATGGTGCAGAAGCTGCACCAGTGGCAGGGAAGTTGAATGTGATATGGGACTACAGAGTATATGTACTTCACCCACATAAATGATAAAAATATTTGTCTCCCTGGAAGACTACTGTGCTCATAATGGGCTGCAGTTTGAAAGCACTGCAGTTGTACATGGAAGTGGAAAATGCCTTTGCCATGGAAGGAAACATATTTATGTATGTTAACAATTCACCCCTGTTATGGTATTGTGCACTCTGAATCCCACAAGCCAGAGTTGCTAATACATAATAAGTTTCAAACTACATGTGTTAAATAGGTGCCTGTTGTAATTAAAACACACCTCTCTGGGTCTTCTTCTTACGTTAATTGGCAGAAAAACATCCTGCGTAACACCAGACACCTTCACAGTCAATCCCTATTGCCACAGAACCCATGATACAACCACCCAGAACCCAAGTACATTGCTCTGAATGTAGAACATTTTACTTCATGTCTCACTGTGAATTGGAAGCTCACATTATAACACAACCCCTTCCTTCCAGTACAAAACAACACTACAAACATTACAAAGACACACAACAAACACATAAACTCTGCAAGCCCCCTCACATAGACATAGAACGGAAAACTCCATGACCCCAAACATAGTTTCCCCACCATGCAGGAGGCATGCTCATTTCAGTAGCATGTACACTTGTACCCCCACTATTGCGATCTGAACCAGCTGCATCACCCTGTCACAAATCTATGATCTGTGGAAGTCATTATCAATCATTAGCAACCAACCCGAGCAGGCAGCGTATTACATTCTCACCCAGTCTGAACACACCTTTCCCATCCTTCTGAAACAGAGCAACCCTCCTAAAATTCCATGGCAGCCCATTTTCCAAAATACCCAATTTTCACCCACCTTCTTTAGTTTAAAAGGGCCTCCACATTTGGACAGACCACAACTCACACCACCATGCTTTACTTTCAACCACTCACCAGTCTCACTCAACTGTTGACCCCTTGATGTCTTATTTGCACTCTCAACCAATTTCATTTCACTCTCACACAACCAAGAAGGAACTAACTTAGTTCCTGGCTGTCTGCCAGGATCAATTAGAATGGTGTCTTACCTGTACCAGAATTTACAGTGGTGTGGTGTGCCCACAACGTGTCTTTGACTGCCCTCTGAACATCCAAGCCAGCTTTATACGCTAGTCCTATTGTGCCTTCCACCAAACAATTCAGCCTCTCAACCTGGCCATTGCTCTGTGTGCTATAAAGTGAGGTACATATATTTTTAACCCCAAAGGAACTTTTGCATCTCAACCGAAGTAAGCTCAGTGCTAATGTTAGTGATTCATTTAGTAGATAGTCCTTCTTCTTCTGAATATTTCTCCCAGCATTGTAATGGTGGCTTTAGTGTTGATACTGTGAGAGCGTGAATTTTCTAATGTGTTTATTAATGATTTTCCTATTAAAAATGTGTAATGAACTAACGTGTACAACGAGAAATATTTGAAATGTCTGTTTTTCTGTTCTTGGCTAAGCAAAATTATATTCAAATGCTGTGGTTATTTTCCATGATTCAAAGCTTTCATAATACGTGTTTTCGAATCCTGTGTAGATGTACCCGCAGCTACCCCTAGTAGGTTGCAGCATTATGTCTTACAAGGTCGTGTATTAACAAAGCATTGCATAGGTTGAAATGTTCCATTGTTTGGAAATGTTACTAATATCTGGTCTTTCCTCGAGGATGGAAGTAGAAGATACTGTAAACGTTTCTTCAGTTGTCGATTGGCTGAAATGAAACCACCTCATAGACTGACCAATCAGGAGTTAATTAGAATTTAGTATAACAACCTGCTTAGAATGATTAGAGGGTCTTTTTCTTTTTCGCTCTTGCTCCTTCTTCTAAAGTGATTCTTGGAGAGCAGACGAGATTCAAGACTAGCTGTCGTTAGTCCCAAATCTTCTGACGATATAACTGATTGTGTCCTCAAGCTGAAGCTAATCATTTGCTGTTACTACCTTTGTGGTGGTTAGTTAGGGAATTAATCTTGATATGCTCATGGTTTGTTTTTAAATCATTTGATGCTGAACTAATGTATACTCTGCCATCATAACCAGTTTTTGTATTATTAATCAGTGTGATTCTTTTGGAGATAATTTGTTTAATTGTATTAATCAAATTGAGATATATACGTCATTTTAACCAACCGCTATTGATCTTATATGCTTATCATCTGTGTTTGAGAGTTATTTTCGTGACATTAGCATTGTTAATATAGGGAAATAAATCTATGACCTTTAATTACTAAACTGGTGTAGTTATTGACTGAAGTTTTATAATATTAAATGTTGTTGTTATTGATGGTCCTCACACATCCCATTGGTGACATCCCTCAAACCTATGTCGCTTCGATCCATCATCCTCTAGTGCTTAATGCACTATTAAGTATTGATAATAGCTAGGATTCTGTGGCGCGTTAGCAATTTTTGGAGGCAGATTACGGTTACGTCATTGTTTAGATGATGTCAAAATGGGTCTGTGAGGGTCGGGTGTCTCAAAGTGGTTTGTTCGTTCTTTCTTTATTTTTTCAAAATTGTTAAACGGATTTAACATGATGAGTGGCTAGTTGCCTTAAGTGATTTTCCCCGGTTCTTGGAAACCCCCTAGGTTGATGGGTATGTTCTTCGCGATGTTTGACCTTATTTTAATGTGGAGATTAAAATGTTTGCACTTGCACAGCTTTAGCTAATTTGCAGATGTATGTGTCGAATATGAGTTTAGAGGAGTTGAGATACTCAAATCAGTGATTAGATGGAGTGGGCGTACTCCTATAGGTGTGACAGTAGGGATGTGGCGTTCTTCATTTGAGTGTGGTGCTTGATGCAGAAAACAACATTATCCACGTGGTTGTTGATGACAGACCTAGAGAGAGAGAAGTTTGGGACTCTGGAGTATAACAACAAGTGTAGAGAGAGACACTTGGTATATGTTGTAATTCATTCATTTAGTTGACCGATCTGTCGAGATTGGTGAATCGAGTTTGTGAGACATTGGTGTGAATGAGATATACTGAAGACTTGGTGAGTACTAAGTGCAATAGACAATAGTTCAAGGAACAGTGGAGTAGTAAAGTTTGCTAGTCGAAGTTTACTCACGATTGTGGGAACTGTGAATAAGGAGTAGGCGAAAGCTGAATGTTTCTTTGGAAGGTTCTGAAGCGTTTGTGTAACCCTACCTGTAGTAAATGAGCGAATTTGTTTTCTTATTTTTAAAATAGCTCGCAAATTAATATTGCGTTGTTTTGTGTGTGGTTTGTGAAAGGTTAGTACAATAGACTTTGTCAGCATCTCAGCGGAGGTGCTGAGGGGAGTGAATGTTTTGAGTGTGATGTAGTAGTGCCGTGCTGGGATTGGTTGATCGACAGAAAGGAGTCGCACACAGATTTGTCATTCAATCCGATAATAGAGTAACATGATTGGAAGACAGGGGGTGGTCAAAGAGAATTGATGGATTGCAGTCACTTTACATGATTGGTTATTTCTTTAACTTTGTTTATGCTTGTTGAGTTGTTTTTGTATAAGTTGAGTTACAAATTAATTTTTCTGTGAATACTGAGTTTGAATAAATTGAGTCAAAATGATGTTTTTCAAAGCTTTGAAATGTGTGTTGAGGGGTGATGAATACATTCCAGTACTGGAAGGAGAGATTTGTCCGCCTGAAAGTACTCCAGCATATATTGTGTTTGAGGAGAGAGGTGCAGCGGCATGTCTTTGGTTGAATCATTGGGTCAAAATCACAAAGAAAGAGGGTTGTTTAGCTTTTCCAGAACATTGTACATTCAATTTAAGAATTCCGGATACCCTGAGAATGAAAATGTACAATCTTAAACCTCCACCGAGGCCACCGCAGTATGAGGCATTAGCTGTATGGGAGCTGGTACTAAAGGAACAGCAGGCTTTAAAATATGAAAAGAAAATGAGAAGGATAGAAAAAAAATGTCTGAAACGATGTGGGATGAGGAACAGAAAAGATGGAGAGAAGATACATTACTCAGGGGTTAGGTTATCTCCGGCAAGAACAATTGAAGAATAGGTTAAAACAAAAGATGGAAAGAAAAAGAAGAACGGTTCATTCGAACAGAACACAAAAGAGCCGAAAAGGGTCATGTTTAACGATGATTTAATGGAGGAAGACAAGGTGGTTAACCATGTTTTAGAAACATATCTTCCACTAGATGTGAGACAGCAGAACATAAATGGATTAAATTGGAGTGGTATGAGTAACATAATTTCTACTGCACCATTTACTTCAGAATCAGCGAGGGGTGACCTGAGTCATGAGAGAATTCAGATGCAGAGTAGTTTTAATGACTCATTGAGCAAAAGACAACAGTTTGAAATGAACATTCCAGAGATACAGCCAGAGATCCAGACAGTGAGAACAATGGCAAACATAGTACTGTCATAGGGTCATCTAGGGACAAAGAATAGAGAACCTGTACATACACAGATTCCACAAATGCAGAGCATGAGAGCAGGACAAACACAAAGAGCTGGAACACTGATGAATCCATATGCAATTACTATACCTATTAAGATGGGTCCAGTGACTCCATTATATTTTTGTGGAGACAATAGTGGAGACAATTCATTGCTAAATGTGCAGAATAAACAGGGACCAAGTTTAAATTAGAAGAATTCTCTAATAGATTTGTCACCTGTTGAGACGTTAGGAACAATGTCCCAAGATCCAAGTACGAGTTCAGGACAAAGGCGAGGAGCAGGTACACAAGCTAGTGGAATATCCCTAAAAGGCTTGTCTGCACAAGAAATAACAGAATGTTTGGAGGACTTAAATAGTTCAAAACAACAGGAGAGCAAAGAAAAAGAGGAAGAAATGATAAACAGAGTAAGATTAAATATGAAGGGAGTGAACTTTTAGAGGGAACAATGGGAGTGAACAGACTTGAATCGTATACCGAAGGGCAATTGAGATACTTGTGTAAAGTAATTACAAAAGGAGCGAACACAGTTTATCAACAGTTACAAGATGTAGCAGATGATTATGACATTGATTTGACAAAGATGAAAACATTGAGAAGGAGTTGTAGGCTACCTTTGGAGGAAGAAGACTTTGTTCACATGAGATCTGCAGGGATGAGAACACATCTCAAAGAGTTACTTGAGAAGGCGCAGGTTTGGAGGGCATTGGATAAATGGAAGAGAAAATGGGACAGGAAGAGAGAGAGAGCTCAGAAAGATGATGGGATACAGGCAGGAGATGCAGTAAAAATATTACCAATGAGAGAAACGCCAGGAAGAAATTTTATTCATGTACCTTGGAATAGAACTGGCATCATGAGTTTTACAAATGATTATCCGAGACTGAGAGAGAAGCCTATAGAGTGGAATCCGCAGACAGATAGGTTTGTGAAACTTTCAAAGTGTCTTTGGGAAGATTTGAATACACTTTTTGACATTGTGGTACCAGCAGATTTGTGGGTTGAAAGCAAAAGGAGTGTTGATTGGCCGACGAGTGAACCGCAAAGAGATTTGAAAACAGGTGCGCCATCTCCTGAAGTAATGAAATATTACTATAAAGTCATTGAATTTCTGAAAACGAGAATTTCGCTGAAAAGCGTTGACTGGCAGCGCATTGATAGAACAACACAAGAAGGGAAGGAGTCAGTTCATGTGTATTATGAGAGGTTGTTGAAGGCATTCAAACAATTTAGTGGTGCAGAAACTATTGAAGAGGAAAACATGAATCATTGGTGTTCAGATTTGTCGATGGGTTAAAACCAGAAGTGAGTCAAATGATAAAAAATCATTTGATATATTGGCAGGCAAAGCCGATTGATGAGGTTCTGCAGTATGCTAAATATTGTAGTGATGAAATTGAGTTAAAGCAAAAGAAGCTGAAATAAAAGGCGATGGTGATGCAGATTAAGGCAGTGCAGACAGGGATGCAGGGAAATTTACAGCAGTTGCCACAAGGAAATGGTTTGTTTCCGAATCAAGGTCAGGGTGGAGGACGAGGAATGATGCTTCCAGTAGTTAATAGAAATGTGGACTTAAGTTCAGTGGTGATGCAGGAAGAGCAGCAGAGGCGAAAATTGTTACCTTGCCACATTCGCGGATTGCTAGGACAATGGAAAAGAACGTGTCCGATGTTGAATCAGAGAGGAGGAATGGTTCAGCAAACAAATGGTGTCAATTCATTTCAAGGCATCAGAGGACCTAGAATGGGCAGTCAGAATCGAAGTTTTCAGAATAATGTGAATAACATGCTAAGTTTTCAGCCTTTACAGCCGGTGCAACAAATGCAAAAAGTGCAACCCCAGATACAACAAGTACAAATGCCACAAATGCAACAAATGCAGCCACAGGTGCAGATGGTGCATGTACAGCAAATGCAAATACCGAGACAGGTTCAATTAATACAGAGCCCAATGGAACAGCAACAGGCTATGCTTTCGCTGGTGGTCACGAATCAGAGTAAAAACAATTGTGTAAACACAGTTGAGCTATTTCCTTAACAAAGTGAGAGTGAAATTAACGCTGAATGGCCATTGAGTAGTTAAGATGAGGAGGAGCTCATGATGAGTGCATCTTTAGATGTGGATCAGAGAGGTCCGTATGTGCAGGGTGAAGTACATGGCCATGAGGTTAATTTTTTGGTTGACACAGGAGCAACGCGCTCAACGATAAGTACAGTGGAAGTACCAGACATACCTGTTTCTGAGAGGGCAGTGCAGATAGTAGGTGTTGCAAATAAACAGTTGGTTAATTCCCTCACAGAACCAGTCCTTGTGAAAATTGGAAATTTCAGAGACTATCATAGTTTTGTTGCTTGTGATTATAGTCCAGTATGATTGTTGGGAAGAGATTTGTTGTGCAAAATACATTGTTCAATTATGTGTTCCAGAAAGGGAATTACAATAGAGACCATTAGTGTTGATGAGGAAGATTTGTCAGCCGATGAAGGAAAAAGAATGAAAGGTTGTGAGATACCTTTGCTGAATGTGAAGGAGGACCAAGTAGTGGATGAGGATGAGACACTCGAAGAACACAATTTGGAGGACTTAATGAGTTTCTTTCCAGTGTTTGGAAAGAAAGACTTGCCGAGTGATCTGCAGGAAAGAGTTAAACCAAAGTTTTGGGATTTTTCAGGAAAAGAAATTGGTTTGATTAGAGGAGTTGAGGGAGTCAAGGTGGCAGTGAAAGAGGATGTGGTGTTCCCACGAACAGCTCAATAACCGATGACAAATGAAATTACAGAAGGAATAAGACCACTGATAGAACAGATTTTGGAACAAGGAGTTTTGAAAGAAGTGATGAGCAGTCCGTGTAATTCACCAATCATGGGTTTGAAGAAGCCGAAGGGGAAAACATGCTTGGTTCAGGATTTAAGGAAAATAAATGACATTGTAGTGAAGTGTTGTCCGGTGGTACCAAATCAAGAAGTGATAATGTTTCCGATTCCATGTGATGCAGAATGGTTTACAGTCATTGACTTGTGTCAAGCATTCTTCTCAGTACCTCTTCATGAGGAAAGTAGATACCTCTTTTGTTTCAATTTCCTGACTAGAGTCTACTGTTGGTGCAGGATTCCTCAAGGTTTTTCAGACTCACCATCAATTTTCAATCAGATTCTGCAAAAGAACTTGGATTCGTTGGTGATGCCCTCTAAGTCGACCTTTGTACAGTATATTGATGATTTACTAATAGCTTTAAAGACAAAGGAAGGCTGTCGGGTGGATACAATTGCATTACTGAATTTCCTGGGAGACAATAGTCATAAAGTTTCTCCAGCTAAGTTGCAATACTGTCACCAAGAGGTGAAGTATTTGGGATATTTGATTGAGAAAGGGTTGAGGAGAATTTCCAGAAGGAGAGTGGCGGCAATAATGAAAATGAAAATGCAAAGTTCCCAAAAGGAGTTGAGAATGTTTTTGGGAATGGTGGGTTATTACTGGCCGTGGATCCCAATTTTTTCAGTGGTTTCAAAGTCATTGCAAAGATTGACATATAAGGATGTTCGAGATCCTATAATGATGGATGAGGAGTGTGTGAGAACTTTTACTGAGCTGCGATAAAGTCTGTGTCATGCACCAGCTTTAGGTATGCCTGACTACACAAAACCTTTCCTATTGTTTTGTCATGAGAGAGATGGATGTTCTTTGTCTGACTTAACACAAAAACATGGTGGTGTCAATCGCATATTTTTCAGCTACCTTTGATAATGTTGCAGCAGCCCTACCTGGATGCCTGCGAGCTGTCACAACTGTTCAGCAGAGTATAACTCAAAGTGAAAATATTGTAATGGGTTATCCTCTGAGTGATGGTACCTCATTCAACAGAAATCTTATTGACAGGGTCAAAGACACTGGGGGTCATTCTGGCTGGGACCGCCAGAATACCGCTGCGCGGTCAAAAGACTGCCGCGGTTATTCTGGGTTTCCCGCTGGGCTGGCGGGCGACCGCCAAAAGGCCGCCCGCCAGCCCAGCGGGAAACACCCTTCCACGAGGAAGCCGGGAGTGGAAGGGGTGCGACGGGTGCAGTAGCATCCGTCGCGAATTTCAGTGTCTGCTAAGCAGACACTGAAATTCAAAGTGGGGCTCTCTTATGGGGGCCCCTGCAGTGCCCATGCCATTGGCATGGGCACTGCAGGGGCCCCCAGGGGCCCCACGACACCCCATACCGCCATCCTGTTCCTGGCGGCCAAAACCGCCAGGAACAGGATGGCGGTATGGGGGTCAGAATCCCCATGGCGGCGCAGCATGCTGCACCGCCATGGAGGATTCCCCTGGGCAGCGGAAAGTCGGCGGTACACCGCCGACTTTCCGTTTCTGGCCGCGGCTGTACCGCCGCGGTCAGAATGCCCAAAGGAGCACCGCCAGCCTGTTGGCGGTGCTCCCGCGGACCACGGCCCTGGCGGTTTTTACCGCCAGGTTCAGAATCAGGCCCACAATATTTAACAAATGCAAGATTGACTCGTTATGAAACAGTTATTATAGGGGTTCCAAATGTGAAAATAAAAAAGGTGCACAGTGCTTAACCCGGCAACATTATCATCAAATGAGGGGGAAGATCAGTCCAACACAGATGATGTTGAACATGATTGTTTGGAAGTGACAGAACTTTGTACCAAACCAATAGAGAACATTAAAGATACTTGTTTAGAAGACAATGATCAAATTATTTTTGTTGATGGTTCTTGCTTACTAGACAACAGGGATGCATTGAGAGGGGCTATGCAGTGTGTACAGTCACAGGCATACAAGAAGCTTCATGGCTTAAAGGAGTAATATCTGCACAATAGAGCATGTCAATTATCAGATCAAATGAAAGTCACAATTTATACTGATAGTCAGTATGGATTTGGTATTGTGCATGATTGTGGGCAAATTTGGTCACACAGAGGGTTCCTAGCTTCTTCAGGATCAACTGTAAAAAATGGGGAAGGATACATGATTTGCTACAAGCAGTGCAGAAACCGGAGAAAATTGCAGTGGTCAAATGCAGTGCACACCAAAGAGGGCAGGATTATGTAACTTTGGGAAATGCTTATGCAGACCAGGTTGCAAAATTTTGTGCTCTAAATGGAATTTCATTCAAGTGAAATTGGGAATTGATATCTGAAAATGAAGAAATGTATGCCAATTTCACTGTACAGATAGTGGAAACAATAGATGAATTGAAAGCACTAAAGAACAATGTGCCAGAAGGGGAAACGAGAGATTGGATTAGACACCGGCGCATACAAAGGGAGGATGAGATTTGGGTGACAATAGATGGAAAGGTAGTCTTGCCAAACAGTTTACTGATGCAAATGGCGAGATACTACCATGGTCAAACACATATTGGAAGGGATGCGATGATCAGGAGTTTTAAACAATTCTGGTACAATCCAAAATTCAGGCAAGTGGCAGAGCTGGTGTGCCATAGGTGCATAATATGCCAGCAAATGAACATCGGCAAAGGAACAATTGTCAACATGGGTCACATATCTATCGCAGGAGATCCATTCAGTAGAATGCAAATGGATTTCATTAAGATGCCTGCATGTGCGGATTGAAATATGTGTTGGTGATTGTGTGCATTTTCAGTCACTGGATTGAGGCTTACCAGACAAAGAGAAATGACAGTTTAACTGTGGCTAAATTGCTTCTGCAATAAATAATTCCACGTTTTGGTTTTCCGGTCTCAATTGAATCAGATAGGGGTACACATTTCAATAATGACTTGAAAAAATTGCTTTTTTCAGCATTAAACATTCAGCAAAGATTGCATTGCAGGCATTGCCAAGAAGCTTTAGGTCTTGTTGAACAAATTAATGGAACGCTGAAATCACGATTGGCAAAACTGTGTGCATCAACAAATTTGAAATGGCCAGATGCTCTACCTCTAGTACTAATGTCATTGAGAAGTACACCTGACAAAAAGACTGGGTTATCTCTGCATGAGATATTGATGGGAGAGCAATGCGATTACCTGCAATACCTGCAAACACACTTGAGAATATTACAGATGATATGGTGCTAGATTACTGCAAAAGCTTGGCTGATGTGGTTCTGTCTTTTTCTCATCAGGTGGGTGTTGCAACAGCTCAACAAACACAAGGTCAAGGACATAGTCTGAGAGCAGGAGATTGGGTGCTTCTACGGAAGCACGTCTAAAAGTCTTGCCTTGAATCATGCTGGAAGGGACTTTATAAAATCGTGCTCACTACAACAACTGCTGTGAAGTGTGCTGGTTTGCCAAATTGGGTGCATTCGAGCCATACGAGAAAAGTGCATGATCCAACACAAAGAGAAGAGGAACTGTTGAGATTACCAACAGTCGAGAATACTGGAAACAAAGAAAAGGAGAGTGAGCTAACTATCGAGAATGACAGAGATGTACCTACTCCTATAACAGATGAAAGAGAACAAAATAGAGAAGAGGCTGAGCAAGCTGTAAAAGGAGTAGAAGAATCAGTTCAAGAAAAAGGAAGTGAGACTGATTTTGATCAGAGGAGGGTGTCCTCGAATGAGAACGAAAAATAGCAAACAACAGAAGAAAGATCTGCTCAGAGGAGGGTGACCTCAGTAGCAAGTGGTTTGTCAAACCAAACAAAAGACGATACAGACCCCGTTGGGAAAGGAATTGAGAATAGTCCTGTCCCAGTGGATTATACTCTTCCAGAACCAATTGCGGGAAAGTCTGAAGAAAAAGGTCCAAAGGCAAGTCAATACTCAATATGGAGAAGACTATTGACAAAAGGAACATTGAAAAGAGACAACTGGCCAGAGAAAACTGCGGAAAAAGGAAAGATTGATGCAATATCATCAATACCAGAAGAGAGAGAGTTGCCTGGAGAAGAACATGCTAGTAGAAAAGATAGTGGAAGTGGAAGGCGACGAAAAAGGAAAAGAGTTGCGAGTAGGATATACGCAGGACCTGAATGGGCATATTTAAATACAAGTGAGTGGCAGGAAGAATTTTTGAGTTTTTGTTTTGACAGAGACTTAGAAAATTCTGATTTCGGGATATGAACATTCACAAGAAAGAGACATTGGGTTAAAGAGAATGAAAACTGAGTATAAAAAATTTATGCTGTAAAGACGGAAATCTAAAACTACTGGAGAACACAAATGAACAACTGAAAGTAGACAAGCTGCTATACTGAACTTGACAAAGGAACTTTTCAAGAGCGAATAAATTCATTATAGAAAAATAAAAAAAATTAGGTGGGATTTTTTAAGTTTTTGTTTTAATTTAGATATTTTTGGAAATTTTTGTATTTTAATTTTTTCCTAACATAGGGCCAGATGTAGCAACAAACCAAATTGCGAGTTGCAATTTGCGAGTCCATCAGACTCGCAAATTGCAACTTGCAAGTTGGTATGCAGTACGGTGTCTCAGACACCGACTGCGACTCGCTATGGGGTCGCAATGACCCACCTCATGAATATTCATGAGGTGGGTCGCAAATTGCGGCCCCATAGCGAGTATAGGCACTCGCAAACATGGAGGCCTGCTGTCGTCAGCAGACCTCCATGTTCGTGACTGCTTTTAAATAAAGCAGTTTTTTTTTTTTAAGTGTAGCCCGTTTTCCTTACAGGAAAACGAGCTGCACTTAAAAAAAATAACGAAACCTTTAGTTTCGGTATTTTTTCAGGGCAGGGAGTGGTCCCTTGGACCACTCCCTGTCCTGAAAAAATATTTTTGGGTCCAGTCTCAAACTGGAAGGGGTCCCATGGGGACCCCTTCCAATTTGCGAGTGGGTTACCATCCACTTGAAGTGGATGGTAGCTGCGATGCCATTTGCGACTGCGTACGCGGTCGCAAATGGTATTGCATCCCACTGCGAGTCGCAAATAGGAAGGGAACACCCCTTCCTATTTGCGAGTCGGAAATGCATTTTGCGAGTCGGTTCCGACTCGCAAAATGCATTTCTGCATAGGAAACTGCGTTCTGCGACTCGCAAACGGCAAGTTTTGCCGTTTGCGAGTCGCAAACAGTTTCCTACATCTGGCCCATAGAAAATAAGTGATTCACACAACCAAAACTGTAGAATTAGTTGTTGCAAGGTGCTTGGTGTTGGTTTAGCGTGTTGATATGTTTATTGTTATTTGTGGGTGTGGCTGTTTATGAGATTGATGGAGCAAATCAAACTGCGAAAATGAGTTTTCAAGACTTGACTGATAAGTCATTAATCAAAGATAGATTTAGGATAGATGTGAAATATTTACATGTGGAAAAAGTGCTTTCTTCCAATGTTTTCTATCGCCTCGAAACTGGTCCCAGGATGCTTGTTTCCGGTCCAGGGAGGACCGGGCCTGGAGTTCGGGCTGAACTGTTCCTATGGGGAACAGGGTCAAGACCGATTTGCATATGGCTGGGTCCAAACTGGGTGGCGTGGTGGGCAAAAACATTATAGATTCAAACCCAGATCTCTGTAACAGGGAGTGAATGTTTGCATTGGTCAGCATTCCGTCCATCATCTGTTGTTTTTGCATTTCCCTTGGCCAGGCAGCATCAAACTTTTATTTCAATATGATTGTATGCAGGGAGCCTGAATCCCCCATCAAAACAACCAACTTGTTAATCCTGAAATCTGCTTAAGTTGCAACTTTCTTTTCTTATTTTGTGGTCCATCTTCGCCAACAATCAACAGTGTGTGTTCCACACCATCCTCAGCCTCTTCCAGGAATTAGACTGTCTTGATAGAGGCCCTGCAGACATGAGCAAAGTGCCCCTTTCTACCACAGTGGCAAGACTCCTTTTCAATAGCAAATCGTTTTTAGAGGCACTCATATGTAAAAAAAACTGCAGCACCTGGAACATGAACAGCCACTTTGAGTTTTTTTGTGAATTTAGCTATAAACTTCCCTTTTTGTTGAGTGTTTTTTCACAGTTTTTTGTGACTGACACTTGTGTTAACAAACTTTGATTCACTATCAACTTTTGCTATGGCATAATCGGATTTCATCTAAATTTTACGCATCTCTTTCATGCATTTCTCAGATTCCTCTACGATTTTGGCAATTTTGATGACATCCTTAGGAGTGGGGTTTTTTGAAGTCCCAAGTCTCTCTTGAATTAGTTTTACTACTGCTGTGAACTATCAGCTGGTCTCTAATCATTGTCTCATTCATTAAACCAAAAGTCAGCTCCCACAACCTAGCTACAATACCATCAATTACTCAAGCTGTTTTTGAGGCTGTGTTTAAAACTTGTGGCAACTCATAACCATGTTAATTGTTTTTGCAAAGTGATTTTGTAATCTCTATTTGGCGTCTTTAAACACATCCTCTTTTAAATCACCATTTTCCTTATATAATTTTGGCAAGTATTTGAATACATGCTGTCCTGCTGTGACCAAACATCCCATCAAAATTGCTTTATTTTTAATTGGTGAAAGATTTGTACCCACCAATGGCAAGCTACAGTTTTCAAAAATGTCAGCCCGATCCTCCCATTCAATGGGTGGATCACCTTGTTGCATTAAGAAGGGAGGTGGCACCGCTATCGATCGACTTATGTTCATGATGATTTTAGTTGGCGCTAAAGGACAGATGGAAGATTAGTACTGAACATTTGAACAAGTAATAGTGCTTGGTGACAATAAGAAATCAAAGAGACCCCAAAGAGGCATCAGAAGCCATGCTGCAGAGAGACTCTTGAAACTTACAACACTCATTCAGGAGATTCACTGAAGCACAGAAGAAAAGAGAAGACGCTGTACTTCGTGTACTAGAAGTACTTTGGTAATATGTGTTTTCATACCAACCCTGGGATTGAACTGGATCTATCCGTCGTGCTTGCACTTAGATGACGATTGCAGTATGTGGTGGTAAGTAAGTCTGTCCACACACGGTCTAATCTCCTTAATTCTTCCCCCTATGGGCTGACTCATAGAGATGCACGATGGCAGCTGCAGAAAACTGATACACACCTCTGTAATAACTGAAAAATGTACTAGCTTGCGCACCAAGAATTTTCAATTCTCTTAAGGACACGAGGCGAGGATCATGCTTCTCCTTCTTTGCGGTTTATTAAAGGTTAAACACAGCAGTCAATAAAAAACTACATTACCCATAAGTTTTATGGATGACATCATAACATCAGTACCAATCATGACACACCAAAGAATATATAATCTTGAGGAACCATAAATCTGCCTCTTTCTTTGCTCTGAGGTGAAAGTCTTAAGGGATATTTAAGAAAAGTTGTGCTGCACACAGTACTGCACCACTTTTCTTGCACCCCTTAGCGCTCACCTAGTGCCACCATGTGTGCGCCGTATTTAAGATACTGTGCACCATGGCGGTAGTTAGGGGACCAGCGTCAGACTTATTTACACTGGTCCGGCACTTTTCAGGATTAGCGTAAAAAATTCTGACGCTAATCATGCAAGGCACCCAGAGGCCCATTCTAAGCAAACGAAGCCTCCTTCTCTGAACAGGTGTTAAAAGTGCCGAAAAAAATGCACCATTTTTTGGCACTCCTAACGGGGGAATGCCCCCTTTGCATACCTTATGCCTGGCACAGACATAATGTAGCACAGTGGGTTACAGAGTGGCGCAATGCATACATTGCGCCACTTTGTAAATATGGTGCAGCGTTTATGGCCTATTTGGGCCACATCTGTGTCAAAAAAATGACGCAAATGTGGTGCAAGGATGTGCTAGGGGCTTTTAAACATGCCCCTTAATATCTAGAACTGTCTGAACAAAAACGCTTCCGACATCGGTCCCCAACGCTGGTTCAATGTTGTTTTACGGAAGTGACAGGTAAGCAGGCCCGAAGTGAGAGCCTGAAATCATTGTTGTCTCAACTACGCGGTCTTTTGATCAGAATCCGTGAAGAAAACAGAAATGACAGTGTTGTGACAATCTATCATGATCGAATCACATCATGCAATAACACTGAGTCATGTATATGCAAGATCATAAACATAGCAATGACAATCTTAACTATGTAACAAGATATTGTGTACAAATCATGATCATATCAATTAAAAATATATCCACTAACATAGCATATACCGACAGTGGCTAAGTACATCCTTCATAGGTAATTGGGTGGGATAATCAGAAAAATGGGGAGGGATAATCCTCGCCTCTGTGTCCTTAATAGAACTCAAAATTCTTTGCGCATAAGCTAGAAATGTTTTTATTCTATGTCAGGACCGGAGGCTTCAAATTATGCTTCTTTAAAGCTGGTGTAACACAATAACAGCTACATCTAAAATAGGTTTATAATAAGATGTTTTAAATGTAGAGTCTGTTGATCAGTCTGCTGCTCTCATTATGTCTTGTAATTGTGACCCTAGAGAAAATTATTTTGAGGCCATGACACCTCTTCTCGAATCAGCTCCAAATTTTGAAGTGTAATTTCCCGCTTCAGCCAGAATCCATCTCACCCAATGGGCTAGGGTAGCTGAAGTCAGCGGATGGAAAGGCTTCTGGAGAGAAATCAGGAGTTGACCCCCCTGGGGGGTGACGGCACTCCCTGGTTCTGGTCTTCATATTCTCTTAAGCACTTTAAAGCGTCCTCAGGAAAAGTAGGGTAAGTTACTTGCTATGAAAGAGTTTTTGTTCTTCTTGAGATGGAAAAAGTAACCCCATCTGGAGAATAGACTCTGTCCAAAATATCTTGGGCTCAACCCTCCTAAAGATACCAGGCAAAATAGTATGGTCAATTTTCCTGACAATTGTTCCTTCGACAAGTCGGAGTTACAGGGCCAACACTGCAGAAAATTAAGGATGATGTTAACATCCCATAAATGAGAATATTTTGGTTGAGAAGGATTAGCTAACCGAATACCTCTCATCACCCTACTTACCAAAGGGTGCTCCCCTTCTGGTTTCACATCTATAGAGACGTGTCCTGCAGAAATAGCTGAACAATGGTTATTGACTGAATAGTAGCTTAAGCCTTCAGATGCCATCTCTGCCAAAAAAGTTGATTATAGAGGCAATGGAGCCCCCCAAAGGATGCAGGTCTTGTGTGTTGCACCAACCCACCCATTTATGCCAGGCACAGGCATAGTGTTTATGAGTGGAGTCTAACCATGAAGCAGATATTAAAGAGAGAGATTGTTCCAAAAGGTTTGGCAGGAACCACTGCTGCCAGAAATGTGCTAATCCATGAGCTGCAGTTTGTTCTGGATGACAAGGGCATGGAATAGACCTGATGGATCTAACAATAGCTTGTGGATCGAGGAATCTGAACAGGAGAGTCTCTGGACATCTCCAAAAGTACTGGGAACCAGGGTGGTGCACTCCATAGCAGCGTGACCATGATCAGTTCTGCTCTCTGTAGCAGAGCTTGAGCTGCCACCCTCGGTATCATTATGAATGGGTAAAGGCATACAGAAGTGGCCCTGTACATTGTTGCAGAAAGGCATCTGTGGCTATGGCCATAGAGTCCCGTCTCCACAAGAAGAAGTGGTCCAGTTGGTGTGAGAGACAGGATGCAAATAGGTCTATGTGACATTGACCCCCATCTCTTCTGGAGGGCCTGGAATATTGAGTGATGGAGTTTCCATATTCTGATATCCCTGAGGTATATGGAGTTCCAATCTGCTATTGTATTGAGTTAGCCTGGCAGATATTCTGCTGTCACTGCTATCAGATTCTGGAGGCAGTATTGCCAGAAAGTCTTTGCCATCTCTGCTAAAGCTTGTGATTGTGTGCCCCCCTGTTTGTTGATGTAAGGGACTGCCGAAAAGCTGTACATGTGCAGTAGTACACAACAATTGGATTGCGGAGCTACGCTAAGGTCTTTATTGGAGAAGAGACTGCTAACAGTTCCAGGCAGTTGATGTGGAGTTGAGTCTCATCATGAGACCAGCGGCCGCCTGTGGAATCGTGCTGCACCTGGCGCCACAACCCCACCTGCTGGTGTCTGATTCCAGAATGACATCTGGTAGAGAGCAGAAGACGGCTCTGCTGTTTCAAGCTGGCTTGTGGTCTAGACACCACTGTAGTTTGCTGCGAATCTCTGGAGTGAGGTCTATAAGCTCTGCCTATGTTATATCTTTCTGGAGGTGATGGATCTTTAGGCGTATAAAACTGCTGTAGTGAAAAAGGGCCAGAAATATGGCTTGTATGGAAGACGCTAATAAGCCTACTACTCTGGCTACTAACCTGGGGGATTTCTTGCCTTTGCAGAGAGTGGAACGGATCTTCTTCTGGATTGAGTGTAACTTCAGGGCCGGAAGGGATAGAAGAGAAGTAGAAGAGTTGATCCAGAACCCTAGAAATTCCATCTGACAGGAAGGGGTCAGGTCAGATTTCTTTGTGTTGATCAGAAAGCCTAAATCCATGGAGCAACTGAATGGTCCAAACTAGGTGTTATGTGAGGGATTGGGCATATGGAGCCATGAAGAGGATCTTGTCTAAGTAGACGACCATCTAAACCCTTCTGGAGTGGAGCTTCTCCATCACTGGACGCATAACCGGGGTGAAGCACCAAGGGGTAGAGGAGAGCTGGAAGGGAAGAACTTTGAAGTGGAAACATTGTCTGTTCCATCTGAAATTTGAAATTTCCTGTGAATGGGAAATATCAGGATCGAGAGAAATGCACCCTTCAGGTCCAAACGGACCATCCAGTCGCCTCTCTGACAATGTCTCTGAGGAGGTAAATCCCCTCCATCTTGAAGTGAAGATAAAGAATTCAACTGTTGATTTTTTTTTAATTGATTACTAAGCATATTCCCCCTCCTTTCTTGTCTATGACAAAAAATATTGCTGCAAACCCCAGAGGGATCAGGCTGACATGGGCTGATCACATCTTTGCTCAACAATTGGTCTGCTTCTTGTTGAATAAAGGTGTGATCTAATAGGGAAAAATGGATCGGCTGAGGTAGGCTTATCTGTTGAGGATTACCAAAGAACTCTTGGTGAAAACCTGATACTGTCTCCAGTACCCACTGATCTGCGATTAACAAGGAACACATGTGTAGAAACAATCTGGTAATGCCACCTAGTATTACTGAAGAGTGTGGGATCAGGCTGACGTTGAGGGTTGGCGCTAGAGTTTTTGCTGCCCCGTAGACACTTCTAAATTGGCACGTCCTGTCTGTGCCCTGGCAGGGAAGAAGGTATCTCTGAGTGACATATATCCCTTGCCTGAAGTGGCGGAGCCTGAGTGAGGGCTGCATGTGGTGGAGCGGCCGGATAGATGCCTTCTATTTCTGCCGGTCATGGCAAAAATGCATTACTGAAACACTTTGTTCAATGAAATTGAGCCTTGTCAAGGGCCATGAATGTGTGGACAAACTTGCCCGTGTCTTTTACAAGAGTGTCCCCAAACAGGGGTCCCGGCTCTGCATTTGCCAGATCTGTCAACTTGGGGTTGATGCGCAGCAAGACTGATCACCTTCTCTCCATGGAAATTTTGCAATTTGTGTTGCCCAATATGCCACTTCCCATTGAACCCAGCCTGCTAAGGTTTCAGGGTCGATTGCGACACTGGACTCCTTTGTGGCTACTGCCAGATCTAAAATTTTGCATGGGGGCGTGTCAGGTCCAAAACTTTGTTCTGGCAGGATTTCCACGATCTATATATACCCTTCTTAGGGCCTTTGGAGGAGCACTTAATGAAGGTAGCTAGATCAGGGTCCAACTCTGGAGTCAGGGCAACCTTGCCAGATATATCAAGGTGGGGGCATTTGGACTGGAGGCAGTTCCTAACGTCTTTGTCCAGGGCCTTTCTAAATCGTGTTTGCGCGTACTCTGCAACTGCAGTCAGGGAAGTCTAGTCTGATGACCTGGGGTGGATGATTGCATCTGGATCAAAGGTGAGGACTGAATTAGGGTCTGGACCATTGCCTGTCGGCGTGGTCCTTGTAAGTCATCAGATGTATGGCGTTGTTGCTTCTGGAAATGCCAGATGTCGTCGTCTGAGTCTGACTAAGAGAGTGTGAGTCATCAGAGGCGCCATCTTGGGGAGAAAAAGAGAAGGCCTGGGTACTGCTGGAGGGCTGCGCCGAGTACCTTGGTTCGTGGCTATAGACTGGGACAGGCGTGCCATGGGAGCTGCATGGGGTCAGTAGGGGGAGGAGGTCATTCATCCATGTGGCAGAGAAGAGGTATGGGATTAGTCTGGCCACAGGGAGGGACCGTCAAGGCATACCTCTTCAGCTGCCTGGCAATGAGCTGGAGCGCTACTGCTAGGGCCCTGTTGACCGATTGGGCCATACTGAGGAAATAGTGAAAATGACTGGACTGTATAACCAAATCTGAAAATAGGCATACTGGGGTGTTAGTAATAGGTGGAACCCCCAGAGCTTTCAGGCCGTTTTGAGAGGCACAGGCAACTTCTTATAAAATTAATAGAAGGAAGTTTATTTCTCTTTTAAAATTCTCATCTCCCTCAGGAATTAACCTGTGGTAGCCAATTTTACAACTCAAGCACATGGGCGTATGGGGGACGCTGTGCTCTACTGCTTAATTGCCACAGCGGGAGCCTACTCTAGCCTGCTGAGTCTGGGCATGAATAAACAGCAAAGAAGGAGAAGCATAACCCGAAGCCTCCGGTCCTGACAAAGAATTCAGCCCACAATCAGCTGGCAGCTTCTGGCTCACGCCAATATGGTTCTCCGTAAAATTCAGCACGTGATCAGCTGAGATCTTCTGGCTGGCGCCGACACTTACTCACCATGTGCACAGCTCACAGGATAACGTGACACATCTGTTGGATGCAAGGTAGTGCCTCAGGAAACTTGCAAGCCACTACTTTCGAAATCCCCGAGAAGCGCTTAGGGGCTCACTCTAGTTAACTTCAAAATGAAGATTGTGCAACTTAAAATGAATAATTTAGCTTCCCTGTAACATCAAATCCATTACCACTGTGCTGTATCACCTACTGTTACAAGTAGATGCAGTGTGATGTAAGTTAACCAAGTTCTCCAGAAGCCGTTCCACTGGCGTGACACAGGCTATTATCTCCTAGGCTCGAACTACACCTCAGTCTGATGCCTGGCGCATCCCATCTTCATCATCAGAAAAAAGTGTTGTAATTAAAACTCGCTCTGAGTCTGTCTCCTTCTTATGTTTATTGGCAGAAGAACATCCTGTGTCCCTAAGGACTGACACCTTCACAATCAATCCCAACCGCCACAGACTCCATGACATCACCACCCAGAGCCCCAGTACATCACTTATTACATTTGCAACATTCTAACCCGTGCCTCACTGTAAATGGGAAGCCCACGTTAGAACAATGCCTTCAGAGGGAAGGCCTAAACACCAATTTAACTGTGTAGATATAGGCTTCACTCTACAATAGCAGGTTTATGTAAGATGAAATCTAAAATTTCACATCTTCACCTAGAAAAGTACTAGTAAAAAGATTCAAAATAAGTTTCTGCTTCGTTTTACAAATCTATCCTAACGGAGAAAACAGATGTTTAATATATTCAGTGGAACATTAACTTTTTAAAGATGTACTGTTTGCTTTCTGTGCCAGCTCTTGGTTAGAGTCAATTTTACCACTCATCTCATCTCCAGAGACCCAACATTTTTTCTTGGCTGCATTTAATAAAGCTGGTATGTAAAGGACCATAGCCTGGTCTCTGGCCCATGAAGGCAGGAGTGCAGTCAACAACTGGCTACTGAGCGCCTGTGACCCATCTTGGATGGAAAGGGAAACATGGACAGCTGGCAGAACAAGCAACAGCCTCTAAACTACCTCATTTGATTTGCAGATGCCAAAGAAGACTATCTGAAACTGCGGTCATTCATTTCCATGACCCCCTACACTCCCTGGCTCCAGTCCTAGAAAGGGCAAAACTGGTTCTTGGCCCTCACCAAGAGAAAATACCTCATCTAAATAAGAGAATGTTTAAGAAGATCCCTGATGGAAGAAGGGATTATGCATTTAGGATTTAGTGTTTCCCCGGGATTTTTCTATAGTAAAGCAAAGACAAGTCTACAAAACGAGGTGCACACAGGGAGAGTGAAGAGTAGGAGGAATTCTCTAATCATTGGTTGGTGTCCAGGAGAAGGCTAACACTGCATGTCAACATGTTGAACCTGGGAATACTACGTCTGAAGGAGAAGGTCCCGCTGGAAGAAAGATGATTCAAGGGTGCTTGGATCCTGCTGACAACCATGAACTGGAAATGCCCGTCGAGTGTTAGATAGCTGACCTCCTGCTGCCTACCTTAGGGATACAAAAAACAGAAGAATACGAGTTTCTAAGAAGGTCCAGCTGTCAGACATAGAGGTGAATGTTTAGGCTAGTTTACAAGGTAAGTGCAATAAGCACTCTTAACTCCTACCTTAACATGGATTATCAGATTCTACTCATCGAAAGTCTACAAGGGAAGAAAGGTGCTGTATCGGACCTGGTGAACAAACTGTGAATAATTCAGAGACTTGTACACTACCTCTGAATTCAAAAGAAAGCCAGGTACCAAGTACTGGGTGGATGTGTTCAAAAGAAACTGTTAGTTCCAGTAATGCGGTTTGGTTCTAGGCATGGTGTTGCATTGCAAAAGATGTTCTGTAGAAGATGCTCTAACTTCCTGATCGTTACTTTCCAACAGTTCAAGTGAGTTTTTTTACAGTCAGGAAGCTGTAGTTTCTGTTATTCGTAATTCCCTGGAACCCAGAGAACCTGTACTGGTCGAGGTTTGGAGGTTTACACTCACTGCGACCTTTTTAGTACTCAGAATATTTGATTTTTGTTTTTCTAATAAGCTTTATATCGACTTTTGAACAAGTCATAAAAGCATCACATAATTTTTTTTATGAAAAATGAGTTAATCAAACTGAATGTGATAAAACGTCACATGATTAAGAACATGACAATAAATACAAAGAGTTAAAATACAATAAAATTAAAATGACAAAATTCACCTAGTACCTTTCTATAGGCCTTACTACAATTAAAGTGCATAGTAATTAATTCAAGACCACCACTGTTCCTCAGTTTTACGGCAGATTTCAAGAACGAAACCACGTTAGAAAGAATTCCTTCAGGTAGCATTTGTAGATACCTTAGCGCAGGAAGTACATGACTGAAATTCACCTGCTTCAATATCGGGTAAAGGTAGCCCTTACGTGGGACAGCATAATGCCTACAAAACATAACATGTAGGGCATCCTGCAGAGACAAGTTGTCGCACCTGCAGGGCTTCTCTATGCGACCCAGGCCGCTGGTGCCAGGAGATGCAACTAAGAGTCAACAGCAGACGTTTTCGAACAGCTAAATTAGCGAAAACTAAAGTCTGTTCATATTGCTTGGAGGTTTCAAGATCACATATCCTTCAATGGTTTAAATACGTTTCCCAGGATGCATGTGAAGTACTATGTATTAGGAGTCTGCCAAAAGGACTTCATTTATTTGATAATTCTAAAAAAGAGCAAAAGACATTTGTTTGAAGCAAGTTGAAGGTGGTCCAAACTAACAAAACGATTATTGGGAGTTCAGCTGTGCATGGTTTAATTATTAGACTTTGAGACTATGCAATATATTCTTTGGAGAGAGGAAGAATTCATACTTTGTATTCTGATTAAGCACGTGTTAAAGAAGACACTAGGTAAATAGGTCAAGTTGAGAAAGCACATTATATCAGACTACAGGGAAACAACATTTATGCATATTAACCCCGACATTGTCTTGCAGTTGTCGGCCAAAACTTTGCAAGCGAAAAATAGCCAAGAATGTTATTTAATAACTAAAGATGTGTAAATGTGATAGAGAAAAGATAATAGTGTTCATACATATTATGGTTAATTCTTATATATCATATTCCTATACGTGCAGTAGAACAGCGCTATTTCTCCTACCAGACATTTTTTCTCTCAGTCCCATTGTGCTTTCCCCTTGAGTTCTCTCGCACTTTCTATGTAAATTTTGGCTCTAAAGGAGCTCGTGAGGATGAGGTGAGAATTAGGTTAATTGAACTTAGGGCCCCTGCAGTGGAGTTAAGAGGCACCATTTCTGTATTGTGACACCAAATGGCCACTAAGGATTGAACCCTTAAGGAGTTTTCCTATCAGCGGCAGAAATGTGGGAATTATCCATTTTTACATCTCCAAAGGACTGGGACAATTGCTGAAGTTTGCACAGTGAGGTGACACCTAATACTGGCAAGACAACGGATTCTTCCTTCAGGGAGCTTTTTCCACACTGGAAACAGGTTCAATCGGACCATTGAAAAGGTATCTAGTCTTATGGAGCCCTGCCCATCTACAACGTCCAGCTTTGCACCACAGTCTGAGAAGCAGAAAAGTGAGAGTCAGAACGTAAAATGTTGGACCAGATCGAGGCTGCAAAACTATTCTAGCAGCAAAGGTACCCTGAAATCCAGCTTTCTCTTGTTATGAAATTTTGGCACCAAAACCAGTGGCTTCCGTGGCAGCTTGACAACAATGTATCCACCTTTGAAGCACCCTCTACGGCTTCTCCCTTGTATCTTGCCCTAACATTAAAAAGATAGACTGCGTGAAAAGTTAAAATTCTTGCCAAGATTACTGACTTGGTGTATCTGACCTATGTTTTTGATTGAGGTCATCCTAAAAATATGCCTAGGTCACTTACAAACTGACATTTTCAGCGGAGTCTTAATTTGTCCAGGTGTTTTATCACAAAACTTTAAATATTCATGTGTGTGCTTCACCTTATCTCATTTGAATAATTTTTATGCTTTTGGCATATTACAAATTTCTTTTTTTTTGTAAATTGGTATGGCAATTTTATTGTGTTGCTTTATTGAATTAACATTTTTGATACTTCACTGACTTAGCATGCATTTCTCTGGAGAATTGCTTGTTCTTTATGCTGCTACCTATCAATGGTTAGCAGACTTCACTGAGTTTTGTGTTGAGATATAACCATAGTGTGTTCATTGAGGTGGTAAGGGTTTCCCCTTCCTGAATTAACAACCCACTTCATGACAACACTTTGGAGAATTTCCCATAGAGTGGTTTGGGCATGATGACTTATACTGCCTAAATAAGTCTTAGGCAAGGAAAATAATATAAAGTCACCATGCTAAACTGTGATCTGGTTCACATATTAGGCGTTGGAGTAATTTAGCTGCAAGGTGTCATTTATCATTGCTGCTGTTCTGCATTCATAAGTGTCACGCAGAGTAGGATCAATGTCAGTGGTGAAGATTCATAAAGCTCTAATGGTATACAGAGACAGTTATGATGCCTTTTCCAGAGAAATCTGCACTCCTAAAGTTATGTATCTATAAGTGATGTAACAGATATAGGAAAGTGCAGACAATAATCACATCTATCCATGATGGGTACAGTAAGGGACGACTTCACATGGAAATGTTTTTTGCATGTAACTAGGGGAAAGTCCTAAAAAGATAGTTGTGAAAGGCGAGTTATTTCAAAGACTTTACACATATGGAAAATAATGTAACCTATGTCCTTTGTAGATTGTAACTGTAATTAAATTTGTATAGTGCTTAATGCTGCCCCTGATGAGGCGTTGAACACTTTACAGTGAGTAGCACACTACTCCAAAACCTAAGGTTAGAGATTAATCTAGTAGTTATTATTGGTTATTGTGCTAAGTCAAGTGCTCTCAAGAAAGAAGTGCACACATATACTCTGGTTAATTTGTGATAGAATTATATTAAAACCAGTTAAGTGTGCTAATTTGTGGGGGTTATATGGTTTCAGGTGAATAGTTGATGTGATAGCTAGGCTGGGAGGATAGGTAATTTTAGGTTACAGGGATAGAGTTTTAAAGAGAAGAGGTTGTGATCTATGAAATGAGTTATCAGCCAATTGCTGAATTACCCTAAGAAGGTTTAAGGCAGACAGGCAGGAAACTGTGAAGAAACGAAATTCAAAAACAGAAGGCATGCTGAGGATGGAAAGTAAGGGTCTCTCTGAAGAACAAAAGGAGAGGAAGAAAGTGAAAGAAAGCCAAGGTCAATTTTTCATGCAGGTTTCATGACTAGAGCCCAAACTGCTGGACAGAATTACACCAAATAGTTGGAAATGTAGCTTTTGGCCCAGAAGGTATGCTTTTTGTTATTTGGTGTAAATCCGTTCAGTAATTTTTGGGATATTAAAGGAAATCCAAAGTTGCATATCTGGGCAGAGCCTAAGCACAGATCTCATGGTGACATCTGATTGGCTGTCAGCACTGAAAAAGGAAATGTTGGCAGCCATCTTGAGCCCAATCTACATAATAGCGCCCAATTGAAATGCATTGTAGTGAATGGCAGATTTTGAGAGTTACAAAAGGAGAATGTATAAAGTGTGATAAAAACATTTTGTACAAAATAAATCATTTGTTGATGGTACCACATTATTTTTAGGAATTGTGGTGTGTTCTAAGGTGATTTTACCCTTCTGGGATTTCATAAATCATGTTTGAGTGAAAACTGTTTTCTCATGATTTTTCCATAGAGGTGATGGAAGGAGCTCCAGAACCTAAAATCGGAGCATATTTCTTGTAAATTCACACATCTTTCTCAGCCATTTGAGAATGAAGCCTGACATTCTCAGTAAAACATGTACTTTCAACAGAAGGAGCCTGCTAGTTGATTCCCTTGTGTCCTACTGCAGAAGTCTAAAGAACAACTAGAGAGCTAACAGTCTTACTTATGACAAACGTCATAAGCACACCTGAAACCATCTTGATTGAATCAAACTGGTAAAACTTAAAACATTTAATGAACAAAATGAGGGGGCTCATTTTGACATAGAAATTATGGTTAGTGCTGTTGAAAGAAAAATGAGGACATGTTTTAAGTGAGTTCTCAAATATATTTCTCTTCTATTTCATTAAAATATTCTGACATGAGGACCGAAACATGCAATTTCAACACCAGCAGCTGACTGCCAGTTAGGTCCCTGGCAATCAGCAGCTTACAGTGCTCTTATGAGAAACTAGAATGCTAAGATTCAAGAATTTATGCCAAACTTGTGGCGCATCTAAACCCATTTTGATGGAATCGAAGTTGAAAATTGAAACCATTTTCTACTGAGTATACTGCAGTAAATAAGGAGATATAGATTTCCTTAATAATTTATGAAAGACATTTATAATTTTACTAAAGACACGGAGGCAAGTACCATGCTTTCTAATCTTGCTTTAAATTGAATAGCAGAAGTCAAGATAACAGAAGTAAACTACAAGTCCCATTCGACTTTCAGGAGCTGACCAGGACCTTGCGCTGAGTCAAGTCGATGGTGTTGCATCGCAAGCTGGCCTGAAGAGTAGCGTCCCCCGATGACAAGAGAAAAGACAAGACAAAAAAACTCCAGAAGTATTTCTAAGTGTGAAGGTAAAGCTTTGACGGAGGCCTCCCGCTCAGTGTATCCAGGCGGGGCTCCATCATGGTCGGCCTCAACTTTTGACTTTCCCTAGGTCAAGGACGACCAGGTGTCCCCAGTGGCGCTTTTTGATTTTAGGTGCTGGAAAGCATTTTTTTTTACATTTAGGGCCAGATGTAGCAAAGAGATTGCACCTTGCAAATAGCGAAAATCGCCGTTTGCGAGGCGCAAATGCCTCTTTGCTATGCAGAAATGCATCTTGCGAGTCGGATCCGACTCGCAAAATGCATTTCCGACTCGCAAATAGGAAGGGGTGTTCCCTTCCTATTTGCGACTCGCAATGCAATTCATGGAATCGCAGTAACCATCCACTTGAAGTGGATGGTAACCTAGTCGCAAACGGGAAGGGGTCCCCATGGGACCCCTTCCCCTTTGTGACTGGAAAAAAAAATATTTTTTCAGAGCAGGCAGTGGTCCTACCTGCCCTGAAAAAACCCGAAACTAAAGGTTTCATTTTTTTTTTCAAAGTGCAGCTCGTTTTCCTTTAAGAGAAATGGGCTGCACTTAGAAAAAAAAACTGCTTTATTAAAAAGCAGTCACGGATATGGTGGTCTGCTGTCTCCAGCAGGCCACCATCCCCGTGAGTGCCCCTACTCGCAATGGGGTTGCAAACTGCGTCCCACCTCATTAATATTAATGAGGTGGGTCTTAGCGACCCCATTGCGAGTTGCAGAAGGTGTCTGAGACACCTTTCTGCATTCCAAATTGCAACTTGCAAGTCGCAATTTGGATTTTTGGTACATCTGGCCCTAAATCTTTTAAAATTCAGATCTCCAGTTCCCTACATTGGATGTTTGTTGTTCTAGTGTCATTTTAAAGATAAAAGTATTTCCTATTTTTATTAATTAATGTTGGATTTTTATTGTGTGATCTTTTTCACTTATTTGCTGTTTTGTTGATACTAAGGGGCATATTTATACTCTGTTTGCGCTTGTTAGAAATGGAGTCTTTGGTTGGCAGTCAGGTTACCCCTGTCCAAGCAAGGACCCTTACTATAGTCAGGGTAAAAGAGAATCACCCTCCGCTAACCCCTGCTTACCCCCTTGGTAGCTTGGCACGAGCAGTAGGCTAAACTTCAGAGTGCTAGGTGTAAAGTATTTGTACTAACACACAAAGTAACTTAATGAAATCACTACAAAATGACACAACACAGGTTTAGAAAAATAGGAAATATTTATCTAAATAAAACAAGACAAAAATCCACAATATACAAGTCAAGTTATCAATTAAAAAGCAAAAAGAGTCTTCATATAGTTTTAAACCCACACTAACACGGTTAGCTTGAAAATGAACATTGGGTGCGTCAAAAATAACCCTGCACGGGGGAATGGGCGTAAAAAAGGTTTCTCCTTTTGTCGGGTCGGGCGCACCGTTTTTTCTCTCCGCAGGATAGTGATGTGTCGATCCGGTCAGTACTCTGGGGTCCGGGCAGGCCTTGCGTTGTTTTTATACGTCCATCGGTTTTTGCTTTGGAAATCCAGCCGCATGATGATCCGAAAACCACGCAGCACGGGTTGCGATCTCACCAGCCTCCGTCAGTGATGCTGTGTGTCATTTCTCCAGTCCCGGGCGTCGATCTTCGGGTTGCATTGAAGGCGAGCGCCGATTTTCAGCCGCGAAGCTGGTGGCGCGTCGATTTTTCACCCACAGATTAGAGTTGTGCCAATCTTTTCCTCGCACGGCATTCTGTGCGTGGATTTCTTCTTCTTAGGCTGCCAGCTTCTCCTTTCAGGGTCCCAGGAACTGGATGGGCACCACCTGGCAGAGAAGGAGTCTCTCCAGAGACTCCAGGTGCTGGCAGAGAGAAGTCTTTGCTGTTCATGAGACTTCAAACAACAGGCGGCAAGCTCTAAATCAAGCCCTTGGAGAGTTCTTCACTAGAAGGAAGGCAACACAAAGTCCAGTCTTTGTCGTCTAGCTCAGACAGAAGCAGCAACTGCAGGATAGCTCCACAAAGCACAGTCACAGGTAGGGAAGCTCTTCTTCCTCAGCTCTTCTACAGGCAGAGGTTCCTCTTGGTTTCCAGAAGTGTTCTAAAGTCTGTGGTTTTGGGTCCCATCTTATACCCATTTCCCCTTTGAAGTAGGCCTACTTCAAAGCAAAGCCTCTCTTGATTGTGAAATCCTACCTTGCCCAGGCCAGGCCCCAGACACTCACCAGGGGGTTGGAGACACATTGGCCTATTTTTGAAAGGCCCATCTGCTCCTAAGGGGGGCAGAGAGCCCACCAGAGACCAGGGAAGATTTTCTTTTTTTTAAAAAGAGGTTGGGGTATGGCTATACCCCCACCCCAAATAAATGGGGCCAGTGAGCAGATGGGGCAATTACCTCTGATCCACTCCCCAGGGGGGAAGAAAGCCTACTAAATGCCAGGGAATTGAAAAAAAAAAATAGTGGGGTGATGGCTACCAACCAGTATGGGCATGGTTATGCCCCCACCCCAACTTAAGTGGGTAGCAGTCTTCCAGCTCTCCAACGCACATTAAAACATCTTATCCTGCGGCAAGAGGACATTTGATTATTTTGGGTTTTGGTTTTACATTTAGGCCATGAGAGCTTGTCTAACTCTCAAAATCATCCCACTTGGAATGGTGAGGGCTGCACTTTTTGGACTTTGGGACGCTGCCATGTAGAAAAATCCACAAGACCTAGACACATCTGAAAGCTAAACATCTGGGTGAGTCCAGGGTGGTGTGCTTCATATGCACCCCGCTCCATTTTCTTACCCACAGTGCCCTGCTAACCTCCAACTTTGCTGGAAATCACACATTTTCCCCACATTTTTGTGATGAAACCTGGAATCTGCAGGAATCCGCAAAATTCCTACCTCCCAGCATTGTCGCATCTATAATAATACCAATTCTGCCCCACTTGTCAGCCTTAAATTTTTTTTTTTCAAACTGTCCTTTTGGACCTGCTTTGATTTCCCCCTCAATTTTGGGATCTTTTTGGCTCGTCCCTGTCACAGGCACTTGGCCCACCTACACAAGTGAGGTATCATTTTTACTGGGAGAATGAGGGGAACATTGGGTGGTAGGAAATGTGTCCCGGTGCGGTGATCCACATAGAAATGTGGGAAAAATGTGATTTGTTAAGCTAAATTTGAGGTTTGTTGAGGATTCTGGGTAGGAAAACACTGGGGGATCCACGCACACCACACCTTCCTGGACTCCCTCGGATGTCTAGTTTTCAGAAATGTTTGGGTTTTGTAGGTTTCCCTATATGTGGCTGCTGAGCTCAGGACCAAAAACTCAGGTGCCCCCCCTGCAAAAATAGGTAGTTTTTTATTTGATAATTTTGACATGTCCACATAGTGTTTTGGGGCATTTTCTTTCGTGGGCACTTGGCCTACCCACACAAGTGAGGTACGACTTTTATCGGGAGACTTGGGGGAATGCTGGGTGGAAGGAAATGTGTGGCTCCTCTTAGATTCTAGAAGTTTCTATCACCGAAATGTGGGGAAAAAGTGTTTTTTACCAAATGTTGAGGTTTGCAAAGGATTCTGGGTAACAGAACCTGGTGAGAACCCCACAAGTCACACCATCTTGTATTCCCCAGGTGTCTAGTTTCCAAACATGCACAGGTTTGGCAGGTTCCCTAGGTGACGGCTGAGCTAGAGGCCAAAGTCCACAGCTAGGCACTATGCAAAAAACTGCTGTTTTCTTTGAGAAAATGTGATGTGTCTACGTTGTGTTTTGGGGCATTTCCTGTCGCTGGCTCTAGGTCTGCCCACATAAGTGAGGTACCATTTTTATTGGGAGGCTTGGGGGAACGCTCTGTGGAAGGACATTTGTGGCTCCTCTCAGATTCCAGAACTTTCTGTTACTGAAATGTGAAAAAAAAAGTGTTTTTTTGGCCAAATTTTGAGGTTTGCAACGGATTCTAGGTAACAGAACCTGGTGAGAGCCCCACAAGTCCCCCCATCCTACATTCCCCTAGGTGTCTAGTTTTAAAAAATGCACAGGTTTGGTGAGTTTCCCTAGGTGCTGGCTGAACTACAGGCTAAAATCCACAGCTAGGTACTTTGCAAAAAAAATGTCAGATTTCAATATAAAAATGTGATGTGTTCATGTTGCGTTTCCTGTTGCAGGCACTAGGCCTACCCACACAAGTGAGGTACCATTTTTATTGGGAGACTTGAGGGAACAGAGAATCAAAGAACAAGTGTTATTGCCCCTTGTCTTTCTCTACATTTTTTCCTTCCAAATGTACGACAGTGTGTAAAAAAGACGTCTATTTTAGAAATGTACTCTAATTCACATGCTAATATGGGGACACGCAAAATTCAGAGATATGCAAATAACCACTGCTTCTCAACACCTTATCTTGTGCCCATTTTGGAAATGCAAAATTTTCCTTGATACCTAGTTTTCACTCTTTATATTTCAGCAAATCGATTACTGTATACCCGGTATACAATGAAAACCCATTGCATGGTGATGCTCATTTATTGGCTCTGGCTACCCAGTGTTCTTATTAAACCTACAAGCTCTATATATCCCCACAACCAAAAGACTCCTACAGATGTAACGGTGTATTGCTTTTAAAATCCTGACATCACAGGAAAAAGTTACAGAGTAAAACATGGAGAAAAATGGCAATTTTTTTCATCTCAATTTCAATTTTTTTTTTATTTCAGCCGTTATTTTCTGTATGGAAACCTCATAGGATCTACAAATGACCTCTTGCTGAATTCAGAATTTTGTCTACTTTTCAGATATGTTTATCTTTCTTTGAACGAACCATTGGTTTCATGCCCATTTCAGTCACTAACAGGAAGGAGGCTAACAGCACAAAATATAGTAAAAATGGGGTATGTCCCAGTGAAATGCCAAAATTGTGTTGAAAAATGTGGTTTTCTGATTCAAGTCTGCCTGTTCCTGAAAGATGAGAAGATGGTGATTTTAGCACCGCAATCTCTTTGATGATGCCATTTTCAGGGAAAAAACCATAAGCCCTCTTCTGCAGCCCTTTTTTCCCATTTAAAAAATGTTTGCAGTATTTTGGCTAGTTTCTTGGTCTCCTCTAGGGAAACCCACAAACTCTGGGTACCTCTAGAATCCCTAGGATGTTAAAAAAAAAGGACCGAAATTTGCAGTGGAGCTTATGTGGACAAAAAGTTATGAGGGCCTACGTGAGAACTGTCCCAAATAGCCAGAAAAAAGGCCTGGCACCTGAAGGGGGAAAGGCCTGGCAGCGAAGGGGTTAAATAAGGTTCTCACTGGCTAATGTGGAAGTAAAATGAGTTGGTTCTGGGTAAGGATTGTTGTGCTGTGCAACATGTAAGGAATGGTGCTCCTCATTTACGAGGCCATAGTGCCACCGGACGATCAATTTTAGTGACGGTCCAGTGGCGCTGTGCCAATTTCCATATTTACAAGGTAGCCACTTTGCATGACTTAATGCTGCCTTGCAAATATGGCCCCCCCAACGCAGTTTTCTGTGGAAGTGGGGCATGCAATTGGTATTGCTGTGGCCGTTTATTTCCAACACTCATTGCATTTTGACGCTACCCCAGATTTACAAGGATTCGTAAACCTGAGGCAGAGACAAAAACTAATGCTACCACAGGTGTGGCATTAGCATGATGTTACGAGGAGAAATACTTTTACCTCTCCTTGTTTTTCCTTTCCCTATGTGTGCTGCCTTCAGCACTGGGTGTGCCACCCACTTAAGTAGCCCCTTTACCTTATCTCAGGCCTGCCACTGCAAGGCCTGTGGGTGCAATTTCACTGTCACCTTGACTTGGCATTTAAAAGTACTTGCCAAGCCTAAACCTCCCCTTTCTCCACATATAAGTCACCTCTAATGTGTGCCCTAGGTAACCCCTAGAGCAGGGTGCTGTGTGGGGGGGTCATTCCTACCCTGGTCCGAGACCGCCAGGGTAGGGGACGGCGGATGCACCGCCAACAGGCTGGCGGTGCATCCAAGGGCATTCTGACCGCGGCGGTACAGCCGCGGTCAGAAACGGAAAACCGGCGGTGTCCCGCCGGTTTTCCGCTGCCCTATGGAATCCTCCATGGCGGCGCTGCAGGCAGTGCCGCCATGGGGATTCCGACCCCCTTACCGCCAGCCTGGTTCTGGCGGTTCTGACCGCCAGAACCTGGCTGGCGGTAACGGGTGTCTTGGGGCCCCCTAACAGGGCCCCACAAAGAATTTCAGTGTCTGCTATGCAGACACTGAAAATCGCGACGGGTGCAACTGCACCCGTCGCACCCTTTCCACTCCGCCGGCTCCATTCGGAACCGGCATCCTCTTGGAAGGGGGTTTCCCGCTGGGCGGGCGGGCGGCCTTCTGGCGGTCGCCTGCCGGCCCAGCGGGAAACTCAGAATGACCGCCGCGGTCTTTCGACCGTAGTACGGTCTTCTGGCGGTTCCCGCTTGGCGTCCGCCAAGATAGGAATCACCCCCTTTGTTTGCTTTTTAAGACACTTTATATCACTTTTCAGTGATATCTCTACATATTCACATTGCAACTTTATTCGTTTTGACCTACAATTATCCTGATAAATATTATATATTTTTCTAAACACTGTGTGGTGTATTTTTGTGGTGCTATATGGTGGTATTGTATGATTTATTGCACAAATACTTTACACATTGCCTTCTAAGTTAAGCCTGACTGCTCGTGCCAAGCTACCAGAGGGTGGGCACAGGCTAATTTTGGATTGTGTGTGACTTACCCTGACTAGAGTGAGGGTTCTTGCTTGGACAGAGGGTAACCTGACTGCCAACCAAAAACCCCATTTCTAACAGGGTGCACAAGATTTTCTGTATAAAATTTTATAAAGAGTGTAGTATGCAGTTATCGCTCATATCTGTATATAGATTTTGCGAGAGCAGTAGTGGCTCTCCAGTCACAGGTCAGCTTCCATTTCCATCACTACTCAGATTAATAGATTTTTTTTTTGGCCACGTTTGATTCATTTCAAGGAAACAATCGAAATAATTGATTTCCACCTAAATTCGACTTGGAAACGTAGGTGTCGATTGGGCAAGAGAAGTTACAGATGTCACGAAAGTTTCCGAAAGGGATAATTTTTTCAAAGATTGTGATAAACGTTGCACATGAACAACCACCCTCACACTTCACACCGGGATGGCGCAGGGGGATGCTTTTTCCAGTAAAACAAAACATTTTTCAGTCTTAGGGTTCACCTTTTGGACACTTTCCTACTTATGAGTGCTGACAAATGCAGAAACCTACAGACAGGGCTCTGTCTGAAAAACACGAGTTCAAAAAATGTATAGGGTAAAGGCATTCCGGGCAGAGACTGATAACGCGTCCAGCCCTTATAAATTTCCTGTACCTGAACACGTTGGAGGTCGGTGAACCTTTTAGCCGAGTCGGGCTCTCCTCATCCTAGAATAGTCGGGTCACTTAGATCAATAATCAATAACTATTGTAATCAGTACTCAATACTCAATTAATAAATCAAAATAACACATCAGAAATCAATAACAGTTGGTATTTCGGCGCACCATGACCTTTCAGTCATGAATAACCACACCAGTTTATTAAAAGTTAATTAATTTATTTCCCTATATTAACAAAGCTAGCACAATGTATATAAGTCTCAAAACCAAATGATATATGTATAAGAACATTACTAGCTGTCCATAACGGCGGAAGAAGCGCAATCTACGCAAAATCTGAATTATGATACATTCAGATATGGCAATGCAAATCACTAATATGAGTAACTGTATTTGACTAATTTCATACATTGGTCAGCATAGCAAGATTTCAAATTAGCACGGTGCATCGAATGAATACCTCGACTAACTTCTAATTAGCATTGGCATGCAAAACAATTTTAGTCAACACAAATTTGGAAAACTTCCAGCTTGGTCCCTATAAAAATAGCAGTGGGTACCTAGAAGGAAAAACACAATGCATAATACAATTATCCTTTCACAATTTTATTACTTCGTTATTGAAGTGACTTCCCCTATCTGATTCTAAGGAGATCGGGAATCCGAAACGTGGTATTAGCTCTCTCAAGAGTAGTTTTGCAACTATGAGACTTTCATTTCTGGGTGTAGGGTATGCTTCAATCCAGTGACTAAAAATGCACACAACCACCAACACATACTTCAAGCCTCCATGCACAGGCATCTCAATAAAGTCCATTTGCATCCTGCTGAAGGGACCCCCTGCTCTTCCAATGTGGCTCAAATTTACTACGGTTCCCTTCCCTGCGTTCATCTGTTGGCAAATGACGCAACGATGGCAAACTGCTTCAGCAACTTGGCGGAATTTGGGGTTAAACCAATCAGTTTTAAATAGTCTAACCATGGCATCCCTTCCAAGATGGGCTTGTCCATGGTAGAATCTGGCTAACTGTGTCAAAAGACTGTTTGGCAGAACAAATTTCCCTTCACTTGAAACCCATAATTCATCTAGTCTCTTTACACATTGCGATTTGGTCCATGAGAGTTTCTCATCTTCACTGACATCATTCTGTAAGGATTTCAATTCATTCATTGTATCTACAACCTTTAGAGCGAAGATTTCGCTTGGTTCAAGTTCTGGCTCATTTATCAAGTTCCATTCATCTCTGAGCAATATACAGTTCAATGCGCAAAACCTTGCGACTTGATCCGCATATCCATTCCCTAGAGAAACATAGTCTTGTGATTTCGAGTGTGCACTGCATTTTACCACTGCTACTTCTCCTGGTAACTGGATAGCATGCAACAATTCTCTTGTTCTTTCACCATTTTTCACTGGTGATCCTGAAGAGGTCATGAAGCCTCTCTGTGACCACAACTGTCCAAAGTCATGCACTATTCCAAATCTGTACTGGCTGTCAGTGTAAATGGTGACTTTCATTAATGCAGAAAGTTGGCAAGCCCTAGTAAGGGCTACCAATTCCGCTACTTGTGCAGAGTAAACTCCTTGAAGCCAAGATGCTTCCAGAACACCTGTTACTGTACACACAGCATATCCTGCTTTCAATATTCCCAGTGCATCTCTTAAACATGAACCATCAACAAAAATAACTTGATCATTTTCTTCCAATCGGGTATCTTGATATCAGGTCTTGGTTTTGTGCAAAATTCAGTCACCTGAAGACAGTCATGCTCAATGTCTTCAGCATTCTCAATTTCGGCATTTTCACTGGGAAACAAGGTTGCTGGATTCAACGTAGTGCACCGTTTCAGCTGCACATTAGGTGATCCCAGAATTATTGTTTCATACCTTGTGAGTCTAGCACCAGTCATGTGCTGTGTTCGGGAACGTGTCAAAAGTATCTCGACTGAGTGAGGGACCATGACTGTTAAAGGGTGTCCCTTCACTATTCCTTCACTCTGGGTTAAGCTGATACCAACTGCAGCTACGGCACGCAAGCACCCTTGTAGTGCTGCTGCGACCGGATCCAAAGTAGCTGAAAAATATGTTACTGGTCTGTTTACTCCAACATGGGCTTGAGTCAAGGCAGACAAGGAACATGCATCACGTTCATGACAAAACAATGTAAAAGGCTTTGTGTAATCAGGCATACCTAAAGCTGGAGCCCTGCACATGCACTCCTTCAATTCAATAAAAGCATCCATCTCATCTCCTTTCAGCTCTATTTCATCCAGCGCATCTTTCTGGGTCAGTTTCAGTAAAGGTTTTGCTAGAGTTGAGAAATTGGGAATCCATTGGCGACTATAGCTTACCATTCCCAAAACCTTTCTCACCTCTCTTCTCGTCTTTGGGGGACTCATTTGAAGTACACTTGTTATTCTTTCTTTCATAATTCTTCGCGACCCTTTCTCTATTTGGTGACCCACATTTTTCACCTTCTTCTGGCAGAACTGTAATTTTGAAGGGGACACCTTGTGTCCGTTCCTTCCCAAATGGTTCAATAGGGGAATGGTGTCTGCTGTACAGTCACTTTCTGTCTTGGATGCGATCAGCAAATCGTCAATGTACTGTATTAGGGTTGACTCGAATGGTAACTCCAACGATTCCAAATCTTTCTTTAGAATCTGATTGAAAATTGATGGTGACTCCGAAAACCCTTGAGGAATTCGACACCAACTGTAGACTCTGTCTAGGAATTTGAAACAAAAGAGAAATTGGCTGTCCTCATGAAGAGGCACAGAGAAGAATGCTTGTGACAAGTCGATGACTGAGAACCACTCAGCATCACAGGGAACTTGAAACATTATCACAGCTGGATTTGGTACTGCAGGACAACATTTAACTATTATGTCATTTATTTTCCTCAAATCCTGAACAATCCGGACCTTTCCAGTCGGTTTTATTAGTCCCATGATTGGTGAATTACATGGACTGCTTAATACTTCTTTCAGTACTCCCTGTTTTACAAACTCATCAATGAGTTGGGCGACCTTCATGAGGGTGTCTTGCGCCATATGATACTGTGGGGTCTGGAGAAAGGTTTAATTGGGTTTACAGTCACTTTCACTGGTTCTACTCCTTTGACCAATCCTACTTCTTTCCCTGTCATATCCCACACTTCCTTTCCGACTGTTTCCTGTAACTCAGCAGGAATATCTGCTTCAGTGAGCATTGGATAAAGAGTAATCAGGGGATACTCTTCATCGACAGTTTCCACTTTGTCCCCTCCTACACTGTCCTCTTCTTCCCCATCACTGTTTGTCTGAATTTTAATTCCATCGTTTGAACGCATAATCCAACATCCCAATTTGCACAATAAGTCTCTTCCCAATAATGATATCAGGCTTGAGTCACACACCACAAATTTATGTGACCCTTGATAGTTACCAATTCTGACATGCACTGGATCTGTGATTGGATTCGTCAGGTACCTATTTGCTATTTCCACTACTTGAACTGTTCTCCCTGAAAGTGGCAAATTTGGTACTTCAATGCTCCTAACAGTGGAGCGTGGAGCTCCTGTGTCAACCAAGAATGAAATGCAATGACCCATAACTCTTCCCTCTACATACAGACCCTTTTGATCAACTTCCAAAGATGCTGCAAGCATACAATTTCCCTCCTCATCTGAACTTTCACTCTCCCATGCATCGTTTATTCCATTCTCCCTGTGTAATGGGAATTGGTGTACTGTGTCATTTTGGTTCATTCCTTGACCCATGACCTGTTGAGGAAGCATTGCTTGTTGCTGATTCATTGGTGCTAAGGGTGTTTGCATTTGCTGATTAGGTACCATAGGAAACTGCTGTTGCATTGGCTGCAGCTGTGCCATTTGCACACAGGGCATTGGCACCTGTTGCGATTGCATGGGTTGTAAACCCTGCATCTGGTTTACAATATTTTGATAATTTGGATTTGGACCTCTCAATTTTGGTCCTCTCATATTCTGAAATGCATTGACATCATTGTTTTGCTGACCTACACCTTCCTGCACCATCATTGGGCACTCCCGTTTCCAATGCCCAACGATTCCGCACGTATGACATGGCATCACCTTCTTCATTGCCTGTATACCATTTGGAATCATGACAGTATTTAAATCAGGACCATTATTCACAAAACCTCCTCGGCCTCTGCCTCTCATCTGCGGCTCAAACATTGCATTTCCTTGCTGCTGCTGCTGCGGCATCTGTTGTTGAAAACCTTGCAAACCTTGCAAACCTGTCTGAGCTGCTCTAAGCTGCATCACCATCACCTTTTCTTTCAACCTTTTCTGTTTTGTCTCAATCTCATTACTGCAGTATTTTGCATAGTTCAATACTTCATCGATCGACTTTGACTGCCAACAAATCAAATGCGTTTTAATCATCTGGCTGATTTCGGGTCTCAACCCTTCCACAAATCTGAACACAAAATGGAGCATGTCCTTTGCCTCAATCGTTTCCGTGCCACTGTAATTTTTAAACGCTTTCAACAATCTCTCACAGTACGCATGTATTGACTCTTTAACCTCTTGGGCTATTCTGTCAATCCTCTGCCAATCCACATTTTTCGACGCAACTTTTGTTTTCAAGTGCTCGATCACCGTATGGTATAAACTCATCACCGTAGGTGATGGTGCACCTGTGTCCCTATCTCTCTCTGGTTCGCTCGTCGGCCAACTTACAGCCCTTTTACAATCTCCCCACAAATCTGCTGGAACCACAATTTCAAATAACGTATTCAGGTCTTGCCAGAGACATTTTGCGAGTTTCACAAATCTATCTGTTCTTCACTTGATTGGCTTCTCTCTTAATTTAGGGAAATCATCCGTAAAGGATTGAATATCGCACCTGTGCCATGGTACATGTACAAGTTTTCCCCCTGCTGTCTCTCTCATTGGTAACATGGTTATCAGGTCGTCATTCTGTTGTGCTTTCTCATTCTGATCTGGGGTATTTTCTTTCTTTTTGTCCTTTTTCTCAACCCATCTACTTTCCCACTTGTCTAAACATCTCCAGACCTGAGCGTTCTACAGTATCTCCTTAAGGTGTGTTTTCATCCCTGTGATCTCATGTGTTCAAAGTCTTTTGTCTCAAAGTCTAGCCTGTAACTTCTGCTCAAGTGTTTGGTCTTACCTATATCGATCTCGTTTCTGTCTACAATTTCTTGTAACTTCTTATGTATGCTGCTTACTTCTCTTGTAATTCTAGGGCAAATGTATCTCAGCTCTTCTTCTGTGTATGATTCTAATCTGTTCAGACCCATTGTTCCTTCTACCAGTTCATCTGCCTCCATGCCCAATCTTATTTTATTCAGGTATTCTTCTCCCTTCCCGCTGGATGTACTCTGTGGGGAGTTCAGGCTGTTGAACCATTGTGTTAGCTGTTCAGTCCCATCAATGTAGCACTTACATCAACTGCTACTGATGGTTGCTGTAACGTTTCAGTCTTTGAAGTTAATGGTACTATTAGTGGTGGACTTGACCTTACCACAGTTGACGGAGCACAAATTGGAATTGGACTAAATTCTGACAAGGACCCAGATCCATTTGGCAGTGTCGCTATCGGAGTTGTTCTGGAGTGTTTTCTATGCATCTTCTCCCTGTCCCACTTTGTATCACTACCCCTTGGTCACATACGTTTGGGTTCACCTGTATGTACAGTGGTACTGGTGGACCTGCAGTCATAGGCAGAGATATTGCGTCTGGATTCTGTCTGTTCCCCGAATTCTGTGGCATGTTAATCCCCACATTATGGTTCATCATTGCTGGCATACCTAACTGGCTCTCTGTTATTCGAGTATACCTTGGCACTTCTTGTGCCTGCTTTTGAGGCATCAAAAATTGTGTTGATTCGGCTTGAATCAATGTGGGTCTTTGATAATTTTGTCCTCCCTGTGCCATTGAATCAGAAGTCATTCTCATGTTATGCTCATCACAGCAGTGCCTTTGAACCTGTGACTGATAACACCAGGTTTCAATTTAGGCACGTCAGGATATATTCTCTGAATTTGTGGTATTTGTGGTGAGAAAGGCATATCAGAACTGCCCTGCCTCTGAGATATTCTGAAATTCGGAGTTACATTACCCTGTATTGGTTCTGGAGGGGCAGTACTAATGCTTGAGCCTTTTTCGCTTTCCACATATGGTGGCGGGCGATCATTCAGCAATTATATAATGAACTCCTCATCGTCTGATTCATCTGACCTTTTCGAATTTCTGTTGTTTTCTCTATCTCTGGACTGACTCCTGTTTGTCTTATAGGTAGCTTTCCTTCCTTCCGTCTCCACTTCATCAGTAATTGCTGGAAACAATTTAATCCCCTGCAATACATCTGATCTCCAAACCTTTTGTGTGCTATCCCATCTAGCGTCCGCTAGTGTCTTCTCTACTTTTCTTATTCTTATCTCGAATTTCTTTTGTTGTTGGTTTCTAGCTATTAGCTCCCAAATTGCGAGTGCCTCAAACTGTGCTGGTCTTAGAGGTACTTTCATGTCGTAAAGCGCAAATCTTAGATTTTCCAAAACCCTTAGATTAAACGACCCGTGGATAGGGAGCGCTACACTTCCATGCTTCTCCGTTAATTTGCACAATTGCTTTAGCCAAAGACATGGTAATACACCCTTTTCTTCAATCATGATGGAAGATGGTGTACCCTCAGGCGGTGTTTCTTCTCCTACATTTGCTTTAATATAAACATCTCCCCTCATGGCACTCTTAAATGCTTTGAAAAATGTAATCTTTTTGTCTTTTATTTTTCTAAAATGTGTAGTCAATAAGTGACTTTAATTCCCGGAATACTCTTCGCTTGCCCTTCCCCTACCAATTGCGCTTTCACGGACTGTATCCAATCCGGGCGCGACCCTTTTCACCAACCAACCTATCCCAGCGAGGCTCCTAGTGACGTCACACTCACACACTGCGGCTGACAAAGTCCCGCGGCTTGTCCTCCCTCATTCAGCTTCACTCAAAACTAATTTCTGCAATATATTGCGAGCACTAACCAAAAAGAAGAAAACAAATCTGTCGGTTTACTACAGGAAGGGTAATACAATCGCTTCAGAAACCTTAGGGATTTTTCGCTAGCCTCAGCAGTTATTCCATCTTTCTCGGTTTCCCGCTTTCGCAAGCAAAATTTGACCCGCAAACTTTACTCTCAATGGATCAATGAACTATTCTAGTGCACCTTAGAATTCGTCAAATCTCAAAGTCGAAAATGTTATTTCATTCCTTAATATTCATACCGACTTGTTGACCACGCCCGATCAACCTATTAAACCGAACAGATTACAACATCAATCAAGTGTCTCATACACTTTTCAACATACTCCGGAGTCTCTTGACCTCGCAGGGCCCGTCTCAACATCAACAACCATGTGGACAATTTTCTGCACAAAGCGCTACACACATGTGAAGTTCGACGACTTCCCTACTCTCACACTTTGGAGTAACACTCCTCTAGTATCTTTTAACCCCCTAAAATCCTCACAAACTTCTCAATTAATCAGTGGCAATAAGCTGTGCAAGAGCAAAACCCTAACTTCTCTCATACCGTCACTTAGAAACGCCGAAAACATTCTCACACCTCCATGTCCTCCATTTGCAAGCTCCGAGATTCCGGGAAAGTCATTGGGGACTTAGGGCATCATCATCTCTCCAACTTGTTTTATTAAAGAAAATTCTAACTTGACTCCGTCTATTGTTCGGATGGGGTCCCAAAGGGCGGAACCATCAATCTCTGCTACCATCTACTGATAACGTGTCCAGCCCTTATAAATTTCCTGTACCTGAACACGTTGGAGGTCGGTGAACCTTTTAGCCGAGTCGGGCTCTCCTCATCCTAGAATAGTCGGGTCACTTATGTCAATAATCAATAACTATTGTAATCGGTACTCAATACTCAATTAATAGATCAAAATAACACATCAGGAATCAATAACAGTTGGTATTTCGGCGCACCATGACCTTTCAGTCATGAATAACCACACCAGTTTATTAAAAGTTAATGAATTTATTTCCCTATATTAACAAAGCTAGCACAATGTATATAAGTCTCAAAACCAAATGATATATGTATACGAACATTACTAGCTGTCCATAACGGAGGAACAAAGGCAATCTATGCAAAATCTGAATTATGATACATTCAGTTATGGCAATGCAAATCACTAATATGAGTAACTGTATTTGACTAATTTCATACATTGGTCAGCATAACAAGATTTCAAATTAGCACGGTGCATCGAATGAATACCTCGACTAACCTCTAATTAGCATTGGCATGTGTGGCTTCATGCAAAATGAATTTAGTCAACACAAATTTGGAAAACTTCTAGCTTGGGCCCTATAAAAATAGCAGTTGGTACCTAGAAGGAAAAACACAATGCATAATACAATTATCCTTTCATATTTACCAAATACATCTTCGTCCCTCAGGTACAGGTTCGATCAGCATGGGGCAGATTTAAAAGGGGCAAAGTTAAGGGCAAGTTTCCTTTGCGGCACTAGGAGAATGGGGCAAAGTTACTGCATGGGCAAGACAGGGCAAATCAAAGTTAAAGACTCTAGGGTGAGAATTCTTAAAGTCTCTTTCTCTGGAATAGAGAAAAGGGCATCAGGGTGTCGTCCAAAATGGAGTCTGGCATCTGGCTTTAAATTGGCATCAAGGAAAAAAATGGCTGACTTCTCTTTGTCCAGTGAGTTTAAGTAGGAGACGTTTCAAATTCTGCAGGGTCTTCCATTGGAAGGTTCATAGGTTGGCTTCAAATTGTCCAATGAAAATTGTCTTTCTACTAGCGCTCATTTATGCATACATTGTCCTTGGTGCCTGGGAGCACAAGTTGCAACATGGTTTGCCAATTATTTTGGTATCTGTACCCTCATTGTCCGCACCTGCAAAGACTGACCTTGCTTCAAAGGGGATGAAACCGGCCTGGCACGAAACCTTGGAGATAAGTGTATTAGTCATCTCTACTGGAAAAACACAACTTTAAGCAAGAATATATGTTTCATTAGTTCGAGAAAAAGCCACGCAGTTACAATTTTAGACCAGGCAACTAGGCCAAAGCCTCTACTAAATTTAAGCTAAGCATAAAACAGTTTGAGCAAGAAATCATGGCAGATAATTGCAATTATGACGGATTAGTACATTACTCAATTCTTCATGATTAATAAAGCTTGTTTATAATGATGGCGAACTACCCCGAGGGCACAATTTCCCTCGTACATTATTTTCTTTACTAAAATCACACTACATTATACGATTTTGGTTACATGATATATGAATATATGTTGGACCCTCTTTTTCTGAGTCATCAAGACCACAGTCAGACTACGCCCTGGCCATCTAATGTGTCCTGCACACAGGTGCACTGCAGCCAGCACACTAGGAATGGCCCATGCCCTGAGGCCACTCCCAGCTTGGTATGACTAGAAACCATGCCAAGCAGCAAATGTGGGCGGGTCCAGAGCATAGGCCACGGAGCAGTCCAGTGCAGCGATACTATGGGTTAAAATAGCCAGTTCTTGTGCCTTCTATGTACTACGGATTTCTGTACAGGGCAGGTGGCTTGTCCGCAGACCGTTGGCTGTGGCCTGTCCATATTACAGTCAAGGAGGGTGGCTTAATGCAGAGACACTGTGGGTAGGGAATTGTAAACTATTCCAGTAACCGCTGGTTATAACTGCAGCCCAGGTCCTACTGGGGCTGTGGGATGTGTACTGGGCACAGGGAAGACTGAGCCCATGCCCTGTGCCAGTCCCACAGGGCACAGCCAAAATTATAGCTTTTCAGAAAATACAGAGCCACTTGGCACTGCGGCCATGAAAGAAGGGGGCAGGCGAGAGGACGGCAACTGTGGGAATTAGTGCAACAGAGATAAAAGAGGGCAATGCTGGTAACAAAAGAGAAAAGAATAGAAAAGGAGAAAAGTTGATTTGAAATGATGAATAACAGAAGACAGTGGAAGAGAGATGAAATGGATTACTGATACAGAGGTAGAAGAAATGTGAGAAGTTGGTATAAAATGGGTAAAAAGAGACTAGAGAAGAACGAAAGTGGAAAGAAAGCCGAAGAAACCAGTGAAAGGGGAGAAAGTGAGAGGTGAAACCCTGAGGACAGAAACTGAGGAAAAGGAGAGAAAAGGGGAAGGATAGAAACTGAAAAGGGGCACTTAGAAGGGGCACTGCGAGAAAAAAAAAGTAGAGAGTGAGAAGAGATATGCTGGGAGCAAAGTAAAGAAACTGAGAAGTTGGAAAACACTAAGAAGAGACGCCGAGAGGAAAGGGTAGAAGGAGAAACTGGAGGAAATTCAAAATAAATGAGAGAAAAGACTGCAGAGAAAGAAGACGGAGATGGAGTGTTAGAAACTGAGATAAAAGAAGACAGAGAGAAAGAGGGAAATGACAGAACATGCGAGGAGCAATGCTGAGAGGAAAAAGAGAAACCGAGAATGGAAAAAGGGGTGTGCGAAGATCAGCTTTTCAAGTAGGTTTTTGCCACCCACAGGTGGCACCAAGGCCCATATTTATACTTTTTTTAGTGCCGCAATTGCATCATTTTTTGACACAAAATCGGCGCAAACTTACAAAATACAATTGTATTTTGTAAGTTTGCGCTGTATTTACGTCAACAAATGACGCAAATGTGATGCTAAAAAGTATAAATATGGGCCTATAGGCCCATATTTATACTTTTGACGCAAAACTGCGCAGACGCAGTTTTGCGTCAAAAATGTTAACGCCGGCTAACGCCATTTCCTTGAGCCACCCTGGCGTAAAATTGATACTTTGACACTCGGCGGCACAAACCACTGGGCAGTCATCTTTTTTTACCCAAACCAATGTGCCACGTCAAAACGACGTTAACGCTGCAAAAATGACTTTAATACGGTTTACGACCTCGCAAACCGGATACGCACCACTTTTTGCCGCAATAGCATCAAAAAGCGGCGCAAACACAGCAAAATGTGCAAAGGCGCCCCAAAATGGATCCAAGAAGCTATGACAGACCCCAGGAAGATGACAACCGACCAGGAACCAGCCAGGAGGACCCACACAAGACCCAGGAGAGGGAGAAGAAGAAAGGAAGTGTCGGTTCAGTGCAGAGGAGCATGAAATACTGGTGAAAGAGGTGACGGAACGCCAGCACCAACTTTTTGTCACCTCTAAATTGCCAATTGGTAGGAGAGAGGCAATTTGGCAACAAATTGTCGATAAGATCAACAGTGTGGCAGAAGTACGAAGAACAGTCACTGAGTTCAAGAAATGCTGGCATGGCTGCAAGTGCAGGACCAAAGAAAAGATGGCAAGGAACAGGAAGGCAGCACTGCAGACTGGAAGTGGGAGTCCAGCACCGTAGGAGGCCGTGGACCACATGGAGGGGATGGTGGCAGCCGTCATCCCAGAGGAGATCCTCACAGGGATACAAGGACAGGACAGTGCAGACTATCAGGATACAACACAGATGTAAGTGGCATGGGGAACAAAAATGCCTATTTGTTAATTGCAAGCAGGGGTGCATACCTCCTACATAATGCATGTCAGCCATGGTAATCAGGTAGTGGAAAGGGCAAAGGGGCATGGCACGGGGCATGGGCTATTCAGGGGAAACCTGGGGCACAGCACATCACTACACCAACAACCTTTGCATGGGGGTACTCTGCATGCCAAGGATGTTGAAAAAGTAAAGCCAGTCCAGGAGGGTAGGGCACAACATAAAAGTGGCCTGCTGTCACACGACAGCTGGTATTGTTGCTACATAAACTAGGGCTCAATTTCCAGTCTCAGGCCATATCTGCAAGTGATATTTACCAATGATAACAGTTGCCACTACCACCTCTGCAGTGTGTGCAGGTCCAGTAGCTAATGGCAGTTACATACCAATGGATCAAACACACCCAAAATAGGGGGTTCAGGATGACAACGTTATCAATCCCCTGTAATTAATAAAAATGAGCAAAACCTGTCCAATGCTCATGTCTATAGGCGCTACAAACATCAGGCATTGTCATAAACATTATGAGGTACAGAGCAGTAATGTCACACCCATGCTGCACATGTCAGGGTCTGCCCTGTGCCTGGGTCACAATAGCTGCAATGCCACCATGCAACATCTCAACTGTCAAACTGCTAAGACAACAGCATTGAGGGGGAGGACATATGTTTCCGGCTAGTGAAACACACCGCACAGTCAGAATAGGAAAGGGAACACTGCTAGGACCATCAGTGCAATCCAATGTAGCACACATCTCCCAACATCAACAATACACACTACCAATGCTGAAACCTGTATTGTGCCATGCCGATGCTATACACAGTATATGCTAGGTCTCAGCGACATATAGCTGGATGTGAAATATCAGAGACAGGGTCAGTTCCAGATTGTTAAGTGTGGTGCAAATGCCATCAGAACACCCACAGCCAGTGCAAGGCCACAACATGAGAATGGAAGTAGACAGATGGTAGAGTTGTACAATAAGGTGGCAACATACAATTTGGGCAGAACCTACACCTAGAGGATGTGACGCAGACAATTCCCCAAACTGCCCACACTACATGTGACATGCAGGTGGGGCATAGGCCTGGGAGAATACTAATCTTAATGACAGGAACAATGAACAGGAACCAAGATCAAAATGTGCAACTAATAGGAAGTCAGGCGCGTCACATTACAAATGCCACAACACAGACACACTAATTGTACAATATCTCATTGCAGAGGACAATGGCTTTCCTGGGGATATGCCTGTTCTGGACTTCCCTGATGACATTGATGACGAGCTGACTACATCAGCCAGCAGACCCTCCAAGATGTCCTTGGAACACTCCAAACCCTATCTTCAATCACAAGGAGGAGCACAGAAGTAGCAGCCATCACAGAGGACCCACCCACCACCCCAAGGGAGTGATTCTAACCCTGGCGGTCGGTGTTAAAGTGGCGGCCAACCCGCCAACAGGCTGGCGGTCCAAAAAATGGAATTCTGACCCTGGCGGGAACCGCCAACACAGCCCGCCAACTTAACACTCCGACCGCCGCGGCGGTACAGACAAACAGCGCGGCGGTCACCGCCAACAGGCAGGCGGCAGACAATGTACCGCCCACACTATCATAACTCACCAATCCGCCACCTTTTCCGGGGCGGGAGCACCGCCGATAAAAACACGGCGGAAACAGACTACGAACGGGAAAACGCTCACCAAAACACACTCCACGAGTACGGAGGACAGCATGGAACCCGAATTAAACATCCTACCTGCTCTCGTCTACCTTCTCATCTACCACGAGTACGAAGTCCGGCGCAGACGACAACGGTGAGTACTGCACCTACGACACACGGGAGGGGGAGGACGAAAGGTTACGGGCACACACATATGCGACCCCCCCCCCCCAATCATGTACTCACCAATGCAGAGCACCAAGTCACAGTGACACCACCCAAACACCCCTGAAAAATGCTAGGACATAATCATATTTGGAATAAATATTTATGTACCAAAAAGCTCCAGAAAATAAGCGTACAACCATGAAAGATATCCACAACAAAACAAATGACATACACATCAGTGTATAACTGAAGTACCAAGTCCTGCACATCCTACGAATTCAGCATGTCCGTGGGCCAAAGTCTTGAGAAACAAGGGCAAAGCCCACACAGGAGACCTGAGTCCTTTGGAGAGAACACTGCAGGGGCATCAGATGTAAAAACTACAGGCACCTCAGGGGGAAGGGAAGGGGGGGGCACCACAGCCACATGAGTCCACGACGCCAGATCCACGAGGAGCCACCATGCCCACGGGACCATCCTGGGGAGTGCAAAGCCACAGTCTCTCAAGTCTCTGCAGTGGGTGGATTGCCCACTGGACCATCCTGGGGAGTGCAAAGCCACAGTCTCTCAATGTCTCTACAGTGGGTGGGCTGCCCACTGGGCCATCCTGGGGAGTGCAAAGCCACAGTCTCTCAAGTCTCTGCAGTGGGTGGATTGCCCACTGGACCATCCTGGGGAGTGCAAAGCCACAGTCTCTCAATGTCTCTACAGTGGGTGGGCTGCCCACTGGGCCATCCTGGGGAGTGCAAAGCCACAGTCTCTCAAGTCTCTGCAGTGGGTGGATTGCCCACTGGACCATCCTGGGGAGTGCAAAGCCACAGTCCATCAGGTGGATGACAGTCTCCACTGGTCAAGGAGGAGGCATGGTGGGCACAATGAACCATCAACGGTGCTTGAGACGGCGGTGCCCTGTTCAGCGGTGCTTGAGACGGCGGGGCCCAGCGGAGCGGTGCTTGAGAGGAAGGGCCCAGCGGAGCGGTGCTTGAGACGGCGGGGCCCAGCGGAGCGGTGCTTGAGACGGCGGGGCCCAGCGGAGCGGTGCTTGACAGGAAGGGCCCAGCGGAGCGGTGCTTGACAGGAAGGGCCCAGCGGAGCGGTGCTTGAGAGGAAGGGCCCAGCGGAGCGGTGCTTGAGAGGAAGGGCCCAGCGGAGCGGTGCTTGACAGGAAGGGCCCAGCGGAGCGGTGCTTGAGAGGAAGGGCCCAGCGGAGCGGTGCTTGAGAGGAAGGGCCCAGCGGAGCGGTGCTTGAGAGGAAGGGCCCAGCGGAGCGGTGCTTGAGAGGAAGGGCCCAGCGGAGCGGTGCTTGAGAGGAAGGGCCCAGCGGAGCGGTGCTTGAGAGGAAGGGCCCAGCGGAGCGGTGCTTGAGAGGAAGGGCCCAGCGGAGCGGTGCTTGAGAGGAAGGGCCCAGCGGAGCGGTGCTTGAGAGGAAGGGCCCAGCGGAGCGGTGCTTGAGACGGCGGGGCCCAGCGGAGCGGTGCTTGACAGGAAGGGCCCAGCGGAGCGGTGCTTGAGAGGAAGGGCCCAGCGGAGCGGTGCTTGAGAGGAAGGGCCCAGCGGAGCGGTGCTTGACAGGAAGGGCCCAGCGGAGCGGTGCTTGAGAGGAAGGGCCCAGCGGAGCGGTGCTTGAGAGGAAGGGCCCAGCGGAGCGGTGCTTGAGAGGAAGGGCCCAGCGGAGCGGTGCTTGACAGGAAGGGCCCAGCGGAGCGGTGCTTGAGACGGCGAGGCCCAGCGGAGCGGTGCTTGACAGGAAGGGCCCAGCGGAGCGGTGCTTGAGACGGCGGGGCCCAGCGGAGCGGTGCTTGACAGGAAGGGCCCAGCGGAGCGGTGCTTGAGACGGCGGGGCCCAGCGGAGCGGTGCTTGACAGGAAGGGCCCAGCGGAGCGGTGCTTGAGACGGCGGGGCCCAGCGGAGCGGTGCTTGACAGGAAGGGCCCAGCGGAGCGGTGCTTGAAATGAAGGGCCCAGCGGAGCGGTGCTTGAGACGGCGGGGCCCAGCGGAGCGGTGCTTGAGAGGAAGGGTCCAGCGGAGCGGTGCTTGAAATAAAGGGCCCAGCGGAGCGGTGCTTGAGACGGCGGGGCCCAGCGGAGCGGTGCTTGAGACGGCGGGGCCCAGCGGAGCGGTGCTTGACAGGAAGGGCCCAGCGGAGCGGTGCTTGAAATGAAGGGCCCAGCGGAGCAGTGCTTGAGACGGCGGGGCCCAGCGGAGCGGTGCTTGACAGGAAGGGCCCAGCGGAGCGGTGCTTGAAATGAAGGGCCCAGCGGAGCAGTGCTTGAGACGGCGGGGCCCAGCGGAGCGGTGCTTGACAGGAAGGGCCCAGCGGAGCGGTGCTTGAAATGAAGGGCCCAGCGGAGCGGTGCTTGAGACGGCGGGGCCCTGTTCAGCGGTACTCTTCTGCACCGCGGGCCCTGTTCAGCGGTGCCTATCTCCACGGCGGGGCCCTGTTCAGCGGTACTCTTCTGCACCGCGGGCCCTGTTCAGCGGTGCCTATCTCCACGGCGGGGCCCTGTTCAGCGGTACTCTTCTGCACCGCAGGCCCTGTTCAGCGGTGCCTATCTCCACGGCGGGGCCCTGTTCAGCTGTACTCTTCTGCACCGCGGGCCCTGTTCAGCGGTGCCTATCTCCACGGCGGGGCCCTGTTCAGCGGTGCTCTTCTGCACCGCGGGCCCTGTTCAGCGGTGCCCATCCAGCAGGTCAAGGGAGCCAGACTTGGCCTGGACTCCCTGTTCAGTCGCCCTCGGACCGTGACGTTTCTGGACCCTTCGGGGACGGACTCCTGGCCTCCTTAGTGTCCTCCTTCCCAGCTGGGATGTGGCATGTGGGGTCCACCTTCTCCGCGCTCCTGCTGCCCTTCCGCTCCTTTGATGGGGCTCTCGGGCCCTTGCCTCCCCCAGATGGTGTGGGTGGTGAAGTGGCCGCACATTGCTCCTTGGGGGCAGCCCTGTCGGTCCTCGCACGGCGGTCCTTGGTTTTGCGGGTCCTCTTGCCGGGGGGGGGCTGGACTTGTCCTTGCTGCTGATCGATGTGTCACTGCTGGCAAAGGGTGGGCTCCAGAACCCAGGCACAACAGTGACACCCGAAGCTGGGCTGGTGGTGGCTGCGGTGCTCTTGGGACTCTTTGAAGATGGAGGGGGGAGGTCATCGGGGGGAAAGAGGTTAAGGTTAGCCAGGAAAAGTTTTTTAGGGCCAAGGTAAAGGGTAGGAGAAGTGGAGATGGAAGTGGAGGTAGAGGAGGTGGTTGTAGGAGAGTCAGGTGTGCTGTCATTGGGTGAAGGTGCTGGTGCTGTAGGCTGTCGTGAGGTGGATGGCTGTTGGGTGGGTGGCTGCCTGCGTTTGTGTGTCTTGGAAGAGGGGGTGACAGACACAGTGGGAGAGGACACAGGGGACGTGTACATGGCAGTGGGGGTGGTGACTGCACGAGTGTGGACTGTACTGGAGGGTGAGGTGGTGATGGAAGCACTGGCTGATGTTGGGGTGCATGCAGGTGTGAGTGTAGACGTCACAGGGAGGGAGGAGGGAGACGAGGAGGAGGGGGACACAGGGGTGGCAGTGGCTGTTGGCATGTCTGCATCTGGGTGTTGCTCGGGTGAGTGTTTGCGGGATCTGTGGTGCTTGTGTTTGGATGAGCTGCTCTTGGGTGTTGAGGTGTGTGCAGGCTGGTCTGATGGTGTGGATGGGATAGGCTGAGGAACAGGAGACAGAGACAGGCTGGAGGCAGTCAGAAGAGGGAGGCTGGAAACAGGGACAATGGCTGCCGTCAGTGCTGAGGCCAGAGCAGTGAACGCTCGTTGATGGGCAGCCTGACCCGAATGAATGCCCTCCAGGTACGCATTGCTCTGTTGCACCTCCCTTTGCACACCCTGGATGGCATTCAGAAGGGTCGTCTGCCCAACAATGAGCGTCCTTACCAGGTCAATGAGCTCCGCACTGAGGGCAGCAGGGGCAACAGGGGCAACAGGGGCAGGGGCTGAGGTGCCTGGGGCGAAGGAGACGCGCGCCTTCCTGGGCGAACCGGCACGGAGCGAAGACTATGGGGCTGCTGGGAGGGCGGGGCTGGTGCGCTGGGTGGCGGCTGTACCTGTAGAGGCGGGGGGCACGGATGTTGCCGCCACCCCTAGGGAGCTCCCATCCGAGGACGTGTCGCTTTCGCTGCTCTCACCAGCGGTCCCCGTCGTGGTGCTCCCCTCGCCCTCCGGATCACTGGTGCCCTCGGTGTCTGTTCCTGGGCCCACCGGGGCCTTGTGTCCTGCAGCTCCCTCGTGCTCCGATGCCATATCTCCTCCGCCTGATGATGCTAATGCACACATGCACAAGAAGATGAAGAGAAAGGGTGGGGGGAGAAAAAAGAAGACCAGGTTGAGTGCATGCAATGTCAACACCGTTGGCGGAGAGGACAGACACAGGTGCCTAATGCACTAAGCCGCGCATTCGGGGTACACTACTCAGTACTACTGACTAAGACAACAGGCCAAGAGACGTCAAACGCGCACATGGGAGATGCTGGACCTTCAATGGCTGTACTTGTCACCCTACAGAGGTGGGGGCCGGGGGCACAGGGCCATGCCTAAGGGAGAGGACTACACTACAGAAAGCGCCCTGGCCTAATGTCACCCACAGCCCTCCTCCCCCACCCAGACGCCTCCACTGCGCAGAAAGATAGGAGAATGTGCTGATACTCACCCCCTTGTGTCTGCTGTGATGTCTTAAAGCGCCCATCCAATTCAGGGTAGGCCACCGCCAGGATCCGGGACATCAGGGGGGTCATGGTGCGACTGGCACCCCTCCTAGGTTGGGAGGCCATCCCCAGCAGTGTTTCTGCAGTCTTCCTTGTTCCGCGGCGGATGTCCTCCCACCTCTTGCGGCAGTGGGTGCCCCGTCTGTTGTGGACCCCAAGGTCCGGACTTCCTTGGCGATGGCACGCCAAATCTCGATCTTCTGATGGGCGCTGACCTATTAGACATGTACAGGGTGGAAAGGAGGAAATCATCAATGGCCTGCATGTTAGATGTAATTGGCCCCCCCCACCCACTTTGCCATATGGCACATGCTCTCATCTGTCGGGCGTTGCACTCCTCATTCGCCCCCCACCCCACCAACTTACATCCACCCCAATCCACACAGGCATAGCCCATTCCATTAGCACCCGGGGTACTCACTTGTTGGTCTGGAGGACCGTAGAGTAGCGCATACTGGGGGAGGACCCCATCCACGAGCTTGTCCAATTCTTCAGACGTGAAGGCAGGGGCCCGCCGGCGCACTTCGTTATTGGCTCCTGAAACCCATAGGCTTCAATGTTAACCAATGCGGCTTTGCGCCGCGGTCTTCGACCGCCTACCGCCACGGTGTGCCCCGCCAGCGCAGTGACCTCACATCCCATTGTCCCACTTCACAGGTCAGGCAGCCGCCATTTCAAGGGCCCACATGGCTTAATTTTGACTGCGACACACAGGCCTAGGCCTTGCATTGCCACACATACACGCCTTTCAACCCATTGCCATTCTTTAACTGTGCAAGCTGTCTGTACGTACCTGTGGTTTGGCTGACTCTGTGCTCCATGTTGTCCTTCCTAGGCACCGTCCGCTGGGACTTGGGATGAGAAGGAGGAATCCTTGCGTGTACCGACCGCTGGTGGACCTGTCGACAATGGAAGAACGCCATATAATCCTTCGATACCGACTTGACCGTGCCACTATCCATGAACTGTGTGCCCAGCTGGAGCCAGCCCTGATGTCCCCCATCCGCCAACCCACAGGGATTCCCCCTCTGGTGCAGGTTTTGTCAGTCCTCCATTTTTTGGCCAGTGGGTCATTCCAGACCACAGTGGCCATGTCATCTGGAATGTCTCAGCCTATGTTTTCAAAGATTTTGAGCAGAGTGTTGTCTGCCCTGATGAAACTCATGCGGAGCTACATCATTTTCCCCGAGGAGGGTGACTTGCCCACAGTGAAGGGTGATTTCTATGCCCTTGGACATATCCCCAACATCATTGGTGCCATTGATGGGACCCATGTGGCTTTGGTACCCCCAAAAGACGATGAGCAGGTGTACCGAAACAGAAAGAATTATCATTCGATGAATGTCCAGGTGGTCTGTTTGGCTGACCAGTACTTCTCCCATGTAAATGCCAAGTTCCCAGGGTCAGTGCATGACGCGTATGTGATGCGAAATAGCAGCATCCCCTATGTGATGGAGCAGCTACAGAGACAACGTGTGTGGCTAATAGGTGACTCTGGTTACCCCAACCTGCCGTGGCTACTGACCCCAGTAAGGAATCCCCGGACAAGGGCAGAGGAACGCTACAATGAGGCCCATGGGCGTACAAGAAGGGTGATTGAGCGAACCTTTGGCCTCCTGAAGGCCAGGTTTAGGTGCCTGCATATGACTGGTGGATCCCTAATGTACTCACCAAAGAAGGTGTGCCATATCATCGTGGCGTGCTGTATGCTTCACAACCTGGCTTTGCGACGCCAGGTGCCTTTCCTGCAGGAGGATGGTCCAGATGGTGGTGTTGTAGAAGCCGTGGAGCCTGTGGAGAGTGAAGAGGAGGAAGACTCTGAGGACGACACAGACAATAGGGACAGAGTGATACAACAGTATTTCCAGTAACACCCAGGTAAGAATCACCCACGCCATTTCACAATTGCTTCTAGCCTCCTGCATCTGTACTTTCTGTAGTTCCCCACAGATGTTTTTTTATTAATTTATGCCTTTCCCTTCCCTTCTCAGTGCTGTCTGACTCAGTACCTGACTTCTGCTTGGTTCGCCCATGAAATACAGCGTATTGACATTGGTATGTTGTCATGACTAATTGACAGAACAGAAATTGAACAGTAATATGTTATCCCTTTGTTAATAATACAGCATGACTCAAAACAGGTTTGTGTGCAAAATGTGATTTATTTACAGTGCTAGATACCGGTACATGTGATTCTAAGGGTGATGGGTGGGGGTGGAGGAATATCCATGGCAGAGTCCAGTTCTCAGTCTCACAGGTGCATTGTTCTTTTGCCTGTGGAAGGATGAAGCATAGGCAGTTCATGGTTGGACAGGGTGGCAATGTGGGACAGTGGGAAGACTTGAGGGGGTATGTCCTGCTGGCGGGGGTCTTGACATCCTACTCTGTCTTTTTCTTTGGTCTCAGGCTCCTCTTACGGGGTGGTTGTTCTTCAGCAGGAGGTGGGGTTCTGGGGGGCTGTCGAGGTGTTGGGACCTCCTGTCCACTAGCGCCGGCGGAGGTGGTAGGCTGTTCCTGGTCCGGCCTAGTGACAGGGGCCCTGTGTGGTGCACCATGGTCCCGCAACGCGTCCTCTATCCTGTGGAGGGCCAGGACGATGGTCCCCATTGCGGTCCCGATGATTCTCAGCTCCTCCCTGAACCCCATGTAGCGTTCCTCCTGCTGTGCCTGGATCTCAGTGAACCTGGCCAGTACCGTCGCCATCGTTTCTTGGGAGTGGTGGTAGGCCCCCATGAGAGTGGTGAGGGCCTCTTGGAGAGTGGGTTCCCTGGGCCTCTCCTCCCCCCCCTGTCGCACAGCAGCCCTCCGAGCTGCCCGGTTTCCCCCGCCCTCTGTCCACTGGCCGGTGTGCCCGCTCCCACTGCCCCCAGGTCCCTGTTGTTGTTGGGGTGTCGGGTTAGCATGGGTGCCCTGTAGTGGCAGACACACCGCTGATTGAGCTGTCCTAGAGACAGAGGCATGGGCCCGCTGGGTGGGAGCTGTGCTGGTGTCGGCAGAGGGGGTCGGGTCTGGTGTGGCCTGTGTTTGGGTGAGGGGAACCGACTGCCCAGAGGTCCCCGATGGTCCGGGCTGGTCATCAGGTTCACTGTCGACAGAGCTGCTATCCTCAGTGTGGGCCTGTTCCGGTGGTGGGATGGACACTTCTGGACCCTCCTGGCTGGTGTGTTGTCGTTCGGGTCCTGCATGGGGTAAGAGAGTTTGGTTATTGTTTCTGTGTGTGCAATAGCATGCGTGTTGTGGGTGCCCTTGTCCCCCAGTGCAGGCATTCCCTGGAGGGAGGTGTTGTGAGGGTATTTAGTGGGGGGGAGGGGTTAGTGCAGTGGTCATGCTTAGGTGATGGGTGCCCATGGTTTGTGTTGGCATGCAGGAGTTGGTGTTGGGATGGGTGGGTTGTGCTGGTGAGACATTGTCAGGAAGGATGTGTGCTGGGGGGTTGGGGGTGAGGGTGGGGGTGTGGGTTGGCATGCTGGTGGGGTGTGGGGGATATAGTAGTTGAGATGGGACTTACCAGAGTCCATTCCTCCGGCTACTCCTGCGAGGCCCTGAGGATGCAGGATGGTCAAGACCTCTTGCTCCCACGATGTAAATTCGGGAGGGGTGGGTGGGGGTCCGCCGCCAGTCTTCTGGACCGCGATGTTGTGCCTGGAGACCATCGACCGGACCTTCCCCCGTAGGTCGTTCCATCTTTTGCGGATGTCCTCCCTATTCCTGGGATGCTGTTCCACCGCGTTGACCCTGTCCACGATCCGCTGCCATAGCTCCGCCTTCCTGGCTATACTGGTGTGCTGCACCTGCGAGCCGAAGAGCTGGGGTTCCACTCTTAGGATTTCCTCCACCATGACCCGGAGTTCTTGGTCCGAAAATCGTGGATGCCTTTGGGGTGCCATGGGGTGGTGTGGGTGAGGTGTGGGGTGGTGTATGTGATGAGGAGTGTGTTGGTGAGTGGTGCTTTGTGCTACTATGTGGTGTGTGTGATGGTGTAGTGTGCCTCAGTGTGTCTTGCTTTGGATTGTCTGCTGTGTCTCTCTCTCCTTCTCTCAGTAATTGGGGTCGCAGGGGTTTGTGGGTGATGTGGGTGTGTGTTTTATAGTTGGTTGATTGTGTGGGAGTGGTGTGTGTATGTGTATCAGGTGTGTGTTTTTCAAATTGTCCAATGTGGCTGTGTTTTGGTGATGTGTGTGTATTCTGACCGCGGCGGTGTGTAGCGCCAATGGAATACCGCGTTTGAATGACCGCCGTGTGGATTCGTGGGTCGTAATGGCATGGGCGTATTTCTGTTGGCGTGACGGTGGAGGTTTGGTCATCTCCAGTTTATCGCTGCCCGCCGATGTGGCGGGCTGCAGTGGAGGACGGATTTTTGGAGGTTTGGCCGTTGTGGGTCAGAATGACCGTGGCGGTTGACCGCGGCCGCGGCGGTGTTATGGCGGTCTTCTGACCAGCGGTAAGGGCATTTTACCGCCAAGGTCAGAATCACCCCCCAATTGTACAACCTGCCAGCTCAAACCCAGCTGAGGACTCTGACGACACTGGCACCAGCCTTGAGAGGACTGTAGTTGGAGTACAGTGGGAGCTGGCCAAGGAGGTACGGGTGGGGATGCAAAATATGGCAGCCAGCCAAGAGGGGGTGCGTTTTTGCATGATGTCATCTGCGGAACAGGCAGCAGCCATGCAAGGGTGAACATCTATCTTGCAAGAACTTCAACAAAGTGTGAAGGAAATCAGCACAGAAGTAAGGGAGTTGCCACAACACCTCGCACACCAAACCTTTCACTGCGTGGATGAATACAATATTGACCCCCTCAGGGCCGACCTGGCTGCATACCACAGTGATGTAGCTGCTATACTTAAGAAGTAGTAGCTCCTCCTTTCTGCAGTACTGCCCTTAATAGCCTCACACTTGGCAGCTACCAGGATTTCTGACTCCACGTCTTCAAATACTGAAGAGTGAAGTGTGTGTTGCCCCTTCAAACCCACCACCACCAAGGGCAGAGGAGACGACACACACATCAGAAGATGAAGACGTGGAACAGATCACCTTCACCTGTAAGAGTACCTGGTAGCACAAGTACTTGCCAAATGGGCACTTATAACCGAGGTCCTGTGCTTCATAACATGCCAGTCTTGCAACTGCTTCTCACATGCACTGTTCTCCAGCCCACTGTTTACCTTGACACTATGCTCTGTGATTGTCTCTCACTACCTCAGGGGCAATTCATGTTCCTCTGCACTGTATGACACTTCACCCCAGCATGTCTAATGTCCTTTTGCACTTGTGTAGTATCACAATAGAAGGCGTCACACTAATTGACTCGCAATCCTGGACTATGTAAATATTGCACTACAGCACTTTAAAATAAATAGCACTTACACAACCACTTTGTCTCTGTGTAATGTGACACATCAACTGTGAGGGAGATTAGTGATGTTTGCCTCATATCAATGGCCATAGAATGTCAATACAACTGCCTTGAAAGATTGTGGGCTGATAACTATGCACTGGGGTCTGGATTGTACCATCATATGCCCTCTCTGAGGGTTAATTCTAAAGTAAATAGAAAAATTACAGTATAATGCTGTGTTGGACAGAATAAGTCTGCTTCAAGGGATGTCTAAGCAGAAAATCAATGTCTTCCAATTTTTCTTTTAGACAATCATTAGGCATGTGGCATTTGACTCTAAAATTTCATCACACACCCACCATACAGCTGGAATGGATGTGTACGAGTGTACGGACAAATAAGTAACCTGGCAGTACAATGTAAGAAATGATAGGTGTAAGTTATGTATGCTATACTACATAAGATTATACCATCACTCACCTTATCAGGGTTCACATGAACATCAGGCGGCAGGCAGATGTCCCACAGTGTCCCAGAGACAAAATCTGGTCTCAAAGTATGACAGATTGAAAACATACATCCAAACTTAACAACACATTGGGAACCATAGTAACCTTGAGTGGTGGGTGCAATGGATGGTAGATGCATAGAGAAGTAGCTTTGGTGTAGCTGCCAATGTGACAGCTCAATTGGGATTTGGATGCAGGATGGAACACAAATGCAAATACCAAATTGACACTGTTCACCCATGCCAAGGCCCTGATCCCCAAGCATATGACACATACTGTAAAGGAGAACCAAAATATTTATTTAACTGTAAAAAAGGATAAAGAAAACTAGGGGAAACACCTTAACTAACCTAACTTATCCTAACTACACATTACCCACAACTGGCCCTAACTACCCTAAGCTAAACTTGCTTATCACATTCAACTAAGCACTCTAAATATCAACCCCCACCTCCTTTATATGACAGGACAACATGGAAGACAACACATACTATCGTATCCTAAACAATTATATATTTTTTTGTATTTTTTTAAATATATTTTTTTTGTATTTTTTTATTTTTTAATACACAAAAACACCAACATCATCCCCCACCCACAAAAAAAACACATGTGAGAATATCATACCGTCCATCCCCAACCCACTTATACTAAGTAAACTAACAGCCTATTCTAACCTAACACTAAGGCCCCTAAACCCACTAAATATAAGAACCAGGAAAGAGGAAGGAGGGGAGGGAATAATGGCTGAGGGTCCAACAGTTATAAGTTTGCCCTCCACAGGATCTTTTTTTTCCCACCCACTCTCCTGTTAATCTGAGACACCTCCTGCTGCAGCCTGTACATTCTGCACAACATTTGTTGCATGTCACGTTGCATGTTCCTAAATTCAACATTGTCACTGACTGCAGCAGGGGTGGTTTGTGTGCCAGTTGTGGAGGGCTGTGCTGTTGCTGGTTCCATGCTTGGAGGGGGAGGTACAGGGGCTGCTGTCAGTGGTCCAGGAGCAGATGATGTTGAGGGACCTGCAGTGGTGGCTATCATCCTTGGTGTCACTTGGGTCGGAGTGGTGGTGCTGGCGGCTATTGTGGACAGGGATTGGCCCCCTTGGGCAAATGCCCTCCTGACCCCTGTGGCTCTCTCATGGCGATAACGCCGTGCCATGTGGCGGAACCAAGACTCAACATACAGAATGTGGCTGTAACGCATCACCCTCCTCTGGAATTCGCGGATCTGATTGGTATCCATATTGGCTGCTGTTAAAAAAGATTAAGCCAAACATTAGTTACATCATTGTGTGATACAGCTACTGATGATTTTCACAAAGTCCTCAAAATTAGCTTAAACAGGCCAAATCACAGTACAGATCACAGATTGTCCCTGAAGAAGTACATGCCAACGCAGCCTACACATGTCCTATCTAACAGCACAGCAATGCTCAAAAAGATGTGTACCTACTTAAATGATCTAGGCATCATTGTTCTGCCATTAGTCACATAACAAATACTGCAAGTCCTGCACATGTGACAGGCCAACTAATGATATCTTCTGGATGACAATCATGTGCCACAAGATCTGTGATTTGCAAATGGAATTGACAGGATGGTATGCAGTTGCTAATCATGATTGGGTATCCTAGGTTGGAACAAATGAATTTCTGAATTACATGTCTGTGTACTACACTTGGATCCTCACACCTAGGTACACATATTTCATAACCCTGAGCCTGTTGTGCCTCGGGGGGGATGGACATGCAACACATACTTTCAAACATCAAGGACAGCCAGGAAGCTTTGGACAGCTGTCCATGGGTTTAGTCAGTCCACCACAGGTAAGGAGGGGTCCAACTAGGATAGACACAAACACTGTACAATCACATCCACATTTATGTTCCTAATTGCGGACAATTGTCAACATCATTTGATATCACCAATACCAGTCCTACAACAAGCACATAGATGAAAGCACCCATCTGGGCTTGAGCTGCATGCACACCTATGACATTGTACTCAAGTGCCACATAAACGTAGCAGAACATGTGGAGCTAGATGCTGCGAGGAAGTCAAACATACAGTCCTGCATTTGTTCATTAGTTAACAGGGAGGCTGAAGTCTGTGGGTAATACTTCAGCATCCCTGCTCTGTGTGATTCAAGGTACGACTTGCTGACTAAATCATGTAAATGGCTACCTCCAAATTTTTCATTACAAGAAAAGTAACAACAAATGTCACCCTATTCCCATAGCCATGACTACAGCACTGCACTACAATCCCAAATGATGACTCTACGCCACTGATTGTCCAACTCAAATATGGGAAAAAAGTCAATCCCCAGTCAAGTCACATATCAGATCATGTGCCAGCACATCATACCTTGCTATGTGTCCAACACACAGGAGTCAATCATACAACAGCTGCAAACACAACACAGAACTGAAATATCAACACTTACTGGACATGTCTGGGTCCGCAAATCGAGCCACTTCTTCAATTGTGTAGGGGGCAGGCCCACCAGTAGGGCATGGAAGGGTGAAATGTGCTTAATGTCTGTACACTGTACAACACTTTGAAGAAAACATTACTGTGTGTGACATTATATATGATAGTCCAGCCCCTCAGGCATGATGACACTCCAACAGACATACCACTGCAAACATGCATTAACCCTGTCACTCCAGTGAGTGATACACACACATATGCACACATGCAGTGGCCCTAACAATCATGTGGTGACAAACGTGATTCCTCAATTGGTTGCAGATTCAGTTATAGAGTGTACTCCATTTATTCATTTGTTGTTGTGAGAGACAGGCAAAGCCACACTCCTGGTGCACTGCAATACCAGTCACTCAGGTATTGTGGCATGTGCATCAAGGGAAAATCAGTTACTGTGTGATGCTCATGTGGGTTGAGTTTAGCTCATGAATTACTATGCTTTCAATGTTCCATCACTTGCGGGCCTGTTTTGTCTATAGCTTACATATGCTACATTGACAGTGTACCATGAGCCAGATATGCCCCCTATGACACCATTATGGCATGGATCCTGTGTTACTTGATGACAATCTGACACTAAACATGGATTGGCCATTTCTCTAAATTAATACAACAAAGAAACCCATGCTGACAGTGTCTAATTTGGTCATCCGTGACAGAATGCATGGGCACAGGTGTAGTCACTGCACCTGAAATGTTTCACCCATTGCCCTGTGTACCCATATCGGGTATTGGAATTCACAGTTAGCCACATTCATCATCTTACATTTGCCAAGTTGGGTGATTTGTGGTTATACAACAAACTGACACTGTCCCCTAATTGAAACATGTTTTAGCAAATGTCCTAATGTGGCAATCTTGATGAGGTAGGTCTCAATTTGTATGCACCTTGGGAAGGGCAGCAGTCACAGGAATGCTGGTCTGCCGATCTTAGCATACACCCATGTCTGTGATAGCCTTCATACTAAGAAGTTTACTATTGTACATATGTTGCACTAGATCAGCAGGGGTGTACCAAACGTAAACTAGCAAACTATTTTGTCGCTTTAAATGTATGATGGAAGCAGTCAGGGGTCTCTTGCACAACATCATGCAAATAAATAATTTGTGACCATGCATTCTCAAAGTTCAGGGATCCCATGATGACCCATTAACTTATGAAAATTGCTTGGCTATAAAGTGACACAGATGGCAAATGCATCAGCTCTGTTCCAGCTATTGTGCCCAAGGCAAATTAAAACACACAGGAACAATGAACAGAGGGCCAGATACATTTTTTATTCCTCAATTTGTAGCATTCGCTTCATGTTTTACGCTACAGCTATGGAAAGTAGCACCAAACATTTAGATATGAACCTGTGTACATTACTTTGGCATCCATTACTAATTTAATTGCGGCACAAACCAAGTCAAAGTATCAGCCTAGGATATCACCTGAGGTTAGGAACTACGTATGGCCAGGAATACATTTCAGACATGTATTGCAAATAATTGGGGACCAAATCAAAGCAGCACTAATTTACAGGATCAAATGGAGTTTTGTAAGTTTGTGCAGCTGTTGTGTCAACAAATGATGGTAATGTGTAGCAAATATTGTATAAATCAGGGCCACTGTATATTTAACTTACATTTCACGTCCAAAAACATTGCATGCAGCATATCAACAAATCTGCTACTGTCACTATATAGCATTTAAATGTGCACATTGCTCTGAATTGTACTCACCAACAGGGCCTCAAATCACCACATCCAGGTGATCCAGCAGGTCTTGCTCTTTGGCAACAAGGTCAGCCCAGCGATGCTTGAGTTAGTGGTCGCTGCGTGGTGTGTTGAAAATTCTCCTCAGATGGTACAGCATCTTGGACCACCTGAGCCTCCTCGCCTCTGTGTAATACTCCTGTATCACCCTGCCACCAGCCTCAATCATCAGGGGGAGAATGTGGCACACCAGCCAAATGAATGCCCCCAGCTCCTCCTCACCTGAGACCTACCCAACATGACCGAAATAATAGTTATAGGAAAGGGTTCAGTGGAAAATACAGGGAAAGGAGGGAGGAAAATTAAAGTTAAGGAACCCACAAACAGCCCAACAATCCCCAAACTGACAATACCCACTACACACTCCCAACAGTACAAAGACAAAATTACACACCAAATATGACAAAAACACACTTACACTGAACAACTGAGACAATTACTAAAACAATAGATGACAAATAGGATGGCACACAGGAGACAAAAGCACAATTTGGACAGACAAAACTCTCAGCACGGCCACACAGTCAAGGAAAATCACAGACTGCAAAGTGAAAGTGAAAGTACACCCACTGTACCATTTCTGTAAACAGGATATCCTATGACATCACTTCCTGTCTCAAATGTGGTGCGTTTTTATTATGATGCGTGAAAATTTTATGATGGTTACGGGCTGTGTGGCAAACTTTTTTGACGCAAATGCTTCAAAATGCCCCCGAATTCATAGTTCCATATATTTTTCAAAGAATAACCAATTTCATGGGGTACATTGTAGGAATTACCTCTCGGGCCTAATGGATGTATAATGGCTGTGAGCGTCATTTTTCAACGCATATGCAGCAAATTTTGACTATCTGTCTTTAACTGTGTTTGTGTAATTTCTCTCATTTTTAACTTACATGAAAGCTGTAACTGTCAGGAGATAGGCTGTCTGCACCTGCATTGTTTGTTCCAGTGTTTGGGCACATGTGGCAGACCACACTACTGCGGACCATAATACTCATGTTGTTGTACCAGATGAGCACTCTTAACTGACGCAACAGCTACCCAAACATTTTGAATAAAAATTGGTATTACCTAGTTTGAGCAGGTGGTGCGTCAATAGAGGATAGCATGGCTAGACAACTTAATACATTCACTCATGCCTGCGTGTTTATGTCTGTGAATTGGCTATTTCAATCGTTGGGCCTCTGTGTGAACATCATAAGACATGCTTTCATTAATGTGCTTGTACGCATTTGTTGTAAATGTGGACAACCATCAGATGCTATTCAGTGTGGAAATGAGTCAGGATATGTGTTTGCCATACACGTAGCATCTAATGCTGTGTGAACGTCCCTGAATTTCGGGACAAAACATCTCCCCTGACAAACTATGCACAGGATAGATAGAGGATGGCTGATAATAGCAATGTTACAGTAAGCCATCACATGTACTGGAATGTTGGATACCACTTCCTGGTCACTTGTTTGTATACTACTCATGAGTCAGGCATTTGAAAATGCTATGTAGGTACAGTGTTTGTCACACAGAGTCCCAAAGCCAATCCAAAAATGTTATGTCACTCCACAGTTTGAGTCATGTAAATGACCTATGTTTCTCTTGTGGCAGTGGAGGACCAGCAGACCAAGCTGCATGTGTTCACATATTTCCAGTGGTTAATTGCACAAAGGTTCAAGTGTGTTGCCATGTGTACCCTGTGTCATTATTGGCCTCCATGTTGTCACAGTTACGTGCAGGTCTAGTCATGAGTCTGTGGAACCATTCCCTGCATTAACAGTATATCCTTCTAAGCAGAATTGACCGAAAGCCAAAGAGGAATTGACAACACACATGGGGATAGTCCAGCTATGGCACTGCAGATGTTTTATGAGGCTGACAACAGGGCAACCCTGGTGTGCTCACAAACTTAATAACTCAGTAATTAGAAACCAGCAGGTTTCATCACAACATTTGTACACAGGGTGGCCTCTAACATTCCCACTGTAACAGGGAACATCAGTGCCTCTGTGCTGGTTAATCCCACAGCTAGTCACCACGCAAGCACCATCATTGGGTTGCAGCCAATGTGAATCTGTGTGTGGACCGTCATGGCACAAACATGTTTTGTCCTTTCATGCACATTAGCAAATGTTGTTTGTCGTGCTGGAGGCACCATACTCAATCCATGCACACAGCCATAGTACACTGTCACTGTTTCTCACTCATGCATACATGAAACCCAGGCAAGGGATAGGGCCGGGATTAGGCTATTTGAATACATGTCCCAGACCATGTTACGATGAGTAAACTGATTACACTATACAATCTATTTGAGGATTCATCGTAGACCTACCAGACACAATACTCCAGGAGGAAAGAGAGGGCATGGAAAGCAACTATGAGACAAATGTAGCCACAGGGAACCTCCATGGTAACAAAAGACAGGAAACAATCAGGCTAACAGGATGCAGGCTCTGTCAGAAACTAACATGAACAAGGCAAATGCACAGTGAGCAGACTCTGACTGGGAAAAGCTGGAACAACACTGTGGAAAATAAAATATGTATTTACACAATAACCCAAGGCCTGTGTTACACAAGTGATTTATACAGCAATGCTCAACAAGGATATACATAAAATGGCAGCTTCTAAGCCATTCCAGGCAGCAGCAATGGCAATGCAGGTTTAAATGGCTAGTCTGCATGGAAGTGCTCACAGGTATGTGCAGCTTCAGTCTCTCACAAGTCCTGTAGGTGAGAATCAAGTTAAAAGGGCCAACAGTACCTTTCACATGGGAAGTAATGGACAGGTGATTACAGGTCCCACAGACTACAAGGCAGTGCATTATCAGACCTGAAGTCCATGCAAACAGATGAACTATGACTATGGCATGCCATACTAAAGAGGGAAGCACACTGGAGTCAGAATGTGAGTCTGGGTGTGTGTGGATGAAGGATTATCAGGGTACAAATAGTCCAGTTACAGGGCCCCCTCGTGAAGGGTGGGCATAGACTGAAAACATGCCTGTGGCAGGACTTATAACCTGGGATGGCATGCGCAGGGCATGTCTTGTGAGCAATGCTTGTCATACCTGGGGCACTCGTGCTATCCATTTTCTGCTTAGATGGACTTCTTGTCACACATGCTCCTTGCAGAGATAGCTGATGTAACACTTACTGCTGTCAAGGGTCTGGTCATACATTCCTTTTACCAATGAAATAGCACATCCACTGCCTCATGTATGAAGCAGTTTTTAACTTATGATTGATGGTGTCTTAGTTGTGTGCCATATGCTGCAATGAACCATGTTGCCAACATGGATGTGTGCCCTAGCTGTGCTACTCTGATATTGCCCTTCAAATGTGAAATGGATAGGATATATGTCATTTATACTTTATGTGAAGTTGGGTGTACATTCATACTCATCAAATGTGATGTGGCTTTGTCAGTATCCTAATCTGTATATCTGCAATGCTCCATGAGGCTAAACTCTGATTATGATTCCTAGTGATCATGTGATGCATAAATAATTACCCAGACCATAATTTAGTGATGAAGTGAGGTTCTTTATGACATATAGTAAGACAGTGGTGATGGTGACTAGACTTAAAAGAAGTTTTGTACAATGTGTTGTTTCCGACGCAATCCTGCTGCAGTGTTTGGATGGTCCCCCTCATGTTGATGGACAACATCCTTCCCTTCCTCCTCTTCGGACATTTGTGGGTTTGGTTCATAGAGGGGAATGTTCCTCCTTACACATATGTTGTGCAGGATGGCACAAGTCAAAATGATCTTGCAGACCATTTCAGGTGAATATAAGAAGCTGCTCCGGTGATGTTTAGGCACCTGAATCATGACTTCAGGATGCCAAAAGTCCTCTCTACTATGGTGCATGTCCTCAGATGTGCCTCATTATAGGCACGCTCTGATGCTGTGCTTGGGTTTGCAAATAGGGTCATGATCCATGGCTGGATCCCATACACCTGAGCAGCTGAAAGAGAAAATGAGTGAAAAAATCTGGATGTAGCTTGCACCACGATTGTCACTTTGCATCGCAGTTGTTATCTTGTGTTGTCTGTGACTCATCTGTGTTTGTGTTATTGTGTGGAATCCTAGGCTTCTAGGATGTACTATCAGCATTGGGTTGTTTAATGATCTAAACTGGTGTTTGGCTGATTGATCCGATATCAGCGGTAGTTTTGTACACTTGCAGTACATTGGGTACTCCCATGCATTATGTCATGTGAAATAAGTGTCCATGTGTCTTCACTGGGGGTGACATGATACTTCCACACACAGAATCGATTCCACAGTGGTGGTAACATGGTTGCACTATGTAGCCTGAACATCCCATCCAATTCAACATATGTAATAGTGTGTAAAAAACAACAATGAGGACCTTTGATTTGTCTAGGTGACAATGTACAACACATCTCCATAAGTTGGCAGCAGTGAAGTGTTGACAATAGACAATACAACAATAAGCCATGTGTGACAAGTTCGATGGAAACTTATTTTTGTGCTCTCACTGAGTTGACTCATGTGCAAACGTGTACATACACTACTGAACCTGCTCCAGGTAAGCTGGCTAACTTGGTTGTGGGGGTGAAGGTTTAATTGTCAGAAAGTCCATATGCCTGTACATCTGTTGTGTATATGTGTGATTGTCTCAATCCGTATGGGTAGCAATGTGCACTTTGTAATAATGTCACATCAATATGTGTTCTTAGCACAGTCCACTTGCTTATTGGTAGCGGGCAATGTCACCCCAGGAGTGACGAGAGATGGTGGTACTGCCTCAATGATTCCATGTCACCTTCATTAGAGTCATCATCATCATGCTATGTGTCTCATGGTGTTTGACTTGCAGTGAAACACATTACACACCCCTTACACAGTACGTATTGCTTGGAAGGGTGTGTTATTGAGTGTTATTGATGTGATATTGAAAGGTTCATCTTCCAAGTTGTACTGCCAGTTAAGGCCAGGTCATTGTCACTGTGTGGTTTTAAATTGGTCCCTTGTGGCTCTGGAGTGGCATCTGTTGTTATTTGCATCTGTCATTTGTCCATAGGTGTGTATCCCATTGAGTCAGGATATCAAACATGACTAGCAGTGTCACACTTCCTGGCCACGTGTCAATGTAGTGGTGTATGTGTTGTGTGTCCTACAGGGTTGCTGTGCAGTGTGTGTATATAACTGGGTTTCTGTACTTACCAACAAGTAGGCCATTTCCATATCATCCATCCTGGAAGTGCTGATTGATGGCGCAGTGGCGGAAGATGAATGAATCATGTACACTCCCAGGATTATTTGCCACAATGTTGGTGATCAATCCACAGTGATCCACAATGGCCTGCACATTGATGGAGTGTGTGTGCTTCCTGTTGCGGAATAGATACTCTGTTGCAGCAGGTGGCACAATCCGTACAAGTATGCAGTCAATGGCCCCAAGCACATGTGGGAAGGTGTTGATTTGAAAAAACCCTGTTTGGTCTCCTGCTGCTTCTGCTGTGTATTGGAGAAGCTGATGTGGCGGGGTGTGAGGGAGATGATGGCATCCAGTACCTTGCGTAGGAAGACAGAGAATGAAGGCTGTGAGATCCCAGCAACCAGGGCACCAGTTGTTTGAAAGGACCCACTTGCCAACATGTGGAGGACAGCCAGCAGCTTAAGCTCTGGTCGAATGATGTGGGGTGTCTGCAAGCTGGGTGCCAACTGTGGCTCAATGTGGCGCATCAGCTGCTGTATGGCTTGCCAGTTTAGTCTGTCCTGTGCTCTGCGTCTTCGTGCATGCTGGATGAACAGCACCTCTATGTCTTCTTTTCTGAGCTCTGATGTTGCTTCTGTATGATTTCCTTGAGTACTGGTGTGTTTGTCCCATTTTAACGTCTGCCCTGACCCAGGTGTTAATATTTGACGCGAATCAGGCTGTGCGCCATTTTCTGACTCCGCCTCCCAGCCGTGTGGCATTTTAGCGCAGGTGGATAAATATGGGGCACGGGTGCTTAAGTCATTTTTGGGACAGAAACGCCTACCTTGCATGTCATTAACGCAAGGCAGTTTCATGCATCCAGAAAATGACACACACAGCGGAATTTTGACTTTCGCTGGGTCAAGCATCAAAGTATAAATATGGTGTTAGGTTTGCCCCAAATTTGCGTAAAAAAATTATGCAAATCCAGCGCAAGCAGAGTATAAATATGCCACTAAGTCTGTAGAGGAACGTGTGGTAGATCGCTGCATCTCTCTTCCAGTTCGACTCCCACCTGCGGACTCGAGCCTACGTGACCTGCCCCCGAGCCCCTAAGAACTCCAGCAGCCCCCATCACCTTCAAAGATGTCTCTTTTCCCCTGGACCCCCTCTCCTTTCCTGGCCACGAAACCCCCTAAGGTTCAGTGCACACCTGGCCCAAACTGATCCCTTCGACCCTTTCCACCCCTGTACACCTCGCACTGCCTCAAAATGCCCCACTGTACACTCAACGTGTCCTCTTCGACCCCTTGCCCCCGGGCACAGTGGAAATGAGCACAAATACATGGCTGCTGATAAAAGGCTGAAAATATCCAGGCCAATATGGTCTTAAATAATAACTCTTGGTTAATTCAATGTGCTTCAAAAACATTTCAGGTTGTTAAAATCCCCTCATGGCTGAAACCTGGAGGTAGAAAACAGGGAACATTTAATATGAAATAATTCACATTATGGCCCATATTTATACTTTTTTAGCTTCCCACTTGCGCTGCTTTTTGATGCGAAAACAGCACAACCTTACAAAATACAATTTGTAAAAAAAATGAGGCAGATGTGGCGCACAAAATATATAAATCAGGCTCTCAAGTCCTAGATTGTCAAGATTCTGGCGCATCAGTACTGCTGTGACAGTTTTGTGGGCCCCCCACCGCCACCTAACGGCATCATGGGTGCACTGTATTTACAATACGGTGCAAGATGGTGCACGTTAGGTCAATAGCGTCAACATCTTTTCACTATTGTGCTTCCTTGCTGCACTAGCATCAACAATTTTAATGCCAGTGCAGCACAGTGCAAGGAGTACCATTGATTTCAATGGGTGCGTCCTTTTAACACCTGTGTTGAGCAGGTGTTAAAAATGATACCAAAAATGGCTCAATGAAATCTTGTAGATTTCATTGCATCATTTCTGCGGGTCTCCTAACTTTGGAAAGCCCCTAGCATACATTATGCCTGACACAGGCATAATGTGGCGCAAGGGGTCGCAAAGTGGTGCAATGCATACATTGCATCACTTTGTAAATAAGGAGTGGTGATTTTGGCCTTGTTGAGCCACATTAGCGCAAAAAAATGATGCTAATGTGATGCAAGGAGGTTCCAGGGCCTTGTGAATCTGACCCTATGATGCTGATAAACATGAGATTACGGGAACCGTCCAAAGGGTCGGACATCAAGCACAGGCAACCACGGGCCCAAATGTGACGGCTCAATACATTTCTGCTCAAATAGCAGAGGCAAAGCTTGGTTGGTAAGACTTGGGGGGCGACTTACATTTTGGATTCTCCAACAATCAAGCTGCACTATAATATTAAAATACATTATAGAACAAGCAGGGAGAATGAGAAGGCTAACGGGGTGGTGGAAAGGGAGACAAATGCAGGTTGGTAGGGTTACTAAGTGAGAGAAAACACAAGGCCGAATTTCAGAAAAGTGGAGCTGCAATCAATGCAGCACCACTTTTCTTGCGCCCCTCTAATGCCACCATGTGTGCACCGTATTTAAGATACAGTGCACAATGGTTTTATTAGGAACAATAGAGTCAAAGATTTTGACACTATTGCGGTGCTTTGCTCCACTAGTGTAAAAAATTCTGACACTAGTGGAACAAAGTGGAAGGAGGCCCATTGATTCCAATAGGTGCATCCTTTTCAGCAGGCGTTAAAATGAAGCCAAAAATGGCTCAATTAAATCATTTAGATTTCATTGTGCCATTTTTGCAGGCCTCCTTGTGCCGAAATGCCCCCTTTGCATACATTATGCACAGCACATGCATAATGTGGCACAAAGTGTCACAGAGTGGTGCAATGCATGCATTGTGCCACTTTGTGGAGTTGGTGCAGCGTTTTTGCCAATCTAACGGCACATTAGCGTCAGAAAAACAACACTAATGTGACGATAAATGGCGCATCTGCATTCTTAAATTTGGGCCACTATCATTTACAAAACAACCAACATTTTTTAAGACTTTCAAAACAGAGAGAGAGTGTATATATATTTTTGTCTGTGTATATAAACACCTCCTCCCTAGTTAAAGTACTTAAATGCTGTGTTTCACCTCTCATCTAGCTGTCCTTGCATTCAAAACAGTTCATGCAGCAGAGTAAAGTGCTTTAAAAGTGTTTGAGCTGCCTCATTAAGAGACTGTTGGCATCATTTACAAGGACGTTGTGCAGCGCTGCACCAAACTTGGCAGCGCAGCGCTGCGTCACGTCAGAAACACAGGGATGCACCATATTTACGAAAATACGATGCACCACTGTGCTTCCCCTAGCACTGGCGCTAAATTTAGCTGCCTAGCGCCAACACAGGCACCCTTGCCTGTGTTGTAGTGAATGATTGTTTATGTGCAGGAATGAACACCTTCCTGCACATAAACAACCATTAATGGCTTTTTGCTCTTTCTATAGGTGCTGCAGAACGCAGCACCCATGGAAAAAACAAAAATGAGGTGAAATAAAAGGGGCATATTTACAAGAAAGTGGTGTGTCAGTCCAGATGTGACACTTTTCTTGCATCCCCGTGGGCCCCCCCTAACGACATCGGTGCACCATGGCAGTCATTACCACAACAGAGTCAACATTTTTGGAGCTGTTGTGGCACTTTGCTGAACAAGCACCAAAAATATTGGTGCTAGTGCAGAAAAGCACAGGGAGGCCCATAGGCAGATACAGGAGCGTCACTTTAATGCCTGCCTTCCCTCAAAGATTTGGCACAGGCGTCCAAACTTGTTTTGAACCTTGTAGGGGCTCTGCTGCCTTTTGACTAGGGTCCCGCTACAGAAACAACATATACTTATATGGAGAAGCTCACTGTTTGTTAAGAAAAGGGCTTTTTTTTTTAAAGAATGAGGGAGAAATCCATCCAAGGTTCCAGCCCAGAACAATTGTCTGGCAGGTTACGGTGTGACACTAGAAGATTATGGGATTAGAGCACTTCGGTCATGACAAGTATGCCTTTCTACTTCAGTCAGCTGAAGTTCTTTTACCTCAAGGCCAGGGGCACTACAGAGGCTGCAGGAATGATAGCTACATCCCTGACAGGGATGGTTTCAATGTAGGTGCTAAATGGTGTGAGAATGTTTGTTGTGCCCCACCCCGAGACCTCCTTCTCCAAGGATTCAATCAGTATGACCCTGTAATAATGCCCCTCATCACTACATAGACCTGCTTTTCTGTGTATTTATTAACTTTTACAGTGCTACTCATCCCAAGTGTGTAGGGTAGAGTAGGGTGCTAGAGTGAGTTATATCACACACATATGCAGAGACATTGGTGTGTGAGTGTTTACACAGGTGTATAGGAAATGTTATTTAAGACCATGGCCACTGGAATTATGCACTCGTGCAGCTGTGGCAATTTTGAATAATTATAGATTTGCCACATAATCCATGATCTGCTGCATAATGTGGAGAGTTTAGCTCAAACAGTTCAAAAGTTACTAAAAATGCAGCAACATGTTTCTGTGCACTGGTAGGCCATTCATGAAGGTTTACAATCACCTTTTTATTGCTCACTGCTATACTTGCTAAACTAGTACTAGTGAGGCTCAGCCAATACCCAGACAGTGTTAACATGTTTAAAAATAATAAAGTGATACTATCATAAAATGTGCTGCATTACACCGCATAGTTTAGCTTTTCTTGTTGCATAATTTACTCAGCTGCATATTCTGGCCCTCCAGTGCAGCATAATTCCAGGGGCCCTGCTCAAGACAATAAGGACTGCAACATGTAGGAGCCACATGTCATCCATACTGGTAGGCATTAATATGTGGTGTGCTTAGTCTGGTGAAATACAAACGCAGGATTAAAATCATAACATAGGGGCTGGAGTTGTTTTTACTAATAAGTTTTAATTATTATCCAAAGAAACCCTATTAAGCAAACTTTAAAAAATGAAAAATTAGGGGAAAAACACTAAGGTTGTAAATCTATGTCTTGCAGGTTCGATACTGCTATTTGATTTTCGTTAGCTGCTAGGGTGACTGGAATTATGCAGCAGGAGAGGACCAAATTATGCATCAGATCTAACTAAATTATGTGAGAAGAAAAGGCAAATTCTGCACATAATCAGGTGTATTTTGTGATAGTATTATTTCATTACTTTCTGATTTTTTCACTTGTTAAAACTTTAAAGGCATAGAATGCACCTCATTAGTACTGGTTTAATATCCAAATAGAGTAATTAACAAGACAAAACTGACCAGTCAGCTTTTGCAAAGGACGTTTTGCTGTACGTAAACACGTCATTGCATTTTTAGTAACTCTTGAACTGTTTGAGATAGAATACAACATTGTTTTCTGTTAAAATCTGCTAATTAAGGAGCAGTTAATGGGTTATGTGGCAAGTGTAGCAAATCCCTAATTATGCAAAAAATGCCATGGTCACACAATGACATTATTCCAGTGGCCCTGTTCATAGTTCACTTTGCTATATTAAGATTGAAATCTATGAACTGAAATTAACAAAAGTATCTCTTGGACAAAAACAGTTACCCACTGAACTATCTACATAAGAAAAATAAAAAAATAAAGATTATTTCCATGTTACACATTGTGTTTTACTGGGGGAACACTATCCTTCTGTGCTACATTTAAAGGAGTCAAAACTAGGACTAGGCAGAACTGCATCTCTCAAACAGATACGTTAGTGTAAAATTTATGTTTTTATTATAAATTGCTGACACTCAAGGGACTCTGGAGTCTGTGCTTTTAACCCTACAAGAAGTGTCAAAATGCAGCACTCTCCAGACTTGGCCCCTGTTGCAGTGACACCATCCTCTGATTAAAAGCAGAATGCCATTCCCCAGGCCTGGGCAGTAGGAAGTCTATCAAATGCTGTAACTGCACGGAGAGGCCCATTATTATTCTGTATGTAACAGTTGGCGCAAACAGAATAACAATGGGCTGATAGCAGTCTGTGCCAGGTTGGGGTGGGGCTGCTGCAGGTCCTTGAGTTCACAGCATGAGTGTGAGCTGGCCCCATAAGTGTTAAAGAAATGGGGCTTTTCACAGGTGGAGAGTGCATCTCACAGCAATGTACAGAATTAACGGACAAAAGGCGTCTGCGAAAGGGATTATCACAGACAACAGATGTGAGGCCCAAATAATGGATGGTATGTGAAATTTACGGACAGGTGGTCACTCTACAGGGGCTCCCCCTGGCAGAGATGATGACCTTAGACAGCCTGCACAGCTTCCTCTAGTGCAAGAGGAGGAACATCCTGGGAGAGCAGCTCCTTGAGGAGAAGCCTGCCCACTGCAGCCCGAAGACAGCCTTTACAGCCGAGGTCCTGGCGCAATCCACCTCCGGTGCTTAGTACCTGGCCCTGGGTCTGTGTGTGGGGGTTCAATGTGAAGGGAGCACAGGCATGGCCTCACTTGTCCTAAAATACTCATCAGCCCCCTGAGGGATCTGCAAGTTAAGTGGGTACATGTGCCTGAGCTAACTGACCCCAAGGCCTCTCCAGTTCACCAGCGGAACTCCGCCCACCGACCCTAGGAAAATTGCCTGTAAAGTGCAGACATGTATGTGGCCTCACCAACCCAAGGAGAGCCACCAGCCCAAAGCCTGGGATGTGGGGTTGGGGATGATTAAGAGAAAAACCTGCCCGTAAAGATACATTATGTGTTGCTAAATGCACCACTGCCTACCCCTGGGCTGGACACTGGCAGGCACCTGGCTCATTCAATTTAATATCATTATGTACAGGAAGTGAAATGCACCTAGTGCTACAAACCCCCAGAAGATGCAAGTCTGTCCGGGTGAAAGATTCAGCACGTGTTGGTCACCAAGAATGCAAGGACACATCCTTTTGGTTTTATTGAATTTTCATCCCATTCTCACAAACGAGCAATGAGAGAACCTCAGCCTGTGATCCCTGCACTTCAAGTAGCCCCCACCCTTCCTCCATTCTCAAAAGAAAGTGCTCTTAAAGGGAATCATTTAGTTAATGCAGGCTTGACCCTCAAAGGGTCCAGCACTGTCCATGAATGTCCGCACTGCCCGCGGGGTGGTAATCAACCTGGGAAGGGGGGACCACACGCTCCCCCTAATGTATAGAACAATTCTCCCGGGTCCTTGTTCTTGCGCTTTCCCCTGGATCTTCATTGTGCCTCTGCACTTTTGAAGGATATTGCCACGTTTTAAAATGATGAGACTGTGACTGGTTGCACAGAGAGTGTGGATCCTGCTGGACACAGCCGAGCTCCATCCTTGTGAGACTCTGTGAAACTGGGGAGCACTGATCCCGGTTTTGTAAGGAGATACTTACAGTGAGACCTGCGCATCAATCAGAGGACAGGACTTTCAGCACCTCCCGTCCGTGCTCTTGTTTACTTGAAGTGCTGCAACAGCCGGAAGAGGAGTATTCTTTCATGAGTGACAGCATGGCAAACCTTTCACCTGTAAGGGATTACTGAGGCTACCCCACCTCTGCCGCTACCGTTTCTGCTTCCTGCGCCCTTGTGTTCTCACGCCTCTCGTGGTTCTGTGTGCTCCTGCATTGCGCTCTTGGGCTCTGAGGCTCTGTGACCCCTGGGACCTGGCTCACCCAGGGGGGCAAAAAAAGCAAGCATGGAGAACTGTGCTTCCTTTTTTTATATATGACTTTTTTTTTTTTTTTTTTTTTATATATTACTTGCTTTTTGTACATATTACTTATTTTATGTATTGCCTACTGGTGATATCCAGTAGGTAATTATAATTGGGACCTAGTTTCCATAGGAAAAGAGTCTTTTGTTTTGCCTATAACTGCGTGTTTGACAAATCTTCACAAAATTTTCAAAACTAGTTTTCCACTCACATCTTCAGGTGTTTGGAAAGTTTTGAGGTGATTCATTAAGTAGGGGACAAAAGGGAGGTCACAAAACATGATTTCTCCATTCAATGTCCCATAGGGATTTTAGACATGACTACAGCCTGAACCGCTGGAGGGAATTACACCAAATTTGGCAGAAAGCTAGATCGTGGTCCAGAGAGAGTGCTTTTTGTAATTTGGTGTAAATCAGTTCAGTAGTTTTGGAATTATTAAAGGAAAACGAAATATAGATATCTAGGAACATGGATCCTTTGTGGATCCCCTCTGTGGATTTAGGGGAAAACGTAGATATCTAGGAACAGGGATCCTTTGTGGATCCCCCCGTGGATTCGGGGGAAAAGCAAGGCACTGACTGGCTGGCTGCAATCTGAGAGAAAAGTTGTGGCAGCCATTTTCTTTCTCGCATTGGGCTGGGGGGAGGAACAATGAAAATTCAACATAAGGGATCAGGATACTAGTATCCTGGCCCCATTGGACAGATGAAGGGAACTTTGAGGAACCCCTCTTGGGAGAAAAATTGCCCCTTTTATTGGGGGGGGCTAATCCATGGATCCACTGCGGTGCTCAGCGTGACCCCCTAGTGTACCTTTGTGAGTGATCTACAGATCCAAAATAGAATGAAAACAAATACACCCACTCACACACCAAAACCCGCTGTGCAAGGAATGAGGCCATGTACGTGTCATGGGTTTGGATGCATGCAGGGAGGTTGGCCACAGGGGCTGGGCGTGTGCTGTTGTGGTTGTATTAATGTACATTAATTATATATTACTTTATGTTAAAAGAACATAAAAATCCACTGAAAAAAACATAGGTTACAGAGACGTTATAGTTAGGCTGATGCTTAACCAATGCAAACCCAAAGAAATTCAGCAGCAATAGTTATACTTATAGTTAAACTTATCTTACAAAACTATAACTTGTGCCATTAAGTAACTTTAGGGCAAGAGTTGTAGTTTCTTGACATAAGTAGAACTGTAAGTTGAACTATAACTGCTGAATTTCTATGATTTTGTATGGGAAAAATGTCTCTATAATGTTTCTGTAACATTTGTTTTCAGTGATATATATATGTATATATATATATATGGTCGCCACTATGTAGTTATAGTTAGGGCCAGTAGTGTGTTTCTCCTTTCTGTCTTGTCTCGTTCCCCTTTTCCTGCTTCTACCATTGTCTGCCATATCCGTGTCGATGTGGTCACTGGTGAGGGCAGTCAGCGACAATAAAGAGCACGTCTCCCTTTGGATCATGTGTACAAGATTAACGTAATCTGGCAATGGCCTGCAGAAGCCCAGAGTTACAATTTCCAAGTTCTCACCTTAAACCAATGGTGATCATACCAAATTAGGTATTGGCAATAGATGTTAGCTGTGCCAAACTGAAAAGTGGCGTAGCTTATTTGTGCCAGTGTGGTCATCAAATGTCAGGGATGCCCATCAAGTTTAAGGACTCCTACCAGAAGGAAAGGATTACACAGAAAGTGAGCAAAGGCCTTCAGTGACAGATTTGGCCATCAGACGTCAGATACAGCCACTCTGAATGTCATGGACACTTTCATGGATGCTTTAGGAATTCTGATTCTGGGAATGGCCATTGTTGTTAGGGCAAATGTTTAGTAAATAATCAGTGCTGAATTGTGCGTATTTCAAGCAATCCAATCCAGCCTAATTTACTGCCTATGTAAAGGGGCTTATTTAGGGTCCCTAGTTTGGTCACCTTTTCGTACCGGAGTTCTTTTAACTACTTAGCCATTACTGCTAAATCTTTCTAAATCATGTTGCCATAACAAACATTTGGTGGTACAAAAAAGAGGAATAAATGTGCATACTTCTTGAAATAATGTTACCATACTTTGACCTTCATTATGACATTGGCTGTAAGTGCCGATTACCGCCATGCTTACTGCTGCCAACATACCGCAGTGGTATACCGCTACGTGTATTATGACCCACACATAGAAACCCGCCACTATACAGACACACACACAAGTCCGCCAGCCCAAAGGTCAGTGATAAACTGGCAGTACCAAAACCCACACTGTTACGCCAACAGAAATACGCCCATAGCAATATGACCCACGAATCACCGCGGCGGACATTCAACCGCAGTAAACCATTGGCGGTACATACCACCGCGCTAAAAATACACACACACTATCAAAGCAACACCACATTGGACAATTCAAACTACACACACCTGACACACATACACACACCACACCCACAAACCACTACAAAACACACACACACATTACCCACAACCCTTTACCACTACAAACAATTTACAACAGAGAGAGAGACACACCAGTAGCACCCACAGAACCAGAGCCACAGAACACCACCACCCATTCACCATCCAAGCACCTCACAGCACACACACCTCAACACCTCACCCCACACACACTCACACACACTACACACACTACACCCATGGCACCACAAAGACACACCAGAGGAGGAGCTAAGGGTCAGGGTGGAGGAAATCATCCAGGTAGAGCCACAGCTATTTGGAGCACAGGTGCAGCAGACATCCATTGCTAGGAAGATGGAGCTATGGTGGAGAGTCATGGACAGGGTCAATGCTGTGGGACAGCATCCAGAACAAGGGATGACATCAGGAAGAGGTGGAATGACCTGCGGGGGAAGGTGCGTTCCGTGGTTTTATGACACCAGATAGCTGTACAGAGGACTGGGGGTGGACCCCCACCTCCTCCCCCACAACTAACAACATGGGAGGAGCAAGTCTTGGCACTCATGCATCCTGGGGGCCTGGCAGGAGTAGCAGGAGGACTGGACTCTGGTAAGTCAAATCTTTACTACTTTCACCCCCTACCTGCATGCCATCACATACCCTCACCCCATCACCCCACCACATCACATATACCCCACCATCACAACCCACCCATCCCAGTAACCAGCACTGCATGCACCACCAATGCATGGACAACACTCACAGCCCTGCATGGACACCCATCACCACAGCATGCACACTAGTGACAATCACTTAGCCAACCAAATCACAACTCACACAAGCCAAAGCTTCCTTGGTAATAACAACCATAGGGGGAAATATACCAATGCACAAGATGTTGGACACAGTAACAATTACACTGCTTTCACATTCCCACAGGCCCCGCACACAGTGTCACCGGAGAGGAGGTGCCAGGAACAACCACCCCCCAGAAGAGGCCCACAGTGATGACAGCACCTCTGCACGCCTGGATCTGCATGACCAACTTGGCCCATCAGGGACCTCTGGACAGTCGGTGACCCAAGCACAGTTCCATACCACCACAGAGCCTCCCTCCTCAGGAAACACCACCACGGCACCCACCCAGTGGCCCATCACTCTGTCCCCAGGACACGTTCTTGTGTGCATTAGCATCATGTGGTGGAGGAGCAGAGGCACCGGTGATGGAGGGAGCTGCATCCCACATGGCTCATGAGGCCACATCCACTGACGGTGAGGGCACCAGTGGGACGGAGGGCGAGGGGAGCACCATGGCGGAGACTGGAGGGGATATCACAGACAGCGACACCTCCTCCGATGGAAGCTCCCTGGCAGTGGTGGACACCTCTGTGCCCACCCCAACTACAGGTACAGCCGCCACCCCCGTACCAGCACCACCCTCCCAGCAGCCCCTCAGTGTGTTTCCCGTGCCCTCTCACCCAGGAGGGTATACCCAGGAGGGCATACTCTTCGCCCCGGGCACCTCAGGTCCTTCCCCAGTCAGCCCTGCTGCCCTCAGTAAAGAGGCTATTGACCTCCTGAGATCCATCTCTGGTGGGCAGTCAACGATATTGAATGCCATCCAGGGGCTGGCAGGGCATTTGCAACAAACAAATGCATTCCTGGAGGGCATTCACTATGGCGTGGCGGCCCTAAAGAGATCATTCCAGGCTCTGGCCAACTCCCTGATGGCAGCGATTGTCCCTGTCTCTAGCCTCCCCCCTCCAACTTCCTCTACCCAGTTCCAATTCCCTCAACCCCAGCCTATCCCAAGCACACCTTCAGACTAGCATGCACCCAAATCAACACACAGATGTGGCTAAGGCAAACACAAGCACCACACTTCATCCCACAGGCACTCACACAAGCACCATCCAGATGCAGACACACCAACATCCACTGCCTCCATTGTGTCCCCCTCCTCCTCATTGTGCACCTCCCTCCCAGCAGTGTCTCCACTCACACCTCCATGCACTACATTCTCATCCACTACCTCCATCACACCTATCACTAAACGCCCCTCACTAGCAGTCACCACCCCCACATCCATGCACACATCCCCTGTGTCCTCTCCAACTGTGTCTGTGCCTCCTCCTCCCAAAGTACACAAACACAAGTATCAGACACCCAACAGCCATCCACCTCACGACAGCATCCAGCACATGCACCTGCACCCAAACACAGCAGACACCTCCTACAAACACTCCCTCTTCCTCCACTCCCAAACCTTCACCCTCTTCCAGCCCAGGTGTCCCTAAAAGGCTTTTCCTCTCTACCCTTGACCTTTATCCTGCCCCTCCGCCTCCCCCTCCCTCTCCTGTCCTTCACTCCGGGCCAGGGTGGGAAGAACCCAGGCCAGTACCTCAGCCACCCAGTCCACGGCCACTGTAGTTTCTGCAGCTACTACAGGTGTGAGAGGCTCCAAGGAGACACCTGTCAGCACTTCCAGTGTGCCTGCAACAACTGCCAAGGGCAAGAAGGGTCCACCAGCTAGCAAGGGCAAGGAAGCACCACTAGCTAGCAAGGGCAAGGAGGCACCACCAGCTAGCAAGGGCAAGGAGGCACCACCAGCTAGCAAGTGCAAAAAGGGACCACCAGCTACCAAGGGCAGGAAGGGAACACCAGCTGGCAGAAGCAAGGAGGCACCACCAGCTGCCAAGGGCAGGAAGGGAACACCAGCTGCCAAGGGCAAGGAAAAAGGTACAGACACAGCAAGCAGGATGTTGGCAGTGGTGTTGCTGGTGGTGCAGGTGCCTGGTGCTGGAGCAGCATCTGGGGAAACAACACCAGCCAAGGCACTTCAGCCATCCGAGGTTGCAGGGGAAGGGCTGGAGCCTCCCCCCCACTGACAGCACTGCCACCTGCACTGTCAGCAGCACCACTGCCAGCATCAGCAGCCCCAGTCGGCACCCGTCCGAGGCTGCAGGGGAAGGGCTGAAGTTTCCCCCCACCACTGACAGCCCTGCCACCTGCACCGCTGCCAGCACCGCCACCTACACCACCACCTGCACCGCCACCTGCACCGCTAGCAGCAGCAGGCCCAGTGGGCAACCATCCGAGGCTGCAGGGGAAGGGCTGGAGCCTCCCCCTGCCACTGGCAGTACCGCCGCCAGCCCCGCAACTGCCACCGCTGAGCAGCCGTCACCGCCGCCGGGCAGTGTGAAGTCGTGCCTACATGGCCTGTAGTGGGTCCTGGCCCCTGCAACAACTCTAGATGTGACACCCAGGTGAGAGACTGTGACCTTGCACCATCCAGGATCTGCATCACTGGGCACAAAGCCCCCTCCAGAACCATTGGAAGAAGACAGCAACTCACCCCCTCCTTGCCAGGATGAAGCACACTGGGCACAAAGCCCCCCTCCAGAACCAGTGGAAGAAGGCATCCACCAACCTCCTTCTTGCCAGGATGCAGCACACTGGGCACAAAGCCCCCTCCAGAACCAGTGGAAGAAGGCATCCACTCACCCACTCCTTGCCAGGATGAAGCACACTGGGCACAAAGCCCCCTCCAGAACCAGTGGAGAAGCCATCCACTTGAGAGACTGTGGCTTTGCACTCCCCAGGACCAAGCAGTGGACAAACCACCCACTGGAGAGTCTGTGGCTTTGCACTCCCCAGGACCAAGAAGTGGGCAAACCACCAACTTGAGAGACTGTGGCTTTGCACTCCTCAGGACATCGCAAAGCCCCCCTTCAGGAGCAGTGGCATTTTACCATCTTTCAGCTGAGGTTCCCGCTCTTCCTCTTCCCCCTGAGGTGCCTGTGTATCTTCGATCTGATGCCCCAGCAGTGTTCTCTCCGTATTGAGGCAGGAGTCAAGTGTGGCCTTTGCCTATGTATTATGGCCCTGTGGCCAAGGACATTTTGGACTGGGCATTGTCCCTCCATTTGTATATATGGTAGATACTGTTTTGTGCTTTAAGGACGTATTTCTTGAAATTTATATTATTACACCGGCTTTACTCACTTCCTTTTGTCCTTGAGTTAGACCCTGAGGGTTACGGGGTGGATATGTAATGTTGTTGCATCTGTTTGTGTGTATGATGTTGGGGTGGGGATGTTGCGTGTTGCATGTGTGTGTCATTCTCTTTTTCCTCCTCCCCCCCTTGTGTGCTAGGTGCGGTATCACAGTGGTCGTCTTCTCCGACGTTCGTGTTACTGGTGTAGGAGGAGGTATACCAGCATGGGGAAGATCCGCAGTTCGGGCTCCATGGCATCGTGGGTCTTCCTTGAGTGTCCAGAGGTGAGTCATTTACCTTCTGTTTACTGTTTCCGCTGTGCTTTTGATGGCATTGGTACCACCCCGGAATAGCTGGCAGATTGGCTTGTTGTAATATGGTGGGCGGTACACTGTCTTCCACCTGGCTGTTGGTGGTTTCCGCTGCTGTGCTTGTTGCTACCACCATGCCGGTCGGTGTGTTAAAGTGGCTATCTGTATTGGCAGTTTGTGCCTGGCTGTTGGCGGTTACCGCTGTGGTGCTTGTTGCTACCACCATGGCGGTCGGTGTGTTAAAGTGGCTATTTGTGTTGGCGGTTTCCGCTGTGGTCAAAATTCCAATTCTTTTTACCGCCGGCCTGTTGACGGTATTACTGCCGCTTTATCACCGACCGCCAGGGTTGTAATGAGGGCCTTTGTTCCTCAACTTATCCCTAGCCATACTAATTCTGGAGCTAATGTCAAACAGTATTCTTATTATGGTGTCTGTGGGTTTTTTCCCACCAATTTTACACTTTGCTCGGAATGCATCCCTTAAACTTTTGGTAAAGAGAAATGCCTGGAAATAGCTTAAAGCGAAATTCAAAATCTGGCACCTGATATACCAGGAAGCACTTTTAAAAACGCAGCGTTACCCGGCAGACTGTTTCTAAAGCCATAGTTGTTGAGATACAGGACCCTGAAACTCTTTCTCATGAAGGAGTTTGGCCTTGATTTAGAGTTCGGTGGATAGGTGACATCGTTATAATGTGATGGAGATTCCATCTGCCTTATCACAAGTGTCATAGGGTATGGTGTACTTGTAATAAGGAGAACGAGATATCAGTCATATGCGTGATGGATTAACATTTTTGCCGAAGTAAAAACCCGGCTCTTTTTTTCCTGTTCACACTCATTTTCAATGAAGATATCACAGTTGACCCAAATAAATGCGTTTAAACTTTTACTATTTTTACAGCTGGTGACAAATTACAAGGATAATTATATCTCCCGGGCATGGAAGTGCACACAAACAGCCCATGTTGAGAGCAGTGATCTATGCACTCCTTCTCCAGTGTTCAAAGGTTTCCTTGTACAAAGGGCCTACTCGGGGTTCGGGCCTGGTAGGGAGTAGGTTGATAGCAGTATTGTTCAGATTTGACCCTCTCACACATGCTGACTACAGAGTGGTGTAGGACAGTCTACAATTGATTTCTAAGTAGATGGAGGTTGGCTCTTTTTGTGGGTGGTTTAGGTTAGTTTCTGTGGGCAAAGGGAGGAACTGTTCACATTTGAGAGAGCTCATCCTGACTCACTTGAAAGTCTTGAGTGGTGAATTTCTGTTGTATGTAAGAGGTAATATGAGATTTGGCTACCACATCGAGCTACATCAAACTGTATAGAACGTGGGTGCTGTGACTATGTAGCGTCGCGTGGAATATGCCTACCAACTGCATGCCTGAAAACGGCTTTCAAATTTCCTGATTAACAGCTTTTCTTTCGATAAATATTTAGAACTAGACATGATGTTACCGGCTGTGATCCTTTCTAGCAAAACAGTGACATTTGAAGATTTGGATCCCTGCTCCTTGATTTTGATCCATAACTGAGAACACTAATTTCAAAATTTGGCCTCCAGGAAAGGTGAGGCCGGAATGTATTGTGGATGGTCCTCTTTGCCTGCTGGAGCAACACAGCTCCTATACGCTCACTGCTACAAAAATGCCTGTATGGCTAGAGAGAGATTCTGGTCGGTAGGATGTTTCCAATTTACTGAAAGTATAGAAAGTATAGGAGGTAGTTAGGGGCATATTTAAGATAAATAGTGCTGCACACAGTGCAGCGCCTCTTTTAATATGCCCCTTAGTGTCCCCCTAATGCACCATGGTGGTAGTTAAGGGATTAGCAACAGAATCTTTTACGCTAGTCCAACACTTTGCAAGATTAGCGTCAAAAAATCTGACGCTAATCCAGCAAAGCACCTTTTTTCGCCCTTCTAATGGCAGACCCCCCCCCTTGCATACATTATGCCTGGTGCAGGTATAATGCCCGATCCAGAATAATCTGCAGCAGTGACTAGATGTGGCCACTTTATGCGGTCAGGCAATCATGGCAGCCGAGAAGTGTGACGTTGTCCACGAGAGGCAACACCTATGGGATAAACTAACACAGCACGAGGGAAATAAGATGAAGTGGCCCATAAACACATAACAATGTAAATAGTTAGTAAAGGATACATACTTTGCACTAAGAACAATGTCCCAAGTAAACATTTGCAGATTAACCTTTGCACTCTTACTGTATCCCTTTATTATATTTAGACTGCTCAACTGTTCAGACCCACACAAGTCATCATGAGTTATCTACTAGGTACTGGCTCAATGCGTGCCATGCCATCAAACCAAAATGCTGCTGCTATGCTGCTAAGGTTGGCATTGCTGCCACGTTAGTGTCAATAGTATACCATTCTGTGTTTGCAGCATGATAGGGTAGCAGACAGACCATGACAGAGTGAGCATATGAAAGGTGTAGGAAGCATCTGATTGAGCTGCTCCACCCCAGCAGAGACCTTTTACTCTGGACTTTGCAAACTGCCTTTAAGCAGCTCCCCAAATCCCTTGATAGGGACACTCAAGGAGGAGGTCACTGAGACTGAACAAGTTATGGGTACAGCAGGAGTGTGCTCTAAATGATCTTGCTGAGCACACAGTAACCCTGCAAGTGGCAGGAGACATGGGGGGTACAGGCTGGGACAGTGCTCTATCAAAGAGTACATTGATGGGCTGCTGCATTTAAGATCCCAACTACTGAGACAATTAGAGCTTAACAAGAGGATAGCTCCAGGCCCCTGCAGCTGAGCTACTGCTATAGGGGAGGAAGCAGAAGTGGCTGAGGAAGGTAGGAGCATCTCCACAATGACAATTCTGGGGAACATGGGTGCCAGGAGACTGCCTGTGGTGTCTGGGGTGCACCACAAGGTACACAATGCAAGAAATACCTTTCAAATTGGCCCAACCAGGCCTATGACATTTTGAAAGGAGCTAACCACCCACATATAACCTTTCACTAATTGCCACAGTTGCCCTGGAGCCCGAAGAATCTGTAACAACAAAGAAATTATGAGCACAATTTTCTCGTTCTACCCTGGAGAGACTCTGGGGCTTTATTCCCACTAGAGGTGGAAAAAACAATTGGCACTATAGTTGAGTGTGTGCTCCCTCCATGATTGGCAGGGGCCGCAGAAGTACATTCCTAATTAGCATCTTGTTGGTTCCAAGCCCCATGAGCAGAAGCCACCACCCCATGCAATGGAGCATTTGTTGTGCTCTTACCGCTATCCTTACACCCAAAGGGTTAAAGAGCAGGGGAGTGGAAAAAACACTGGTGACCTAAAGATCAGTGGGGCATGAAGCTCTGAAGAACCTGTTAAGTGATATCTGCTTCCCCTACAGGGTATGTTGCAGGTTCCCCCAGTTATTTAGTAGTCACATTTCTAGACCTGAACAATTAGGCGATCATAATGTCCATTGGTTCATGGCTATCAGTAGTGATGGGCATCAGTTTTCTAAGGTACAATGGGCCTGATTTAAGAAAAATGGTTCTGCATCCAGTGCAGTGTCACTTTTCTTGTGCACCTTATCGCGCCCCTAACACCACCATGTGTGTGCCCTATTTAAGATATAGTGCACCATGGCGGTAGTTAGGAAACTAGTGTCAACATTTTTTACACTAGTTTGGTGCTTGCAGGATTAGCGTAAAAAATGTTGATGCTAATCCTGCAAAGCACATTGAGGACCATTATAAATAATGGTGTGCCTCCTTATAACACTTGCTCTGTGCAGGCGTTAAAAATGCAGCAAAAAAATGGCATAAAGAAATATTTTAGATTTCTTTGCACCATTCTTTTAGCCCCCTCCAATGGGGGAAAGACCCCCTTGCATACAATAAGCCTGGAGCAGGCATAATGTGGCACAAGGGGTTGCAAAGTGGTGCAATGCATGCATTGCACCGCTTTATAAATCTGGCATGGCAATTTTGGCCTTGTTGGGCCACATTAGCGTAAACAAAATTACGCTAATGTGGCGCACGGAAGCACTAGGCCTGGCCCAATGTGTCACAATTCACAGTGATGAACACGTAAGGGAGTCACAATGCCCAGGGATCCTAGGACAGGGGATGCAAGGCACTGATCACTTCAGGTCCACAATCCTCAAGAGATGGAGTGATGCTGATCACTCATTGGCTCAGAGCAATCAATGACGAACATGCAGAAGGTCACAGCTTTCCATTTCAACGTGTGATCCACAAGTTCATGTGTGTTGTGCTCTAGTGCACATACAAAATCCAAACTTGTTACTTTGTTTGCATTTATCATTTTGCAAGAATATTAATTAAAACAATTCCTATTGACTAAAGCACACTCAATTAAGTGTGGTTGTCTGTGCCTTTAGAAATATAAAATAGGAAGCAGAAATCCTGCTCAGTGTAGTTACTTTTCAGTGGCACCCTGCAGCATGATACAGTCCAACGACTGATTCACTAGCAGAATGCACCTCTTTCATGATTTCCTTTGTACCTTCTATTGAAAGGGATTTCCCGCTTTGCTATTGGGTTTATACAAACTCAGACCTCTATTACTGCTTCACAGGTGTGTATGTGATGTCTGTTACGGAACCATAATGCCGATTTATCTACTGTCGAGTAAAATTCACGTGGGCAAGAAAGTGAGTAAAAGCACTGACATGTCGGCTGGAGCCAGGCACCACCACCACAGTCCGGCTGCCAACTGTAGCCATCCCGCAGGCACTTCAGGCTGTACTGCCCTCAGAATTCAAACACCTAAAACACAATAGCAACACAGCACGAAGAGAAGCAATTTTACATCCTCAGAATCGTGCACAATACAACACCCCGCGTTACAGAAGTATTGTTGGAAATTGAAAGGGCATGTGGCCGGGCGGAGGCACCTCTAGACAAAGCAGAAGGATAGGGGCTCATGGGGGGCCGGGCGATGTATGTATGCGGATGAGTAGTATCGAAAAGGCTCTTTGCATACCCTTCTGTGCACCTTGCTCTATAAAATATGGTCAGATGGGGCCATGACATAATGAGCTGCGCCGGATCAGCGCAGAGCTAGTCCTCTGTTTTCAGTGGCTGTGGCACGCATCTAAACTTCTAATTGTCAATTGTATTGTGTTACCTACCCTGGACTAAACTGCATAATCCCTTTGGAAAGCCTTTAAAACTTGGCTGTAAGTGGCCGGGTTATGGGTCAGGTTATTTTAGGATCAGCACTTAGCGCCTTGATGCCTTCTGGCATTCCTGCACTCTACAAATTTCATTCATTCATTCATGAATATTATATAGCGCTTCCTACCCCTGACCAGGCATTGAAGTGCTTTGCGGTGAGTAGCACGCTACTCCACAAGATTAAAGATTAATAATAGTTTAACGGTATGGGACATATTTACCAGCCCCATTGCATTGCTTTTGCACCACGCAAGAGCAACGCAATTCAAAAATGAGATTTGTGAAGCCAGGCAACCCACTTTGCTTGGCCCTGTGTGGCTTCATAAATCACAAGTAAAACAATGCAGCGCAAATCGCTGTGTTGCATTACTGTGCCATAGGAAACGTTGCATGGGTGTTCCCATGCACCTCCCATAGATTTTGACGCATTACCAGATTTATCAGAAGTGGTAAACCTGGGAATGTGCCAAAATGCTGCACCTACCTAGGGGAGGGACACTGAGGAGAAATATTGTTATTTCTCCTCATTACTTCCTCTTTCTATATGTGCTGCAAACTGCAGCACACATAGATAGAGAATATGCTTGAGTTTTTGTTTATGTGCAGGAAGGCACCCCTTCCTGCACATAAACAATCCTGCATGCAACAGAGGCACCCTTGCACCATGGTACAAGGGTGTCTGCATTGGCGCCAGGCAGCCCATTGTGCCAAAGTGCTGGCGAAAGGACAGGAATTAGGATAAATACAGCACATTCCTGCACCATCCCTGTGATGCAGTGCAGCAAGGTGACTTGCTGCACACCGTATAAATATGCCCCTAAATGTTTTTGTTTTCTTTTTTTTTCATGTGCATTAGTCGTGTTAGGTTTGTGCTCTGGGCATTTGTTTTTAGTGCCATTTATAGTAGGGGTAGAATGATATCAATGAATTTGAAAGGGGAAGTAGTAAGTTGTTTTTGCAAGTAAAGGTCATGTGTGCCTGTTTGTTGAGGTAACATGCGTGAACAAGGGAGGGTATCTGAGAATGATATTTGAGAGCTCTTAGAGTCAGAGAGGTTTGGGATGAGTCAGTGAGAGGAAGTATGGAAAACAATGAAAAAAGGTATTTTTTTCTATAACAAAATCTGAAAAGAATGTATACATACAAATACGTACATGACACTTGGTAAAGTTGTATTTGCTGGACAAAACCTCTCTATATAATAACTGTATGTGCATAGAAGCTAAAATATTTATATTGTCTGATGTGCACATTTAGCTTGTGGCGAAGTAAGCATATTTTTTTCATGACATTTCTTTACGTTTTTGTAGAAGGCATAAATACCTCTATATGTGCACCTATAAATGCATGGGAGCAGCAATTTTGACATGGTCTGATATAGACATGTATCTAGTGGATTAATATACAGTTTTCCCTTTATATACATTTATTTGCCTATAACAAGAAGCATAGTTAAATTTACAATGACGTATAATGACAACTTCATCTTTATACTGTGAGAAGCATTGTTTGTCATGTCAGAATATAGGTTGATGGAGACTATTGTGAGTATAGTTGTAATGTTGGGAAGAGCCAGCTCTTGACTAATTATCTGAAGCCAAGATCATTGAAGGTAAGTCTTATGTGTGTTGATAGAGAACTTCATAGTCTGGATGCTTGAAGAGAGAAAGATATTCCACTCGTTAGGGTCGAGAGCGCAAGCGCTCTAGCCTGCTGTAATCTCTCTGTGGGCTTTTAACAATGCCCACCGCATGCCATCAGTTAAGTTGGTTTGAAGGCTTGTCTTTCAAAAATTGCTTGATTTTATTCCTAAAAGGAATGCATACGTCATGCCTTTTCCGGTCTTTAGCCCTCCTCGAGTGCACCAGCCAACTACTGAAAACATACGAGGCTCATTGTTTTGAGCATGCTTTCTGGACTACTTTTTCTTTTCATTTCCTATGCAGCGTGATCTTGCTGCACATTTGCCGATACGTTTAACTGCGAGCAAACTTCTATTTCATTTTGTGTGCTCCTTCATGCTCATGGCGTGGCACTTTAAATCGGCTCGCTTATGTAAAATTGTATTACTTTTCATTTTCATTTTATGTGGCAATAAAAGTCGGGTTAGGACTTTGCAAAGCTAATAGCTCTAAGTCGAGCAAATGCGGGACCCATTGCATTGTAAATGCTTGTTTTTTTTGTATGTAGGAATGTTGAGACAGGGACCCTTTCTCCAGCGTAGGTTCCTTTGTTGAATGTATTTGTTGATTTTCCATCTGATGAAGAGTGGTCCTTTGTCATATATTGCTTTGTGTGGGATACAAACTAGCTTGAAGGGGGATTTTCTGGCAAATGATGTGGTATAGGACCTTCAGGCAGGGGAGATGTGTGCTTTGGGCTTTACCTGTAGGAGGAGTCCAGCTGCAGTGTTCTGAATTCTCTGTAATCTTCTCATAGTGGACAAAGGTGAGCCATGATACAGACCATTAGCGTAATTCAGTTTTGATAGAACAAGAGAGATGGTAGCTTGAATTTTGTGGGGAATCCTAGGTGCAGGAAGATGTGTTGCAGTATTTTCATTGTGAGAATTGATTTGGCCATCTTATCAACTTGTGCATTCATTGAGAGTGTGGCATTCACACTAATTCTGAAAAGTTCTTAACTCCTGAGATATTCTTGATGATGCTCCTGGATCATCAGGCCAGGTACAGAGAGGGCCATAGGTTTTACACCTTCCACATGTGAGGATTTCAGTTTTGGAGGCATTCAATTTAAAGTGGCTTGTCTTGTGGTTCCTTAGGCTTGATTTTATTTAGAACCTCGTCTTCTTCATCTTCTGGGTTTCTGGAATGCAGCAGTTCATGGCCTGGAAGCAGTGCTTAATTTGTAAATAAAAATGTGCCAGTGCTCAAAGCCCTCCTCTTAAACATGTGGCTGCTGCAATTAAATGTAGGAACACGGAATACTGAAGCGGCGTAATCCTGAAGCCACCTTGGACCTCTTAAATCAATTTAAAGCCACTCCCTGCCCCTTCAGCTCACTCTTGCAGCTTTCTACATTCTCCCTTTGTGACGCCTTTTCATTTTTCCTGTCCCCCGTCTTTCCCATAAGTGTCTTTTGCTCTCACCAAATGCTTGAGGCAGAAAAATAAGCGCCACCCTCAAAAAAATAAGTGCCGGTGCTCAGCACCTAAAACAACAAGCACAAATTAAGCACTGCCTGAAAGCCTTTGATGACTGTTACATATAGGATCTGGAGAGAGCTGCAGTGGAAGGTTTCAATTGACTATATCTCCACTCTTGGATGCAAGCAAAATGGGGTGAGTCACCATCCTGGGACTTCAAAACATTCAGGGGAGGTGGCTTCCAGAAGAGCAAGTTCACTCTTAGAACTGGTAACTGAGAAAAGCAGTTTTACATGCTCTTTGCTATTTTCTCCATTTCTTCAAAATCAGGTAGTGATTGTGAGGACAACACAGTAATAAAATCCTACCTGAACAGTCAGCCAAAGGGATTCAGTTGCTGGCACAGCTTCCGTATAAGATAGTCAGTTGAGTGGAGAAACATCTAATGTCCCTGTAAGCAACTCATATTCAAGCTAAGATCAATGGAATTGCAGGACAGGTTAAGCAGGATCTTTCCCTCTTCCCACGACTTTTATCTAGCACCTCAGGTCTTCGAGGAAATATGCCTAAGGTTTGGAACTCCTCACTTAAATCTTTTTGTGAGTGTGGAAAACTCCCTTCTTCCAGGATTTTTATCCAAATTCCAGGAAGTAAGATGTTGGAGATAGAGGCTCTCATATTCCATTAGACTCCTCTACTCTTTTCCTCCCTTTCCCTTAATACCCAAGCTATCAGCTCACTTAAATGGATCACATCCTCAGCTCCTTTCTGGCCAAGGATGAGTTGATTCCCATTGGTAAGGATGATGGCAGGAGTGTCGGAGTGTACTCTTCCACTAGTCTAGGGTCCTCCTTGATTCCCTCTTCTTCCTTTGAACATTTCTAGGAAGATGAGATTGATGGTGTGGCTGTTCAGAGTAGGGGTCTAAAAAAGTTATGTTTATCTTCTTCAATAGCATATTAAAAGATCTTATGATCATCACTGGCCAACATTTTATAACTGGTGTAAATAAAAGTCCTTAGTCCCCTCATGTGAATCCAGGTTGGTCCTGTAGTTTCTTTAGCATCACCTTGATAAGGGTTTTGCAATCGCTACCTCTTTAAGTTCATTGCGCAGCAATTGTAGCAGTAAGGGCCCCTTTGGGTATTCCATAGATGGAGTCTCTAGGTAGTAAAGTTTTTAAGGGTAATGAGTTCAATCACAAAGTTGACAACTCCCCTTGTTCTTAAAGCTCCCCAGTTCTACTCCTCTGAACCCTTAACTGAGGTGGACTAGCAGCATCTGATTTCAAAGGTTTTCTGTTTAGTTGTATCACATCATCGCAAAGGTTAGGGCCCATATTTATACTTTTTTTGCACCGCATTTGCATCATTTTTCAACACAAAAGTGGCGCAAACCTACAAAATACTAATATATTTTGTAAGTTTGCGCCGGTTTTGCGTCAAAAAATTATGCAAATGCGGCACAAAAAAGTATAAATATGGGCCTAGGTGAGTTAGGTTCATTATCTATTAAACCCTCATATATGAGTGCTCTTTCAGACAGGCTAGTTCTAAAGTTAGGGCCTGGTTCCACCCAAAGATCCTATCTTCTTTTCACCAACAACAGGAAATTATTTTGCCTTCTTTTTTTTAGCACCTACTACTCCTAAGGAGGAGGCTTTATGTGGTGACCCCGACACACAGGAAACAAAAGGTAAGTTTAAAATTCAATTTATTTAAGCCTGAATGAAAATGAGCTGCTGATGGCACACGGGTGGATACCAACTGCCTCCAGATTTTAAACCACATTTTACGAGGAACATTTTCATGACAATGCCAAGGTTCTACAAGTCCGTTCAGTGAGCACTAACTATAATGTGTAGGCACTACATAGTTTTTCCCTTTTACAAAAATACACATATGCTACCATGGTGCCTGAAATATTTTCTAGACACATTAATGCCTTAATTTTTGGTTGGGACAGAGCTTACAAAAATGAAGTCAACCCCATCTAGTACCTGCAAATTATACTTCAACATTTAGGAAGCATGTTATATAGGAAATAAATAAAAACAGGAAAAAGAAAAAAAACAAGCAAAAGTATTAGCACATTTTTTAATAAACACAAAGATAGTGAACTACAAAAGTTAAAAGTTTAACCCCTAAAACTTACAGTAAATTCCTCACTCTGCAACTGTGTCTCACCGACACCCTATTTTCCCATTGCTCCATGGCTGGTTTCTAGTCGAGTGTTTCATCATCAGACTTGGGCTTCAAGGAATTATTGACACTCTCTTTTGTAACAATGTACTTTATTTCCTCCATGATTCACCTTCACCACACTCTGACTATTCCTCCATGATTCACCTTCACCACACACTTATTGTTCCACCACTATAAACCTTCCACTCACATGCTGTTTCCTTTTACATCTACCACTTTAACTGGAACTCCACATTTAGCTCCACCTTTTGTCACATGTACAGGGTTATACACTCAATCTGTCTCTCCCAGTTTAAATTCTGGAACCCTGACCTTGCTTCTCTCATAAAAATATTTCTTCTGTTTCTGTTGCATGTTTTCCACTCTTGGCCTAATGCTCTCATCTGACCATTTATCCTGGTCCACTTCAATCTACTTGTTTATCCATGTTGGACAAAAGAAAGTCATGGCTCTTCTTCCCCGTAACAACGTGAAAGGTGAAACTCCAGTTGACACATGATGGGTGGTGCAATAGAACCAAAGCATACTCCTCACTGCATTCACTATAACACATCTATTTGTTATAGCCCACTGAATACACTCCACTAAAGCTTTGATCATCCTCTCAACCATTCAATTTTTTTGGGAATGATATAATTAACTTTTAGGATGAGTAATGTCAATTGTTTTCAGGAAATTTTCTAAATCATTAGAAACAAACTGCACAATGTTGTCTGACACTATCGTAGCGGAAAAACCTTTCAAACAAATATCCTTTAGCAATTCACACACTGCTTTTGACGTGCCTTCACTTGCAAACTTCCCTTCAGGCCATTTGCTATAGTAATCCATCACTACTAATGCAAACCATGAAGTGCTAGCCATAGAATTGAATGGGATTAAATGAGCCAGCAATGTCTTTCCTAACTTGTTTCCAGGGGGCTGTGGGTAATTAAAATGGACACAAAGGTGGCATCCTTAATTTCATGGACTTGTCACAACATGAAAATATGGCATGCTCCTTAATTACTTGATCAACCTCCCTATCAGTAGAAAGCCACCAAAATGATGATTGTATGTGTCTCTTGGTCATGATAGCACCCAAGTGACCACCAGGGCTCTATAATGATAGGATTTTTTTAAGATAATGGGGTGGACAAACTTGTCCACTCTTAACAACAAGTCATCTTCCAATGACATTCCTTCAGCAACTTTGGCAAATGTTTTTAGGTCAAAATCAAGATGTCTTTCCTTTGCCCAACCTGACACTACATATTTCATGCCCAAATCCAACACGGTATCCTCTTTAAGTGACTTGTGCCAATCCTGCTCTATAAAGATGCACAACTGGGGTAAACTTACAGACACCCCATTATAATAACCAGTATCTTCTTCATATCCCATTTCTTTAGTCTGTTCTGCATACTTAAAGAAGTGTGAAAGATAATCAGCACATCCATTTTTCCTACCTGGGATATACTCAGGTACGAAATCAAATTGTAACAGATTTGTTGACAGCCTGGCAATGCAGGGAGTAAAACTCCTGGCATTCTTCCTAATCAAAATGTAAACCAAAGGTCTGTATCATAAAACATTTACCCCACACATAGTTCAGAAATTTTGTGACTTCCCATCAGCAAGCAAAAAGCTCTTTCTCAATTACAGAATACTATTTTTCATCACCAGTTAACATCTGGGATGCATATGCAGTGGTCTGAACCTGAGAATCCTTCACCTGGACGAGGACTGCACCTAACCCCACCTTACTAGCATCCACCGTCAAACTACACCGGATTTCAGGGTCCTACTTTTTCAACACCTTAGATGAAGTTTCACCCACTTGATAACCATTTGGTACCCTGTGCTCCATTCAAATGCAATCCCTCTCTTTAACATACAGGACAAGCATTTTACCTTTGTTGCATAATTTTGCATGAATCTAGAATAAAACTCACATAAGCCAAGAAATTACATCAGACCTACTTTGTCCACCAGTGGGTTGGCTTGAATGATATTCTTAACCAAACCAGGGTTAGGTTTGATTGCCTGACTTGTTACCAAATGTCTCAAATATTCCACTCAGCCAGTGTGAAAATCACACTGGTCCCTTCTGAGCAATACCCCTTGAGTTTGGAATATTTTCAAGACTTCATCTAAAATCCTGCTATTAGCTTGTCAGTCAAGAACATAAATGAATACATCATCTTAAAAAATCGATAGGCCCTGTTTTCCTTTGAACATGTTAGTAATTACTCTTTAAAAAACCAAGGCTGCCGAAGCCAGCCCAGAAGACAAACAGGAGTGCTGAAATGTCCCAGGAGGGGGAAAAAAATGCTGTCAAGTTCCTTGAATCCGGATCCATCTTAATCTGATCGGAGGCTGAAATCAGAAAAAGCTTTGTAAACATTTTTGCCTCTTTCAACCCAGCCAACAACTCACAAATGTTAGATAATGGATGTGAATCGGTCTAAATGTATTTGTTAAGACAACGGAGGTCAACAGAACCTCTCAATTCCCCATTATGTTTGCAGGCAACCACCAAAGGCAATAACCACAATGAGGAATCAATAGGATCAATTATGCCACTCTTACACAACACATCCAATTCTTGTTCTAGATCCTTTCATGTGCTGAGAGGCATATTCCTGAGTTTATGTTCAACCAGTTTTTTCCCCTTCTTTCACAATGATTTTGTGTTTAAAATCTTTAACTTTCCATAGCTCACTAGAAAATACATGTAGATATTTGTTCATGACCCTTTCCAGATCATCATCATCACTAATGGCCAACATTGGTTCTTTGGTGCCTGGTTTAAGAATCATGCTGAAGGGTCCTTCATGGAACCAGTCTAGAATGTTAAAACCTTTACAGGCTACACAGATTTTACTTGCAATCCTTCAACCTTTAAATGCCAGGATGTCATTAATGTATCCACATAAATCTATGCTGCATCCTTCATATGACACACCCTTACGATCAGGAGGCAATAGTGGTCTGTTGGGCAAATCTTGTCATATAACTCTTGTGTAATCATGGATATACATGCAATGGAATCCACCAGAAAATTTAAGACCTTATCATCCACCATGGATGGAATGTGGAATGTGTTCAGTAGGACCTGCTCTGCTGACATCAGCTAACCCTTGACAGTAGTTATGCTAGCTCCTGTGTCACGCAGAGCCTCCACCTGTTGCCTGGTCTCTAGTTGGCAGAGGTATACAGCCTTGTCCAAATAGGAACCATAGTCCTAGTCAGGGTAAGTCACAACACAATCCAAATGATTGGCACTGAGCAATCAGGCTTAACTTAGAAGGCAATCTGTAAAGTATTTGTGCAATAAATCACAAATTAACACATTGAAAAGACCACAAAAATACAGCAAGCAGGTTTACAAAAATAGATAATTTTTATCTGAATAAAATACTGTTGAAATGATTAAAAAATCCAATGTACACGAGCAAAGTTATGAATTTCTAAAGATTAAATCCACTGCCTAGAAAACACAATAGCTACAACTGGGGCTATCACAGCAACGTTGACAGAGTTGTTCCCAATAATCCAACACCACGGGTGTCGGTCATGGAGTCACACGGACCCACAGGTACAGCACCTTTTGAGAACAAAGAACAAGGATGCCGCATGGAGTCGGAAGGAGGTGTCGCTGCATCCCTCCACTTTTCTGACACTGTTTTTGATGGTTTTAGTACTTTGTGCACTTTTCTAATGCTAACCAGTGCTAAAGTGCATATGCTCTCCCATTTAAACATGGTAAGATTGGTTCATCCACAATTGCCATATTTGATTTACTGATAAGTCCCTAGCAAAATGTGCAGGGCCTGTCAATTAAATGCTACTAGTGGGCCTACAGCACTGATTGTGCCACCCACATAGGTAGACCCTTAACCTTGTCTCAGGCCTGACATTGCAAGGCCTGTGTGCAGTATGTGTATTTACCTAAATGTTGAACCTTTTTAAAGAGTTTATGCCTGACAACTACTAAACTTGGTTGGACACCATACCTGGCCAGAAGTTTTTTAAAAATCTCCTGGTATTCATCTGGCTGTTCTTCTTCTTTCACCTCTTCTAAATCAGGTAATTTCTTGAGAAATGCCCTGCCTTCAAAACCCAGAGTACAATAATAGATATTTTTTCTATTCTGTGTAAAAACTTAGTGCCCCTATGGCAGCCAGGTACATCCCAATTGCATCAAACCAATGCTTCCATGCCACAGGTGGACCACCTGGTGTTTGTAAGAAGTGAGGAGGAGCCTTTAAAGCGTGCATCTTCTACAATAACAACAAGTATTTACAGAAAAGAAAAGCAAATTCTGAAACAGTGTTGTGGGAAAATGCCACTGTTGGTATGATTGCCCCCTAACTGTTTGCCTTTTGTTGATGCCAGATTTGATTGAAAGAGTGCTGGGACCCTGCTAACCGGGCCCCAGCACCAGTGTTCTTTCCCTAAGACTGTACCTTTGTCTCCACAATTGGCACAACCCTGGCACACAGATGAGTCCCTTGTAAAAGGTACCCATGTTACCAAGGGCCCTGTAGCCAGGGAAGGTCTCTAAGGGCTTCAGCATGTATTATTCCAGCCTTGGGACCCTTCACTCAGCACATGGACACTGCCTCACAGCTTATGTGTGCTGGTGGGGAGAAAAAGTCTAAGTCGACATGACACTCTCCTCATGGTTCCATGCCCACAACCCACTGCCTGTGGCATAGGAAAGTCACCCCTCTAGCAGGCCTTACAGCCCTAAGCCACGGTGCACTATACCACAGGTAAGGGCATAGCTGTATGAACACTATGCCCCTACAGTGTGTAAGCCAATTCTAAGACAATGTAAGAGCAGGGTAGCCATAAAGAATACATGGCCTGGGAGTTTGTCAAACACAAACTCCACAGTTCCATAATGTCTACAATGAATACTGAGAAGTTTGGTTTCAAACTTCCCAGAACAATAAATCCACACTGTTGGTAGTGTGGGATTTATTGAGAAATGCACACAGAGGGCATCTTAGAGATCCCCCCAGCATGCCAGCCCAACTGCTAGTGTTAGGCTGACCGATCTCTGCCAGCCTGCCACTTCCAGACTAGCTTCTGGCCACATGGGATGAGTGCCTTTGTGCACTCTTTGACCAGGAACAAAGCCTGTCCTGGGTGGAGGTGCTTCACACCTTCCCCTGCAGGAAGTGTCACACCTGGCAGTGAGCCTCAAGGGCTCAAGCCTGGTGTTACAATGCTTGAGGGCACTCCAGCTAGTGGAGGTGACCACCCCCCGAACACAGCCCACTCTTTTGGCGGCAAGTCCGGAGGAGTTAATGAGGAAAACAAGGAGGAGTCACGCTCCAGCCAGGACCACCCCTAAGGTGTCCAGAGCTGAGGTGACCCCTTCGTTAGAAAATCCTCCATCTTGCTTTGGAGGATTTAGCCCAATAGGATTAGGGATGTGCCCACTCCCCAAAGGGAGGAGGCACAAGGATGGTGTAGCCACCCTCAAGGACAGTAGCCATTGGCTACTGCCCTCCAGCCCCAAACACACCCCTAAATCTAGTATTTAGAGGTGACCCTGAACCCAGGAAATCATATTCCTGACGACCTAACAAGTAGAAGGACTGCTGACCTGAAAACTCCGCAGACAAGAAGGATACGACAATGGCCAAAGAACCTGCAACAGCGATGCATTCTGTGGACCCAGCGACCTTTGCCGACTCAGAGGACTGCCCTGAAATTCCAAAGGACCAAGTAACTCCTTTGTACAGCGCCTCTGCCCAAAGCAAAAAGAAGAAACCATCTTTAAAGGGACTCTCACCTCACTCATGAAGCGTGAGTCCCCACCACTCTGCACCCGACGCCCCCTGCACCATGTCCAGAGAAACCAACACCGCAAAAAGGATCCCCAGCCGACTACAATGACATGTCCACCCTGAGCCGACCTCCCTGAACCCCTACGACGACGCCTGCAGAGAGAATCCAGACGACCCCCCTGACCATGACTGCCCAATAAGAAAGAACCCGACGCCTGGAAGAAGCACTGCACCTGCAGCCCCCAGGCCCGTGAGGAACCAACTACCAGTGCAGTACTGACCAGCAGGCAGCCCTCATCTTTGCCTAGTTAGTGGCTAGCCCAAGAAACCCCCCTGTGCCCTGCCTGCATCATCAGAGTGACCCTCTGGTCCCTCCATTGATTTCAATACAAAACCTGATGCCTTGTTTGTACACTGCACCCAGCCACCCCTGTGCCTCTGAGAGTGTATTTTGTGTGCCTGTTTGGGACCCCCCCAGTGCTCTACAAACCACCCCTGGTCTGCTCCCCGAGGACGCAGGTGCTTACCTGCTAGCAGACTAGAACCAGAGCACCCCTAGTCTCCATTGGCACCTATGTTATTTGGGCCCCTCTTTGACCTCTGCACCTGACCGGCGCTGTGTTGCTGGGTGTTTGGGGTTAACTTGAACCCCCAATGGTGGGCTGCCTATGCCCCGGAAACTGAACTTGCAAGTGCTTTAATTACCTCAAAAACTAACCTGTACTTACCTCCCCCAGGAACTGTTACATTTTGCAGTGTCCACTTTTAAAATAGAGTATTGCCATTTTATGCCATTACTGTTTTAATTCAAAGTCATATCTTTACCAATGCAAAGTACTTTACATTTATTGCACTTACCTGCAATCTGAATCTTGTGGTTCTAAAATAAAGAAAATAATATTTTTCTATGTAAAAGCCTATTGGCCTGGAGTTGTCATTGAGTGTGTGTTCTCATTTATTGCCTGTGTGTGTACAAAAAATGCTTAACACTACTCTCTGATAAGCCTAACTGCTTGACCACACTACCACAAAAAGAGTATTAGTATTATCTATTATTGCCTCTGTCAAACCTCTTGTGGAACCCCTGGACTCTGTGCACACTATCTCTCATTTTGAGATAGCATATTCAGAGCCAGCTTCATACAAGTGCAATACACTGAAATGCAAGCAAAATAATTACGAGTACACATACACATACGTGGAGCTAAAGCATAAACTGGGTTATCTAGCGTTCTTATTCTCTGAATTATTCTTATTCATTTTTCTTACTGAAATTATTACTTGCCAAAAATACGTCCCTTTACTACTGCATGATACAGCCAATTCCTGTCATGCAGCCATACCAAATTCACCCAATTTGTCTCACTAAAATACATCTGTTGACCACGAGTATCCCAAGTACCTTCTCGGTGCTGCTATGAACATTGCAACATGACCCTCTCTTCCTTGAGGGAATTGATCAGACATAGTAATGCCAGGAAACATCCGTACTTGCAGGAAAGGTCCGTGCCAGTTGCTCATCACTCGCTCGTCACCAAAAGGATGTGGTGACTCCAATATGCAGCAAACCTGAGGTAAGTTTAAAATTATATTTATTTTAGCCTGGATGAAGATGAGATGCTGGTGGCACACAGGTGAACACCAACTGCCTCCAGATTTCAAACAACATTCCATGTGAAAAAGGGATACATGACAATGCCAAGGTTCCATCAGCCCATGTAATGAGTACTAACTATGATACATAGACACTACAGTTTACACACAATGAATATGTTAAGGGGATTCAAAAATACTTACCAAGATCAGAAGCCTATAGAAAGTCTGAGAGTTTGTTCATCAATTTTGGTATGTTTTGACAAAGATACAGAGCCTCAACACCATTGTGGAGAAGATGGATTACAACTATTAACAAGATGGCTTATGCTGTTCAGGACACTGCTTCACCAGGAAGGATACAGAGCAGGTCCTCATGAGGAATGACTGCATCCTGGGTAAAGGCTGGTGGCAGTCCAGGATATATGTAAGACAGCCACTTGGGCTGCTCTTTCTACCTTTGTCTCATATTACAGGTTGGATATGGGAAATTCTGAGTCCATTTGGTTTGGACCCAGATTGCTTGTAGCTGTTATGTCCTAAACCATTGTTTATTTCTAATTTTTGGAATGAGAATTTTTGTTTGAATTAATTGTGCGTTGTCATTTTTTAGGGGAATCTGGTTGTGTATATGTCCTCTGCTGCATTGTCATTTAGTAAATAGTAGTACAAGAAAGGGGTTAGAAGATAATGACCCCATTAATTGCCAGTAATCTCCAGTACTCCGGATACTAATTTCTAGTACAAATACTTACAATCCTCTTCCCCCTTACCTAAACTTTCTCATTCTAGATTCTTTTTTTGACTTGTATAGTAGGATGTGCATTAAAGGTGACAGAGGGTATAGTTCTTTTTGCTATTTTTGATTGGCCTTCACTAGGTTACGTAATATCTGGATGGATGTTGGGCACCTCATATAGTACGTATGAATACGAAGAAGGGTGTTCGGTGTAATGAAGTTTACTGGTAAGTAACTGGGTCTTATTCACCATTTTGTACAGGTGTTATTTGGCCTATGTTTCTCTAGCGAGCATGGAGTTATCCAAAAGATGGATCTATGAAACGTTTTGAATGCAAAATCCCGATCTTTATGTGCCTATCTGCATATTTTGTGAACAAAAGATGATAAAAACAGGATGAAAAAGCTTACGTTATTATTTTCAACAAGTGCTATTTACTCCGGAGAAAAGTCACACCTGGGCATAAGGAATAAAGAAAACTCCATGAACGACGTGATGGTCAATAGTCAGAATTTACAAAAAATATTTCCACATATTAAAAATGTTTCACACCCTACGTAAATGCCTTTCTAACATACATATTTGCTTATTTTGATATACAATTGAGAATTAACCTTGCCCTGGTTACTATTAAGATAATTCCAGTTTTGTTCTCTTTTAGCTATAGTTAGAATTCATCCAAAGATGTATTTCATGGAGGTATTCTGCCACAGTCTATAAATGATAATGATCACTGCCTGCTGTTATCATATTTTGCGTACCACCAATGTGTGAATGAAATTTGAATAGGAATATTCCGATTATAATGGGTTTGAGATACATATTTACCAGGTAGGGGAGTACCAAGGAACCTGGTGGACCCTTGCAAGTGACCATACATGTTAGGGCAAAGTATATTCCCACTGGGACTCCTTGACCTCTATTGAAAAGAATATCTGACAAAAAGTTTTGATTATTCTGCGGAAGGCCCACCAATGCAAAACAAAAAAAGACGGCTTTGTACAAGGTCTCTCTACTATTTTGTAAGTAGCATACAAATTACCAAGCACCGTTCGTATCTTCTTTTTTGTATGTGTTTGAATGATTATTTATCTAATCTATTGAAGATGTTTACCGAACACAATATAAGCAATGTGAAACAAACTGATTATTTTCAATCATAATTTCTGTTGCGATCCATGTATTTTCTACTTGGCCAAATGGTCCAGAAATGTTTTATGCAATAGTAGGAGTGTTACATTAATGTATTCAGCTGCCCCTTAGAGTTGGGTAAAAGTAATTAAGTTATAACTTAACGCATATGATGTGTTCTTTTAAAAGTAGATGAATGTATTCTGTCAACTCACCCGATTCTTACAGGTCTGTAAACAATTTAGGAACAATTGTTCTGATCTCTATTTTGATTTTGGGGCCTTTACATATTCTAACTCAGCTCAGCACTGCAGTCTTATCAAAGCAATAGCCGAAGTAGTGTGGTTACTCCCACATAATGAGTGACATGGAAGGGAAAGGAAGATGTGTGAGGCAACTGGTTGGACCGCATCAACAAGGGAACACAATTTTCTGTATAAAGGCACAATTGCTGCCTGCTAACAAGTCAATACACACCAATTCGAATCCAATTATACCTCCACATGTCAGAGAAGGGAAGTGAGCCATTTAGCAAAGTGTGCTTGATATTTCACACTGTAGGGAGGAACTAAGAAATGTGGACCAAGGACTGAGTGGCACAGGCAGTGCATTTTAAGAACAAACTGGGGAACATGCCACTCTTTCAGCTCAATGAAGACATAACAATCCAGAACTGGAGGATGAGGCAGCCCATACACACATGCACAATTCAGGAATGTATACCAGAATGAAGTATTGAGATATTTCTACCATGTGAAGTTAAAGAGATTCATGTCCACTCTGGCATAACATACCTTTTATGCCAGACTGCCCTTGCAATTTTCCCTATGTTGTTAAACTGACTTATAAAAACCGATTTTAAAGATTTTTTTCCTTATTGGTAATGCTTGATCCTAACAACTAACACTGCTGAAACTTTTCAACTTGAAAGGTGGATTAGCTTCCATTGAAATATCGTTTTAAGTCGATGCTTTCTCCCAATTTTTTTTTTTTAATGCTCCCACTTTCCTCTACTAAAATGTTGGCATGTATCTAGATGTCAAGCTAGAGAAAGTGGCAGTAAAAAATCTAGAATTAGGTGATAGCGCGTCCTGCCCTAGGTAATTTACTTACTCCGGGACTCGTTTTAGGCCAATGAATCTTTTGACCCTGATTGGAGGCACCTTAAGACGAGATAACTCACCAGCATATCAATTGATAGGTCGATAACCTCATCAATATTCACAATAGCGAATTAATTAAATTAGTTCATGAGATTAATAAGAATCCAAACTCACCATGGCCTTTCAGCCACAAATAACCACACGAAATTTAGTAATAGTTATGATGTTTATTCCCTATTAGTTACACTCTACTAGCAAGTTTATTAGTCTCAATACCAGAAAACACATCAATAATGTCACAATATGGCAACTTGAGTAAGATTTAAGCAAAGCAAAGATGATAAACATGAACAAAACACGGCGTCAACATGGATCTATTTAGCAGAGTATCATTAGCGCATCTATTCAACACAGCAAAGATTCAGGCGGTCATTCTGACCCTGGCGGTTGAAAACCGCCAGGGCAGAGTGCCGCGGAAGCACCGCCAACAGGCTGGCGGTGCTTCAGGGGCCATTCTGACCGCGGCGGTAAAGCCGCGGTCAGAAAAGGGAAACCAGCGGTTTCCCGCCGGTTTTCCCCTGCCCCAGGGAATCCTCCACGGCGGCGCTGCAAGCAGCGCCGCCATGGGGATTCCGACCCCCGTCCCGCCATCCTGTTTCTGGTGGTTTTCACCGCCAGAAACAGGATGGCGGGAACGGGTGTCGTGGGGCCCCTGGGGGCCCCTGAAGTGCCCATGCCACTGGCATGGGCACTGCAGGGGCCCCCTAACAGGGCTCCATAAAGATTTTCAGTGTCTGCAAAGCAGACACTGAAAATCGCGACGGGTGCCACTGCACCCGTCGCACCCCTTCAACTCCGCCGGCTCCATTCGGAGCCGGCTTCATTGTTGAAGGGGCTTTCCCGCTGGGCCGGTGGGCGGCCTTCTGGTGGTCGCCCGCCGGCCCAGCGGGAAAGTCAGAATGACCGCCTTAGTCTTTTTGTCTATTTGCACCCAATATTAGTGAACTCCTTGACTAACCTCGAATTAGCATCAGCATGTTGGGCTTCATGCAAAACAATTTTGTAACACAAATTTGGAAAACATCTAACTATGGTCTCTGTCAAAAGCAGTTGATACCTAGAAAGGAAAGGCAAGCAGACAATTACAATTTCATTATCATATAGTTACCCTCCGTAATGGGTCAGCATACAGAGTCAGTTTTCGTCCTCAGGACAGTAGTCGATCCCCCATCAGCCAGGATAGAACAGCAAGGTCTCAGCAAACAAGGCAGAAGTTCTTCCCTCTTAAGGAGGTGAAGTAAATGTTGGGTAAAAGAATGATTCAAAGTAGGAAAAAAATCTCTCAAAGTAATGATAAGGTAATGGCTGCAAGGAACGGCAAAGGATGGCAAAAGAGTGGACGATTTCTCCTTGTGGCATGTCATTATATTAAATCCGCCAAACAAACCCTTAATTTCCAATTGATCAAAATCTGGCGCACCACTATCTCTGTCCCATAGTTGAGTGGTCACCTCACTAGAATTTTCACCTAAGACAGTTCTCATACAGTTCATTGGCTCCTGTGATTTACGTCTTCATCTGTTGAGATGGCAGGTAAGAAAAGTTACACGCACTGCTTCAGTTAATAGCTCCATTGTCTTTACCAGTTCAGGCGACCTTGCACCTGTTGCGAATTACACAATTGCATTCAGCAAGAATGTCTCCTTGAGCAAGTCGGGTCTCATGAGAAAGAATTTACTACGGCTACACACATCTCTAGCTTCTGGAAAAGTACAGCTTTTTGAACTTCAGGAAGACAGCACAGTGCATGTTAGAAAAAATACATTTAATATGAGACCAGGCAGCTAGGCCCAGACTCTTGCTAACTCAGGCCTAATAATTTATTCAACAAAACCTTAACATATAACTCGTAATGCTAAAACAGAATCATAGATTAGTACATTAATAATTCATTATTAGTCAATTTCATTAATCATCATATATATTGGTGGCCACTCCCCGTGGGCACATTTCAAATGCGTACATTAATTTTAATCTGTCACATTTTCTATGCAGCTCCTTTACACATTAATTTGCAAGCAGTTCGTGTTAATTTTTTATTATAAAAGCGACACTCCAACAATGGTATTCTACAATTGACCCCGAAATTACACATCAGCTTCATCCCTGTAAAAATCTAATTGCAGCACGAGACAGTTGCTACATAAGCTTTGGCTTTTTCCTTTGCGGCGCAGGGCTACTGCATTTGATACATGCCATTTTATTATTACAAAAATGAATAAACACTACAATAGCTCATCAGTCAAAGCAAGCTGCATTTGTCAGATTTTGTGACCATTTTAAATACAACTACAAATGGAACGTCTTTTTTGGTCCGTTTTAGCTAGATTTAGTATTCATTTAAAGTTGGATTTTATGGAGATATTCTTCCGAAGTCTGTACATTATAATGATCTCTGCCTGCTTTTATCATCATTTGTGTATTATCAGTATATGAATACAATTTTAATTGGAATCTTCTGATTATAATGCTTCCATTTTCTTACGATAATGGCATTACTCCTAGTCCTACTCCCTCGCCTTCCTTTTAACCAATGAGGCCTCCCGCCTCCCCTCTAGACCCTCCCTTCCCCTTTCAAAAACCCCCCCCACCCTTATCCCCTCCTGTACAAAAACCAAGCCCAAGCTGCAACTCGGACAGTCCGTACCGGGAGGGTGGGAGGGAACGGAAAAGGAAGGCGAGGGAGTAGGACTAGGAGTAATGCCATTATCGTAAGAAAATGGAAGCATTACCTCCCGTCCCTCCCTCGCCTTCCTTTTAACCAATGAGACATAGCAAGAAAACACACAGGAGACGGACATCGAGTTGCAAGACCTTTATTTAATATCCTGCACCAAGAACATCCCAAACATTATCTCATAGAGGATAAGACCCGGTGACCTAACACCGACTCCAAACTACCCAAGTCCGACAGCCTATAATGACGCACAAACGTCGAAGGAGAAGCCCAAGTGGCGGCCCTGCAAATTTCCACCACGGAAGTCCCCTGAAGCTCCGCCACCGTAGCCGCCATGCCTCTGGTAGATCTCCCCTGAATCCCTTGAGGAGGAACCACCTCTTTCAAGGAATAGGCCAACAGAATTAAAGATCGAACCCACCGACTCAAGGAAGCCGTGGAAGGTTTCTCACCTTTGCGAGCCGGACCAAAATTAACAAACAGTGAATCCCCTTTACGAAAAGGAGCCACCACCCGCAGATACTCCAACAAAACCCTGCGCACATCCAACGAATGCAAACGGACCTCCTCCCTTGAGGAGGGATTCGGACAAAATGAAGGAAGGATGACCTCCTGCCGGGAATGGAACGAAGAATTGACTTTAGGAATAAAGGAAGGTACCGGAACCAGAACCACCCGATCGTGAAAAATCTTACAAAAAGGAAAGGAACAAGCCAATGCCCCCAATTCCCCCAACCGACGAGCCGAAGTAATGGCTACCAAAAAGAATGTCTTCAAAGATAGATGGCGCAAATCACAGTCCCCCAAAGGTTCAAAAGGGGGCTCCGTCAACACATCCAAAACCAAGGACAGATCCCATGAAGGAAAAGAACGTACCGGGCGAGGAAATAAATTAACAAGCCCTTGAAAAAATCTCGGCATCAAGCGCCCTTCATCCTGAAGATTACGCCATGGTCCTCTGAATGCCTGAATAGCCGCCCACTGCACCCGAAGAGATGCCACTGACAACCCTAAATGAGCACCGTCCTGCAGGAACTGCATCACCTCAAAGATAGAAGCGCAGGTAGGATCTAACTCACGACTTAAGCACCATGACGAAAACACCTTCCACTGTCTACCATAAGAAAGTAAAGTGGAACGTCTCCTCGAAGCCAGCAATGTAGAACTCAAAGCTACCGGCACCCCCAGACCTGTCAATCCCCGTCGTTCAACTTCCAGGCCGTCAAGTGTAACCTTCTCAATGACCCCAATGGGAGGCAGGGAAACTCCAGGGGAGACGGACAAAGAGGCAGAGGCCACATCCTCTCGTCCGCCATCAGCCTCAACAAGGGGAACCAATTCGCCCTCGGCCAAAGTGGCGCAATTAGGACAACCCTGGACCCCAGATCCCTCACACGTAACAGAAACGCCCTGAGTAGTTGAAAAGGAGGGAACGCATACAAAAGGCCCTGCGGCCAAGGACATGACATCCCGTCCACCTCCCATGCTTGGGGACATCGAAACCGGGAGCAGAAGCGATCCACTTTCGCATTCCCTACTGACGCAAACACATCCAGCACTGGAAGACCCCAAAGCCGAACCAGATGCTGAAACAGAGACTTCCGGAGAGAGAAAAGTTGAGAGGAAGGAATCACTCTGCTCAGCCGATCCGCCCGAACATTCACCACCCCCCGAATGTACGTAGCCCTGAGAGAAGGAACCCACTCCTGAGCCCACACAAAAATCTCCCTGACTAGATTGAACAGAGCCCTTGACCTGGTCCCTCCTTGCCGATTGACATAAGCCTTGGCCACTAAGTTGTCTGTGCGAACCAGAACCGCCGAACCCCTCAGGGAATCCTGAAAATGGACCAGAGCCAGGAATACTGCCCGCAATTCGCGCCAATTCGACGACCGACTCGCCTCCCGAGGGGACCAAAACCCCTGAATCTGAGCCGACCCCATCCATGCCCCCCAACCGGAGAGGCTGGCATCCGTCGTCACCACCACGGGTCTCAGAGGCGATAAAGAAACCCCTATCCTCAGGTGGTCTGCATCCAACCACCATTGCAACTCTCTGTGAATCAATCCGGACCCTGGAACCCTGTCCTTCAGAGAACCGGACCCTGGTGTCCATCTTCTCAAGAACCATGTCATCAAGCACAGGAGATGGAAACGTGCCCAAGGAACCAGAAATATCACCGACGCCAAATGACCCTGCAGATGCAACCATAGAAGAGCTCGGGGAGCAGACTGCAACAATACCTTCTTTACCAAAGCCTGTAGGACACCCAACCGTTTTTCTGACACAGTCACCAACCCAAGAAGAGTCTGAAACCGAGCTCCCAGAAAAACCAGATCCTGGGACGGTACTAAGTCTGACTTCTCCCAATTGATTAAAAACCCGTGGTTTGCAGGACCCCCAGAACATGGACCACCTGCTTCTGCAAAAGGTCTCGTGATTGGGCATGAATCAAAATGTCGTCTAGATAAGGATGCAGAAATACCCCTTCTGAATGAAGCAAAGCCACTAGAGGAGCCAGCACCTTTGTGAAAATTCGAGGAGAAGATTTTAGACCGAAAGGCAGAACGCAAAACTGATAATGGTCCTGACCCACAGCAAACCTCAGGAACTTTTGAGAGGATCTTGCCACCGGTACGTGTAGGTAAGCATCCTGCAGATCCAGTGACACCAGAAAGTCCCCGTGTCTGACCAATGGAAAAATAGTCTGAATGGACAGCATGCGGAAATGCACTGTCCTGATCCAGGTATTCACCTCCTTTAGATTGAGCACCGGCCGAAATCCCCCTGAAACTTTCTGCACAAGAAACAAGACCGAATAAGTGCCCTGACCCCGCTCGTCTAGCGGAACGTGGGAAATGGCCCCCTTGACCAGTAAGTCCCGCACTCCGTCCAATAATGCTCTTCTCCGTGACCCCTCTGGAGGCAGAGGTGTGGGACGTACCCCTGAATCTGGAGGAACCACCACAAAATCTATGACATAACCATTGGCCACAATGTCTAGTACCCAATGATCGTTTACACTGTCCTTCCAAGCCGAAAGAAAGTGACTCAGTCTTCCCCCAACCGGCCCTCTGCCAGGCCCACAGTGATTGTCAGGACCCCATCTTAAAACCACCCCGGGTCGCAGGAGCAGACTTCTTAGGTGAAAAACGCGGCTGAAAACGCCGTTTCCTAAATGAAAAGGATTTAGCATCCCTAGTAGGAGAAGATCTGGAATGTTTCTTCCACCCTTTACTCGAAGAAGAACCCCCTTTATAAGGTAAGGCATGCTTCCGTTCCTTAAAAGCCTTGGAAAGCATGGATGGCAATTGTTCTCCAAACAAGGTACGACCTTCAAACGGCAGTCTCAACAAGGCCGCCTTTTCCCCCGGATCAGCCTTCCAGGAACGCAACCAGAGGGACCTACGAGCCCCAATCAAAGACCCAGATGCCAGAGCCGAAGTACGGACCACATCCGAAGACACATCAGCCAACAATCTGGCCTGCTGCTCCATACCAGCCAGGAGCTCCGAACATTCCGCCCCTTCCTGTACAGCCACCGCCAGTTTATCAAAGTCTTGAACCAATGACTGTGACGCATATGCAGAATAAATCCCTGCCCTCAGCGCCAGATTTTCCGCAGCAAAAGCCCTCTTAAGACCCGAATCCACTTTACGGTCAGTGGCATCCGTAGGCACACAATCCTCCGGATTGACTGCCGTTTTGCCAATCAGAGTAGCCAAAATAGAGTCCAGGCGTACTGAAGGAGGCAAAACCTCCTCACCCTCAAGTAAGTAAAGTTTCTGAAGGAATCGTGGAACCTGAGCCTTATCCACATCCTTCCACTCACGAAACACCATATCCCTCACAGGTCCCTGAAAAGGCATGGCAAACTTTGAAGGTGTCTTATATTGAGGAAATAAATGAGAATCCGAGTCTGCAGGTTGAAACACTGGGAAACCCAAATTGTCCCGAACATGTGCCATCACTTCCCACATATCTTCTCTGGAAACATATTTCCCCCCAGATGACGTCGATGGGGCCTCATCCTCACTCTCCGATGAGGATTTCCTAGTAGCTACCGATGAATGCTCACATTTAGACTGACCAGTCCTGGCCACGCCTGCTTGTAGTGCCCTGGTCACCGCCACCTCAATCATATCCTGAACCTCCTCTCTGGACATGAGGGGAGTACCCCTGCCAGGTACCTGTGAGTTCTCCGGAGTAGTAATGCTAGCCTCACCCCACTCCTCCTCCGAGGAAGAAGAGACAATCCTACGTCTCTTTGCTGGAACTTTAGGCATGGTAAACAAATAATCACTGACTGGAACCCCAAAAAACTACCCTCTATATAGGCACCTGGTCCTCCCCCCAATCAGGGCTCCACCAATCCCTAAAGAGGTCACCTATTTCATCAAAATACTTAAAAACCACGGGCCGAACGCCCGTCCTACCTGAGAGCATCTCAGAGTTGAAGTCCCTCGGTTCCCCGCGGCTCCGCGGCGCTGAAACCCGGAAATCAACGTCCCAGCCACAGAGGGCCGGCTGACCCCGTCAGCCGGCCTCCAGGACACGCCTCTCGAGCAACCATGCTGCTCGTTCAAGACGCGACCCAGCCGTAGCACTCCTCGCGGAGCTCCGCGTCCCGAGGAGTGCCTCCATCGACGACCTCCAGGCCCCGCCGTGCAGGTAAGAAAAGGGAAAGAAAACCGTCTAGCGTGGGCTAGACAAAAGAACAGGAGGGGATAAGGGTGGGGGGGGTTTTTGAAAGGGGAAGGGAGGGTCTAGAGGGGAGGCGGGAGGCCTCATTGGTTAAAAGGAAGGCGAGGGAGGGACGGGAGGTAATGAGTTTGAGGTAGATATTTAAAAGTTAGTGGAAACCTGCAGTTAGTAGTCTCTCTCACTCGCTACTGCTAAGTTACCTTAACAGAAAAGGATTTCATGCTACATTTTTAGGTTTTGCCTACACAGGCTTGTGCTTGTGATGAAATCTATTGTACTCAATATAAGTCTTAAAAGGTGCTTACATTGCACCATTGCTTTTCATTGGCTCCTGCGCTTGTCACTTACTTTTTCTATGTTTGTATTGGCTGTAGCATATTTCCTACATTTTCCAATGCTTATTTACCTTGTACTTCTTTTATCAAGATCCCCTCTCCCCATACTCCTTATCTGTTCTGGTGAGTGGAACTCTTTTATTAAAGGCTGGAGATTAAGTGACACTTCCCAGAATTTTAGGATGGTGAAGCATCTGGCTGCACCAGTGCTTAATTTGTAAATAAAAAGGTGCCGGTGCTCAAAGCCCTCATTTTGAACACGCGGCCGCTGCAATTAAATGTGCGAAAACAGAATACTGAAGCGGCGTAATCCTGAAGCCATCTCGGGCCTCTTTACTCAATTTATAGCCACTCCCTGTCCCTTTCGCTCACTCCAGCAGCTTTCTGCTCTCTCCCTTTGTAACGATTTTTCGTTTTTCTCTTCCTCCGTCTTTCACAAATTTCTTTTGCTCGCAATTAATGCTTGAGGCAGAAAATTGAGCGCCGGCCCTCAAAAATAAGTGCCGGTGCTCAGCACCGTAAACTACAAGCACAAATTAAGCACTGGGCTGAACCCATTTACAGTGTGCTTTTCAATGTTGTAATCTCACCCTGTTGCCAGGCATTTCTACTGTTGTTGTCAGCTCTATGTTTTATTTTGTTTATTTTTGCCTCAGACGCCTTTGAAATAATTTCTTCGTTTCTATGACATATTATCAAACATATTGTTGAGCCACCACGCATTTTACCTGTTTGTTTGAAACATGTTTTTGCTTAATTTTCAAACTTTTTTAATTTTGAGATTGGTCTACTTTAGGAACTTTTAGTTTAAAAGAGGATGTGGTGTTATGAATTGCGAAGTGGGTAACTACATTGTTGTCTGTACTCCTTCATGTTTATTTCTATTATGTTTTATTGTCAGTGCGTACGGAACAGTCCCTCATAACAATGACGTAGTTAACATTTTCTGGAACAAAATAATTACACGGCGATAAATCAGTAGCGAGGTGTGCACTCTGAAGCTTGGGTTCTGGCTGGGAATGAAGGGCAGATCTAGGCGATATTATTGAAGACCTGCTGGGAGGTGTGCCCTGGCAGTGCTCCCAAATGTGTATTCTAATTCACAAATTGTTAAACGGAGCACCTATCAAAAGTCATGTATGGAAATATCCAGCGGGGAGTTCGTCCTCACTGAAAAGTATGGGTACTATGACAATCCTAACATCAATTACTGTTTGATAGAGCAGCAGTCCGAAGGAGTGTTTTAGGATAATGTTAAACAATTTATTTTTCCCTTTTGTTTTTTAAAGACACACCACTCCCATCAGCATCCCCCATACAACACAATTGTACATGTACATTTTCAACGGCCATATGCTGCATCCCTCAACAGTTTTGTTTGTACCACTTTAGCACTTTTAGAATAAATATCTGGCATATATTACAAGACTAAGGCATGCGGTAAAGGGTTACAACATCATTGATAAGAGACACCATCCATTTAATTGTAATTCCTGTTTTACACTGCACAACAGTGAAAGCATAGTGGTGTTTCAGACAAAGTTATTCCTATTGGATGCATGGAATAAACTGAGGCAGAAGGCTTCTGTAAAGATAAAAGATGGCTGTTGCCAATGCTTGCTATGTTCTAATCAGCAACAAGCATTGGTAAAGCATTAGGTTTTGTCTATGTGATCAATAATACATTTTTGTTGTATTTTGTAGATTGTGAGTAGTTGTGCAATATAAGTTACTGAAAATCTTTTAAAGTGTTGTTAGTTGTTCATTGGGAAAGACAATATATTGTGCTGTTACTGTTGGTATTATAAAGCAGGGATATTAGGTATAGGGGGAGGTGAAAGTGAAAAAAGTTCCTGATAAGTAGGTTTGAATCGGGTGCAGCCATGGGCAGATTAGGTAAAGTGGGGATGAAAATCAAAACAAGCACAATGTATGTGTTGTGTAGGCAAAACCTAAAAAATAAAAAAAATAGTTTAAGAAAAGTGGTTGAAAATGTGTTCTTGGGTTATTGGCTAGTGATAATAGAAACAAATGAAGAATAACTGTTATCTTTTTAAATTAACACTGACCAGTTGTGCAATATAAGTGAAAGAGGCACATGGAAAGGGTTTAATTGTTTTATTGAGAAAGGCAAGATATACATATTTTTTGTGTTATAATTTCCCTTCCGAAGAAGTTGTTTTATTTTTTCCATTTTGCTTTGCATACATTTATTTACCGTATTTTCCGGCGTATAAGACGACTGGGCGTATAAGACGACCCCCTACTTTTCCTGTTAAAATATAGGGTTTGGGCTATACTCGCCGTATAAGACTACCCCTCTTCCAACGCACACCAAATAAAAATTAAAAAACATCAGATTTGATTTTAATATGGTAATTTTAATTCAAATGCTTATGACATGCAGGTACATAGTAGGAAAACTGTCACTTATAAACATAAGGCTGTTTGTCATCAAACATGTAAACATAAAACAGTGCAAGTGGATTAAACTTTTCCTAATTCACTCTAAAGCTGAAAGGAAGGATAAGACAATAAACCCATGGGAACTGCCATGCTGTTTGTTTTCTAAGCTGTCAACCAAACTGGAACTGAAGATGATAGGAGGAAGATAACAAACAAACAGAGAGAGAGAGCAAGTGCCGGGCAAGATCCTGGGGAGTCAGCAACGCCCATCATAACTCCAAGCAATTTTTACAGGACTTGCTGGCTTGACAGTTTCTCTTTAAAAGCCTTCAAAATCCTCCTGTTCGTCATCTGATATCATAAGTAAATCAATTACATCTTGTGGTACATTTGTAAGGCAGTCATCGTATGGATCGAATTCTGTATCAGATGGTGTGGTCTCAGCTTCGGCTTTCTCTTCATCTTGCCACAAGTAGTCGTCCTCCATACCATCTAATGAATTTGATATGCCACACTTCTTGAAAGACTTGATTACTGTTTCTGCATCAATATCATTCCAGGCTTTTATGACAAACTTGCACAAAACATCCAACTGTGGAGCACGCATGTTTCCTCCTTTTGTGAATGACTTTTCGCCGCTAACCATCCACTCATTCCACTGTCCTCGAATGCGATCTTTAAATGGCTTGTTTAGGCACACATCCAGTGGCTGTACCAACGATGTCAATCCTGCAGGAATAACTGCCGCATCTGTGTTTATTCTTGCCAGCCTTTGCTTGGTGCTGGGAGTTAAATGAGCCCTGAACATATCCCACACCAGTAGACTACGTTTTTTAATAAGTCCATCTGGTCGCCTGCTCCATACATTATCAAGCCATAGCTTTACCCCTTCTTCATCCATCCAGCCTTTTTCATGTACATGTACATAACAACCAACAGGAAACCTGAGTTTCAGCATTGTTTTTCTTTTAAAAATAATCATTGGTCTCAATTTGGCACCATCAGCTGTGCATGCTAGTACCACTGTAAAACTGGACTTCTCATGTCCTGTTGTTTTAATTAAAATTGTTTTTGCACCTTTTGGATGGACAGTTCTATTTCCAACCATATCAAAATTCATTGGAGTTTCATCCATATTTCCGATACTACTTAACGCATAGCCATGTTTATTGCGCTGTTGTATTACATATCGATGGAAACTATTTACTTTGGCTTCAAGATCTGCAGGTAATTTTTGTGCAATTTTCGTCTTTTGCCTCAGTACCAGATTATGCCTTTCAAAGAATCTAGTACACCAGGATACAGTGGCTTTAATTCTGTTGCTGTGATCTGGGTTAGATTTGGCCCACTGAAGGGCAAACAAACGTATTTGATTTTGTGTCACTATATAACCACTTTGGCGATGCTCATTCACCATGTCTGCTACATGTTTTTCGAGTTCTGGCCAATGTGGGGTGCCTCTTCTTAATGCACACTTACCCCTTGGCATACTCCTTAATGCTTTTTCATTTGCTTTCCAGTCCCGAACCATCTTTTCTGTTACTCCATATTGTCTTGCAGCAGCACAGTTATTATGTTCCATGGCAAAGTTTACAACTTTAAGTTTGAAACTGGCTTCATATTTCTTTCTTCTTGCTGGTGGAGCCAGGATGGGGTCTTGTCTGTTAGCCATTTGTATACTGTACTGTATGTACTGGTGCTGTACTGCATGAACTGGTACAGATACTGGTACTGGTACTGGTGCTGTGCTGTACTGTATTCACCACCACATGTATCTGCTCACCAGATTGCCTTCCCTCAGAATCACCAACAATACAACAACCAGCCAATCACGGAGAATGAATATTACATTTAAGATTGTTGAAACTGCAGTACAACCAAAGTTAAATGCGGTCAAAATATATATTTTTTTATAATATTGTTGTTAGACCTGACAGCCTTAGGGTAGTCACCCCTAACTTTTTGCCTGCCTCCCTCTGCTTTTTGGACACTGTTTTTGCTGGTTTATAGACTCTGCGCACTTTACCTCTGCTAACCAGGGCTAAAGTGCATATGCTCTCTCCCCTAAAACATGGTAACCTGGAATCATACCTGATTGGACTATTAATTTACTTATAAGTCCCTAGTAAGGTGCACTCTATGTGCATAGGGCTGGTAAATTAAATGCTACTAGTGGGCCAGCAGCACTGGTTGTGCCACCCACTTAAGTAGCCCCTTCTCCTTGTCTCAGGCTTGCCATTGCAAGGCCTGTGTGTGCAGTTTCACTGCCACATCAACTTGACATTTAAAAGTTCTTGCCAAGCCTAGAACTCCCCTTTTTCTACATATAAGTCACCCTTAATGTGTGCCCTAGGTAACCCCTAGGGCAGGGTGCTGTGTAGGTAAAAGGCAGGACATGTACCTGTGTAGTTATATGTCCTGGTAGTGTAAAACTCCTAAATTCGTTTTCACACTACTGTGAGGCCTGCTCCCTTCATAGGCTAACATTGGGGCTGCTCTCATACACTGTTGAAGTGGCAGCTGTTGATCTGAAAGGAGCAGGAAGGTCATGTTTAGTATGGCCAGAATGGTAATACAAAGTCCTACTGACTGGTGAAGTCGGATTTAATATTACTATTCTAGAAATGGCACTTTTAGAAAGTGAGCATTTCTTTGCACTTAAATCCTTCTGTGCCTTACAATCCACGTCTGGCTGGGCTTGGTTGACAGCTCCTTGTGCATTCACTCAGACACACCCCAAACACAGGGTACTCAGCCTCACTTGCATACATCTGCATTTTGAATGGGTCTTCCTGGGCTGGGAGGGTGGAGGGCCTGCTCTCACACAAAGGACTGCCACACCCCCTACTGGGACCCTGGCAGACAGGATTGAACTGAAAGGGGACCTGGTGCACTTCTTAGCCACTCTTTGAAGTCTCCCCCACTTCAAAGGCACATTTGGGTATAAAACAGGGCCTCTGCCCTACCTCATCAGACTCTTGCTGGAGAAGAAACCTGAACCAGAAACTACATCCTGCCAAGAAAAACTGCCTGGCTGCTCAAAGGACTCACCTGTCTGCTTTCTACAAAGGACTGCTGCCTTGCTGTTGCCCTGCTGCCTTGCTGAACTCTTGTCTGGCTGTGAAAGTGCTCTCCAAGGGCTTGGATAGAGCTTGCCTCCTGTTCCTTGAAGTCTCAGGACCAAAAAGACTTCTCTCTTTTACTTGGACGCTCCGTGCGCCGAACATTTCGACGCACAGCTTGTTTCGCGGCGAGAAAAACGCCGCATTCCGACGCTGACCGACGCGACGCTCTGGGGACGATCGAAAATCCGACGCACGGCTTCGCAAGGATAACGCCGCCCGATCTCTAGAGGAGAAATCGACGCGACGCCTGCCGTGAGATCGTAATTTCAACGCGCAGCCCCGCAGACCGACGTCTAGAGGAGAAATCGACGCGACGCCTGCTGTGAGATCGTAATTTCGACGCGCAGCCCCGCAGACCGACGCGCAGCCGGAGAACAAGCAGGAAAATCCACGCACAGACCCGGGACATCTGGTAATCCCCGCGATCCACAGAAAGAGACTGTCCGCGCGCCGGAAAACGACACACGACTTCCCCGCGTGTAAAATAACGACGCAAGTCTGTGTGTGCTGGGGAGAAATCGACGCACACACCCTTTTTCCACGCACCTCTTCCTTTGTGGCCCTCTGAGGAGATTTTTCCACGCTAAACCAGGTACTTGTGCTTGAAAGAGACTTTGTTTATATTCTAAAGACTTTAAGACACTTCATATCACTTTTCTGTGATATTTCTACAATTTTCCATTGCAACTTTATACTTTTTGACCTACAATTATCCTGATAAATATTATATATTTTTCTAAACACTGTGTGGTGTATTTTTGTGGTGTTATATGGTGGTATTGTTTGATTTATTGCACAAATACTTTACACATTGCCTTCTAAGTTAAGCCTGACTGCTCGTGCCAAGCTACCAGAGGGTGGGCACAGGATAATCTTGGATTGTGTGTGACTTACCCTGACAAGAGTGAGGGCTTTTGCTTGGACAGGGGGTAACCTGACTGCCAACCAAAAACCCCATTTCTAACATTGGTGATCAGCGGTGAGGATAGGACTTGTATTTGTGCAGTGACATACAGTAGCTAAGTATTTCACTACCTACCCACAGTTGAAGGTCAACTTGGTTTTTATCTCTTTTTGAAAACCTGATTTTTTTCCTGACAATTTTCAAAAACTAAATCCTCACTCAAAATGTCTCTGACTGGGTCTCAGACAGGGGAATTTGACCTAGTCCAGTTGGATGCATATACGGTCAAACAACTAAGAGGATTCTGTAGGGCATTGAGGGTACCCACCCAAGGGGCCTCCAGAAAGGAGGACTTTCAAGTGGCGCTGAGGGCCTGGGCAGAAGCCCATTTAGAGGATGATGAGGAAGAGGAGCCAGAACATGGCCCCTCAGAGGAATTTTCACTATCTGTGGATGGTGTTACCACTGCAATTGTGCCCCCTTCCAGACCAGTTAGCAGTGTCTCTCTGCAAAGCCTGACCGCAGAGGAAAGGAGAGAGGAAAGGGAGTTCCAATTGCAAAGGGCAAAACTGAAAATTGAGGCTCAACAGGAGGAGAGGAGGGCAGAGAGAGAAGCCAAACAAAGTGAAGCTGAAAGAACAGCCAAACAAGTGGAAGCTGAAAGAGCTTTGGCTGAAAAGAAACTATTGTTGGCTCATGAACTGAGTCTCAAGGAGCTGGAGATCAAGGCGAGGCAGTCTGAATCCAGCAATAATGGTGGCAGCATATAGACAGGACCTGCTGGAGAAAAGAAGGTTCGTATACCCAAAAATGTGGTGCCCAGTTTTGTGGTGGGAGATGACATAGATAAATGGTTAGCTGCTTATGAAGTTGCACTAAGGGCTCATGAGGTTCCTGAAGGGCAATGGGGGGTAGCTATGTGGGGTTATGTGCCGCCATTGGGGAGGGACACACTTCTCACATTGGATCAACCTGATCAAAACACATACCCACTTCAGAAAGCCACTTTACTTGCCAAGTTTGGGCTGACCTCTGAGGGATACCGTCAGAGGTTCAGGGACAGCACCAAACAAACCACACAAACATGGGTAGATTTCTTTGATTTCTCCAGTAAGGCACTGAATGGATGGGTGCGGGGCAACAAAGTAGCAGATTATAAAGGTTTATATGACTTGATTCTGAGAGAGCATATGCTTAATACTACTTATACAGAGTTGCGCCAGCACCTAGTGGATAGTAAGCTGACTGATCCCAGGAAGCTTGCTGAGGAGGCGGACCTCTGGGTTAGCACCAGAGTGTCCAAGAAGGTACCTGGATGGGACTCCCACAACGGTGGTCAGGGTTCCCAACAGAAGAAAGAGGGGGGAGATAAACTTGCGGATAAGGAACTTTCCAAAGGCCCCCAAAAGAATTCCCAGGGAGGGGGTGGCAACCCTTCCTTTTCCAAATTTGGGAAAAAGCCAGGGACATATGACAAGTCAGGGAAATCTAGCCCCAAATGCATGGAGTGTTACCAGTATGGTCACTACAAAGGCGATCCACAGTGCCCTAAGAGGGCACCGTCCACTACCGGACAGGCACCTGGGTTGACTAGTGTAGCGCTCGGGGGGGAGATGGACCCAAGTAGCTTTGGGGAGCAGGTAGAGATTTCCCTAGTGTCCCTGGGAGAAGGAGAAATGGTGCCCAAGGCCCACATGCCCAAAAATACTTCCAAGTACCGGCAGTGGGTCACCATTGATGGGCAGAAGGTGGAGGCTCTGCGTGACACAGGAGCCAGTATGACTACTATCAAGAGTCAGCTGGTGTCAACAGAGCAGATAGTACCTAATACATTCCACCAGGTCAGAGTCGCTGACAATCGCGAGAGTCACCTACCGGTGGCTCTGGTTCCCTTTGAGTGGGGGGGGGTCTCTGGTACTCTGAAAGTAGCTGTGAGTCCTGCCATGCCTGTAGATTGTCTGTTAGGCAATGATCTTGAGCACACTGCTTGGAAAGAAGTGGAGCTCAGGTCTCACCTGGAGATGTTAGGGTTACCTGAGTGGGTCTGCATGACCACACGGTCCATGGCTGACCGAGAGGGAAGTCAAGGGCATCTGGAGCCTGGAACGATGGCCCAGAGAGCTGCCAGGAGGAGGGACCAGGGGCACGGGAAACCGGCCCCAGAAGTTCCCACAGTGGCTGACGGGGCTCCTGAGGAGGAGGCTCCCGAGCCAACTGTGGAAGACATTGCCGCCCTAGGTGACTTACCTGAGCTTGCTGGCTGGCAAGTGGAGGGTGGACCCACCAGGGAGGAATTCTGCAAGGCGCAGAAAGAATGTCCCACTCTCGAAGGTTTGAGGAAACAAGCCTCAAACCAGGCAGCAGGCGACGCCTCTGGCGCTCACCACCTATATTGGGAGAATGATCTCCTCTACAGTGAGCATAAGGTTCCGGCCTTTGGGGCAGCACGTATGCTGGTGGTCCCCCAATGTTACAGAACCTTCCTACTGGGTCTGGCTCACGACATTCCCCTGGCAGGACATTTGGGGCAAGACAAGACCTTTAACAGGCTTGTCACCCACTTTTATTGGCCCAAAATGAGGACACACTCAGATAAGTTCTGCAGATCTTGTCCTACCTGCCAGGCCAGTGGTAAAGCAGGCAAAAGGGTTAAAACCCCCCTGATTCCACTTCCTGTCATTGGCACCCCCTTTGAAAGGGTGGGCATCGACATTGTTGGACCCTTGGACCCCAAAACTGCCTTAGGCAACAGGTTCATCCTGGTTTTGGTGGACCATGCCACCCGTTACCCAGAGGCAATCCCTCTGAGGATCGTTACTGCACCGGTGGTGGCCAGAACCCTGATGGGGATATTTACCCATGTGGGATTCCCCAAGGAAATAGTGTCTGACAGAGGCACTAACTTCATGTCTGCATACATGAAGTCTCTGTGGGATGCGTGTTGTGTAACTTACAAGTTCACCACCCCCTATCACCCCCAGTCTAATGGTCTTGTGGAGAGATTCAACAAGACCCTGAAGGGCATGATTGGTGGCCTCCCTGAGACCATGAGGCGTAAGTGGGACGTCCTCTTACCATGCCTTCTCTTTGCTTACAGAGAGGTCCCCCAGAAGGGGGTAGGGTTCAGTCCCTTTGAGCTTCTCTACGGGTACCCTGTCAGGGGACCCTTAAGCATTGTCCAGGAGGGATTGGAGAAAGCTCCAAAGACACCCCCTCAGGATGTGGTCAGCTATATGTTGGCCCTCCGCAACCAGATGACCCACTTCTGGAAAGAGGCCCAAAGTAACCTTGAGGCCAGTCAAGAGGTAATGAAACACTGGTATGACCAGAAGGCCACCCTGGTAGAGTTTCAACCTGGAGACAAAGTGTGGGTAATGGAGCCAGTAGAGCCCAGAGCTCTCCAGAACCGCTGGTCTGGCCCATTTGAAATAAAGGAGCGGAAAGGGGAGGCCACTTACCTAGTGGACCTCCAAACCCCTAGGAATCCCCTAAGGGTGCTCCATGTGAACCGACTAAAAGCTAATTTTGAGAGGTCGGAGATCAACATGCTTCTGGTCACAGATGAAGGAACGGAAGAGGAGAATGAACCTCTCCCCGACCTCCTCTCTGCCCAAGAAGGTGATGGGTCAGTAAGCGGGGTCATTCTGTTTGACTCCCTGACTCTAAACCAGAAAGGAGACTGCTATGAGCTGTTGGAGCAGTTCTCCCCCCTGTTCTCCCTTACTCCTGGACTGACCCACCTCTGTGTTCATGATATTGACACTGGTGACAGTCTCCCTGTGAAGAACAAAATTTTCAGGTTGTCGGATAAGGTGAAGGCCAGCATCAAGGAGGAGGTCTCCAAGATGTTGACTCTAGGGGTTATCGAGAAATCCAGTAGTCCCTGGGCCAGCCCAGTGGTGTTGGTCCCTAAGGCTACTGCCCCAGGTGCGAAGCCAGAACTCCGGTTCTGTGTGGACTACCGGGGTCTCAACTCAGTCACACGGACTGATGCTCACCCCATCCCCTGAGCTGATGAGCTCGTGGACAGGCTAGGCGCTGCCAAGTTCCTGAGTACGTTTGATCTTACTTCAGGGTATTGGCAGATCGCCCTGACTGAGGGGGCCAAGGAAAGATCCGCATTCTCAACCCCTGATGGCCATTACCAGTTCCGGGTTATGCCATTTGGGTTGAAAAATGCCCCCGCTACCTTCCAACGGTTGGTTAACAGGGTCCTAGCTGGCAAGGATGCCTTCTGTGCAGCCTACCTGGATGACATAGCTGTCTACAGTTCCAGCTGGGAGGAACACCTGCTTCACCTCAAGGAGGTGCTTCAGGCCCTGCAACAGGCAGGCCTGACCATCAAGGCCAGTAAGTGCCAGATTGGGCAGGGTTCCGTGGTGTACTTGGGACACCTAGTGGGTGGTGGCAAGGTGCAGCCACTCCAGGCCAAGATTGAAACTATCAAGGCCTGGCAACCACCGCGAACGCAGACTAAGGTGAGAGCCTTTCTAGGCCTCACAGGATACTACCGCAGATTTGTCAAGGGCTATGGTACCATTGTAACACCCTTGACAGAACTCACTTCCAAGAAACAACCTAGGTTGGTGAATTGGACAGAGGCTTGTCAGAAAGCCTTTGACACCCTGAAGGAAGCCATGTGCACGGCCCCCGTACTCATGGCCCCTGACACCTCCCAGGAATTTATCCTGCAGACAGACGCTTCAGAGCATGGCATAGGGGCAGTCCTAGCACAGCTGAATGAGGAGGGCAGAGATCAACCGGTAGTCTTTATTAGCAGAAGGCTATTACCACGGGAACAGAGGTGGAGTGCTATTGAGAGAGAAGCTTTTGCTGTGGTCTGGGCACTGAAGAAGCTAAGACCCTACCTGTTTGGGACTCACTTCCGGCTTCAGACAGACCACAGGCCCCTCAGATGGCTCATGCAGATGAGGGGTGAGAATCCAAAACTCTTGAGGTGGTCCATTTCCCTACAGGGGATGGACTTTACGGTGGAACATCGCCCAGGGGTTGACCACGCCAATGCTGATGGTCTCTCCAGGTACTTCCGCCTTAGCGATGAGAGCTCCCAGGAGGTCGGGTAGCTCTCCCCACTTTCAGCTCGGGGGGACACATGTTAGACCTGACAGCCTTAGGGTAGTCACCCCTAACTTTTTGCCTGCCTCCCTCCGCTTTTTGGACACTGTTTTTGCTGGTTTATAGACTCTGCGCACTTTACCTCTGCTAACCAGGGCTAAAGTGCATATGCTCTCTCCCCTAAAACATGGTAACCTGGAATCATACCTGATTGGACTATTAATTTACTTATAAGTCCCTAGTAAGGTGCACTCTATGTGCATAGGGCTGGTAAATTAAATGCTACTAGTGGGCCAGCAGCACTGGTTGTGCCACCCACTTAAGTAGCCCCTTCTCCTTGTCTCATGCTTGCCATTGCAAGGCCTGTGTGTGCAGTTTCACTGCCACATCGACTTGGCATTTAAAAGTTCTTGCCAAGCCTAGAACTTCCCTTTTTCTACATATAAGTCACCCTTAATGTGTGCCCTAGGTAACCCCTAGGGCAGGGTGCTGTGTAGGTAAAAGGCAGGACATGTACCTGTGTAGTTATATGTCCTGGTAGTGTAAAACTCCTAAATTCGTTTTCACACTACTGTGAGGCCTGCTCCCTTCATAGGCTAACATTGGGGCTGCCCTCATACACTGTTGAAGTGGCAGCTGCTGATCTGAAAGGAGCAGGAAGGTCATATTTAGTATGGCCAGAATGGTAATACAAAGTCCTACTGACTGGTGAAGTCGGATTTAATATTACTATTCTAGAAATGCCACTTTTAGAAAGTGAGCATTTCTTTGCACTTAAATCCTTCTGTGCCTTACAATCCACGTCTGGCTGCGCTTGGTTGACAGCTCCTTGTGCATTCACTCAGACACACCCCAAACACAGGGTACTCAGCCTCACTTGCATACATCTGCATTTTGAATGGGTCTTCCTGGCTGGGAGGGTGGAGGGCCTGCTCTCACACAAAGGACTACCACACCCCCTACTGGGACCCTGGCAGACAGGATTGAACTGAAAGGGGACCTGGTGCACTTCTTAGCCACTCTTTGAAGTCTCCCCCACTTCAAAGGCACATTTGGGTATAAAACAGGGCCTCTGCCCTACCTCATCAGACACTTGCTGGAGAAGAAACCTGAACCAGAAACTACATCCTGCCAAGAAGAACTGCCTGGCTGCTCAAAGGACTCACCTGTCTGCTTTCTACAAAGGACTGCTGCCTTGCTGTTGCCCTGCTGCCTTGCTGAACTCTTGTCTGGCTGTGAAAGTGCTCTCCAAGGGCTTGGATAGAGCTTGCCTCCTGTTCCTTGAAGTCTCAGGACCAAAAAGACTTCTCTCTTTTACTTGGACGCTCCGTGCGCCGAACATTTCGACGCACAGTATGTTTCGCGGCGAGAAAAACGGCGCACTCCGACGCTGACCGACGCGATGCTCTGGGGACGATCGAAAATCCGACGCACGGCTTCGCAAGGATAACGACGCCCGACCTCTAGAGGAGAAATCGACGCGACGCCTGCTGTGAGATCGTAATTTCAACGCGCAGCCCCGCAGACCGACGTCTAGAGGAGAAATCGACACGACGCCTGCCGTGAGATCGTAATTTCAACGCGCAGCCCCGCAGACCGACGCGCAGCCGGAGAACAAGCAGGAAAATCCACGCACAGACCCGGGACATCTGGTAATCCCCGCGATCCACAGAAAGAGACTGCCCGCGTGCCGGAAAATGACGCACGACTTCCCCGCGTGTAAAATAACGGCGCGAGTCCGTGTGTGCTGGGGAGAAATCGACGCACACACCCTTTTTCCACGCACCTCTTCCTTTGTGGCCCTCTGAGGAGATTTTTCCACGCTAAACCAGGTACTTGTGCTTGAAAGAGACTTTGTTTATATTCTAAAGACTTTAAGACACTTCATATCACTTTTCTGTGATATTTCTACAATTTTCCATTGCAACTTTATACTTTTTGACCTACAATTATCCTGATAAATATTATATATTTTTCTAAACACTGTGTGGTGTATTTTTGTGGTGTTATATGGTGGTATTGTATGATTTATTGCACAAATACTTTACACATTGCCTTCTAAGTTAAGCCGGACTGCTCGTGCCAAGCTACCAGAGGGTGGGCACAGGATAATCTTGGATTGTGTGTGACTTACCCTGACTAGAGTGAGGGCTTTTGCTTGGACAGGGGGTAACCTGACTGCCAACCAAAAACCCCATTTCTAACAATTGTCATATCCCAATCCAAAATGGACGTTGCTATATGGTAATCTCCTAACGTGCCATGCGCGAGAAGAAAGAAACAGAAAACAGAAAACAAATGTTGTTTCTATGGTACCGTAATAGCGCGCTTTGAATAGCCTTGGGCACGCGCAGGAACACGCGCCTGACAACTGCCAGCGAGGACGCGGAACCCATCGTACGCTTGGAATTCATTTCCAAATGCAGCGTACGGTGGTTCAGCTACAGGGCGCCTGTCCCTGAAGTTTCGGCACGCCGTATACCGGCGTATAAGACGACCCCCGACTTTTGAGGAGATTTTCAGGGGTTAAAAAGTCGTCTTATACGCCGGAAAATACGGTATACTTGGCTCTCAATGCATTCTTGCCAAACAAACCCTTGTTGAGGTTGCATCCACAAACAACTCATGAGAATTCACTCAGGAACAGCAATTGAAAGCAAAAGGGAAGAGCAATCAACGTATCTGATCTTTAATGCTTTCCCAATGAAAGGGGATGCTTCACTTTACTTGTCACTACAGACACTGAATGATATTCTCCAGACTTAACATGACAAAGTGCACATTTGAAAGTTTTCAAGAAATGGGAACAATAGTGAACAAGCACTGGCAAGGCCAATAGGCTTCACCTTTGCAAAATCTATTGGTTTGCTCAATATATTTTTAAAACATGTTGCACAATGGTGCTAGCTGCTGTACAACATGGCTTAAAGCTTAAAAACGTGCTAGATGCGGACTGCATTGACCACGTTATAACGCTTTTTAACTTTAAGCCATGCTGCAGAGCAGCTAGTTTGTTGTGTTGGTGATAGCACTTAAAAAGTAAAAGTGCCTGCCACACTCAGGACAAATCCACCATGTCTTAAAGAACTATTTCATTAGGGATTCATATGATTTGCATTCTTTTTAGCTACATTTTTTGGTTTGTCCGACACTTTTAATTTAATCTCTTTTTGTCAGCACGCATTCTTGTGAGCTGTATGATTTTTTTCCTCTGACTCCTTTTAACTCATGTTCTTGTGGTTTCTACGATGCCCCTCAGCTCAGGTGAAGATGCAGGGCTGAAAGAGCAGGGCTGGCATCTGAGGGTTTAAGGCAGGCTCCATGCAGTAAAGCAGTGTCTCTAGGTACAGCAATGCAGTCTTGAAGAGTGCACAGCAAGTAACAGCATCAGGTAGTCTTCTGAGAGTCCTTCCTCAGGTCCAGAAAGTTAACTGGAAAGTGGGTCTGAAGGCCCTACATTTGTACCCAGTGGCTCCTTTTAAGGTGGGAGAAGTTTCTAGTGCTGTCATCTTGGAATTGCATGGAAATTCCTAGCTCCCCTGCCCAGGCTGCAAGCTGACTGCACTGGCAATGTGGAGGCAGAGCACAGCCTATTCAGTTGCAAGTGGGACGGTACTTAGCTCCTCCACCCCATCCTGCCAGCAGATGGCCCATTTAGGAACACTTAATCCCTCTCGTGTTTGACTGCCTGGGAGGAAAGTTTAACTGTCAGTTTCACCCAGTCACGTGACTTAAGACAGACTGCAGGCACCAAAAGGCTAAATGCAGGAACATGCCCATTTTCTAAGATTGACAGTTTCAAAATTGTAATATAAATTCAGACTTTACCATTACAGAGGATTTTTAATTACAGTTTCATAGATACCAAACATGAACTGCTTAACTGGCCCCAATCAAAAGTTAGCACTTATGAAATATAATGAGGCAACACAATGTTGCAATGCCTATGGGACAAGAAGCAGGTAGGCTTCATTGTGGGGAAAATGATTTAAAACCTTTTCATTACCAGGGCATGTACAACTTAAAAAGCAGATATTGAACCTTTCAATTACAATGCACCCTGCCCAGTGGGCTACCTAGGGCTCACCTTACAGTCTAAGGCTTGACAAGGGGGTTATATTGCCAAGTCAAATTGGCAGTTTAAAACTGCATTCAGTCTGCAACAGCAGTTGCGGGACGTGCTTTAAAGTGCTACTTAAGTAGGTGACACATTAAGTGTTGCTGTCCCACTAATAGCATTTAATTAGCAGACCTTTGGTATTAGGTATACAACACTATAAGGGACTTCTATTAAATTAAAATGCCAATCAGGTGTAAGTCAATCAAACCATGTTTAGGGGAGTTAGCACAAGCAGCTCAATACTGGGTAACAGTGGAAAGGTGCACAAAGTCCTATGGTCAATTAAAATAAATGTCAGCACAAAATGGAGGTAAGTAGGGAAAAGGTTTGGGGGAAGACCAGTGTAAGGCTGACAGGTCTAAAGTTCCAAATCTTGAATAAAGAATCTGAGAATAATATTTTGGTAGATCACCTCTTTACCAGATTTAATGGATATACCAGTGATCAGTGAAGATGTTTCTTCATTAGCACTGCTGCACCTCTTGTAGCTAATCACTGACATAACACAAAAACACAGTTGCTGGAAGTTCTCTGATGTTTGAAACTCACTATGATACTATTATTGAGTAATGTAGAAATGTCCATGAGCTTGAAGTATCATGGTGGTTCTTTAAGATGACACATCCCTGTTTCTCCTTTCTTCGGAGTCAGAGGTCCACAGGATAAAAAGAGAGATATTGGGAGGACAGAAGATGTTAGGAGACAAAAGCTTTGAAAGGTAGATAGTAATGCATCAGCATGGGACAAAGGGCTCCCTCCCCACTTCCTCCAAAAGGAGCTGCTACTTGGTCATTTTTTACTCACCTCCCAGATCACTCGTTGATGCTCACCATCCAGAGACAGATTTAGAGCCTGATTACGAGTTTAGTGGAAAGGGTATCGCCGTTGAAATGGCGTCAGATTCCCCGGCCACCAGCTTGGCTGTCCACCCACTGAATTACGATGCTGGCTGGTTGCTGAACGAGAGACTGCCTGAGTCCCACCGACTCCACCAGCCATTCGCCAACGGCCTTGACGGTGGCACGGGAAAAAGCAGCTGTCAGAAGGCGGTACAGACAAGGTTTCCTACATCCGGATTGCGAAGTGCCTTTCAGTCAAGTCGACGGTGACAAGGAGACCGCCTGCTTTGCGACAGCTGAATCGAAGGAAATGGGGTGCAAACTCACCCATTTCCTTATTTTCCCTTCAGTCTCCAACCATACTAAAACATGATTGTCACATTTTTCTTTGGAGAACTTTGTGGGCTGCATTTCATTTTAGTTAATCCTCCCCCTTCACCTAATATCCCGGTTTTACATTTCCACCAGTTACTGCACAATATATTGCATTTCTCAATAAACAAGCCCTAACACTTTTATGCAGTTTCAGTAACTTATATTGCACAACTACTTACCAAGCTAAAATTTAAAGCAAAAAATAACATTATTATTAATGAAATAGGTGAAAGCTTTTGCATTTAGCAGTGCTTGTTTATTTGATAGCCAATTATTTTCACAACCAGTAAAAACAATGAATAATACTTATTTTAAAGGTAAGAGTGACACAGGTATTTATATATGGCACTTCCGTCTGGGAAAGTTCCCACAACTCCATTTCCGTGCTGAGCAGAGTGAGTTATGCAGTGTTAATATGTTTCCATGATGTAGTGCCCAGGAGTTCCATGCACCCTACACCCAAGATAGTGGGATCTTTTTTCAACTGCGCAGAACAGAGAGCTCTGCATCCCTGTCTTTGTCTTTTCAGCCCCAGCTTTTATGATGGAAAATCACTTCCTGTGAAACTTTGCATGGATCTTCAACTGGTAAAGGGCAGTTCCTGGAAAGCAGTAGGGTGTTACTTACTCTATTCAAGACATAACAAGCCCCTAGTTATGAGTTTGCAAAGTTTAACAACTTTCAGGAAGAAGTGTGCCTGCCATTATATTACACTTTGGTTGAAAATTGGCAGACTGCGATGAGCTGCATTGTGTGAGTAGAAGAGAGCAGGACCTCACCATATCTACAGCGATATCAAATGCTCCTTTTTGCTCTAGCACCTGTGCACAATCAGACTGCAAAGCACTATTCACAGACCTTTGCACCATAGTACAAAGGTGTCTGTTTGAGTCTTTTATACATTTTGTACTGGAAGGGCACCCTTGCAGTAGAAAATACATTGGGCCCAATTCACAAAGGTAAACTTAGACCAAAAGTCTAAACTTAGACCAGAAATCTAACTTTACTAACAGTAAAGTTAGACTTTAGGTCTAAACTTAGGGCTATATTTATACTTTTTGATGCAAAACTGCACCAACGCAGTTTTGCGTCAAAAAGTTTAACGCCGGCTAACACCATTTCTCAGCACCGCTCGGGTGTCAAATTTATACTTTGACGCATGGCGGTGCAAACCACTGGTGTGAGTCATTTATTTTTTTACTCAAACCAATGCCTCACATCATAAAGAAAAACGACGTTAAATGTGGCGAAAATGACTTTGACCCGGTTTACGACATCGCAAACAGGATAGGCGCCATTTATTGATGCAATTGCGTCAAAAAGTGGCACAAACATTGCAACATGTGCAAAGGAGAGCCAAAATGGATCCCAGAAGCTTTGAGAGACCCCAGGAAGATGACAGCCGACCAGGAACCAGCCAGGAGGACCCACACAAGACCCAGGAGAGGGAGAAGAAGAAAAGGAAGTGTTGGTTCAGTGCAGAGGAACAGGAAATACTGGTGAAAGAGGTGACGGAACACCAGCATCAACTTTTTTTCACCTCTAAATTGCCAAGAGGAGGAGAGAGGCAATTTGGCAACAAATTGTTGAAAGATAAACAGTGTGGCAGAAGTACCGAGAACAGTTATCGAGTGCAAGAAACGCTGGCATGACTGCAAGCGAAGGACCAAGGAAAAGATGGTCAGGAACAGGAAGGCAACACTGCAGACTGGAGGTGGGAGTCCAGCACCGCAGGAGGCCCTGGACCAGATGGAGGAGATGGTGGCAGCCATCATCCCTGAGGAGATCGTCACAGGGATTCAAGGACAGGACAGCACAGGCTACCAGGAGACAACACAGATGCAGGGTAAGTGGCATGGGGGAACTAAAATGCCTATTTGTAAACTGTAAGCGGGGGGAGGGGAACATACCTGCTACACAATGCATGGAAGTCATGATATTCAGGGAGTGGAATGGGCAAAGGAGAATGGCACGGGGGCATGGGCTGTTCAGAGGAAACCTGGGGCACAGTACTACACTACACCAACAACCTTTGGATTTGGGTATGCTGCCATGCCAAGGATGATGGAAAGGTAAAGCCAGTCCAGGAGGGTAGGGTACTATGCAAAACTGGCCTGCTGTCACATGACAGCTGGTATTCGCCCTACATGAACTAGGGCTCAATTAACAGTCTCAGGCCAGATCTGCAAGTATAATTTAACATTGACAACAGTTGCCACTACAACCTCTGCTGTGTGTGCAGGTCAAGTAGCTAATGGCAGTTGCGTGCCCATGGATCAAACACACCCAAATTAGAGGGTTCAGGATGACAAAGTTATCAATCCCCTGAAATCAATAACAATTTGCTAAACCAGTCAAATGTGAATGTCCATAGTCGCTACAAACATCAGCCATTGTCATAAATAATATGAGGTACACAGCAGTAATGTCATACCCATGCTGCATATGTCAGGGTCCACCTTGTTCTTGGGTCACAATAGCTGCAATGACACCATGCAACATCCCAACTTTTATACTGCTCAGACAACAGCATTGAGGGGGAGGACATACGTAACTGGCTAGTGAAATACACCCGCACAGTCAGAGGAGGCAATGGAACACTGCTAGGGCCATCAATGCAATCCAATGTAGCACACATTCCCCAACATCAACATTACACACTACCAATGCTGACATCTGTAGTGTTTCATGCCAATGCTATACAGAGTATATGCTAGGTCTCAGCAACATATAGCTGGATGTGCAATATCAGAGACTGGGGCAGTTCCAGATTGTTAAGTGTGGTGCACGTGCTATCAGAACACCCACAGCCAGTGCAAGGCCACAACATGAGAATGGAAGTAGACGGAGGGTTGGATAGGACAAGAAGGTGGCAACATACAATCTGGGCAGAACCTACACCTAGAGGATATGATGCTGACATTTCCCAAAACTGCCCACACTACATGTGACATGCAGGTGGGGCATAGACCTGGAAGAATGCTAATATTAAAGACAGGAACCAATATCACAATGTACAACTAATAGGAAGTCAGGCACGTCACATTACAAATGCCACAACACAGACACAATAATTGTACTATATCTCATTGCAGAGGACGATGGCTCTCCTGGGGATATGCATGTCCTGGACTTCCCTGATGACATGGATGACAAGCTGACAAACATCAGCCAGCAGACCCTCTAAGATGTCCATGGAACCCTCCAAACCCCACCTTTAGTTGCAAGGAGGAGCACAGATACAGCAGCCATCACAGAGGAACCACCCCAATAGTACGACCTGCCAGCTCCAACCCAGCTGAGGACTCTGAAGACACTGGCACCAGCTTTGAGAGGACTGTAGTTGAAGTACAGCTGGAGCTGGCCAAGGAGGTGTGGTTGGGGATGAAAAATATGGCAGCCAGCCTAGAGGGGGTGCATTTGTGCATGATGTCAACTGCAGAACAGGCAGCAGCCATGCAAGGGCGAACATCAATCTTGCAAGAACTTCAACAAAGTCTGAAGGAAATCAGCACAGCAGTAAGAGAGTTGACACAACAACTCCAACAGCAAACCTTTCAACGCGTGCACGAATGCAATATTGACCCCCTCAGGACCGACCTGGCTGCCTACCACAGTGATGTAGCTGCTATCCTTAAGAACCAGCAGCTCCTCCTTGCTGCAGTACTGCCCTTTATCGCCCCATAGTTGGCAGCTACCGGGATTTCTGACTCCACGTCTTCAAACACTGAAGTGTGTGTGGGCCCTTCAAACCCACCACCACCAAGGGCATAGGAGACAACACACACATCAGAAGATGAAGTCGTGGAACTCACCCGTAAGAGTACCCGTTAGCACTAGTCCCTGCCACATGGCCCCTTATAACCAAGGTCCTGTGCTTTGTAACATGCCAGTCTTGCAACAGCTGCTCACAAGCACTGTTCCCCAGCCCACTGTTTACCTTGTCACTATGCCCTATGATTGTCTCTCACTACCTCATTGGCAATTCATGTCCCTCAGCACTGTATGACACTTCACCCCAGCATGTCTAATGACATGTCCTTTTGCACCTGTGTAGGATCACAATTTAATGTGTTACACTAATGGACTCACAATCCTGGACTATGTAAATATAGCACTACAGCACTTTAAAATAAATAACGCTTACACAACCACTTTGTCTCTGTGTAATGTGACACATCAAACATGAGGGAGATTAGTGATGTTTGCCTCATGTCAATGCCCATAGAATGTTAATACAACTGCCCTGAAAAAATGTGGGCTGATAACTATGCACTGTGGTCTGGATTGTACCATCATCTGCCCTTCCTGAGGGTTCATTCTGAGGTAAATAGAAACTATACAGTATAAAGCTGTGTTGGACAGAATAAGTCTTCTTCAAGGGATGTCTTAGCAGAAAATTATTGTCTTTAAATTTTTCTTCCAGACAATCTTTATGTATGTGACATTTGACTCAAATTTTTCCTCACACACACCATACAGCAGGAATGGATGTGTGTGAGTGTACGTACAAATATATAACCAGGCTCTACAATGTAACAAATGATAGGTGTGAGTCATGTATACTATACTACATGACATTATACCACCACTCACCTTATCAGGGTTCACATGAACATCAGGCTGCAGGCAGACGTAACAGTGTCCTCAATACCAAATCTGGTCTCAAACTATGTCAGATTGAAAACATACATCCAAATTTAACAACATATTGGGAACCATAGTAACCTTGAGTGGTGGGTGCAATGGATGGCAGATGCATAGAGAAGTAGCTTTGGTGTAGCTGCCAATGTGACAGCTCAATTGGGATTTGGATGCAGGATGGAACACAAATGCAAATACTAAATTGACACTGTTCACCCATGCCAAGGCCTTGATCCCCAAGCATATGACACATACTGTAAAGGAGTACCTAAATATTTTTTTAACTTTAAAAAAGGATACTAAAACTAGGGGAAACACCTTAGCTAACCTAACCTATCCTAACTACACATCACCCACAACTGGCCCTAACTGCCCTAAGCTAAACTTACTTATCACATTTAACTAAACACTCTAAGCATCAACCCCTCACCCCCCTTATATGACGGGACACATGGAGGACAACATATACTAACCTAAACACATACTATCTTATACTAAACAAATATATATTTTATTGTATGTTTTTATTTAATACACACAACCCTCAATATCATCCCCTACCCACCCACCCAGGTGCTGCTGTCAGTGGTCCAGGCGCTGAGGAAGTTGATGGTCCTGCAATGGTGGCCTGCATCCTTGATGCCACCTGGGTCGTAGTGGTGCTGCTGGTGGTGGCGGCTGTTGTGGACACAGAAGGGCCCACTTGGGCAAATGCCCTCCACCCCCCCGAGGCTCTTTCATGGCGATAACGCTGTGCCTTGTGGCGGAACCCAGACTCCACATCCAGAATGTGGCGGTAACGCATCGCCCTCCGCTGAAATTCACAGATCTGGCTGGCATCCATATTGGCTGCTGTTAAAAAAGATAAAGCCAAACATTAGATACACCATTGTGTGATACAGCTACTGATGAGAATCACACAATACATCTAATGTAGCTGAAACAGGCCATATCGCCATACAGATCACAGATTCTCCCTGACGAAGTACATGCCAACGCAGCCTACACATGTCCTATCTAACAGCACATCAATACTCTAAAAGATGTGCACCAACTTAAATGATCTAAGCATCATTGTTCAGCCATTAGTCACGTAACAAATGCTGCAAGTCCTCCACATGTGAAGGGCCAACTAATGACTATCTTCTGGATGACAATCAAGGGCCACAAGATCTGTGATTTGTAAATGGAATTGCCAGGATGGTATGCAGTTGCTAATCAAGAGTGGGTATCCTAGGTTGGGACAAGTGATTTACAGATCTACATGTCTCTGTACTACACTTGGATCATCACACCTAGGTACACATTTCATAACCCTAAGCTTGTGCCTCGGGGGGATGGACAAGCAACATATACTTTCAAACATCAAGGACACCCAGGAAGCTTTGGACAGCTGTACATGGGTTTAGTCAGTCCACCACAGGTAAGGAGGGTGTCCAACTAGGATAGACACAAACCTTGGACAATCCCATCCACATTTATGTTTGTAATTGCAGACAATTGTCAACATCATTTGATACCACCAATACCTGTCCAACAAAAAGCAGATAGATGCAAGCACACATCTGGGCATGAGCTGCATGCACACCTATGATATTGAACTCAAGTGCCACATACACATAGCACAACATGTGGAGCTAGATGCTGCTAGGAAGTCAAACATACAGTCAAACATGTTCATTAGTGAACAGGGAGGCTCAAGTCTGTGGGTAATACTTTGGCATCCCTAATCTGTGAGATTCAGGGTATGACTTGATGACTAAATCATGAAAATGTCCCTCAGCTAAATTTTCTTTACAAGAAATTTAACAACTAGTGTCACCCTTTTCACATGGCCATGCCTACAGGGCTGCACTGCAATCCCAAAATATGACTATACGCTACTGATTGTCCAACTCAAATATGGAAAAAAAAGTGAAACTTCAGTCAAGTTACGTATCAGAACATGTGCCAGCACATCATACCTTGCTATGTGTCCAACACATAGGAGTCAAACACACAACAGCTCCAAACACAACACAGAACAGAAATATCAACACTTATTGGATATGTCTGGGTTCGCAAATCAAGCCACTTCATCAGTTGTGTAAGGGGCAGGTCCACCTGTAAAGCATAGAAGGGTGAAATGTGATCAATGTCTGTGCACTGTACAACACTTTCAAATAAAATTACTGTGTGTGACATTCTATCTGAAAGTCCTGCCTCTCAGGCATGATGATACTTCAACATACATAGCACTGCAAACATGTATTCACCCTGTCACTCCAGTGAGTGATACACACACATCTGCACACATGCAGTGGCCCTAACTATCATGTGGTGACAAACATGATCCATCAATTGGTTGCAGACTCATTTATGGAGTGTACTCCTTTCATCATTTGTAGTAATGAGAGACATGCAAAGCCACATTCCTGGAGCACTGCAATACCAGTCACTCAGGTCTTTTGGCTTGTGCATCAAGGGACAGTCCGTTACTGTGTGATGCTCATGTGGGTTGATTAAAGGTCATGATTTTTTATGCTTTCTATGGTCCCATACACGTAGGGCCTGTGTTGTGTGTAGGTTACATATGCTACATTTACAGTGTACCCTGAGCCACATATGCCCCATATGACACCATAATGGCAGGGATCCTGTGGTTAGTTGGTGACAATTTGAGGCAAAACATGGATTGGACATTTTTAAAATTTTAATACAACAAAGAAATATATGCTGACAGTGTATATTGTGGTCATCCATGACAGAATGCATGGGCACAGGTGTAGTCATTGCACCTGAAATGTGTCACTCATTGCCCTGTGTACCCATAATGGGTTTTGAAAATCACAGTTAGCCACATTCATCATCTTACATCTGCCAAGTTGGGTGATCAGCGGGTATACAGCAAACTGACACTGTCACATTATTGAAACATGGTTTAGCAAATGTACTACTGTGTCACTCATGATGATGTAGGTTTCAATTTGTATGTACCTCCGGAATGGTAGCAGTCACAGGAATGCTGGTCTTCTGATCTTAGCATACACCCATGTTGGATTTTCTTGCTTAGGCAGGGTCATCCCCAATCTTTTTGCCTCCTGCCTCCTATTTTGTCTGACCTGTTCATGTTGGTTTTTGATCTCTGAGCACTTTACCACTGCTAACCAGTGCTAAAGTGCATATGCTCTTTGTGTAAATTGTATTGTTGATTGGTTTATCCATGATTGGCATATTTGATTTACTAGTAAGTCCCTAGTAAAGTGCACTAGAAGTGCCAGGGCCTGTAAATCAAATGCTACTGGTGGGCCTGAAGCACTGGTTGTGCCACCCACATAAGTAGCTCTGTAATCATGTCTCAGACCTGCCATTGCAGTGTTTGTGTGTGCAGTTTTAACTGTAAATTCGACTTGGCAACTGTACCCACTTGCCAGGCCTAAACATTCCCTTTTCTTACATGTCAGACACCCCCAAGGTAGGCCCTAGGTAGCCCCAAGGGCAGGGTGCAGTGTATGGTTAAGGTAGGACATATAGGGGGTTATTCTAACTTTGGAGGAGTGTTAATCCGTCCCAAAAGTGACGGTAAAGTGACGGATATACCACCAGCCGTATTACGAGTTCCATAGGATATAATGGACTCGTAATACGGCTGGTGGTAAATCCGTCACTTTTCCGTCACTTTTGGGACGGATTAACACCTCCTCCAAAGTTAGAATAACCCCCATAGTAATGTCTTTTATATGTCCTGACAGTGAAATATTGTTAAATTCGTTTTTCACTGTTGTAAGGCCTGTCCCTCTCATAGGTTAACATGGGGGCTACCTTTAAAACTGATTAAAGTGTAGATTCCCTTTGGGAGCGGATGGCCGTATGGAGTTTGGGGTCTCTGAGCTCACAATTTAAAAATACATCTTTTAGTAAAGTTGATTTTAGGATTGTGTGTTTGAAAATGGCACTTTTAGAAAGTGAGCATTTTCTTGCTTATACCATTTCTGTGACTCTGCCTCTTTGTGGATTCCCTGTCTGGGTCAGATTGACAATTGGGCTGGTTGCACCTCACACTAGACAGTGACACAAAGGGAGCTGGGGTGTAATCTGCATTTCCTGATGAACCATCTGTGGTAGGAGGGAGGGGAAGAGTGGTCACTCACACCTGAAAGGGCTGTGCCTGTCCTCACACAATACAGTCTCCGACCCCTTGGTGAGTGTCTTGGGCCTGGTCTGGGAAAGGCAGGATTTCACATTCAAAAAATACTTTTCTTTGAAGTAGGCCTACTTCAAAGGAGAAATTGGGTATAAGAAGGGCACCTAAAACCACATACTTTAGAACACTTCTGGAAACAAGAGGAACCTCTGCTTGGAGAAGAGCTGAAGAGCTGAGGACGAAGAGCTGCCCTGCCTGTGACTGCGCTTTGTGGAGCTATCCTGCAGTTGCTGCTTCTGCCAGAGTAAGAGGGCAAAGACTGGATTTTGTGTGCCTTCCATCTTGTGAAGAAATCTCCAAAGGCTTGATTTAGAGCTTGCCTCCTGTTGTTTGAAGTCTCAGGGACAGCAAAGACTTCTCTCTACCAGCACCTGGAGTCTCTGGAGAGACACCTGCTCTGACAAGTGGTGCCCTATCCAGTCCCTGGGCCCTTGAAAGGAAAGCTGGTGAAAATCCAAGGAAATCAACTTCGGACGACTTCGGACCGCCGCCGCTGCTGAATCCAGTGACGCTGGCTGCAACCGACTCCGTGATTTTCGCTGGAACACGACGACCTTCGCAGGCCCGACATCGCTGCAGCCCCGCCGAAGTCGCGACTCCGTGGAAATCGCCGCACCACGTCGTGACCGACGCCGCTCGAAGTGAGCGAATTGAACATTTCGCACAGACTCCGCGATCCCCGACTTCGCGCATCGGCTTGTTTTCACTCTTCACCAAAGGTACTGTAACTGGGGGTCTACACGACTCTGCGTTTGGTGCTACTGGTGTCGGATTGTTGGGAACGACTCCGTTAGGACGCCGTGTTAACACCTCATTGAAGCATTTTGTGTTTCTAAGCGCTATTTTTGAGTTTAATCTTTAAAAATTCATAACGTGACTTGTGTATTGTGGATTTTTGTCGTTTTGGTCTTGTTTTGTTTAGATAAATATTTCCTATTTTTCTAAACCTGTTTTGTGTCATTTTGTAGTGTTTTCATTAAGTTACTGTGTGTGTTGGTACAAATACTTTACACCTAGCACTCTGAAGTTAAGCCTACTGCTCTGCCAAGCTACCAAGGGGGTAAGCCGGAGTTAGCTGAGGGTGATTCTCTTTTACCCTGACTAGAGTGAGGGTCCTTGCTTGAACAGGGGTTAACCTGACCCCATTTCTAACAACCCACGTCTGTGATAGCCTCCATACTGGGAAGTTAGCTATTGTACATATACTGCACTAGATCAGCAGGGGTGTACCAAATGTAAACTAGCAAAGTTTTAGGGAACTTTATGTGTATGATGGAATTGGTCAGGAGTCCTTTGCACAACATCATGCACGTAATACGTTGTGACCATGCATACCCCAACGTCAGGTATCCCATGATGACCCCATAACTTATGAGAAGTGCATGGCTATAGAGTAACACAGATGGGAAATGCATTAGCTCTGTTCCAGCTATTGTGCCCAAGACCAATTTAAAACACACAGGTACAATGAACAGAGGGCCAGGGATAGTTGTTATCCCTCAATTTGTATCATTTGTTTCATGTTATACGCTACAGCTTTGGAAAGTAGCACCAAACATTCAGATATGAACCCGTGTGCGTTACTTTGGCATCCATTCCTAATGTAATTGTGGCACAACCAAGTCAAACTATCAGCCTAATATATTACCGGAGGTTAGAAAGAAATTGGTACATATGGGCCAAAATACAGTTCAGACATGTATTCAAAATAATTGGGGAACACATTAATTCTTTGCTTTAGCTTGTGAAAAACATCCCTTTCCTGGTACACTCACAGACCATGGATAAAACATATGTTTGAGCTGCATTAGCATCATCTATTGACGTGAAGGCAGCACTAATTTACAAGATCCAGTTGTGTTTTGTAAGTTAGTGCAGCTGTTGCATCAACAAATGACGGTAATGTGTAGGAACTATTGTATAACTCAGGGCCACTGTATGTTTATCTTGCATTCCACATGTCCAAAAGCATTGCCGGCAGAATATCAACAAATCTGCTACTGTCACTGCAGAACATTTAAATGTGCACATTATTCTGAATTGTACTCACCAACAGGGCCACCAATCACAATACCCAGGTGGTCCAGCTGGTCTTGGTCTCTGGCAACAAGGTCAGCCCAGCGGTGCTTCAGTTGGAGGTCGTTGCGCGGTGTTGAAGATGTGACGCAGATGGTACAACACCTTTGGCCACCGGAGCCTCCTTGCCTCTGTGTGATACCCGTGTATCACCCTGCCACCTGCTTCTATCATCAAGGGGAGGAAGTGGCACACCAGCCAAATAAATACCCCCAGCTCCTCCTCACCCATTCTCCCCAGAAGTGGCCTACCCAACATGACAGAAATAATATGAAAAATAAAGGGTACAGAGGAAAATAAAGGGAAAGGAGGGAGGAAAATGAAAGAAAAGTAACCCTAAAACAGCCCAACTATCCCCAAACTAACAATACCCACTACAGACTCCCAACAGTACAAAGACAAAATTAGACACCAAATATGACAAATAAACACTTACAATGAACAACTGAGACAATTACAAATAAGACAGATGACAAATAGGATGGCACACAGGAGACAAAATCACAATTGGGACAGACAAAACTCTAAGCACAGCCACACAGTCAAGAAAAATCACAGACTGCAAAGTGAAAGTACACCCACTGTACCAATTCTGTAAACAGGATATCCAGGATGCGTCAAAATATTATGAGGCTTACAGTCTGTGCGTCAATTTTTTTAGACACAAATAATAAAAATGTATCCTGCATCCATACTTCAAAATAGTTAGCATTGGTAACCAATTTCATGGGGTACAGTGAAGGGATTACCGCTCTGGGCCAATGGATGTATCATGGCTGTGAGAGTCATTTTTCTCTGCATATGCAGTGATTTTCTTACGCATATGTGTCTTTTCTCACATTTTTTTAGTAAATGTCAGCTGTAACTGCACAAAGATAGGCTGTTTGCACCATTATTGTGCATTCCAGTGGTTGGGCAAATGTGGCAGATCACACTACTGCGGACCATGATACTTCAGCTGTTGTACCGGATGAGCACTGATGCAATAGATACCCAAACTTTTGGAATACAAATTAGTATTACCCAGTTTGAGTAGGTTGTGCGTCAATAGAGGATAGCAAGGCTACGCAACTTAATACATTAACTCATTGCCTGTGTGTCAATGTCTGTGAATTGGCTATTTAAATTTTAGTTGGGCCTCTGTGTGAACATCACAAGGCGTGTTTTCATTAATGTGCTTGTATGCATGTGTTGTAAATGTGGATAACCATCAGATGCTATTCAGTGTGGAAATGAGTCAGGAAATGTGTTTGTCATACACGTAGCAACTAATGCTGTGGGAACTTCCCTGACTTTTGGGACAAAAGCATCTCCCATGACAATCTATGCACAGGATAGATAGAGGACCGTTGATAATGGCAATGTTACAAGAATAAGCCATCACATGTACTGGAATGTTGGATACCACTTCCTGGTCACTTGTTTGTATACTAACCATGAGTCAGGCATTTGAAAATGCTATGTGGGTACGGTGTTTGTGACACAGAGTCTCAAAACCAATCCAAAAATGTAATGTCACTCCACAGTTTGAGTCATATAAATGACCTGTGTTTCTCTTGCAGCAGTGGAGGACCAGCAGACCAAGCTGCATGTCTTCACATATTTCCAGTGGTTAATTGCACAAAGGTGTCCAGTTCAAGTGTGTGGCCATGTGTAATCTGTGTCATTATTGGCCTCCATGTTGTCAGTTACGTGCAGGTCTAGTCATGAATCTGTGGAGCCATTCCCTACATTAACAGAGTATTCTTCAAAGCATAATTGACCGAAAGCCAAAGAGGAATCGACAACACACATGGGGATAGTCCAGCTATGGCACAGCAGAAGTTTTATGAGACTGACAACAGGGCAATCTTGTTGTGCTCACAAAGTTAATGGATCAGTAATGTAAAACCGGCAGGTTTCATAACAACATTTGTACACAGGGTGGCCTCTAAAATTCCCACTGCAAAAGGTAACATCAGTGCCTCTGTGTGGTTAATCTCACAGATAGTCACCACGCAAGCACCATAATTGGGTTGCAGCCAATGTGAATCTGTGTGTGGACCGCGAGGGCACAAACATGTTTTGTCCTTTCATGCACATTAGCAAATGTTGTTTGTTGTGCTGGAGGCACCATACCCAATCCATGCATACTGCCATGGTACACTGTCACTGTTTGTCACTCATGCATACATGAAACCCAGACAAAGGATAGGGCCGGAATTAGGCTATTTGAAGACATGTCCCAGACCATGATACGATAAGTAAACTGATTACACTATACAATCTATTTGAGGATTCATCGTACACCTACCAGACAATACCCAAGGAGGAAAGTAACTTTATGGTAACACAAAGGATGGATGGTCTGTCAGGAACTACATGAACAAGACAAATACACAGTAAGCAGACTCTGACTGGGAAAAGCTGGTACAACACTGTGGAAAATGAAAACTGTACTTGTTCTGTGGGCTGCAACGTTACACAATCACCCAAAGCCTGTGTTACACAAGTGATTTCTATGGCAATGCACAACAAGGATATACATAAAATCACAGCTTATAAGCCGTTCCATGCAGCAGCAAGGGCAGTGCAGGTTCAAATGACTGGTCTGCATAGAAGTGCTCACAGGTGTGTGCAGCTTCAGTCTCTCCCAAGTCCTGTAGGTGAGAATCAAGTTCAAAGGGCCAACAGTACCTTTCACATGGTTAGCAATGGACAGGTGATTACAGGTCCTACACACTACCAGGCGGTGCATTATAGGACCTGAAAGTCCATGCAGACAGATGAACTATGACTATGGCATGCCATACTAAAGAGGGAAGCACACAGGAGTCAGAATGTCAGTCTGGGTGTGTGTAGATGAAGGATTATCAGGGTACAAATAGTCCATTTACAGGCCCCCCTAGAGAAGGGTGGGGAGAGACTGAAAACATGGCAGTGGCAGGCCTTATACCCTGGAATGGCATGCGCAGGGCATGTCTTGTGAACAGTAGTTGTCATACCTGTGGCACTCGTGCTATCCATTTGCAGCTTCCATGGACTTCTTGTCACACATACTCCTTGCAAAGATAGGTGATGTCACACTTACTGCTGTCAAGGGTCTGGTCATACATTCCTATTACCAATGCAATAGCACATCCACTGCCTCATGTATGAAGCAGTTTTTTACCTTATGATTGATGGTGTCTTAGTTGTGTGCCTTATGCTGCAATGAACCATGTTGCCAACATGGATGTGTGCCATAGCTGTGCTACTCTGATATTGCCCTTCAAATGTGAAATGGACAGGACATATGTCATTTACACTGCGTGTGAAGTTGGGTGTACATTCATACCCATCGAATGTGATGTGCCTTTTTCAGAATCCTAATCTGTATATCTGCAATGCTCCATGAGGCTAAACTCTGATTATGATTCCTAGGGATCATGCGATGCATAAATAATTACCCAGACCATGACTTAGTGATTATATTAGGTGTTTAATGACATATGGTAAGACAGTGGTGATGGTGACTAGAGTTAAAATAAGTTTTGTATAATGTGTTGTCTCTGACGCAATCCTGCTGCAGTGTTTGGATGGTCCCCCTCATGTTGATGGACAACATCCTCCTCTTCCTCCTCTTCAGGCATTTGTGGGTCTGGTTCATAGAGGGGAATGTTCCTCCTTACACACATGTTGTGCAGGATGGCACAGGTAAAAATGATCTTGCACACCATTTCAGGTGAGTAAAGGAGGCTGCCTCCGGTAATGTCGAGGCACCTGAATCATGACTTCAGGATGGCAAAGGTCCTCTCTACCATGGTGTGTGTCCTCCGATGTGCCTCATTATAGGCACGCTCTGCTGCAGTGCACAGGTTTGCAAATGGGGTCATGATCCATGGCTGGATCCCAAACCCCTGATCAGCTGAAAGAGAAAATAAGTGAAAAAATTTTATGGAGCTTGCACCATGATTATCACTTTTCAGGCATTTGTTCTCTTGTGTTGTCTGTGACTTATCTGTGTTTGTGTTATTGTGTGGAATCCTAGGCTTCTAGGATGTACCATCAGCATTGGGATGTTTCATTATCTGAACTGGTGTTTGGCTGATTGACCGGATGTCAGCGGTATTTTTGTTGACTTTGTACATTGTGTACTCCCATGCATTATGTCATGTGAAAGAGGTGTCCATGTGTCTTAACTGGGGGTGACATGATACTTCAATACACAGAATCAATTCCACAGTGGTGGTACCACGGTTGCATCTATATGGCCTGGACATCCCATCCAATTTAACATATGCAATAGAATTTGTTAAACATCAGTGAGGCCCTTTGATTTGGCTAGGTGACAATGTACAACGCATCTCCATAAGTTGGCAGCACTGACGTGTTGACAATTGACAATGCACAAATATCCCATGTGTGACAAGTTCTATGGAAACCTATTTTTGTGCCCTCACCGAGTTGGCTTGTGTTCAAACGTGTACCTACACTACTGAACCTGGTCCAGTTAAGCTGGCTAACTTGGTTGTGGGTTGAAGGTTTAAGTGTCAGAAGGTACATATGCCTGTACATCTGTTCTGTATATGTGTAATTGTGTCAATCCGTATGTGTAGCAATGTGCACTTTGCAATATTGTCACATCAATATGTGTTCTTAGCACAGTCCACTTGCTTATTGGTAGTGGGCAATGTCAGACCAGGAGTGATGTGAGATGTTGGTACAGCCTCAATGATTCCATGTCCCATTCATTGGAGTCATCATCATCATCATGTTATATGTGTCATGGTGTTAGACCTGCAGCGAAACACATTGCATACCCCTTACACAGCACATATTGTTTGGAAGGGTGTGTGATTGATTGTTATTGATGTGATATTGTAAGATTCAACTTCCAAGTTGTACTGGCAGTTAAGGCCATGTCATTGTCACCGTGTGGTTTTAAATTGTTCCCTTGTGTCTGTGGACTGGCATCTGTTGTTATTTGCATCTGTCATTTGTCCATAGGTGTGTATCCCATTGGGTCAGGATATCAAACATGACTAGCAGTGTCACAACTTCAGTGCCTTCCTGGCCACGTGCCAATGTATTGGGGTTGTGTGTCCTACAGGGTTGCTGTGCTTACCAACAAGTAGGCCATTGCTGTATCGTCCATCCTGGAATTGTTGATTGATGGTGCAGTGGCAGAAGATGAATGAATCATGTACACTCCCATGATACTTTACCACGATGTTGGTGATCAAACCCCGGTGATCCACAATGGCCTGCACACTGATGGAGTGTGTGTGCTTCCTGTTGCGGTATAGATGCTCAGATGCAGCAGGTGGCACAATCCATACATGTGTGCAGTCAATGGCACCAAGCACGTGTGGGAAACCATTGATTTGGAAGAAGCCCTGTTTGGTCTCCTGCTGCTTCTGCTGTGTGTTGGGGAAGCTGATGTGGCGGGGTGTGACGAGATGATGGCATCCAATTCCTTGGGTAGGAATGCACAGAATGAGGGCTGTGAGATCCCAGCAACCAGGGCACCAGTGGTTTGAAAAGAGCCACTTGCCAACATGTGGAGGACAACTAGCAGCTTGGTCTCTGGTGGAATGATGTGGGGTGTCTGCAAGCTGGGTGACAACTGTGGCTCAATGTGGCGCAGCAGCTGCTGATTGGCTTGCCAGTTTAGTCTGTACCTCTGGATGATGTCATGTTCCCTGAGTCCCAGAAGGGTTGTCCTGGTCCTGAATATCCTCTCCTGCCTTCTGCATTGCCTCTGGGGTCCCTGCTGGTGTGGTGGAAGCTGCTGATGTTGGTCCTGTGCTCTGCGTCTTCGTGCATGCTGGATGAATAGCACCTCCATGTCTTCCTTTTGGAGCTCTGATGTTGCTTCCGTGTGTTTTCCTTAAGTAGTGGTGTGTTTGCCCCATTTTAACGCCTGCCCTGACCCAGGCGTTATTTTTTATGCAAATAGGGCTGTGCGTAATTTTCCAACTCCGTCTCGCAGCCGTACGGCATTTTTGCACGGTAGGATGAATATGGCGCATGGGTGTTTAAGTAATTTTTGGGACGGGAACGCCTACCTTTCATGTCATTAATGCAAGGAGGTTTCACGCATCCAGAAAATGACGCACACGGCGGGATTTCAGCATTCGCCAGCTCAGGCATCAAAGTATAAATATGGTGTAAGGTTTGCGCCGAATTTGCGTCAAAATGTTTGATGCAAATTCGGCGCAGACAGAGTATAAATATGGGCCTTAGACTTTTGGTCTAAGTTTACCTTTGTAAATCGAGCCCATTGTTTATTTCCTACTTTGTATGTGTGCTGTACAGTGTAGCACACATGTAGAGTCGGAAAAGAGCCTATTTCAAATGTTATTTTTTTTATACAAAACCCTGTCTACTTCTTGTAGTATATCAGGTTTTGAGTCAAAACCTGTGTGTAGTTGCATGGTAACCCCCATGTACCACCCATGGGATGAGACCTTGGCACTAAATAATGCCAAGCAGCTATTTCTAAGTGAAAATAAATTGGAAAAGAGATTTTGCACTGATTTGCATCACTTCTCGAATGCAAAAACAGCACATCTTAGTAAATATGCCCCTCAATATGAAGTCCAACTTATTTTTATTATGCCAGGACACACAAGTCCTACTGAGTGATAGCTCGCGTGATATTTGTACTTGAGGGATATCTTTGAGTACAGCTGTCACTAATATGACTGCTCAAATGTTTACTTGTGTAATATGAGTAACATTCAGCAAAATTACACATATTACATGTAGGAAAATGGCACAATATTACGCACCCTGACTCACACCCATTGCGGTGCCTTTTTTAATCTGGAACTTTCATTCTATGCAAAGCCAGACTGGTCTATTTTGGATGACATTAGTTAGTGTGGGTTTACGTGCCACCCTTGGGTTGTTTGCACTGGGCCTGGCCCGTAACTCATGCTCTACATCTCCTTTATCGGGGTTTAGCTCTATTGAGCTCAATGGCATATAGTGCTGCGCTCGCATTAACTTTTAGTGAAAAAACCTTTAGCACATAAAAGTTTATTGGTACTTCCGTTTGAGTGATTTTGCGCCATCATCTAAGGCCTTGGCTGGAGTTGAGTACCTCTTATCAATAGTTCGTTTAGTTGAAAAAACAGTTAAAGGTAAACTTCTGTGCTTAGTACAGAAGATTATTGGCATGAAAGCAAATCCTTGGAAAGAACTTAAGTCCACAGCTCTGTAGATGAACTGCCCGCATAGTCAGTTCTAGCCATGAGTATGCCACAGAATCATAAATATTAATATTTTGCCAGTCAAAACAAATCATAACACAACTTCTTTTATTTTATTCACAAAAATCATACCTGCCATAGTAATGTACTTTTATAACATCATTTAATAATCCTTAAGTCTATTTGACACCTACACCAATTGAACTTCCCTTCTATAACCTTCCCACACATTGCCTGACTGTATACGCACATCAAAGTTTTGCACCATCCTTTGATATTGTGCCCTTAATAGATCATCAACCTTGCATTTCACTTCAATCAAGTTTTTCCATCACAGTAAACTTTGTGCATGCACCTTTTCTGAGGTTTAAATGCATAGAGATACCTTTACTTCTGAAGCTGGTAAACCCATTGCTCTCCAGGTTAACTGCTCAGTTAACAATTTCAAGCAACAGGGAATCTAAAGATTCTTCTACATTCAGCTCTGCTTACCAAGAGTAATCACAACTCTCTGCCTAACAATGCCGCCAACGTTAGTGGTCATTGCCATATTTACATAGAACAAGACAGTCAGGGCCATAGTTATGAGGGGAGTTTCATCACTCTTTTACCACGCAGTGATGTGCATGCGCAACACAACTTTAAATGTGATTTATGAAGCCATGCAAGGCCTCCTTGTGTGGCCGTGAGTGGCTTGATAAATCCAAAGTAATGTAGCGCAGCTCAAACTGTTGAGTTGCATTACTCTGCCTCAGGGAGGCATTCCATGGGTGTTGCATGGGTGTTCCCATTCAACACCCATGGATTTTGATGCATTTCCAGATTCACGAAAAGTGGTACACCTAGGAATGTGACAAAGTCCCCAGGTGAGGCATAATACAGAGAAATATCTTTTTTTCTCCTCGATTGTTTCTTCTCTCTATGTGTGCAGCATTTTGCAGCACACCTAGAAAGAGGAAAATGTCTTGGGGATTGTTTTTGTGCTGGAAGGTGCCCCTTCCTGCACAAAGGCAATCCTCCTTACAATGCATGCACCCTTGCACCTTGGTGCAAGGGTGCCTTTGTAGTGCTAGGCAGCCAACAAACCAATGCAAGGCAAAGGCAGGAATGCTCCATATTCTTTTCAATACAGTAAATCTTTGCCCTTTCCCTGTCACACAGCTCAGCAAGGTGACTTGCTGTGCTGCACTGCGTTGCATGCCTTCCTCATTATCATGCCCCCAAGGTCCTTATTTAGTTCTATATGGACACTGGAAATCCTCAGAGATATGGAGAAAACGCTAAATACTGAGTGGGATACACTGGTCGCCAGTAGGTAGGCCCACATTTCCATAGGTAAAGCATCATTTGAGAATGCCAATAACATTGGCACCATTTGATGAAGCTTCACAAAAAGTTCCCCAAAAACAGTTCATCCACATCAACTCCTTCCTACAACGTTTTGGAGTGATCATCAAGCCGGGGCCAACAAAAAGAAGTTTATGCATTCGAATTCGCCAAACACAGTAATCAGTGACTCCACAGTCTTCACGTGCAGCTCCCAATCTCCCTCCTGATCAGCATGTGCTAAGGTTTTCATTAGAGCTATCAAGTGTAAAACATTTCCCCAGTACTTGCAAAGTTCTGATTTTTCTTCGCATTCTTTGATAAACTCAATGGAATGTGATTTTCAGTTTTTCTGATTTTGCACTGAGTGTATTGAACACTGCCTGGTTTTGCATTATGTCCTTTGAATGAATTGTTCACTTCTGAGATAAGATATGCAAAACTTAATTTGTCATTCTTGTTCTAGAAAGCATTCTAATGCAGTGTTTTTATAGCTGACTGGAGTGTTTTGCTTCCAAAGATTTCAGCCTCAATAAGTGCACACCGCAGCACAACTTTTGTCATGTGTAATGCCCATCACTGGATAAAGATCATTAAATTCTTCTGGATTGGTCATAAAAAATGTCAGCTACAATACGGAAATCACCTTCATCGTAGAAAATTGACAGGATAGGCTGGCCTTCAAGCTGAGCATACACATTTTGGACATTTTTTAGAGCTACATAGCTTGCGACTAGAGATGGTACTAATGGTAAAAACGCAACCATTTTCAGTGGGACAGTATTCTGCGAGATCAGAGCATGAATTCCAATCCACAGAGGAACTTGGTTTTCTTCATCCTTCAGTCCACATCGAATAAGCATTATGATAAATTCAATTAAACCAGCTTTGCGAACCGCAGCATCAGGTAGAAGAAGATCCATGTCCTCAGCCACTTTGAAACTTTCTGGCAAACTGGGACGTGTTACTGGTTTGTAGTGATTTTGCACACGTTGGGAAGGAAGTTGGGTTATAAGTTTGCAGCTTGGTTTGTATATGCCTACAGATGACACTGTTTGTTTTCCAGCTACTACTTCATTGGTACAGTCTTCAAAAAGCAACATGGCAGCATCATGGGTGCTGGATGTTCCAGACAAAGAGCAGCTGTCTTCAAAATCAAAATTATCAAGAGCAGCAATTGTAAATTCCTTCCTGGTAAAGTGTCTGAAAGTGGTGTGCTGTCACATTCACACCATTTTACAGCATGAGCTGCTAACAAGCTCCTGTCTATTTCATTATAACTGGCTGATTCACCAATCCTATTCGTTCAAGTGATTAGCTGTCTACTTTTGCACTTGTCATAGATTGCATGGACTGTCATCATGTGTAGTGGATTTTCTTTTTGCTGTGATGCAATTTATAAAACATGATCTGGAAACAGCAGTCCATTTTGACAGCATACGCCTATGAGTTCATTTGATTGTCTTCCACTTCTTCACTTATATCTTCAAAGCCATAATCAATTAAGTCGGCTTCTCTTCGATTTCTAGAACTTTAGGGCTAGATTTAATGGAAAATGACAGTGCGCTGCTCTGTGCCAAATTTGGCAGTATCGTGCTCCGTCACTTTCGAACCTCAGGGATGTGCTGTATTTACTAGAATACGGCACACACCTGTGTTTTCCCCTGCCCAAAATGTACTGCCATGCGCCAGTGCAGCACCCCTTGCACCGTAGTGCAAGGAGGTCTGCGTTAAGAGGGGGATTGTTTTTGTGCAGCAAGGAACACCTTCCTGCACAAAAACAATCTTAAATGGTGATTTGCTCTTTCTATGTGTGTTGCAAAAAAGCAGCACACATGAAAGAGCAAAAAAAGAGGAGAAATGAAAGCATTTATCCTTGTTGTGCCACTTTACCACCACTCCTGGGCGTTAGAATTTGGCGCTGCCTCAAGTTTACGAAAAGTGCTGCGTTTGAAAGGGCCATATTTACAAGGTGGCCCTAAACCACAAAAAGTGCCTTAATGCAACCTTGTAAATACGGCGCAGGTCATAGCACCACTGGAGCGTTACGAACAGTGATGTTCCGGTGGCACTAGGGGATCTTAAATATGCCCCTTAGTTTATAAGAGTTTTGCTTTGCTGGGATTAAAAAATGATGTAAAAAAGGTTCAGACAACATCAGGCATTATTGTTGACTCCAATGATTTGCAGAGCTCTGGGGCATCACAAAATTTGTCATTAAGTCAAAAATCTAAGGGGCTCACTATAAGTTTGGCGGTTGAACAAGCTGACCTTCAAACTCTCCAGGATGAAGTGGCCAACAACCTGGTTGCCTCACCCTGCCGTATTACGATGTTCCCACCAGTCAGCTCAGCTGGAACAGTGCTATGGTATTGGTATTGGCTCCATTAAGGGAGCCGAGGCCAATACAGTAAAATAGCACACAAGCAAAGCAAACAGTGTGCATTCCAAGGGTGCTGGGCAGGGTGGCCCCTGCATTGCCATGCCATGGGCACGGGCAGCCCTCTGTGGCCCCCTGAACTGTGTTTCTGCCAGCCTTTTCATGGAGGTGTCCCCACCATGAAAAGGCTGACAGAAACTGGACTCGTGATCAGAGAGGTGGCACTGAACTCAACACAGCCGTGACTGACCTCAACTCCGACCGCCGTCAGCCTGTAGGGAACCATGTTCTTGGCAGGAACAGTGGTCCCATGGAGATCCAACCACCAGGGTCATAATATGGCCCTAAATCTTTCAGGACGCTTCTTAAAATGGTTGCTGCTGATTTTACTGCATCCCATAATCATATTTTGGCAGCAAGAATTTCAGGAGTCAAATCAGCTGAGACTACCATAATTGGCATGGGTAGTGCAGGGCCCTGCTGCCAAGATCCAACGGAATGTGCACTGTCTGCTTAGCATTCTGAGGGTGCAGGTCAGCCCCCTCTGTGGTACGAGATAGCACTCGGCTCCGTGAGAGCTATCTCGTAACACTCTTCCCGCCAGTTTGACCAGTGGGAACACTCTAAGACAATGTTTCCGCCGGTGAGAAGATTGTAATAAGGCGGGGGGAATGCCACTGCCCTCCCCGCGAGTTTGGTGGTCCCACGTTGGGACTTGCATTTTTATATTCCGGTTCTTTAGTTATATAGATGTTAATCTGTTAATAATATTTAATTTTCTAAGCAGTCCCTGACCACTCGAGTAGTCGTGCGGATCCCCAAAAATCCCCACACACTGGTGTAGATGATTTCTGCACTGAATTAATTACATCACCTTATTTTCACCAAAACAAAGAAAATGGCACTGTTATTGCATTGCTCTGAACAAAATTAGACTGGCCATCTGAACAGGTCGGGTCGCAGACACATTTCACATTATCGAACTGGATGGTGGTACTGCTACTCGACCTGTTTAGACAGGGGGAAGACAAACTAATACTGCCATAGATGGATAGAATTACTCTTTCTTTCTTCTACTGTATAGGAAATGCACAAGCTCGATTCCATCATTTCCTGGAAAATTTTAAAAAGGAAGACAGTTTCCAAGAAATGAGACAAGCTTACTCTTTTGCAAATAGTCTGCAACCCTGAGTTTGCAAATAAATAAAAAATAGGAATGAATAACTCCTCTAAAAAAAGTTTTTATTCAATTGCATAATAGCAGAGCATATACAATACAGTATTATATAAGACAACATATCATTACAAACCATTAATTCATTGAACGTTGCAAACATAATTGCTTAAAAATCAATCTTTTTTAAGTTAAATTGCATTTTTATATGGTAACTTTTGGCTATTGTGTATAACAAGGCTCTTTCAAACCATGAAACAAGTTCAGTCCAGCTAAAACCGTATAAGATAAAAACATTACAGGTAACATCATTAAAACATCATTATTTTTCACAAGCGAAGTTCACTTTCCAGAAGGAGCCAACTGCATAGCATGTATTGTGTTCTTTTAGCTGTTGTGAACAAATCAGAGCCACTCTACATTTGCATTTTTTTTCGTAACAGAGACAGTAAATATCATCTGGTAAAGAGAAGACAGTACTTACAAAAAAGGACAACATGCAAGAGCGACTGCGGGGACTGTTCGTCACATGGGCAGGTACTTATGTCAGAGACAGCAAATTGGCCTTGCGGGAAACTTAGCAGCTATCTAATGGTCCCTTATCTAAAACAACTTAATATCATTCGTTCCTATGTGCCCTGGACAAAAATTAGTTAATGAGCCACCCTGCAGTCGTCTAACAATATTAATATAAGGAGGCAATAATCTCTGACAGCTGGTTACTTCCCTTCTCTCCATCTGGGCCTGTCTATGCATAAGGAAGCAATTCCTAGCCTGATCTTTGTCCTTCTCAGTAATGCTCTCTGGTTTCTCGTAAATACAGGAACAACCTAGGGCAAAGGTTGTCTCTCTAATATATTTTAACCAAGGAAATTCGAGCCCATGATTGCAGGACAGGCAGTCTTGCATAGCAGCTCGATTTAAATCAGCCTCTTCATGTAACCATATTGAGTACCATGGTGAAAATGGGGCGAGATTTATTGAATCCTCCACATATTCCAGGCCTAACTCCAGATGGGATGCAAAATGCAAAGTAGACCGGGGAACCCCTAACACACACCCACAAAAGTTGTTTTTCCTCCACTTGTACGCTACTTACATCTCTATGCCCCCATACCATAGGTAAGAGTAGGGAGACACTTTCTCTTGTAAACTTCAAGGATAGGTACAATGGGTTTTTTCCTTATAAAGACAGCAAGTAAGAAAGTAGCTCTCACTGCCTGCAGAAAGTGGTCTAGCCTATTTCTGATGCAATGGGTCCAAGTATATGTGTCATCGAACATCAGCCCAAGGGACATCCACCCCCACTGTCAACAAGGCCCTTTGTAGATCATTCATGTACAGCAGGAATACTAGCTGGGTATGCATGCAGTCATGGTGCCCTCCATGTTTAACGGAAAATGAGGATGTGCACTCACAATGATGCCCAAACCTTATGGGTGTTGATATGTCCCATTGGAGGTGTCTTAGAAAGGCAATCAAGTCTACCTCAAGGTCCAGAGAGACTATGGCGTCCCATAATTTAGACCTGTTAACACAATCAAAGGCACTTGTTAAGTCCATAAATGCCAGATGGATAGAGCTGCCCTTTGCACATTTGTATTTGGACACAAGGAGATGTTAGATTAAACACTGTTTTGTGGTGCAGAGGCTGTTCCTAAACCCATTTTGGACTGGAGAAAGTATATATATTTCTCTCAGATATCCACAAGAGGAGGCGATCCAAAATAACTCCGCCAATTATTTTTGTGGTGGAGTCAAGAAGAAAAATTTGGCGATAGCATTTTGGATCATGGACATTTCCCTTCTTAAAGACATGTACAAATAAAGACTTATGCCAGTAAGGTGGTACCTGTACCTTCCAAGCAGAGTTAATCACATTAGTAAGCAGGAGGAACCAGAACCCTGGGTTTTCCTTAAAAAATGAAAAATATCCATAGGGATACCATCCAGCCCAGAAGCCTTCTTAATGGGCCTATTGTGGATAGCTTTAGGATCCTCCTTTCCAGAAAAATATATATTCAGGGTCAGTGGGCAATCTGCCAAGCCACCTTCTGGACATGAAGCACTGGAAAAATGGTCAGTACAGACATCAAGACCAATATGAGTACTTACTTCATTGAGAAGTGCCCTGTGGGCAAGTACATTATGTACAGCTTTCCAGAAAGCCTGAGGATCTTTATTCTGGTAGGAAACTGCAAGAATTTCCCACTTCTTGTTATTAAGCTCTACCTTCCTATTTTACTATCAGATTATAGGCTTTCCTACATGCAATGATTGCACCCTGGTTCCTAGGAACTTGCTTCAGTCCCTTACGAAGCTTATCATTGGTCGTTCTACAGTCTTCATCAAAACATGACTTACTTTGAGTTAGGCTTATCCCTATTGGTCTGGTCAGCATGCCTTTTATGTGATAGGTTAATTCCGTAAAACTACTTAGAATGGCATTGGGCCCTGCTGCCTCCAAGGAAGAACAGTTCACCAAGTCTCTACACCCATTGGCGACCTAATTCATTAGTGGTTTCATATCTGCAGAATGCCAAACCAATAGATTTCAGGACCTTTGTATTTTTTTTAAATTTGGAGGGCTAGTGGATTATGGTCACTACAAATGGAGGGAATAACGTCCCCACCTCAGGATGAGTGGAAACAAATACATAGTCAATTATAGAGCCACAACCTCTTCCAGTGTCGGGGTGGTTGCAGACAATACAGTTGGGACAGCAATCTCTGGGTCATGAGGCACCAGAATGGTGTAGAAATACTGGCTCCCTTGCATCCATATCATCCTGACCAGTTTCGTCTGAGGAGGGCTCAAACGTTAGGGGTGAAAGAGTTAGCATAATGCCCACTTTAAGCATTAAAGTCACCTGCCAGATGAAAGATAGAAAACCCTCCCAGATATACTTCCTTCGTGGCTAGTGCTCCTAACAAGGCAAATAACCCCTGGGCATTCTAATTTTTCCTAATTGAGAAATATTTGTTGTAAACATTAACCATAAAAATCCTACATTTGTGACCCCTCATTAGGTCAAAGACCTGCACAGATTCCATCTGTGTGTGTATGGACTGTAATTTACAACCAATATCTACTTTAAATCAGGCTACCCCCTTGCATTCAAATCATCCTAACCAGCTTCTTCTGAGGAGGGCTCAAAATATTTTCAAGGCCAGCAGGGGAAGGGGTTGCATGGAGGTTATAGCATGTGTACCCATCAAAAGATATATCATTCACAACCCATGTTCCCTACAAGAAAACAATACCATAGTTATTAATTAGGGTATGCCATTACTCAGTATGTCTCTTGGAAACCAAACCAGCAATATTACAGGTTAGGAAGCTTAACTTAGCAGTACCATCACCAATTGAGGCTCCTAAAAGGCCTTTCTTGCTGGCTATGTGGGCAGGTTGATTAATGACTATGGTGGTCATTATGAACATGGCGTAAACACTGCCCCGCCTGCGGTGGCGGTAACTACCACCAACATGCTGGCGGTCCGGATCGCCAAATAATGAAGCATATGATAAACAAGTAGCGGTCCATCCACACCCCCCATCTTTGTAGTCCCGACGAGGATGGAGGAGGCTGCCCACAGGCTGGCGGAAAGGTCCTACCCACCCACCAAATAATAAAACACCAGACTGCCATCAGTTCCGAGACGGGAACCACCGCCAGGCAAAGTGTGGTGGAAATGAACAATATAAAAGGAAACATTGCAGGAGGCACACAGAAAATGCCGACGCAGACATGGAGCGAGAGTTGGAAATAATCCCAGTGCTGCTCCTTGCCATAATCCTTCAAGACCATGACCGACGACGACGACGGTAAGTACCGCAGCCTAGTACACATGGGATGAGAGGGCACAGTTACACACCCAGCCCACCTACCCTGCAACGTACTCTCAAACCCTCCCTCATCCCAAGCCATACATACCATAACAAAATGTACTTACCAGACACAAGCCAACAAAGACCTGCACCAAAGTACACATATGTGCACACCAGACCCCCACAGTGAAATGCTGAACAACATCACTATATTGTGCCAACAGCACTACTGGGCACTGAAATTTATTTACATGGAAAAAAGTAATTTCCAAATAAGGCCATTGGCCAGTCCATTAGTAAATCCCAGAAGGGCCAATATGGGCTGAACTTGACTTCTACATGTGCAAAGGGTACTCCACTCGAAAGGGGTATCAATGGGGCAGCCAGGCATCTCAGGGAACAGGGGCAGGGGTGGCGGGGTGGGGACTTATGTCTGGAAGTGGGGGGCTTGGGCTTAGGTTTGGGAGGTGGAGGGGGTCTGGGCTTGCCCTTGGAAGAAGGGGGAATAGGCTTGGATTGGGGGGTAGCAGAAGGGTCTGGGGCAACACGGAGCCTCTTCCTCCCTGGGGAAGGGGCTTGAGAATGAGAAAGGAAGACGGGTGCGGACTTGGACAAGGAAGGAGTGGACTGGGCAAGGACATGGGCACATTTAGGGACAAGACGAGGTGGGCCAGTGGGTTTAAACAGGTCAACAAGGGATAGGAAAAGCTTCTTAGGTGCAGTTGGAGTGGATTTGGAGGCAGGTCTAGGAGTGGAGGGTGAGGGAGTGTTCGTATCAGGTGTAGGTGTGCCGGACGTGGATGCAGGTGCCTGTAAAGCATGCTTATGTGTGTTGGATGTGTGTGGTGTGAATGTGTGCGAATGTTTGAGTGTTTTGTGAGAGGGGTAGACACAGTGGGACAAGACAGGCTGCCAGTGTACATGGATGTTTTCTGTGTGTCTGCAGGTCTGGTGACTGTGCTGCAAGTGTCTGTCAATGTAGTTGTGGTGAGTGCGGGTGTGGTGCTTGGGGTGTATGTCTGGATGACAGATGTTGTGGTGACTGCATGAATGGGGGCAGCAGCAGTAACTGAGGGTGCAGTGCGTGTGGGTGTGCATAGTGAGGTGACAGACAGGGTGGCGGGGAGGTCGACACACTGGGGGAAGTGGATGTTGTTGTGTGTACTTTTGTATGTTGGGTGTGAGCATACCTGTGGTTGGAAGTGTGGTGCTTGTGTTTTTCAATGTGATTCTTGTGTGTTGATTGGTGTGCATGGCTGTCTGTATGTGTGCTTGGGATGGGTGAAGGGAGTGGGGTGCTGGAAGGGGTAGAGGTGGTGGTAGGGGGGGCGGAAAGACAAGGGACACTGGCTGCCGTCAAAGAGGAGGCCAGAGCCTGAATATATCTCTGTAGTCCAGACATGGCACCATGAATGCGTTCCAGATATGCATTGCATTGCTGCATCTGGGATGCTAGCCCCTGATGGCATTCACAATGTTTGTCTGCCCTACAGAGATGGTTCTCAGGAGGTCAATAGGCTCCTCTGTGAGGGCAAAAGGGCTGACTGGGGCAGGGGATGAGGTGCCTGGGGTGAAGGAAACACCCACCCTCCTGGGTGAGCGGGCACAGGCAACTCAGTGGGGAGCAACTGGGAGGGCGGTGATGGTATGGGGTGTCGGAAGATGGCAAAGAATGGGTGGGCCCTGTAGGGTTCGCCACCACTAGGGAGCTGCCTTCGGAGGAGGTATCAGAGTCACTACCTCCAGTGGTAGTTGCCTCCTCCATCGTACTCCCCTCGCCCTTCAACCCAACGGTCCCCTTGGCGTTGCTCAACTCCTTGGAACCGTGGGCTGCTGCATCCCCACTCACCGGTGTCTCAGCTCCCTCGCCAGATGATGCTAATGTACACAAAGGACACAAGAGCACCGGGGTGGGGAAACAAAACAAGGGAGAACTATGTCAAATCCCGAATATATGTACATTTTAGCTCACACACACTCCCATCCTGGTCACGCACGTACCCTCAGCACAGACAACATGTGTAATGAATGTGCCCCTGACTAGTGGGCATGACCGCAGTATACACCACATAACCCTCATGAAACACGAACCTGATAACCTGTGTGGAGTACACCCATGAGAGACCATGCCCAGCCAATGCACTTACAAGTCCATACGGCCACAATGAATACCAGATGATAGAAAGGGGAACCCTCATCCGCCTATAGAGCCTGCCAAAACTAGCCCTTACACCATCCCAAGGACTTGGAGGGGGCAGGACTGCAGGAACACACCTGTGCCTGGCATTACAATGCATGTATTCAACAGTATTGCCACTCACCCCCTTGTGGATGCTGTGCTGCCTTTAAGCGCCCTTCCAAATCCAGATAGGCCACTGCCAAAATGCCGGCTGTTGGGGGGTCAGGATCCGATGGGCACCCCTTTCCCGTAGGGAGGCCTTCCCCAGCTGGGCCTCTCTGGTCTACCTGGCCCAGTGTCTCAGGTCCTCCCACCGCTTCCTGCAGTGGGTGCTCCACCGGTTTTAGACCCCCAGGGTCCGCACTTCCTTGGCAAGGGCTTGCCAAAGGCCTTTTTTTTATGGACGCTGACCTGCATGGGACACACAGAGCAAATAAAAAGACGTCAGTATGTGTGGACCAAATACAAATGCCATGTAGTTCCATATGGAACGGCATTGTTGACAGGCATGTGTTCAACTCACAGGCAGAACATGCCAGAAAATCTACGGCTGGGCAGTCACATCGAACCCACATGCATACAGGCATCCGCCACAATCACGCACATCTAAGGATGACAGATGCCAACTCACCTGCTCCTCTGGTCGCCCATACAACTTCGCATACAAGGGTTAGGACCCCGTCCAACAGCTTCTCCAGCTCCTCTGCAGTGAAGGGCAGGGCCCGTTCTCCTGTAACATGCACCATCTCAGGGACCAGATTCAGGACATAGCAGCACAAGCAGAGGAGTACTCCCCTTCACGGGAATCAGGAGTCAAGTGTCAAGGATTTGACAAAATGTGTAGGTACCGCAGAAGTGTGCTCCGTCACTGCCGGCGGCAATCATAATTGGCCCAGCCTCCCCATTGACAACCATGTAATCCAATGATCAGGTGCACGGTGGTGAACACGACCTTCCGCCATGATGACTAACGCAAGCGGAATGAAGTCACTTCAACTCTATCATACCTTCGTCACTTGCTGACATGATTCTATAATCCTCACATGTACCTGTCTTTCAAAGTGTGTCCACCCTGTGATGCCATTATGATAGAGTTAACTCACAAATTTGCCTGACGCTGCACCTCATACTTTCCATTTGTGTGTGTGACCTTCATGCCACATTTTGAAAACTACAGTCACATCATGGGATGCAAGTGTAAGTTGACACTCAGAATGTGTTCTTTCCTACCCCAAAGGTACAGACTCATGTGGCGAGGGTGGGCCCCATCTGTATACAGACCCCTGGTAGATCTGGAAACTATATAGGAACGTCACATCATTATCACCTACAGACTCAATAGAGCTACAATCCATGACCTCTTTGCATTAATGGCTCCTGTTCTGAAACCGGCAAATCGAAATCAGCATGCCATCCCTACAACTGTGCAAGTGCTATCTGTGCTCCATTTTTTGGCTACGGCTCCTTTCAGGTAACAGTGTGCATAGGTGCAGGGGTTTCACAGCCAATAATCAGCCAAATCCTCTCCAAATTCCTGGATGCCTACACTCAACACTTGCAAACATATGTCCAGTTTCCCCAAAGGGCTGAACTTCCCGCCATCAAATCAGCATTTTATGCCTTCGCCATTATCCCTCATGTGATAGTCGCCATTGATGGAACCCACATAACTCTCATCTCCGCAAGAGTGAATAAAAAGGTGTATAGGAATCGTAAGAACTATCACTCCATGAATGTACAATTAGTTTGTACTGCTGTTCAGTACATATCACATGTCAATGCTAGGTTCCCAGTATCAGTCAATGATTAATTTGTCCTGAAAAGTAGCAGAGTACCATACATGAACAAACAACTTCAGGGGGGCAGAGGTTGGCTCATAGGTGAGTGTTTATGACACTGGATCAGTACATAGCTAATAGCCAGGCTGTAAGCAAGTAAAGTCCACTTTCACCCACTTTTGCAGGTGATTCTAGCTACCCCAACGTGCAATGGCTTCTGACACCTGTGAGGAATCCCAGGACAAATGCAGAGAGGAATTATAATGAGGCCCATGGACGTAATAGGAGGGTGATGGAGCGCAGATTTCGTTGCTTCCATCTCTCTGGGGGATCCCTGTGCTATGTCCCTGACAAGGTGTGTAAGATAGTGTTGGCCTACTACATGCTGCACAACCTGGCTGTGAGGAAAGCTATCCCACTTCTGGAAGAGGAGGGTGCTGTCCAACCAGCCCTCAACCTCAGAGAGGGGATGAGATTGATGGTGAAGAAGCAGCGGGGGAAGATCTCAACTGCAGGACCCAGCTAATCCGCCTATACTTCCAGTGACTCTAAGGTACTGTTCAATGATGCTGATGTATTCACTGCATAGTTTCAGTCTGACTCATGTAATAAGTACAGTGGTGTCTATTGTCAGTGACATGTGCCAGGAAACCCAATATTATGTACAGTGTGACATACTTCAGACACTACAGTCCATTGGATCCCCTCCTGCAATAAAGGTGTGATTATGATAGTAACTGGCTAATGCATACACACCCACAATTCATATCTCATATTGATGAGGGACATACAATTTGAGTGCATAGGTGTAGAATGGCAAAATATACATAAGTGTTGGGACAGTGAAAGGGAGTGGGCACATGGTGCAAATACATACTCAGGTACATATGCTCAGCTGTTGGTAGCACTGGGTTTTGGTCCATGTGGCCATTGGAAGTTGGTGTGATGGCAGTGGCATGTAAACAAGGTAGCTCAGTGGCACACAAGGGAGACAGTTCAGGGCAGAGTCACTTCCTGGCGCTGGGCTTGTTCTTGGCTGGCGTTTCAGTGGCATATCTGGGTCTGAGGGCACATTTGCGAAGGTGCAGCAGGGCTGCAGGGATTGGGGTGCTGGTTTCCTGTGTGTCCTCTGGTAGTGCCACTAGTCCAGTAGCTGCTGCAGATGTAGATGGCAGGGCAGTATCCTGGCTAGTGGTCGGGGCTTGCAGGTCTCAGCCTGGCTGGGGTACTGGTTCTGCAGCACCCCTGCAATGGAGGCCATGGTGGCATTGAGCTGTTTCCATTGCTCCATGGCCTCCTGGTGGTGTGCTATCCGCAGCCTTTGATTCTGCTCCAGGGTAGCCAGGATCTGGCCCCCTGTGCCTGTGTCCCCTGCAGAGGTCTGGCAGTCCCACTTGCAGTTGGCCCTTCATCATCCTGCCTGTTGGTGGGTGCAGATTCTGGCCTCTGTACATGTGGGCTGCCAGTCTGGCCGGGAGACACTGATGTGGGATCGTTTGACCAGAGCTGATGTTGGTGGCTGGGTGGTAGGGGCGTCAGTGGTATCCTGGGTGGGGCTGCTGGAGGGTGACAGCCCAGGAATGTGTGATGGGCCAGGAAGTTCCTCTATTTCCAGACATCCCTCTGCACTCTCCTGAGTGGGGTCTCTGACTTCAGGTGGAGCACTGGCACTCCTTGACGTCTCCGTCTGGGTGGCATGGGTGGTGGTGCCTGTGTGTGGGCGAATAGACAGGTGGGTGTCAGGTATTTTATCTGCACTTGCTGCACTGCTCTGCACTATTTGATGGTTATATTCCCCTGTCGTGGCATGCCAGGTCCCTTTGTGTACATTTAGTTGTATTTTATGTAGGGGTGGAGGTGCATTGTGGGTGCTGTAGTGCCACTGGGAATCCATGCAGGGGTTGGTGACTGTGAACAGGGGGCTGGAAGGAGGTCTGTTTGTGAGATTGTGGGCAGGCAGAGAACTTGGATGTGGGTGTTGTGGACTTGGTAGGGGATGGGGTCCTGGTGGTAGTGAGAGGGGTGGGGTGATACATCATGCATCATAGGTGGAGTGACTGTTAAGGTACTGTAGTTGACTTACCTAAGTCCAGTCCTCCAGTGAATCTGGTGAGGCCCTCTGGGTGCAGGATAGCCAGGACATTCTCCTCCCAGTCGGTGTATCCAGGGGAAGCAGGTTGGGAACCACCACCGGTCTCTGTACGACAATGTTATGCCTGGATGCCATTGACCGAACCTTCCAGCGCAGGTCATTCCATCTCTTACGGATGTCGTCCCTTGTGCGTGGATGGTTTCCCACTGCGTTGACCTTGTTGACTATCTGCTGCCATAGTTCCATCTTCCTGGCCACGGAGGTCTGCTGTACCTGTGCCCTGAATAGTTGTGGCTCGACCCTGAGTATTTCGCCCACCATGGTCCTTAGCTCCATGTCTGTGAAGCTGGGGTTCTTAGGGGGTGCTATGGTGTGTGTTGTGGTGGTGTGTTGTGGGTGATTTGGTGAGGGTGCTGTTTCGTGGTTGTGGGTGTGGCTTGTGATGGTGTTTGGGGTATGTATGTGTTTTGGTGGTGTATTTGTGTGTCACTTGGGTGATGTTGGGTTCAGTGTATGCTTGTTGTGTTGTCAATATCTGTTGTGCTATTGGTGATGCAAAGGATGGTGGGGTGTGTATGTGAGTGTTTTATAGTATTGTGGATGTGTGTCAGGTGTATGGGTTTCAGACTTGCCAATGTGTGCATTTGTTGTTGATGGTTCCCATTGCTGGCAGTCCGTACCGTCAATGGTCGTTCGGCATTCACTATCCGCCACGCTGATTTGTGCATCATTATTTGGTGAGTGGAGGATTTTTCTGCATGGCGGTGGCGGGGTGGGGTGTACTGCCTTTCCGCTGTCATAGGCCCTGGTGGTGGGTGGAGGTTGCAGGATTTTTGGAGGTTTAGCTTTTGTGCATCATTATTCGGTGGTGTGCAGTCTACTGCCACAGGCAGTCTTCTGTTCACCGTCGCCACGGCGGTCAGTGGTGATTACCGCCAAGTTCATAATGAGGGCCTATGTCTTCATTTCCCCCAGAGGTTAAATCTTGCCCACCTGTATGAGCAGAATAGCTGAGGTCAGGATCATAGTTTTCCTCAGTGGATGATTCTTGCATGACTGAGGAACAGATTGGCAGAGTCAGAATCATAGTTTTCCCCAAAGGTTGCCTCATAGAAATAGATGTGCAAATGGAATCTGGGAGCAGGGTTTGTGAGACCTTCACATGATCCATGAGTGCTCTGGGTTTCCAAAACAGGGAGGGTGAATATACAGCTTGAAGGTCTTATACTCATGTGTGAGGTGACCCTACTAATCGCAACAGCTGCACAGACACACTCACTTATGTATTGTCAGTCATTGTCGTCCATGTCCCAAAGTACCATGAATCTGGAGGGAGGTTAATCACAGGAAGGGAATCTTCAGTGGCTTGCTTCCCGTCTGGTTGGTTGCCAATTTATGGCAGAATCAATGACCCCTCCCGGACATAGGGGTCTAGAGGCGGCTCCTGTAGTTACAGTAGATCTCTGAACACTATTGTCTCCCCTTTTGCAAGTTTCCCCTATCATTGGGTTGCGCAATTGTGACTCAATTAGATGTCCTTTCGAAAGTACAACAGATTACCATTTTCTGGGAGTAGATTATTTGAAAAATACTTCTGAGTGAGCTATAAATTCTGCTCTGCTGGCGGAGCTGGCGAAATTTTGGCCACTACACATTACGCTTGTAATGTGGAGTTCTGAAGAAATTCTACCAACCACCATGTGGCAGAGTTTTTTCTCATGCACAGCTCGCCATCGGTAAGTTTCTGAGCAATACTCGGTGTCCTGTAGTGCATCTTTAGGTACTAGGACGGCATCTGGTGAGATTTTCTCACCACAAACGGTTGCGGCTGATAGCGACCATTTGCGGTGAGAAAGTTGCCAATCTAGTAGATATGCAGTGATATTTCAATATGGAATGAGTTGTCAGGGCTAAGAATTGTTGTGAGTAGTGCAACATGGCGATTTCTGCCCATTCGCGTAGCTCCAGAGTTTTCATGTGACTCCACGGAGTGAAACTTCACGAGTTCCACCCACCATTAAAAATATTGAATATATTTAACATTACAAATTTTTTACATTACTAATTTACTAACTGAAACTAACAGTATTTTTCATATTATCTGTCTTTTACGCTCCTGACGTGACTAAAGGCCTGTTTACTATCTTGGCAGATGGAAAACTCTGTCACAAATGTGATGGATATTCCATCTGCCATATTGCGATCTCCATTGGATATAATGAGATTGTAATACGGCGGACGGTATATAAATCATGTTTGTGACAGAGTATTTCATCTGCCAAGATTGTAATTAGCTCCTAAATCCTATACAATTGGCTACATATAAAAATCTAAATGCGAAAAAAAAAATTTTCTTTTAGAAACATTTAAAAAAGAGTCCTACCTCGAGTCCTCTTCTTTTTTTGAGAGTTGGTAATTTTTTACATTCCACTGTACAGCAATCGAAAAGTAATTGTTTGTTTAAATACACCTAAAAAACCTCAAACATATTTACAAGTTTTTAAAAAAGGGCCTTGTGATAAATGAGTAAATCAGTCTAAAAGGGAAATTTTTTATCAGAGTATTAAACACTGCACCTCCCTTTATACCAATTGAATCATTCTTCTTTAAAGTTCTTTGAACAAACTTTTAATCATTATTAAAACTTAGAGCCTCCTCACGAATCTGGCGGTCTTTAGACTGCCAGACTCGAGGTGGCGGTCGGACTGCCACAGCTCTGGCGGCCCAACAGCGAAAAGTACGACCTTGGCAGTCGGACTGCCAGGGGACCACCACCATCATCAGGTAAATGGTCCCGGTGGGGTGACGGCAGTCGGAGTCGTGGTCAGCCACAGCAGCACCAGCATGCTGATTATGAGTCAAATTTCTGCAAGCTTTTTCTTGGTGGGGACCCTGCCATGAAAAGGCTAGCAGAAAGCCAGTGCTGGAGGCCCATGTTGTGGGCAGTGCAGGGGCCCCCCTGCCCAGCACCCTCAAAATGCACGCTGTCTGCTGCAGCAGACAGCATGCGATTCGAGGGTGCTGGGACCATGCATTGTGTGACAGCACTGCCCTCGGCTCCATGAGGTGCTTAGGCCAATGCCACCACACTGTTTCCAATGGGCTGACCAGTAGAAACCTCAGATTTTTTAGGTTTTCCACCAATCTTTCCAGTGGAAACCTTGTAATATACCTAGGGAGGAGACTCCACGACAGTCTTCTCTCCACGGGGCTCCCGGACCGATGGTCGGCCCACCAGTCGTGTAATGGGGCCCTTACTGTTTAGAAAAAAATACAAAAAAACTCAAAACTATATTTAAAAAGATTGCAAAAACAATGTGATTATAAATAATAAAATGCATTCTCCTTACCAAAAATATTTGTGACGGGTTTAAAAAGAAAAATTGCAAAAAACAACCCCAAACAATTGACATCCAATGCGTGTACCCTCCATATACCTGTGCAGGAGTGAAAAAGATACAACAGCAAAAGCCTAAAACCTCCCTTTTCTAAATTACCTCCCTGAGTCTGTCCTTACAATAAACCGTACTTAATGATTACTAACAAGTACATTTAAAATGAGCTAATCCTCTGAACCCAGCTCTATACCTCTGTTCTTCTTCATGTACTCCAAGCTGCGCCATAAATGCCACTGAAAAACACATGTACATCAAAAAATAGCCAAGGAAATGGAAATCAATCGATTAATGTGTTTTTTTTTTTTTTTAAATAACAATTTTTTTTTTATTTATAAAAGAACTAGCTATTTTTATTGTACAATGTCTATTAGATAATTTTCATTAAATCTATATTTCGACATTTGTTTATATTGTGATATGTAAATTAATTATTTTGAACTGCCCATTATTGTATATTATATTAACTTATTTTTATATAGTTTAAATTTGTTTTAAATATATAAGAATAGTCAAGTATTCATTAATTCATCTTTTTATAAGATTAATACCAGAATATTAATATATTCCACATCTATTTCCCTTAAATTCCCACTCCTAAAATGTTTGTTTCCATTGATTATAATAATAACATTAAATACTAATATCAATTCCAATTATCTTAAAAGATGAGTATTTAAATTAATGGTTTAGCATTACTACACTCCCCACTTTTAACCTATGAAATCCCAATATCCCTCTCCTAAAAATTAAATGTAAATAATTTGTTTTAATTTTTTCACTTTAGAAAGCATTACATAAACACTTAAAATTGAATACTCAATTATTATTATAGGAACATGAAAAATATGAGAAAATTAATACACCCCACAGCCACATCCCCTATGACCTGTATATCCTGCTCTTCATTTTTATTACACTAAATTTGATTAACCACTTACTTTCTTTTATGTTAAATAGTATTGTGTTACCTTTTATTTTGGGGGTAAGTCTCCTGCTGTCCTACTTTTTAAATGCAATGCACACTGCCACATGAGCTTTTTGGCCCTTTTTTAGGGGTAATTTATAAGTATTAAAAAGGAAGGTAGAGGCAGATAAGACAAATGGCAATTTAAAACAACACCACAGGCTGCGGTGGCAGACCTGAAACATATGCTACTTTAGTTGGTGGCACAATGAGTGCAGCAGTTCCAGTAGCAGCTTTTAATATACAGGGCCTGGGTTCATGTACTACCATTTACTAGGGACGTACAAGTAAATGAAATGTGCTAATTGGGTATGGGCCAATGTTACCATTTTGGAGGAGTAAACACAATCATTCTATCAATAGTTAGCAGTGGTAGAGTGGTACAGTCCTAAAACCCACAAAAACAAATTCAGCAAACAGGAAGGATTAAGGCAAAAAGTTTGGAAGAAAACCACGCTAAGGATATCAGGTCTAACACACTGTCGTAATGCAAAACTCTTCCTGGAGAACTCTGCCTTTCCTACTTTTTCCTGTGCAGAATCAAAACTGACTTGCATGTGTTGAGCGGTTGCAGATGGAGACAGATGCCAGCGTTCCCATATTTAAAAGGTTGAAGTCCCCTTGTGTGTTGCTACAGAGTCTATTTTTGCAACCTATTGTATTATTTAACAACACTGAGTCCTGATGATGGTCTGACGGACCTCTGATTGCCACCACAGCCCGATATATTAACAGTACAGAGTTGTTTTATTCATTAATTGAATACTGATCATATGTACACATACTATATATAAACAATTCCTCTAGGAGCATTTTTAAGTGAGACACAATCCTGTATGTGGCACAACATGATAGGTAGTCCGATTGTAAATGGCTTATTCCACATACAGGTTGCCATGCACAAATATATGTGTGGGAATAGAGACGTCATCCCATCTATAAAGAATGGCCATGCATGCAACTGCAGCTCACATATGTACTCTGAAGAGAAAGAGACACATGCTGACATGTAGACACATGAAATGCTGGCAGCATTAATGACACATAAATCATGTCAATGGAAGGTCCACGCTTACCAATGGAAAGTAGTGATCCATAGCTGAATACAAACTAAAGTATAAGCCCTGTCACATGTATGTTGGACACCTTTGGCCTGGAGCACTGAGAAGTAGTGGTCTGTTGCATAGAAAATACATACACTACAACTGCAAACAGTACATGATTGATAACTGTACTGAGCCATATGTGGTCTTGTCAAAGCTAGTAGTTTGAGATTCCCACCAACAAAAAGAATCTCTCTTCTACTGTGTGTAACTTGGTGGCCCACTCCTAAATGTCAGGGGGAACTGTCAGACTTTTACTCATTGACTTGGCAATGTGACAGGCAGGAATATTCTGTGTACTCACCCCTTTGTGGCTGCTGTGCTGTCCACAAACTCTCATCAAGCTTCAGATAGGACACCGCCAGGATGCAGGCCATTAAGGGGGTCATTGTCTGATGGACACCCTGCCCACGTTGGGAGGACAGCCCCAACTGGACCTCTGCGATCGTCTGTGCCCAGCGTCTCAGGTCCTCCCACTTTTTCCGCAGTGGGCGCTCTGCTGGCTGTGGACACCCAGGGTCCGCACCTTCTGGGCAACGGCTCTCCAAATCTTTTTCTTTTGATGGGTGTTGACCTGCATGGATGCAAAAGACATATCAAGAGATCATGTACATATGTCCCCTCAGAAATGGTACAGTCACATACATGTCAAAAACATCAAGCTAGGTCTTTCCCCATTTTGTCCATACACCCCAAGTGGGGAATATACAAGCCAGTAAGTACAGGGTCATGACTAAGGAGATACATTTGTTAATCCGAAGGCAGCCCACCACCTTTCTCAGGCCCTACAATGTCTATGCAGGCTTACTGACATCCTTAGGGACATGCTCTAGCAGCCTGGGTGAGATGGGAGCCACCATGAGGCACTTCACACCTTGGTGGTTACTGAAAGGTAGACTCCTTAGACATAATGAACCTACAAACTGTGAGAATGACATTCGGCATACATTCCCTACTGGCCACTGGCAGAGTGCAAAGTCATACAACACACATGGGTAACAATGAAAGGACAGGCATGTTGGGTACAGAAAATGTCTAGCCAGTCAGTAGGTGGAGCTTCGCAATGATAAATGCAGACTCATGCCACTTCAGGTGTGGGGTTCTGTGATAAGTACCTGTATCACGATCACTCTTTTGGGCATATGTGTCCATCCTACTGAGATGGCATACTACAAACAAAGGCATGCATTGTCCAGTTTCCATTATGTGTGCCAAGCTACTGAGTCACATATCATGGCCTCCCAAGAATCAGCACACTCTCTGCACTGTGGAAATGTCAGTCATGCAATGAGCCTGCACAGGATATATATGACCTGTGGGAAGGTTACAACAAGGCTGTGGGAGTAAGGGACCTGTCAGGAATCAGAGAGACACATTGACAAGGATGGTCAGGGCACATAAGTCACTGAGAAGTAACCCTGTACACTCTACAATTCTCATAAAAAAAATAAGGCATTCTGGGCACTATATCAAAACATAGGGGGTCATTACAACATTGGCGGTAAAAGCCGCCATGCAGAAGACCGCCAACACACAGCCGCGGCCGCGGAATTCCGCCACAGCTATTATGACCCACAGCTCGGAATCTGCCAAAATTAAGACACCCACACAAGTCCGCCACACCAAAGGTCAGTGATAAACTGGCGATAACAAAACCGACACCGTCATGCCAACAGGAATACGCCCACACTATCACGACCCACGAATCCATGCAGCGGTCTTTCAACCGCGGTATTCCATTAGAGGTACACACCGCCGCGCTCAAAATACACACACATTTACAAAAGACTATCACATTGGACAATTCCAAATACACACACCTGATACACATACACACACCACTCCCACACATCCAATACAATATAAAACACACACCCACATCACCCACAAACCCCTAGCCTTCTTTGTTTTTCCTCTTGTCCCAACCATCCTCTCCGTTCAACGTTCGCTCCCCTCCCCTTGGCTCCTTGGTTCCTTACTGGCTTCCTTCCTTACTCAGTCTTAGGAGAGACCACTAACAACGACGCCAGGTCCAAGTCCAAGGCCAAAGCTAAAGCTAGCTGGGGCTAGAGCTGGGGCTGGAGCTGGAGCTGGGTGGGGCTGGGTGAGGCTGGGTGAGGCGACGTAACGCGATTGAGCACCAACACCGGAGCTGGAACCGGAGCCGAGGGTAAAGCAGGAGAGGGGTTCAATGACCAAGAAGGGTCCCGTATAACAGAGTCTGAACAGGGACCCCCCCCCCCAGGAAAGCTGCTTACCCGGTCTCTCCCGATTACTCCCGGTCTCTCCCGGTCTGCTCACCTACTCCGCGTCTTCAGGGGGAGCCACAGGGGGTCCACAGGGGGGGTGGCAAGACTCCTTCTGGCTCCTTCCGGCTTTCTGGCTTCTGCCTCTGGCTCCTCCTAGCGTCTCCAATCCGCGCCGCGCCGAAACAACAACAACACAGGGTCGCCCACACCCCCTGCCGGAATGCGGCCAAGATACAGCCGGGGTACACACCGGCGAGAGTCCTCCTCCGGCCCCCAAGGCCACCGCCGCAGCAGCAGTAGCGGCAGCGTTGCACTCCGTGGTGAACTCCGGACGTGAGCCACCCGGTGCCTGCGTCCGCGTCCACGTCGTTCAACACAGCCCGTCCTCCTTCCGCACAGCCTGTCTCCGTTCTCCGTCTCCGTAGTCTCCCGCGCCGGTTCAGGGGACAGAGGCCCAGGAACACAGGGGAACTGGGAGGGCTGCTGTGCAACAGGGGGAGGACAGGCCCAGGGAACCCACTCTCCATGAGGCCCTCTCCAACATCATGGGAGCCTACCACCATTCCCAGGAGACGATGACAACGGTACTGGCCACGTTTCAGGAGACCCAGCGGCTGCAGGAGGAACAGTATTTGGGGTTCAGGGAGGAACTAAAGTCCATCAATACCACCATGGGCACCATTGTAGGGGTGCTGAAGGAACTCATCAACACCAGGAGGGACACAACAAGGGGCCCCTGACCCTAGCCTGGACAATGAACTGCCCACCACCTCTGCCGGTGCTAGTGGACAGGAGGTACCGCCACAGGACCACGACACCAGCACCCCACCCCCTGCAGATGGAGAACCACCCCGCAAACGGTCCCTGAGATCCAGGACAAAGACAGAGAACAATGCCAAGACCCCCGCCAAGAAATGAGACCACCCTGAATGTCATCCTTCTGTCCCACTTTGTCACCTTGTCCATACTTAAACTACCCTAGCTCCACTTCCTATGCCCCTTTGGACAATGCACCTGTGAGATTAATAGACTGGACTCTGCCATGGACATTCATCCACCATCACCCCTGACCAATTTACAACCCCCTCCACTATTTTACACTTAAATAAATAAACACCCTTAAATCACAAAACAATCTGGAGTCAGTCTGTGCTTTCGAAAATGTGTATTTGCAATAACTGTTGAAAAATGCTATATCCAATGTATCGTCAACATACCCATGTCACACAGCTCTAGTCCATGCGGAAACAAAGCAGATGTCACACAGTGGGACCCACATCTGTGAAATTGAAAGGGAAAGTGACAAATCAGGGTCCATACACTGGGTGAAAGTGACAGACAGATGAGAGGTAGAAGAATTAAATCAGATGTAGCAGGCAGTGTTGTCTTCGTACCTGTGTCTCACTAGAAGTATTGATTAATCACTGTGTTCCTGTTGTCCATGTCCTCTTCTTCTGCTTCCTCGTCTTCACTGTCCACAGGCTCCACAGCTGCCACAACACCTCCATCTGGACCATCCTCCTGCAGAAAAGGCACCTGTCGTCGCAAGCCAAGTTGTGAAGCATACCGCAGGCCACGATGATCTGGCACACCTTCTTTGGTGAGTAGAATAGGGAACCACCTGTCATATGGAGGCACCTGAACCTGGCCTTCAGGAGGCCGAAGGTCATTTCTATAATCCTCCTAGTTCGCCCATGTGCCTCATTGTAGTGCTCCTCTGCCCTTGTCCAGGGATTCCTCACTGGGGTCAGTAGCCATGACAGGTTGGGGTAACCAGAGTCACCTGCAAATGTCGAGGGACAACTGTTAGACACACACTAACTCTTAAGGACATCCCCAGACCCAGACACCTAGTCACACTGTATTGGGTCCATGTCCTCACCTAATAGCCACACACGGTGCCTCTGGAGTTGCCCCATCACATAAGGGATGCTGCTATTCCGCAGAATGTAAGCGTCATGCACTGAGCCAGGAAACTTGGCGTTCACATGGGAGATGTAATGGTTGGCCAAACACACCATCTGCACATTCATAGAATGGTAACTCTTCCGGTTTCTGTACACCTGTTCACTCCTGCGGGGGGGCCCAAGGCCACAGGTGTCCCATTAATGGCACCTATGATGTTGGGGATATGTCCCAGGGCATCAAAGTCACCTTTCACTGTAGGCAAATCCTGCACCTGAGGGAACACGATGTAGCTGTGCATGTGCTTCAGTAGGGCAGACAACACTCTGGACAACATGTTGGAGAACATAGGCTGGGACATCCCTGATGCAATGGCCACTGTTGTTTGAAAAGACCCACTTGCCAGGAAATGGAGTACTGACAGCACCTGCACTAGAGGGGGGATTCCTGTGGGATGGTGGATAGCTGACATCAGGTCTGGCTCCAACTGGGCACACAGTTCCAGGATTGTGGTATGATCAAGTCTGTAGGTGACAATTACATGTCGCTCCTACATTGTCGACAGGTCCATCAGCGGTCTGTACACCGGAGGATGCCGCCATCTCCTCACCTGCCCCAGGGGACGTGCTCTATGGAGGAGAACAGCGTGCAGAGAGTCAACCAACACTGAGGTACGTAAACACAACTTTATTCTATATTTTTTTTAAATCGATATATGCCTCTATTAGTGTTTATGCAAGGCCTAGATATGTGTGACGCAGTCAAAATTAATGCAATGTGGCCCCCTGAAATGGCGGCTGCCTGACCTGTAAGGTGGGACAAGGGGATAAGAGGTAACTGCGCTGGCGTTGTACACAGTCGCGGTAGGCGGTTGAAAACCGCGGCGCAATCCTGCATTGGTTAACATTGGACCCTATGGTCCCAGGAGCCGATGACGATGTACGCCGGCGGTGACGGTATGCACCGCAGCAGACGTCACTGCCATTTTCTCTCTGTTCACTCACTTGATACCTGATCTTCAACAGGAGAGGACCTACACTGCAAGTGCTGCTGTGAGCTCAGTCTGGAAGAAACAATGGCTCATGTGTCTGGGGAAAGAGCCCCTTCCTTCAGCACAGAGGAGTTGGAGAAACTAGTGGATGGGGTCCTCCCCCCAGTACACGCTACTCTACGGTCCTCCAAACAGGTAAGTACACTGTGAGCATGCCGAATGGGCAATGCCTGTGTGGAGTGGTGTGGATGAAAGATAGGGGGGTGGGGAGAATGAGGCTTGCATGAAACGACGGTGAGTGCATGTGCATCATGGCAAGGGTAGGGATGCGGGCCAATGACTGTGATGGTGCGGACGGTTATATCTTCTCCTTTTCCCCTGTACTGTTCGTGTAGGTCAGCGCCCACCAGAAGAAGGATATTTGGCGTGCCATCGCCAAGGAAGTCCGGACCCTGGTGGTCCACCACAGACGGAGCACCCACTGCCAGAAAAGATGGGAGGACATACACCGCTGGAGCAAGAACACGGCGGAGGCCCAGCTGGGGATGGCCTCCCAACGTGGGAGGGGTGCCCATCGCACCATGACCCCCCTGATGTTCCGGATCCTGGCGGTGGAGTATCCGGAGTTGGATGGGTGCTTGAGAGCATCACAGCAGCCACAAGGGGGTGAGTACACTCTCATTCTGCTGATTCATCCCGCATTTTAGGTGTCTGGGTGGGGGAGGTGGGCTGTGGGTTCCCCTAGGCGAGTGCGAGTTTAGTAGGCAAGGTCCCTTCTTAAGGCAGGCCATGTGGCATCCCACCCCACCTGTGTTCAGAGCCAACTACACCTAGTCAGGCTCCTGTGACTTCCATGTGTGCAGCAATCTGGCATAGGCCTTGTACCCCATGTCCCTGTGATTAATTAGGGAACTCAAAGTGCACGGCATAGTGCAGGGGGCTTCAGTTTCTGTAGTGTCCACCAACGGTAGCGGTATTGCATGTATTCAACATGTCTTTCTTCTGTCTCCCCCCCCCCCCCTTTTTGTGGGCTCCCTGTTCTTGTGTGCATTAGCATCATCAGTCGGAGGAGCAGTGGCACCGGAGCAGGAGGGAGCTGCCTCCCACATGGCCCTGGAGGGCGACACAATGGAGTCAGAAGCCACCAGTGGGACGGAGGGCGAGGGGAGCTCCACGGCGGGGACAGGAGCTGAAACCAGCGACACGGACTCCTCCTCTGATGGGAGCTCCCATGCGGTGGCGGGCCCCTCTGTGCCCCCGCATCTACAGGTACAGCCGCCACCCCCCCCTACCAGCACTGCCCTCCCAGCAGCCCCTTAGCGTGTGCCCTGTGGCCGCTCACTCAGGAGGGTGGGCATCTCCTTCGCCCCAGGCACCTCAGCCCCTGCCCCTGTCAGCCCTGCTGCCCTCAGTGAGGAGGCCATTGACCTCCTCAGGTCCTTCACTGTTGGGCAGTCTACCATTTTGAATGCCATACAGGGTGTAGAGAGGCAGTTGCAACAGACGAATGCATACCTGGAGGCCATTCATTCTGGTCAGGCAGCCCAACAGCGAGCTTTTCAGACTCTGGCCTCAGCACTGATGGCAGCCATTGTTCCTGTGTCCATCCTCCCCCCTCCAACTTCCTCCACCCAGATCCAAACACCTGTACCTCAGCCTATCCCAAGCACACCATCAGACCAGCAGGCACACACCTCAACACACAAGGGAAGCTCAGGAAAAAATAAGCACCACACATCCCACAGGCACTCACGCAAGCATCATACACATGCAGACATACCAACATCCACTGCCTCCACTGTGTCCCCCTCCTCCTTGTCTCCCTCCTCCCTCCCAATCTCGTCTCCACTCACACCTGCATGCACTACATCTTCAGCCACTACCTCATCGCAAACACACCCACCACCACACCCCACTCACTTGCACTCACCACCCCCACTACCATTCACACATCCCCTGTGTCCTCTCCCAGTGTGTGTGTGAGCCCACCTCCCAAGGTACACAAACGCAGCCACACACCCACCCAACAGCCATCCACCTCACGACAGCCTCCAGCCCATGCACCTTCACCCAAAGTCAGCAAACGTACACCTCCTACAACCACTACCTCTTCCTCCACTTCCAAACCCCCTCCATCTACCCGACCCAGTGTGTCCAAAAAACTTTTCCTGTCCAACCTTGACCTCTTCCCCTCACCTCCCCCAGCCCTTTAGTCCCCTAGGGCACGCCTTTCCAGGTCACAACCCAGCACCTCAGCCACAACATCTGCGGGAACAGTGGTGCCAGTAGTAACCGGCTTCTGGAGTGTGCCAAGCAGCAGGGCAGCCAGTGTGCCAAGGAGCCAGGCCACGGACAGTCCCCCAACTCAAAAGCACAAAAAGTTGGCCACTGCCCGGCGGGAGAGAGGCAAAACATCTACCACCAAAGCCTCTCCCAGGAGTACAGTTGGGAGTGGGAAGACAGCTGCGCCACCATCCAAGGTGGGGAAGGGGCACAAAAAAACAGGCAAGTCGCCGAAAACCTGCACAGTGGACAAGACCGCCACCAGCAACGCTCAACAGGACACCACCGCCACCAGCACCGCTGAACAGAACACCACCGCCACAAGCACCGCTGCCAAGGACACCTCCGCCACAAGCACCGCTGCCAAGGACACCGCCGCCACAAGCACCGCTGGCAAGGAAACCGCCGCCACCGGAACCACTGAACAGGACACCAATGCCACCAGCACCGCTGAACAGGACACCGCCGCCACCAGCACCGCTGAACAGGACACCGCCGCAACAAACACCACTGCCAAGGACACCGCCGCCACAAGCACCGCTGAACAGGGCACCGCCGCCACCAGCACCGCAGGCCAATGAGCGCCAAAAGCTCCGACGCTACTGAGGCCGCCACGAGCAAGATGAAGCACTCTGGGCACCAAGCCCCCTCCAGAACCAGTGGAGTATCACATCCACTACCTGAGTCCTTGGCAGGATGAAGCACTCGGGGCACCAAGCCTCCTCCAGAACCGGTGGAGATTCACATCCACTACCTCAGTCCTTGGCAGGATGAAGCACTCTTCACCACTCAAACACTCTGGGCACCAAGCCCCCTCCAGAACCAGTGGAGATTCACATCCACTACCTCAGTCCTTGGCAGGATGAAGCACTCTGGGCACAAAGCCCCCTCCAGAACCAGTGGAGACTGTTATCCACTTGTGAGACTGTGGCTTTGCACTCCCCAGGATAAAGCAGTGGGCAAACCACCCACATTAAAGACTTGTTATTCTGTGGCTTTGCACTCCCCAAGATACAGCAGTGGGCAAACCACCCACTGTAAAGACTTGTGAGACTGTGGCTTTGCACTCCCCAGGATGCAGCAGTGGGCAACCCACCCACTGTAAAGACTAGTGAGACTGTGGCTTTGCACTCCCCAGGATACAGCAGTGGGCATGGAGCCCCCTTGTGGATCTGGTGTCATGCACTCATCTGGCTGAGGTGCCCCCCCTTCCCCTCCCCCTGAGGTGTCTGTTGTATTTCTATCTGATGCCCCAGCAGTGTTCTCTCCGTTTTGATCGGGTATCTTGTGTGGGCCTCGCCCATGCAATTTGGGCCCAGTGGTCCACGGACTTTAATGGTGGAATACCTTGGACTTGTATTCTTGGTGTATATATTCGTTTATAGTGTAAATATATATATATATATTTTTTTTATTACTCATTTCCTTTTGTCCTTGCATTCTTCCAGGGGGGATTGGGGGTTGTAAATGTAATGTATCAACTTGTACTTGTGTGTGTGTTGTAGTGGGTGAGGGTGGGGGTGGGAGTGTTGCATGTTGCGTGTGTGTGTCACTCTTTTTTCCCTCCCCCCTCCCCTGTGTCGTAGGTGCAGTACTCACTGTGGTCTTCGCCGCCGTCTTTGAAGTTCCTGGTAGAAGAGCAGGAAGACAAAGGCTGGGAGTAATTGGAGCTCGGGTTCCATGGCGTCCTGGTTCCTCGTGGGGTGTGTAGAGGTGAGCGTTTTCCCTTCCAAGTCCTGTTTCCGCCGTGTTTTTGTGTGCGGTGACTCGGCCCCGGAAAAGGTGGCGGATTGGACTGTTGTAATACAGTGGGCGGAACCTTGTCTTTCGCCTGTCTGTTGGCGGTTACCGCCGCGGTGTTTGTACCGCCATGGCCGTCGGAGTGTTAAAGTGGCTGTCTATGTTGGCGGTTTCCGCCACGGTCGTGATTCCATTTTTTTTACCGCCGGCCTGTTAGCGGTTTTACCGCCGCTTTAACACCGACCGCCAGGGTTGTAATGACCACCATAGTCTCATATTGGTCACAAGACAAGATCTGCTGGGGTACTGGTAGTGGACACTGTGCCACGGGTGATAGCCATATTGTCTACACTCCAAACTACACTGTAACACATACTGGGAAATAAATGTGACAGGCACTGGTCTCTGCAGGCTGAGCAGACTGAACCTACATGACACTATGGGCCTGATTCTAACTTTGGAGGACGGTGTTAAACCGTCCCAAAAGTGGCGGATATACCACCTACCGTATTACGAGTCCATTATATCCTATGGAACTCGTAATACGGTAGGTGGTATATCCGCCACTTTTGGGACGGTTTAACACCGTCCTCCAAAGTTAGAATCAGGCCCTATATTCCCATCACTTCCTTGCATTAGTACATCATGTAGCCAACAGCAATTTTGCATGTGTTGTATATGGCAACCTGAAGGGCAGAGACAGTGATGTCAAACCTTCCAAAAACAGACTACCAAGGGCAGATGTCTGAAGTAACCCTGTGGCGACATACACACAGCTCACATTCCTCACAATTAACACAAACAATATACATACTCAGCTCATACTGACTGTTGGGGCGCGGCCCGCCACCTGAAAACCAGGCTGTCTGCAGGGGTGATGACTGTTCTCCCTACCTCCTGAGGCACATCTAGGTGCTGCTGATTGCACCAGGAGCCCTGGCAGGTGACCCAAATGGGAAGGTGTTAGAAATGGGGTTTTTGGTTAGCAGTCAGGTTACCCTCTGTCCAAGCAAGAACCCTCACTCTAGTCAGGGTAAGTCACACACAATCCAAATTATCCTGTGCCTACCCTCTGGTAGCTTGGCACGAGCAGTCAGGCTTAACTTAGAAGGCAATGTGTAAAGTATTTGTGCAATAAATCATACAATAACACAATATAGCACCACAAAAATACACCACACAGTGTTTAGAAAAATATATAATATTTATCTGGATATTTGCAGGTCAAAACGAATAAAGATGCAATATGAAATTGTAGAGATATCACTGAAAAGTGATATAAAGGCCCTCATTCTGACCTTGGCGGTCTTTTCGCGAGACCGCCGAGTTACCGCCGCGGTGAAGACCGCCGACCGCGGCGGTATGCCGCTGTGCGCATTCTGACCGCTGGGAGCGTTCCGCCGGAAAACCGCCAGCAGCCACACTGGCGGTCGGCGGGAAAGTGGAGACTGGTCAACCTCCACCGCCACGCCAGCAGAACACCGCCCACAGAATTACGACCCACATTTCTGTGTGGCGGTCTTCTGTTGGCGGTCTTCTGTTGGCGGTCACCTCCCCATGGCTCCTGTCACCTCCCGGAGGACCAACGCACAAGGTAAGTTGATCGTCCGTGAGGGGAGGGGGTGGGGGGGTGTTGTGTGATGTGTGCGTGCATGGGGGTGTGCGTGTGAGTGTGTAGAGGGGGTGTGTGAGTGCGTGCATGCGGGCGGGGAGTGCTGCTGTGCCTATGGGCAATGTGTGTAGTTCGGCGGGTGCGCATGTCGGCATGTATGTGTGCGGGTATGTGTCCCCGTTGTGTATGTGTGTGTGTAGGGTGCATGTTGGGGGTGTGTGCATGTCGGGGTGCGTGTATGTGCATGTCGGGGTGGGGTGGGGAGGGGGTTCGTACCACCTCTGGGGGGTGGCAGGGGGGTGGAGGGTGTGGGGGGAGGACTCGGGGGGGCAGTGGGGGGTGGGGGAGACCCCTATCAGTGCCAGGGAAGGAATTCCCTGGCCCCGATAGTGCCTACCGCCATGGTTCGCATGGCGGGTCCCGAACGCCAGAAACCGCGGCGGTAAGCAGGGTCATGATACCGTTGGCGGTCTTGGGTCGACCGCCGGACCGGAGTGCGCAGACTCCAGCCCCTCGGTCATGAGCGCCGTGGCTGTCGGAGTGGGGAAGTGGCGGTCGGTCGCGGCGGTGACCACCGCGGTCAGAATGCCATTTTTAATACCGCCGGTCTGTTCGCGGTCCGACCGCCGCCTCTCCGCCGACCGCCAAGGTCAGAATGAGGGCCAAAGTGTCTTAAGTCTTTAAAAAGCAAACAAAGGGGGTCATTCTGACCCTGGCGGTCTTTGACCGCCAGGGCGGAGGACCGCGGGAGCACCGCCGACAGGCCGGCGGTGCTCCAATGGGGATTCCGACCGCGGCGGTAAAGCCGCGGTCGGACCGGCACCACTGGCGGGGTCCCGCCAGTGTACCGCGGCCCCATTGAATCCTCCGCGGCGGCGCAGCTTGCTGCACCGCCGCGGGGATTCCGACCCCCCCTACCGCCATCCAGATCCCGGCGGTCGGACCGCCGAGATCCGGATGGCGGTAGGGGGGGTCGCGGGGCCCCTGGGGGCCCCTGCAGTGCCCATGCCACTGGCATGGGCATTGCAGGGGCCCCCGTAAGAGGGCCCCTACATGTATTTCACTGTCTGCTGCGCAGACAGTGAAATACGCGACGGGTGCAACTGCACCCGTCGCACAGCTTCCACTCCGCCGGCTCGATTCCGAGCCGGCTTCATCGTGGAAGCCTCTTTCCCGCTGGGCTGGCTGGCGGTCTGAAGGCGACCGCCCGCCAGCCCAGCGGGAAAGTCAGAATTACCGCCGCGGTCTTTCGACCGCGGAACGGTAACCTGACGGCGGGACTTTGGCGGGCGGCCTCCGCCGCCCGCCAAGGTCAGAATGAGGGCCAAAGTCTCTTTCAAGCACAAGGTACCTGGTTTAAAGTGGAAAATCTCTGCAAAGGGCCGCAGAGGTGGAAAAATAGTGTGTGCGTCGATTTCTCACATGCACACACGGACTTGCGTCGTTATTTTTCACGTGGGGAAGTCGTGCGCCGTTTTCTGGCGCGCGGACAGTCTCCTTCTGTGGTTCGCGGGATTACCAGATGTCCCGGGGTCTGTGCGTGGAATCCTAGGCTTGTTTTCCGGCTGCGCGTCGTTCCGGTGGGCTGTGCGTGGAATCTTCTCCCTCACGGCAGGCGTCGCGTTGATTTCCTTTCTAAAGTCGGGCGGCGATGTCCAGGCGAGGCATCGCGTCGAGCGGCGTCTTTCCGGATCGGCGTGCGTTGAATTTTTCACCGCGGGGCAAGCTGTGCGTCGAATTTTCTCAGCGCACAAGGTGTCTAAATGAAAAAGAGAAGTCTTTTTGGTCCTGAGACTTCAGGGATCAGGAGGCAAGCTCTATCCAAGCCCTTGGAGAGCACTTCAGCAGCAAGGCAAGAGTTCAGCAAAGCAGCAGGGCAACAGCAAGGCAGCAGTCCTTTGTAGAAAGCAGTCAGGTGAGTCCTTTAGGCAGCCAGGCAGTTCTTCTTGGCAGAATGCAGGTTCTGGTTCAGGTTTCTTCTCCAGCAAGTGTCTGATGAGGTAGGGCAGAGGCCCTGTTTTATACCCAAATGTGCCTTTGAAGTGGGGGAGACTTCAAAGAGTAGCTAAGAAGTGCACCAGGTCCCCTTTCAGTTCAATCCTGTCTGCCAGGGTCCCAGTAGGGGGTGTGGCAATCCTTTGTGTGAGAGCAGGCCCTCCACCCTCCCAGCCCAGGAAGACCCATTCAAAATGCAGATGTATGCAAGTGACGCTGAGTACCCTGTGTTTGGGCTGTGTCTGAATGAATGCACAAGGAGCTGTCAACTAAGCCCAGCCAGACGTGGATTGTAAGGCACAGAAAGATTTAAGTGCAAAGAAATGCTCACTTTCTAAAAGTGGCATTTCTAGAATAGTAATATTAAATCCAACTTCACCAGTCAGCAGGATTTGGTATTACCATTCTGGCCATACTAAATATGACCTTCCTACTCCTTTCAGATCAGCAGCTACTACTTCAATAATGTATGAGGGCAGCCCCAATGTTAGCCTATGAAGGGAGCAGGCCTCACAGTAGTGTAAAAACGAATTTAGGAGTTTTATACTACCAGGACATGTAAACTACACAGGTACATGTCCTGCCTTTCACCCACACAGCACCCTGCTCTAGGGGTTACCTAGGGCACACATTAGAGGTGACTTATATGTGGAGAAAGGGGAGGTTTAGGCTTGGCAAGTACTTCTAAATGCCAAGTCGAGGTGACAGTGAAACTGCACACACAGGCCTTGCAATGGCAGGCCTGAGACAAGGTAAAGGGGATACTTAAGTGGGTGGCACAACCAGTGCTGCAGGCCCACTGGTAGCATTTAATCTACAGGCCCTAGGCACATACAGTGCACATTACTAGGTTCTTATAAGTAAATTAAATAGTCCAATCAGGTATGATCCAAGGTTACCATGTTTAAAGGGAGAGAGCATATGCACTTTAGCACTGGTTAGCAGTGATAAAGTGTGCAGAGTCTAAAAGCCAGCAAAAACAGTGTCCAAAAAGTAGAGGGAGGCAGGCAAAAAGTTAGGGGTGACCACCCTAAGGCTGTCAGGTCTAACATGTGTCCCCCACAGCTGAAAGTGGGGAGAGCTACCCGACCTCCTGGGAGCTCTCATCGCTAAGGCGGAAGTATCTGGAGAGACCATCAGCATTGGCGTGGTCAACCCCTGGGCGATGCTCCACCGTAAAGTCCATCCCCTGTAGGGAAATGGACCACCTCAAGAGTTTAGGATTTTCACCCCTCATCTGCATGAGCCAACTGAGGGTCCTGTGGTCTGTCTGAACCCGGAAGTGAGTCCCAAACAGGTATGGCCTCAGCTTCTTCAGTGCCCAGACCACAGCAAAAGCTTCTCTCTCAATAGCACTCCACCTCTGTTCCTGTGGTAATAGCCTTCTGCTAATAAAGACTACTGGTTGGTCTAGGCCCTCCTCATTTAGCTGTGCTAGGACTGCCCCTATGCCATGCTCTGAAGCGTCTGTCTGCACGCTAAATTCCTTGGAGTAATCAGGGGCCTTGAGCACGGGGGCCGTGCACATGGCGTCCTTCAGAGAGTCAAAGGCTTTCTGACAAGCCTCTGTCCAATTCACCAACCTAGGTTGTTTCTTGGAAGTGAGTTCTGTCAAGGGTGACACAATGGTACCATAGCCCTTGACAAATCTGCAGTAGTATCCAGTGAGGCCTAAAAAGGCTCTCACCTCAGTCTGTGTTCTAGGTGGTTGCCAGGCCTTGATAGTTTCAATCTTGGCCTGGAGTGGCTGCACCTTGCCACCACCCTCTAGGTGTCCCAAGTACACCACGGAACCCTGCCCAATCTGGCACTTACTAGCCTTGATGGTCAGGCCTGCCTGTTGCAGGGCCTGAAGCACCTCCTTGAGGTGGAGCAGGTGTTCCTCCCAGCTGGAACTGTAGACAGCTATGTCATCCAGGTAGGCTGCACAGAAGGCATCCTTGCCAGCTAGGACCCTGTTAACGAACCGTTGGAAGGTAGCAGGGGAATTTTTCAACCCAAATGGCATCACCCGGAACTGGCAATGGCCATCAGGTGTGAAAAATGCGGATCTCTCTTTAGCCCCCTCAGTCAGGGCGATCTGCCAGTACCCTGAAGTAAGATCAAACGTACTCAGGAACTTGGCAGCGCCTAGTCTGTCAACGAGCTCATCAGCTCGGGGGATGGGGTGAGCATCAGTCCGTGTGACTGAGTTCAGACCCCGGTAGTCCACACAGAACCTGAGTTCTGGTTTCGCACCTGGGGTAGTAGCCTTAGGGACCAACACCACAGGGCTGGCCCAGGGACTACTGGATTTCTCAATAACCCTTAAAGCTAACATCTTGGAGACCTCCTCCTTGATGCTGGCCCTCACCTTATCCGATAACCTGTAAATTTTGTTCTTCACAGGGAGACTGTCACCTGTGTCAATGTCATGAACACAGAGGTGGGTCAGTCCAGGAGTAAGGGAGAACAGGGGAGAGAACTGCTCCAACAGCTCATAGCAGTCTCCTCTTTGGTTTAGAGTCAGGGAGTCAGAGAGAATGACACCTCTCACTGACCCATCACCTTCTTGGGCAGAGAGGAGGTCGGGGAGAGGTTCACTCTCCTCTTCCATTCCTTCATCTGTGACCAGAAGCATGTTGACTTCAGTCCTCTCAAAATGAGGCTTCAGTTGGTTGACATGGAGCACCCTTAGGGGGTTCCTTGGGGATTGGAGGTCCACTAGGTAAGTGGCCTCCTCTTTCCGCTCCTTTACTTCAAATGGGCCAGACCAGTGGTCCTGGAGAGCTCTAGGCTCTACTGGCTCCATTACCCACACTTTGTCTCCAGGTTGAAACTCTACCAGGGTGGCCTTCTGGTCATACCAGCGTTTCATTACCTCTTGACTGGCCTCATGGTTACTTTTGGCCTCTTTCCAGAAGCGGGTCATCTGGTTGCGGAGGGCCAACATGTAGCTGACCACATCCTGAGGGGGTGCCTTTGGAGCTTTCTCCAACCCCTCCTTGACAATGCTTAGGGGTCCCCTGACAGGGTACCCATAGAGAAGCTCAAAGGGACTTTACCCTACCCCCTTCTGGGGTACCTCTCTGTAAGCAAAGAGAAGGCATGGTAAGAGCACGTCCCTCATACGCCTCAGGGCCTCAGGGAGGCCACCAATCATGCCTTTCAAGGTCTTGTTGAATCTCTCCACAAGACCATTAGATTGGGGGTGATAGGGTGTGGTGAACTTGTAGGTTACACCACACGCATCCCACATAGACTTCATCTATGCAGACATGAAGTTAGTACCTCTGTCAGACACTATCTCCTTTGGGAATCCCACACGGGTAAATATCCCCATCAGAGTTCTGGTCACCACCGGTGCAGTTACGGTCCTCAGAGGTATTGCCTCTGGGTAACGAGTGGCATGGTCCACCAAAACCAGGATGAACCTGTTGCCTAGGGCAGTTTTGGGGTCCAATGGACCAACAATGTCGATGCCCACCCTTTCAAAGGGGGTGCCAAGGACAGGAAGTGGAATCAGGGGGGCCTTAACCCTTTTTCCTGTTTTACCACTGGCCTGGCAGGTAGGACAAGATCTACAGAACGTATCTGAGTTTGTCTTATTCTGGGCCAATAAAAGTGGGTGACAAGCCTGTCAAAGGTCTTGTCTTGCCCCAAATGTCCTGCCAGGGGAATGTCGTGAGCCAGACCTAGTAGGAAGGTTCGGTAACACTGGGGGACCACCAGCGCACGCGCTGCCCCAATGGCCGGAACCTTAGGCTCACTGTAGAGGAGATCATTCTCCCAATATATGTGGTGATCGGCAGAGGCTTCATCTGCTGCTTGGTCATGAGGCTTTCTTCCTCATACCCTCTAGAGTGGGACATTCTTTCTGCGCCTTGCAGAATTCCTCCCTAGTGGGTCCACCCTCAACTTGCCAGCCAGCAAGCTCAGGTAGATCACCTAGGGTGGCAATGTCTTCCCCAGTTGGCTTGGGGGCCTCCTCCTCAGGAACCCCGTTAACCACTGCGGGAACTTCTGGGACCGGTTTCCCGCGCCCCTTGCCCTTCCTCTTGGCAGTTGTCTGGGCCATTGTTCCAGGCTCCAGACGCCCTTGACTTCCCTCTCGGTCAGCCATGGACCGTGTGGTCATGCAGACCCACTCAGGCAATCCTAACATTTCCAAGTGTGACCTTAGCTCTACCTCCTTCCAGGTAGTGTGCTCAAGGTCATTGCCTAACAGACAATCTACAGGCATGCCAGGACTCACAGCTACTTTCAGAGTACCAGAGACCCCCCCCACTCAAAGGGAACCAGAGCTACTGGTAGGTGGCTCTCCCGATTGTCAGCGACTATGACCTGGTGAAATGTATTGGGGATGACCTGCTCTGCTGACACCAGCTGACCCTTGACAGTAGTCATGCTGGCTCCTGTGTCACGCAGAGCCTCCACCCTTTGCCCATTGATGGTGACCCACTGTCTATACTTGGAAGTATTGGCAGGCATGTGGGCTTTTGGAACCATCTCTGCATCCCCCAGGGACACTAGGGTTACCTCTGTCTGCACCCCAAAACTGTCTGAGACCATCTCCTCCCCGAGCGCCACGCTAGCCAACCCAGGTGTCTGCCCTCCTTGGGGGGGTTGTGCCCTCTTGGGACACTTGGAGTCGCCCTCAGAGTGCCCATACTTATTGCACTCTGAACAGTGGTGTACAAACCTCCCTGTCTTATGGTCAGTGAAACCTTTCTTTTGAGAATCAGACCGGGACTGGTTACCATTACTCCCTTGGGCACTATTTTGGGGGCCTTTTGAGAACTCCTTGTTTTTAAGTTTTTCTCCCTCCTCTTTCTTCTGATGGGAACCCTGACCACCTTTGTGGGGTCCCCCCCCCAGATACCTTCTTGGACACCCTGGTACTAGGCCAAAGGCCCGCCTCCTCAGCAAGCTTCCTGGGATCAGTCAGCTTACTGTCTACTAGGTGCTGGCCAAATCTGTAAAACAAATACCAAGCATATGCTCTCTCAGAATCAAATTATATAATCCTGTGCAATCATCTACTTTGCAGCCCGCACCCATCCATTCAGTGCCTTACTGGAAAAGTCAAAGAAATCTACCCATGTTTATGTGGATAGTTTGGTGCTGTCCCTGAACCTCTGACGGTATCTCTCAGGGGTCAGCCCAAACTTGGCAAGTAAAATGGCTTTCTGAAGTGGGCATGTGGTTTGATCCGGTTTGTCCAATGTGAGAAGTGTGTCCCTCCCCAAATGTGGCACATAACTCCACATAGCTGTACCCCATTGCCCTTCAGGAACCTCATGAGCCCTTAGTGCAACTTCATAAGCAGCTAACCATTTATCAATGTCATCTCCCACCACAAAACTGGGCACCACATTTTTGGGTATACGAACCTTCTTTTCTCCAGCAGGTCCTGTCTGTATGCTGCCACCATTACTGCTGGATTCAGACTGCTTTGCCTTGAGATCCAGCTCCTTGAGACTCAGTTCATGAGCCAACAAACGTTTCTTTTCAGCCAAGGCTCTCTCAGCTGCAGCTTCAGCTCTTTCAGCTTCAATCTGTTTGGCTGCTCTTTCAGCCTTAGCTTGCTTGGCTTCTCTCTCTGCCCTTCTTTCCTCCTGTTGAGCCTCAATTTTCAGTCTTGCCATTTGCAATTGGAACTCCCTTTCTTCTCTCCTTTCCTCTGTGGTCAGGCTTTGCACAGAGACACTGTTCCCTGGTCTGGAAGGGGGCACAATTGCAGTGGTAACATCACCCACTGATAGCAACAAATCCTCTGAGGGGCAATTTTCTGGCTCCTCTTCCTCATCATCCTCCTCTAAATGGGCTTCTGCCCAGGCCCTCAGCGCCACTTGAAAGTCCTCCTTTTTGGAGGCCCCTTGGGTGGGTACTCCCATCACCTTGCAGAACCCTCTTAGCTGTTTGACAGTATATGTATCCAACAGGGCTAGGTCAAAATCTCCTACTTGAGACATGTTGAGTGAGGATTTAGATTTAGAAAATTGTCAGGAAAAAACGAATTTGAAAAAGAGATAAAAATCAAGTTGACCCTCAACTGTGGGTAGGTAGTGAAATACTTAGCTACTGTATGTCACTGCACAAATACAAGTCCTATCCTCACCGCTGATCACCAATGTTAGAAATGGGGTTTTTGGTTGGCAGTTAGGTTACCCTCTGCTCAAGCAAGAACCCTCACTCTAGTCAGGGTAAGTCGCACACAATCCAAATTATCCTGTGCCGACCCTCTAGTAGTTTGGCACGAGCAGCCAGGCTTAACTTAGAAGGCAATGTGTAAAGTATTTGTGCAATAAATCATACACTAACACAATATACCACCACAAAAATACACCACACAGTGTTTAGAAACATTTATAATATTTATCTGGATATTTGCAGGTCAAAACGAATAAAGATGCAATATGAAATTGTAGAGATATCACTGAAAAGTGATATAAAGGGGGTCATTCCGACCCCGGCGGGCGGCGGGTGCCGCCCGCTGGGCGGAGACCGCCAAAAGACCGCACCGCGGTCAAATGACCGCAGCGGTCATTCTGACTTTCCCGCTGGGCCGGCGGGCGACCGCCAAAAGGCCACCCGCCGGCTCAGTGGGAAAGACCCAGCAACGATGAAGCCGGCTCCGAATGGAGCCGGCGGAGTTGCTGGGGTGCGACGGGTGCAGTGGAACCCGTCGCGATTTTCAGTGTCTGCAAAGCAGACACTGAAAATCATTATGGGGCCCTGTTAGGGGGCCCCTGCACTGCCAGTGGCATGGGCAGTGCAGGGGCCCCCAGGGGCCCCACGACACCCGTTCCCGCCATCCTGTTCCTGGCGGTAACAACCGCCAGGAACAGGGTGGCGGGAAGGTGGTCCGCGGTCGTTGGCCCTGGCGGTCGGTGACCGCCAGGGTCAGAAAGACCCCCAAAGTGTCTTAAGTCTTTAAAAAGCAAACAAAGGCCCTCATTCTGACCTCGGCGGTAAAAGGCGCCTACCGCCGGTCAGAAATCCTCCATAATCCCGCCGCGGTCGCGGAAACCCGCCACGGTCATTCTGACCCGCAGAAGGCAAACCTCCGAAAATCCGACCGCCACAACAGACCGCCAGACCAGCGGTCGGCGGAAAGGTGGAGGTGAGCAAACCTCCACCGCCACGCCAACAGAAATACGCCCATCCCATTACGACCCACGAATCCACGCGGCGGTCATTCAAACGCGGTATTCCATTGGCGGGACACACCGGCGCGGTCAGAATACACACAAACGAACAAAACTCAGCCACATTGGACGATTTGAATCCCACACACCTGATACACATACACACACCACTCCCACACACACAATACAATATAAAACACACACCCACATCACCCACAAACCCCTACGCTTAAAAATTCGTAAAGAAGACAAGAGCGAGACACCAGCATCCAAAACATAACAGCCACAGCCACTCAACACCATCACCCACACACTATCCACACACAAAACAACACACACCACCACACTCAACTCACTGAAATACACATACTCCACCCCACACATCATACACACCACCCCATGGCACCCCAAAGACAACCCCGCTTCACAGACGAAGAACTCAGGGTCATGGTGGAGGAAATCGTTCGGGTAGAGCCCCAGCTGTTCGGCACACAGATACAATACACCAGTATTGCCCGGAGGACGGAGCTATGGCAGAGGATTGTCGACAGGGTGAACGCAGTGGGACAGCACCCCAGAAATCGGGAAGACATCAGGAAGCGATGGAACGACCTACGGGGGAAGGTGCGTTCCATGGTATCCAGGCACAACATCGCCGTGCAGAAGACTGGCGGAGGACCCCCACCTCAACCCCCACAATTCACATCATGGGAGGAGGAAGTCTTGAACATCCTGCATTCTGACGGCCTCGCAGCAGTCGGCGGAGGAATGGATACTGGTAAGTTGAAGCTCCAATACTGCTTCCCCCCCACCTGCATGCCAAATCAGACCCCAACCCTCACCCCCATCCTCGAACCCCACCCTCACCCCCACCCCCATCCTCACCCCCACCCTCACCCCCACCACCATCCTCACCCCCACCACCATCCTCACCCCCACCACCATCCTCACCCCCACCCCCAGCACACCTATTCCCCGCCAATGTCTCACCATCACAACCCACACATCCCAAAACCTAGGCCTGCATGCGTCCACTAAGCATGGACACCCATCACCAAAGCATGCCCAATGCATATACACATCCCCCCCACAAGCCACCCTCACCAAAGCCCCCACACACGAATGCCAGCACTTGGGGACACGAGAACCCACAGATACACCCATATGCCACACATTGAAACTATAACCATACCTCTATACCCCTGCAGGACCCGACCGTCAACACACTGCGGCGGAGGGGCCAGAATTATCCACACCCCCCACCCAAGAGGCCGTCAGCGATGACAGCAGCTCTGTCGATCTGGACACCGATGACCAGCCCGGACCATCGGGGACCTCTGGACAGTCGGTTCCCCTCACACAGGCACAGGCCACTACAGACCCTAACCCCTCTGGGAACACCAGCACAGCTCCCACCCAGCGGGCCCATGCCTCTGTCTCCAGGGCGCGTCAATCTGCGGTGTGTCTACCACTACAGGGCACCCAGGATAACCCACCACCCCAACAACAACAGGGACCTGGGGGCAGTGGTAGTGGGCACACCGGCCAGGGGGCAGAGGCCCAGGGAAACAGGGGAACTCGGCGGGCAGCTGTGCGACAGGGGGGGGAGGAGAGGCCCAGGGAACCCACTCTCCACGAGGTCCTCACCACCATCATGGGAGCATACAACCGCTCCCAGGAGACGATGGCGACGGTACTGGCCCGGTTCCAGGAGATCCAGGTGCTGCAGGAGGAACACTATCGGGGGTACAGGGAGGACATCAGAGCCATCAACACCACCCTGGTTACCATGGTAGGGCTGCTGCAGGACCTCGTAAACACCAGGGCGGACACTGAACAACACCCAAGGGCCCCTGCCACTAGCCTGGACCAAGAACAGCCATCCACCTCCGCCGGCGCTAGTGGACAGGAGGCCCCCGCACAGCAGCAGCCCACCAGACCCCCACCTCCTGCAGGAGAAGAACCACCCCGCAAGAGGGCCCTGAGATCTCGCAAGAAGACAGAGTAGGATGTCAAGACCCCCGCCAGCAATGGATACCACCTGATGTCATCCCACTGTCCCACATTGTCACCCTGTCCATCCTTGAACTGCCCATGCTCCATCTCTCCACAGGCCTCTGGACAATGTACCTGTGTGACTGTTACTCTGGACTCTGCCATGGACTTTCCTTCACCATAGCCCCCACCCACTTGAAACCACCCATCCCATTTTGAGCACTTCAATAAACACCTATTTTGCACCAAAATATCAGGAGTCTGGCTGTGATTTCAATAGATTGTAATTGACATGACAGTGCAAATATGTCCTTGTACATGGTGAAGTCAACAAACAGCTGCCACAAAGCTGTAGTCCATGGGGAAACGAAGCACAGGACTCGTAGTGGGGACCCCAGATCTGAAATAGGGAGGGAAAAGCCAAAACTCAGTCATCATACACTGGGGCAAATAGACAGGCAGCAGAGATGCTGCAGAGTAGTTAACATTTACTAAATTATCTTTGAAATGTTACCTGTGTCCTATTGGAAGTACTGTTCAATGATTCTGTCCCTGTTGTCTGTTTCAGCCCCGTCGTCTTCCTCCTCGTCACTCTCCTCAGGTTCCACCGCTGCCACAACACCACCGTCTCGACCATCCTCCTGCAGGAAAGGCACCTGGCGGCGCAAAGCCAGGTTGTGAAGCATGCAGCAGGCCACGATGATGTGACACACCTTCTTAGGTGAGTACATTAGGGATCCACCGGTCATATGCAGGCAGCGAAACCTGGCCTTTAGGAGGCCAAAGGTGCGTTCGATCACCCTCCTAGTACGCCCATGGGCCTCATTGTACCGTTCCTCTGCCCTGGTCCGGGGATTCCTTACTGGGGTCAGTAGCCACGACAGGTTGGGGTACCCAGAGTCCCCCACTAGCCATACACGGTGTCTCTGTAGCTGTTCCATCACGTAAGGGATGCTGCTATTCCTGAGGATGTAGGCGTCATGCACTGACCCTGGGAATTTGGCATTTACATGCGAGATGTACTGGTCAGCCAAACACACCACCTGGATGTTCATTGAATGGTAATTTTTCCTGTTCCTGTACACCTGCTCCCTGTCTCTTGGGGGAACCAAAGCCACATGGGTCCCATCAATGGCACCAATTACGTTGGGAATATGTCCAAGGGCGTAGAAATCACCCTTCACTGTAGCCAATTCGCCCACCTCAGGGAAAATGATGTAGTTCCTCACGGATTTCATCAGGGCAGACAACACTCTGGATAACACCTTCGAAAACATGGGCTGAGACATCCCGGAAGCAATTCCCACGGTTGTCTGAAATGACCCACTTGCCAAGAAATGTAGTACTGACATGACCTGCACCAGAGGGGGAATCCCTGTGGGTTGGCGGATGGGGGACATCAGGTCGGGCTCCAGCCGGGCACACAGTTCATGGATAGTGGCACGGTTAAGACGGTAGGTCAGGATAATGTGGCGTTCTTCCATTGTCGACAGGTCCACCAGCGGTCGGTACACGGGAGGATTCATCCGTCTCCTCGCCCAACCCAACGGACGGTGCCTAGGAAGGACAACATGGAGCACACAGTCAAGCAACCCACAGGTACGTACTCACAGCTAGCACAGTATACGATTCTCTATGCAGTGAATGGCGTGTCTGAGTGGCTATGCAAGGCCTAGGCCTGTGTGACGCAGTTGAAATTGAGCCATGTGGGCCCTGGAAATGGCGGCTGCCTGACCTGTGAAGTGTGACAATGGGATGTGAGGTCAATGCGCTGGCGTGGCACACCGCGGCGGGCGGCGGGCGAAGACCGCGGCGCGAAGCCGCATTGGTTAACATTGAAGCCTATGGGTTTCAGGAGCCAATGGCGAAGGGCGCCGGCGGTGGCGGGACGCACCGCCGCGGTACGCACCGCCGCGGACGTGACCGCCATTTTCTATCTACTTATCCACTTGCGACTTGAACTTTCACAGGAGAGGACCTATACTGCAAGTGTTGCTGTGACATCGGTCTGGAAGGGACAATGGCTGCTGCGACTGGGGAAAGGGCCCCTGCCTTCACTGGAGAGGAGTTGGAGAAACTTGTGGATGGGGTCCTCCCCCAGTATGCGCTACTCTACGGTCCTCCAGACCAACAAGTGAGTTTAATTCAATATGGATTTGGGGCCACTGGCTGGCTTGGGGGCCTGGCGGGGATGGGGGGCATGTTGGGGGTGGCGGGGGGCCTGGCGGGGGGCCTGGCGGGGATGGGGGGCATGTTGGGCATGGCGGGGGGCCTGGCGGGGATGGGGGGCATGTTGGGCATGGCGGGGGGCCTGGCGGGGATGGGGGGCATGTTGGGCATGGCGGGGGGCATGGCGGGGGGCCTGGCGGGGATGGGGGGCGTTGGGCCACTGGAAAGGAAAATGCTGAGAAACTTGAACGTGGTATTTCTCCCTCCCTGTACGTGTCACATAGGTCCGCGCCCATGAGAAGATCGGGATTTGGCGTGCCATCGCCAAGGAAGTCCGGGCCCTGGGGGTCCACCATCGACGGGGCACCCACTGCCGCAAGAGGTGGGAGGACATCCGCCGCGGGACCAAGAAGACCGCCGAGTCTCTGCTGGGGATGGCCTCCCAACGTAGGCGGGGTGCCTGCCGTCAACTGAGCCCCCTGATGTTCCGGATCCTGGCGGTGGCCTACCCTGAATTGGATGGGCGCGTGAGGGCAGCACAGCAGACACAAGGGGGTGAGTACAAGCATTATCTACTCTGTTGTCGCGCAGTGGAGGTGTCTGGGTGGGGGAGGAGGGCTGGGGGTCCCCCTAGGCCAGGGCGATATCTGTAGGCTGGGCACCCCCGTAAGCCCCTGTGTCCCCAGCCACCACCCTCAGTAGTTTGTCAGTACAGCCATCCCTGGGCCGTGTCATCCATGGGTGCAGTTGTCAACTCTAGGCGTGTAGGCCATGTTCCACGGAATGCGTAGCGTACCCCAAGTGCGCAACTTAGTGCAGGGGGCATCTGTGTCTGTCATGTCCGCTAACTGTACCGGAGATCCATGTACTCAATATCCCTTTATTTCTCTCTCCCCCCCCCTTTTTGTTTGTCTTTCTGTGCTTGTGTGCATCAGCATCATCAGGCGGAGGAGAAGTGGCATCGGGGCAGGAGGGAGCTGCATCTCACATGGCCCAGGAGGGCCATGCCACAGAGTCAGACTGGACCAGTGAGACGGAGGGCGAGGGGAGCTCCACGACGGGGACGACTGGACCCTGCAGCGACACGGACACGTCCTCGGAAGGGGGCTCCCTTGCGGGGGTGGCACCATCCGTGCCCCCTGCCATTACAGGTACAGCCGCCACCCAGCGCACCATCTCCGCCCTCCCAGCAGCCCCTCCGCGTTCGCCCCGTGCCCGCTCTGCCAGGAAGCCGGGCATCTCCTTCGCCCCAGGCACCTCAGGCCCTGCCCCTGTTACCCCCGCTGCCCTCAGTGAGGAGGTCATTGACCTCCTCCGAACGCTCATTGTTGGGCAGACTACCCTTTTGAATGCCATCCAGGGGGTGGAGAGGGAGGTTCATCGCAGCAATGCGTACCTGGAGGGCATTCATTCGGGTCAGGCTGCCCATCAGCGATCATTCCAGGCTCTGGCCTCAGCACTGACGGCAGCCATTGTCCCTGTCTCCTGCCTGCCTCTACTAACTCCCTCCTCCCAGTCTCCTGTTCCTCTGCCTGTCCCACCCACACCATCAGACCAGCCTGCACACACCTCAACACCCAAGAGAAGCTCATCCAAACATAAGCACCACAGATCACGCAGACATTCACACACGCAACATTCCGATGCAGACATGCCAACAGTCACTACCACCTCTGTGACCCCCACCTCCTCGTCTCCCTCCTCCCTCCCTGTGACGTCTACACTCACACCTCCATTCACCTCACCATCAGCCAGTGTTTCCATCACCAGCACACCCTCCACTCCAGTCCGCACACGTGCAGTCACCACCCCCACTGCCATTTACACGTCCCCTGTGTCCTCTCCCACTGTGTCTGTCACCCCCTCTTCCACACCACACAAACGCAGCCACCCACCCACCCAACAGCCATCCACCTCACGACAGCCTATCCCTCCTGCACCTGCACCCAAAGACAGCAAACGTGACTCACCTACAACCACATCCTCTCCCTCCACTCCCATTCCCACTGTACCTACCACTCTCCATTGTCCCAAGAAGCTCTTCCTCGCCACTACTAACTTCTTTCCTGACCCTGAGCCCCCCCCTCCTTCTCGTCGGGGTAAGAAGAGCACCTCAGCCACCACCAGCCCTGCAGCCCCCTTGACAAGGGTGCAGGGGTATTGGAGCCCGCCAGCCCGCATGTCTGGATCTTCGCCCAGCAGCAAGGGGACAGCCAGCCCACCCCCTGGGAAGAGGAGCAGAAGGCGGAAGGGGCGCCGCAGGAGCCCGCCTTCTACATCCCCCCCGGACACCACCCAGAGACAGTCACCAGCCACAGCTCCAAAGGGAGGAAAGGGCCACAGGCCGACGACTAAGGAGGGCAAGGGCAGCAAGTTGGAGAGGTCAGGCAGCAGGCCTGCTGCCCAGGAGGAGCCCACAACCCCCATAGCCGCTGCCCCGGGAGGAACCGGCACAGCTGCCCCGGGAGAGCCCACCACCCCCATAGCCGCTGCCCAGGGAGGACCCAGCCCAGCTGGCCAGGAGGGCCCCACCACCCACAGCCCAGGTGGGCAGTGAAGGAGCACCATCCCCGCTGCCCAGGAGGGCACCACCAGGCAATTAGCAGTTGGCCATAGACCGTCCGCCGTCTCAAGAACCGCTGAACTGGGCCCCGCCGTCTCAAGAACCGCTGAACTGGGCCCTTCAAGGCAAGAACCGCTGAACTGGGCCCCGCCGTCTCAAGAACCGCTGAACTGGGCCCTTCAAGGCAAGAACCGCTGAACTGGGCGCCGCCGTCTCAAGAACCGCTGAACTGGGCCCCGCCGTCTCAAGAACCGCTGAACTGGGCCCTTCAAGGCAAGAACCGCTGAACTGGGCCCTTCAAGGCAAGAACCGCTGAACTGGGCCCCGCCGTCTCAAGAACCGCTGAACTGGGCCCTTCAAGGCAAGAACCGCTGAACTGGGCCCCGCCGTCTCAAGAACCGCTGAACTGGGCCCCGCCGTCTCAAGAACCGCTGAACTGGGCCCCGCCGTCTCAAGAACCGCTGAACTGGGCCCTTCAAGGCAAGAACCGCTGAACTGGGCCCTTCAAGGCAAGAACCGCTGAACTGGGCCCCGCCGTCTCAAGAACTGCTGAACTGGGCCCTTCAAGGCAAGAACCGCTGAACTGGGCCCCGCCGTCTCAAGAACCGCTGAACTGGGCCCCGCCGTCTCAAGAACCGCTGAACTGGGCCCTTCAAGGCAAGAACCGCTGAACTGGGCCCCGCCGTCTCAAGAACCGCTGAACTGGGCCCTTCAAGGCAAGAACCGCTGAACTGGGCCCCGCCGTCTCAAGAACCGCTGAACTGGGCCCCGCTGTCTCAAGAATCGCTGAACTGGGCCCTTCAAGGCAAGAACCGCTGAACTGGGCCCTTCAAGGCAAGAACCGCTGAACTGGGCCCTTCAAGGCAAGAACCGCTGAACTGGGCCCCGCCGTCTCAAGAACCGCTGAACTGGGCCCTTCAAGGCAAGAACCGCTGAACTGGGCCCCGCCGTCTCAAGAACCGCTGAACTGGGCCCTTCAAGGCAAGAACCGCTGAACTGGGCCCTTCAAGGCAAGAACCGCTGAACTGGGCCCCGCCGTCTCAAGAACCGCTGAACTGGGCCCTTCAAGGCAAGAACCGCTGAACTGGGCCCCGCCGTCTCAAGAACCGCTGAACTGGGCCCCGCCGTCTCAAGAACCGCTGAACTGGGCCCTTCAGGGCAAGAACCGCTGGCCCTTTGGCAGACGTGGCAGGGCAGGATCTATCTCGGGCAGGGCTGCAGGATGTCCTCTGGCCAACTTGCCTCCTCCAGTGGCAGTGGGGTCTGTTATGGACTGTATGGACTGTGGCTTTGCTCTCCCCAGGATGGCCCAGTGGGCAGGCCACCCACTGTATGGACTGTATGGACTGTGGCTTTGCTCTCCCCAGGATGGCCCAGTGGGCAGGCCACCCACTGTATGGACTGTATGGACTGTGGCTTTGCTCTCCCCAGGATGGCCCAGTGGGCAGGCCACCCACTGTATGGACTGTTTGGACTGTGGCTTTGCTCTCCCCAGGATGGCCCAGTGGGCAGGCCACCCACTGTATGGACTGTTTGGACTGTGGCTTTGCTCTCCCCAGGATGGCCCAGTGGGCAGGCCACCCACTGTATGGACTGTATGGACTGTGGCTTTGCTCTCCCCAGGATGGCCCAGTGGGCAGGCCACCCACTGTATGGACTGTATGGACTGTGGCTTTGCTCTCCCCAGGATGGCCCAGTGGGCAGGCCACCCACTGTATGGACTGTTTGGACTGTGGCTTTGCTCTCCCCAGGATGGCCCAGTGGGCAGGCCACCCACTGTATGGACTGTATGGACTGTGGCTTTGCTCTCCCCAGGATGGCCCAGTGGGCAGGCCACCCACTGTATGGACTGTTTGGACTGTGGCTTTGCTCTCCCCAGGATGGCCCAGTGGGCAGGCCACCCACTGTATGGACTGTATGGACTGTGGCTTTGCTCTCCCCAGGATGGCCCAGTGGGCAGGCCACCCACTGTATGGACTGTTTGGACTGTGGCTTTGCTCTCCCCAGGATGGCCCAGTGGGCAGGCCACCCACTGTATGGACTGTATGGACTGTGGCTTTGCTCTCCCCAGGATGGGCCAGTGGTGATGGAGTCCCCTCGTGGATCTGGCGTCGTGTACTCAAGTGGCTGAGGTGCCCCCCCTTCCCTTCCCCCTGAGGTGCCTGTCCTATTTTCTTTCTGATGCCCCTGCAGTGTTCTCTCCGTGGAGTTCTTGTCATGGGACTGGGCCTTGCCCCTTTGCACAGGACCCCTGTGATCCACGGACAGTGGTTGGACTACATTTAGTAGCTGTATATATTTTGTACATAGTTTATTTTTTTATTGGGATTAATGGTGTACATATTTCAATATATCTGCCCGTTTATGATCTCTTCTTTTGGTCTTTGCATTATTTCGGAGGGGGGTGGTTTGTGGGTTGTGACAGTGATCTGTGGGAATGCATTGATGTGTGTGTTGTAGTGGGTGTGGGTGGGTGGGTGTGTGCCGGTAATCTTTTCCCTCCCCTGTGTCGTAGGTGCCGTACTCACCGATGTCTTCCGCGCCGCCGGGCGTGCTCCTGGTATATGAGGAGGAATAGGAGTGCGGGGATGACCTGCAACTCTGGCTCCATACTGCCGGAATCTCGCGTGGAGTGCGTAGAGGTGAGCGTTTTCCCGTTCGTAGTCTGTTTCCGCCATGTTCTTATCGGCGGTGCTCCCGCCCCGGAAAAGGTGGCAGATTGGTGGGTCGTAATAGGGTGGGCGGTACTTTGTCTGCCGCTGGGCTGTTGGCGGGAACCGCCGCGCTGTTTGTTTGTACCGCTGTGGCGGGCGGAGTGTTAAGTTGGCGGGCTGTGTTGGCGGTTCCCGCCAGGGTCAGAATTGCATATTTTAGACCGCCGGCCTGTTGGCGGCTTGGCCGCCGCTTTATCACCGACCGCCAGGGTCAGAATGAGGGCCAAAGTCTCTTTCAAGCACAAAGTACCTGGTTTAAAGTGGAAAATCTCAGCAAAGGGTCGCAGAGGTGGAAAAATAGTGTGTGGGTCGATTTCTCCCATGCACACACGGACTTGCATCGTTATTTTTCACGCGGGGAAGTCGTGCGCCGTTTTCGGGCACTCGGACAGTCTCCTTCAGTGGTTCGCGGGATTACCAGATGTCCCGGGATCTGTGCGTGGAACCCTAGGCTTGTTTTCCAGCTGCGCGTCGTTCCAGTGGGCTGTGCGTGGAATCTTCTCCCTCACGGAAGGCACCGCGTCGATTTCCTTTCTGAAGTCGGGCGACGTTGTCCAGGGGAGGCTGTGCATCGAAGTTCCGGTTGCACCGTAGGCGTCTCGTCGAGCGGCGTCGTTCCGGATCGGCGTGCGGTGAATTTTTCACTGCGGAGCAAGCTGTGCGTAGAATTTTTCGGCGCACAAGGCGTCCAAATGAAAAAGAGAAGTCTTTTTGGTCCTGAGTCTTCAGGGAACAGGAGGCAACCTCTATCCAAGCCCTTGGAGAGCACTTCAGCAGCAAGGCAAGAGTTCAGCAAGGCAGCAGGCCAACAGCAAGGCTGCAGTCCTTTGTAGAAAGCTGTCAGGTGAGTCCTTTAGGCAGCCAGGCAGTTCGTCTTGGCAGGATGCAGGTTCTGGTTCAGGTTTCTTCTCCATCAAGTGTCTGATGAGGTAGGGCAGAGGCCCTGTTTTATACCCAAATGTGCCTTTGAAGTGGGGGAGACTTCAAAGAATGGCTAAGAAGTGCACCAGGTCCCCTTTCAGTTCAATCCTGTCTGCCAGGTCCCAGTAGGGGGTGTGGCAGTCCTTTGTGTGAGAGCAGGCCCTCCACCCTCCCAGCCCAGGAAGACCCATTCAAAATGCAGATGTATGCAAAGGAGGCTGAGTACCCTGTGTTTGGGGTGTGTCTGACTGAATACACAAGGAGCTGTCAACTAAGCCCAGCTAGACATGGATTGTAAGGTATAGAAAGATTTAAGTGCAAAGAAATGCTCACTTTCTAAAAGTGGCATTTCTAGAATAGTAATATTAAATCCAACTTCACCAGTCAGCAGGATTTGGTATTACCATTCTGGCCATACTAAATATGACCTTCCTACTCATTTCAGATCAGCAGCTACCACTTCAATACTGTATGAGGGCAGCCCCAATGTTAGCCTATGAAGGGAGCAGGCCTCACAGTAGTGTAAAAACGAATTTAGGAGTTTTACACTACCAGGACATGTAAACTACACAGGTACATGTCCTGCCTTTCACCCACACAGCACCCTGCTCTTGGGGTTACCTAGGGCACACATTAGAGGTGACTTATATGTTGAGAAAGGGGAGGTTTAGGCTTGGCAAGTACTTTTAAATGCCAAGTCGATGTGGCATTGAAACTGCACACACAGGCCTTGCAATGGCAGGCCTGAGACAAGGGAAAGGGGATACTTAAGTGGGTGGCACAACCAGTGCTGCAGCCCCACTAGTAGCATTTAATCTACAGGCTCTAGGCACATATAGTGCACATTACTAGGGACTTATAAGTAAATTAAATAGTCCAATCAGGTATGATCCAAGGTTACCATGTTTAAAGGGAGAGAGCATATGCACTTTAGCACTGGTTAGCAGTGATAAAGTGTGCAGAGTCTAAAAGCCAGCAAAAACAGTGTCCAAAAAGTGGAGGGAGGCAGGCAAAAAGTTAGGGGTGACCACCCTAAGGCTGTCAGGTCTAACAGAAGGGGATTTGGAAAAAGAGAGAAAGAAACACTGCACTACTTTTCACCAGGTCCAGCCGTGTGCGGTTCTTCGGGTTATGGAGGACTGTCAGTGGAGCCCCTGGAAGCTGCCTTTCTGTGATGAATTACAGTATTGGTGAAGCTATGTGCTATTAAGAGACTGTTTCACAACATTCAGTAACGCATGTACTGGTCTTATTAAACAGCATTCACAAAGGCATGCACTGATCTCATTAAATTTGTCTAATTTGTTTATCACAGCACCTTCACCTGGTAATATCAGCAACTTGGCCCGCTCTCTCTTCTCACAGATTGATATACACAAAAGGTGCCGAAATCCATATGTCTCTAAACAAATTAGGATGTTCTGCAAGTCTCTTTCATGGATCTGCACTTTAACATCAGGTTTTCTATGGTAAAACTACAACATACAATGAGTTGCAATACCAAAAGCAAGAAAACTCACATAAAGATTATTCCTAGCACTGAATTGCATATTCACTATTAATATAACATGAATTGCAATACCAAAAGCAAGTAATCTCACACATAAAGTATTCCTAGCACTAAATTACATAGGCCCTCATTCTGACCCTGGCGGTCGGCGGAGAGACGGCGGTCGGACCGCGAACAGACCGGCGGTATTAAAAATGGCATTCTGACCGCGGCGGTCCCCGCCGCGACCGACCGCTACTTCTCCACTCCGACCGCCACGGCGGTCATGACCGCGGGGCTGGAGTTTGCGCACTCCGGCCCGGCGGTCGTCCCAAGACCGCCAAGGGTATTATGACCCTGCCTACCGCCGCGGTTTCTTGCGGGCGGGAACCGCCGTGCGAACCATGGCGGTAAGCACTATCGGGGCCAGGGAATTCCTTCCCTGGCACTGATAGGGGTCTCCCCCACCCCCCACTACCCACCCGAGTCCTCCCCCCACACCCTCCACCCCCCTGCCACCCCCCAGAGGTGGTACGAACCCCCTCCCCACCCCACCCCGACATGCACATACATGTACCCCGACATGCACACACCCCCAACATGCACATATACACACCCCCTACACACACATACACAACGGGGACACATACCCGCACACATACATGCCGACATGCGCACCTGCCGAACAGCACACATTTCCCATAGACACAGCAGCACCCCCCGCCCGCATACACGCACTCACACACCCCCTCTACACACTCACACGCACACCCCCGTGCACGCCCACATCACACAACACCCCCCCACCCCCTCCCCTCACGGACGATCAACTTACCTTGTGCGTTGGTCCTCCGGGAGGCGACGGGAGCCATAGGGACGTGACCGCCAACAGAAGACCGCCAACAGAAGACCGCCACACAGAAATGTGGGTCGTAATTCTGTGGGCGGTGTTCTGCTGGCGTGGCGGTGGAGGTTGACCAGTCTCCACTTTCCCGCCGACCGCCAGTGTGGCTGCTGGCGGTTTTCCGGCGGAACGCTCCCAGCGGTCAGAATGCGCACAGCGGCACACCGCCGCGGTCGGCGGTCTTCACTGCGGCGGTAACTCAGCGGTCTTGCGAAAAGACCGCCAAGGTCAGAATGAGGGCCATAGTCACTATTAGTACAAAAATAAACAAGTGGAGGATAGTGAAGTTCTGTCACAGTTCTCAGTTACAAAATGAAAGTTGTCAAGGCCCCCCATGCTAAATCTGTTATTCAACCCTCATCAAGGCCCCACTCATAAATCATGTTTGTGTCCTTAGAAGAGGCCTTTCAAAGTCCCAAGAAGGCTAGAGTGCAACCAGTCTCAGTTTTCAGCTTTTACCGAAAAACAAAGGGACCATAAACAAAATCTACACAAACAGATTCCAGACAGCATGCTCCACTTAGCTGACAGAAGTGTGCACTTTCCAGAAGATCTTTGCTGCCAGCTGAGTCAAGAGGGAAGTGGGTTGAGCCTGGAGGGCATTCCAGAGTGCAGAGGGCATTTTGTGCCAGACAGTAAAAAAGCCAAGCAGAGTCATGTGCACAGCAAGAGTATTTATAGCCAGCATGTCTCATGTCTTTGAAAACACAAGGCATCTGCACCCTGGAGTCCTTGGGGAACGTGGTGGTTGCCTGACAACCAATAAACAAGTGGACCTGACACATTTCGAAGCATGAGGACTTGACACAGTCACATGTGTTCAACAAGTATTGGTGAAAACAATATAGTGGAACAAGCATTGGTAACATCAAGTACATGTCAAACAGTGGCAATATCTATCCTGTAATGCAGACAGTTCAGTTACGTTACAAGCAACTCAGTGGTGCTACACGCACATGATTAAAACAACACCCCTGAGGATGTTGACAAATTAGGCAGAGTTGTCGGGTCCTGACACTGGCATGTACCTACCTATTGTTTCATATATACAACAATCTTGATGAAACAGATGTCAGTGGATGGTTGTGATATAACCTTACCTAGTCATGTGCACCCAACCCAAGTTGGTTCAGGGAACACAGTACACAGAACCTACTCAATGTGACTGGACTTAACATATGAAACTGGCCACCAATACCTGCACATTGACTCTCCCATTGGTGTCATACAGACTGCAAAAACAGGCTCTTAAGAATACATTCTGGTACACATGGGCACATTCAAGCCTGTGAGGAGGGAAAGGATGGTTAAGTACAGAGAAACCTGTGCACATAAGGCACTTGCTTGCTCCTCTGGTGCACCATAAAGCTGTTCATACAGGGGTAGGACCTCCATTACCAGCCTCTCCAGCTTCTCTTGTGTGAAGGCTAGCCCTGTAACCTGCAGGTTTGTGGCTCCTAGAGGTGTTACACAGCAGCTCAGTTGTGGAGGTCTTGCTGGCAGCAGTGTTGGGAGTCAAGTAAAGAATTTTCCAGAACATGGTGGTCATGTTCACCACGCACACAGTCGCCACTGCCGACAGACACAGACATTGGCCCAAGAGCGGAATTGGCAACAATGCTAGCCTATGGCTGTGTCCGCCGCAGTTGATATCGCCTTCTGCCATCACGACGTCCGCCAGCAGTTGCGGAAAGTTCATAATGTCCAATGAAGTAGGTCAGACAGCCATCATTTTAGAGGCCAAAAATGTGAAAAATTGATTCATAAACTGCGTCACACCCCATATAACAGTGTTTTGGATACTAAAACCAGCTCATGTTGTGTGGTTATGTTGATTCTAAAAATCTGACACCATTTTAGTATGTTGCTGGCCACATATAGAAACTTAATTTTTGGGCACAGTCAACTTCTTGTTTGTGCTCTGGACATCCTGTCACATTCCGAGTGGCATCTGTGATGCACAATGTTGCTTTCGTTCCTGATACATGAGGTGTACATATGTGTGGTAAATCAAGGGGTTAACCTATGACCCTTGTGTTTTGAGCATTTGTGATGTGTATTGTGTGCCATGGCCAGCCATTCAAAATTGTCATCCCATGCAATCCTTGAAATGCGTCATGTATGTTGCTGTGGTCACAATGACTAATGTCCAGACTCATTACTTGTCATATATAGGTACCCAGTGTGTCAATCACCTGTCTACTGGCCACTGCCAGACCTTTAAACCATGGAACAACACCACATCATCCTGCTGTACCGTCTGAATGGGCAAACAATAGTGGACTCATGTCTTTAGTTGGAGCCAGATCTGATGGCAGCTATTAGTTATCCAACCAGCATACCAGCCATTGTACAAGTCATGTCAGTGTTGCCCTTCCTAGAGCCACAGAGTCCTTCCAACATACAGTGGCCCAAGCTGGTTGAATTCCCAAACTATGTTCAGTCTGGTGTTAAAGGATGTCCTCTCAACAATACTGAAACACATGGACAGCTACATCCATTTTCTTGACATGAGGATTTAGCCCATGTGAAGACTGACTTTTATGTTTTTGCAAGCATCCTACATGTTGTGGGGGCAATTGATAACACATGTTGGTGGCTTGGTCCCACTGCATGCCAATGTGCAAGTATACCACAACAGAAAGAACTTCCATTGCATCAATGTCTAAGTTGTCTGTTTGGTGAATCTCTACATCTCACAGGTCTGCAATTTTTGGGGTTCAGTCCTTTATCCCTTTACTATGCAGAAAAGTACAATCCCTGGGTGATGTCACAACTGTACTCAGAGAGGGCCTGGCTGGTTGGTAAGTCACTGCTGTCCTTTTTGTGCGTGTGCAATGTCTGGTGCAACAAATCTGATAAGAGGGTCTCATTGTTGCACATATGTCCCATTCCTTAACAGGAGACTCCACATATCTGGATCGTCCTTTTTTGTGGATGCCACTGAGGAATCCAACTATGCCGGAGGAAGTCCACTTCAAATGAGGCCCTAGGAAGAACAAGTTGGGTAGTGGAGTGGGCTTTTGGGTTCCTGAAGGCCAGATTTAGGTGTCTTGACTGCACTGTTAGAGCCCTCCTCTATTCACCTGGAAAGGTGTGTCAGATCATTGTTGGCTGCTACATGCTCCACAGCATTGCCCTGCAGAGGAATATCCCATACATCCCAGAGGAGGGGGAGCCAGCAGTGCCACCAGGTGAGCCTTCTGAAATGTCAAGAGAGGATGTCAGTGGTGAAGAGGAAGGAGTTGACTTGCAGAAAGATGTCATCAATAACTACTTTCCTTGAGTGTAAGTGTCTCACAAGATGTAATGACTGTGACCATACAAAGAACTATAGGTGTCAGAATGTGTGAAGTAGAGTGATCTTTCAAGGCAATGAGGAGCTATTGGTATCTAACATTCATCCAAAGTGTGTTTGAAAAGTTAGCCCTTGAGATATACCCATTTTGATGTAGCTGCTCTGTCTGTGTCAGTCTCATTACAATGTAACCTCATTTCCAGATACCTGCTATGTGATTTGTGTTGTAGCCATGTTGCCAATTCTATACACTTTGTTTTATCTTTGTACAGGTAACTTCGCCGTGACATCCTCATGTGGGCATTTCAGAGTTGTGACATTGGCAGGTATATGATGCTGTTCTGAAATGTGAAGTGAACATTTACTGTTCCAGATAATGTAGGTAACAGATTTGGGGTGTAAAGAAGCCTGGCCAGTGTTTGGGTGGACAGTTTGAAGTGCACAATGTACTTGATTGTTTGTGCTGTGTTGGGCCAATTGCATCATGTGTGTGATTATGTGGGCCTGAAATATGTTGTCATCAATTGCAAGCCAGGCAATCACCCTTCACATAGGCTAAACACTCTTCTTGTAAGACCTGCATGTAGCTGTAGATGTGTTTCATCATTGCAGGCCACAGTGCTTGTGCCACAACACTGACATAGGTTTGTGTAATACCTCCAGATGGATTGTTATTGGAGCATGATGGACCTGTGATCAGGGACTGTTGTACTGTTGTCTGCAATACCTTGGTTTATGTGATGTTGGATTACTTTGGTGTGGTATGTGACAAGGCACAAGTTGTTGACATTAATCACTTCTCTGTTTGCCTATTCTACAGGACAATGTCTGTCAAGGACTTCTGTGGTCTGGGGGACTTTATCTTGGTATATCTATCTTGACACAATATAAGTCAGTCATTCTTGGCTTTGAAAGTCCAGACTTTTTGACAGCCTCTGTGCTGTACAGTGAAATAAAATGTTTTGGGTGACCAGAAATATGTAGCAATGTGGTAATGTGTGTTGTTAGTAATCCTTAGCAGGACAGTGTACCTGTTATACATCCCTCCTTGCACTAGTATTTTGTGTCTTCCTCATTTGCTTCACCTGGTCTTACATCTCTACATAGCAATAATTGTAACAGAAGAAGCAGACACAAACTTTGTGATAGGTGATATTTATTGTGCATTAGTACATCGAATGAAAATAAGGGACATGATGGAACAGAAATGTGAGGGGTTCAGTCATGGTCGATGAACTCATTGTAGGCCACAGCATTTGAAGCCCAAAGTCCATTTTACTCTGCCCATAGGAAATGTAAGTTTTTGGAGGACAGTCAACTGAGTGATCAAGGTTTCTTGCTGCGTTGGTGGGTGTCTTCTATCTGCATCTTCTCTATTCTTAGCTGGACTTTCACGTTTGCTTGGGACGGGAGCAGCTGCTACAGAGGCAGGGGTGTTTGTTGTGGGGTCTTCCCCTGATCTGGCCTCCCTTCCAGTGGCTGGCACCGATAATGAAGGGCCTGGTGTTGCTTAGTCAAAAGAAAGGGGTATGGTGTTGCTCACGATCCCTGATCAGGAAACTGCTAATCCCCCTGAACACCCCTGTTACAGAGGCCAAGATGGTAGAGGTGGCCTCCCCCTTTTGAAGCATTTCCTTATGCATGTCCCACTGCAGCTGCTTGATCTCCTGGGGTTCGACAACTACCTGGCCCATTATGTCTTCAGACTCTTGATAGACACCCAAGACTTGGCTGATGGGGTCCTGGCCAGGGGCGTCCCCAGTGCCCACAGCTCACTGGCCCACTGCATACCTCCCATGTGCCCTATCCCCACAGGCGTGTGCTGTTGCCACACAGTGCCCCCTACTACTGGTTCCAGGACCACCATTGTCCAAGGTGTAGTGATGTGACTCAGGACCCTGGATTGGGGGCACTAAATGGTTTCCACTGTGCTTGGTACACAGGTTGTGGTGTGAATGGCTGCCTCTGAGGTTGCTGCAACCGGGCTGGGAGGTCTTGTCGTGGGCACCGTGTGAGTCACTGTTTGTGTCTGACCAGGTTGTCCAGATGGGCCAGAACCATCCTCCACGTCCAGATGTAAAGGAGTGTTGTTGTCACTGAGGGCTGCATTCATGGAGGTAGTGGCAGCCTGTCCAGTAGCCTCTGTGTGCCAAGTGGCAGTTTGACCTGTTGATGTGAAAGGTACAATGTTATTGGTTCTATTGTTACATGTACCTCTAAATGCTTACAATGACATTTAGCAAAGACCTTGTAGTTAGCTGTTTTGTAAGCTATCCGATTGTGAGACATACCCATGGTATTGGTTGTATTGCCCTGACATTTGTGAAACATGCCAGTTGCAATAACTTCAAGCAGCTTCTGAATTTGAGAGTTAATTGACACTTGGGAGGATGGGCAGAGAATGCCAACTTGCCACTAGTGCAGACAGAACAGTGGGTTCACTGGATGTGGCTTTGAGCATTTTGAGGCATGGCTGATTGTTATGCAGGCAGAACCAGGGGACTGTTGTTTAAGTGAGTAGAGGCATCATGTGGTCAGTGCATTGTGAATGTGTCTGCTGCCAATACCATTCTAGTGATGCATCCCGAGACCTTGTTGATCATTTATATTGCACACTGGGTAAGGTGTCCTTACAGTCCTCAAAAGGTTAACCTTCGTTTAGCAGTTCAAGATGGGGATAAGGGGCCAGCTACATCTCTAAGTTGATCATAACCTGTACTTTGGTCCCTTTCAGGTGAGTTCATGTCATTTGAGAGTGATCAGGCAAGTATTTGTGGACAAGTGACCACTGTTCAGCTATTTGGGAGTATACTTACAGATGCAATGGGGCAAGTGGACACTGGGGTGGTGATTGTAGTTGGAAAAACAGGGCCCATTGGGTTTGTCATTCAGGTCACTCCCTCTAGTTCAAATAGTAGACAAAGTTATTCCCCCAGTTCCCCCAGGTTAGTGGACTTCATTTGGGAATTGACATCCAGTGGTGGTTTGGAGAAGAAAACACTGCACATGTTTCTATTTAGAAATACAGTGCCTGCTGTAGTTGCTGTTATGTCACCCACTTTAGTACATTACACTATAACTCGCACCCTCACCATGCACTGCTAATTACCCCACATAATACATCACTTGTGACATCTTTGATTATATCATTGATAATATCAATGTAACATTTGCAGTAAAATTATTTGGCAGAAAATTATGAATGGTGGGGGCACGAGTTATAGTTACCTTAGGGCACGGCTTGAGATAACTCTAACTGTAAATGATGAATTTCTATGGTTTGGTACATTTAAATGTGAGCCTAACTATAACATCCCTATAACCTTTGTTTTTGTAAGTGAATTTCTATGTTTTTTTATTAATTCTATTTTCTAACTATAACGTCCCTGTAACCTTTGTTTTTTTCAATGATATATACAGACACACACACACACATATATATATATATAGCGAGAGAGAGAGAGAGAGAGATAGAGATTTACATTGATGTGCAGGTGCAGATTTACTGCATTTTGGGATTCACAAACCTTCCAAGATGAATGCCTGGAATGCTGCACCAGGCACAGACATTGAAAAGGACTAGAGTACTTGCTAGGAATGTCATGTGACTATTTCCAAGGGCTCCTGTTAACCGTGTAGGGGGTTATCCATAGCAGTGAAACCACATGTGCATTAAAATGAAGCCCTCTATGCAAATGTATGATTTATTTTCTTTTTCCCACCGGAAAAACATGTTTTTCAATGAAGAAAGCCTTTCACCAACATCTCCAGTAGGGGTGACCCATTCATCTTTCCATCATGGAAATGAGGTTTCCTGGTTAAAAACGGAATGGAGAGAAGTTTAGTAATGGACACAAACATGTATTTATGGGTATTCCTAAACTTTCGAGGCAAGCCATTCCTTAGAATACCAGTTTCCCAGCGAGATCATCTTGGGGTGTCTCAGCAGCAGCACTACGTTCAGGCAACAATCCCTTGTTTGCCACAGGATCCTATTCAGAAGTGACACATATTAAGTCATACATCACGTACTGAGGCAAACTGGCAAGCTTCCTCCTTTCTGCTCAGCATATTTCATATATCATTTAGGTGTCCCTCATGGCTCATCAACTGTTCTAAGCACTTCAGTTATTTTAAGGTTTTTTGTTACAACTAGGTCAATAACACCGAGATCATCCCTCAGACCCGGACACCCCAGAATTCAGAGAGTGCATACCAGTAGGTGACTAGTTGAAGCTACTGCACCTTTTAAAACTCAACTTCTCAATAACAGAGGTCTTTTATTCTGGATCATATCAAAATATAACCCCTCAGCTCATGTTCGACAGAGAATGTGCAGCTCCAAACTTCTTCATAGGAGAAACGTTTATGGGTGAAAAAATTGACTTTACCCTCTCACTTCAAACTCAGTTTAACCAAGTGACTAAGGGTGTTTTTTAGCACCCTGTTAAGCTTTGCCCAATGATGCCCAGTGAGTATTCCAGTCATCCCTGAGTCTCCCTGGGGGACTGAGATCACAAATATCTCACAAGAGAAATGGGGCAAAATGGATAGGAGAAGAGAAAACACAGGAGTCCTTGTGTCAAGGGCTGGGCGTCAAACCACTCAGGGGCAGCTTTAAGAAAAGTTGTGCTGCACTTAGTGTAGCACCACTTTTCCTGTGCCCATTAGCGCCCCCCTACTGCCACCATGTGTGCGCCGTATTTAAAATACAGTGCACCATAGCGCAGGGTAGGGGGCAATAGCATAAACATTTTTGACGCTATTGATGTGCTGTTCAGGGTTAGCACCAAAATTTTGGCCCTAACCCCGAACAGTACATAGGGGTCCATTGTAACCAATGGTGTGCCCGTTTTGCAGGCATTAAAAGTAGCCGCAAAAAAAGACGCAGTGGAATCTTTTCGATTCCACTGTGCCATTTTTTTAGTTGCCCTAATGTGGAAATGCCCCCCTTTGTATACATTATGCATGGCGCAGGCATAGTGTGGCGCAAAGGGTTACAAAGTGGTTCAATGCATGCATTGTGACACTTTGTAAAGATGGCACTGCTTTTTTTAAATCCGAACATCAAATTAGCATAAGCATAAATTATGCTAATGTGGCGCTAGCGCTTCTTAAACCTGGTCCTTAGTCCTCTTATCTTCATCTGCCGGAGGTCAGGCGATCCCTTCCAGTAGTCACAATAATGCTGGTGCAAAGCATGTACCCAGAAGCAGGTGTCTTCTAGATGAAATCCCAAGCAGGAACAGGGCAAAGCAAGTACCTCCGTGTGACCACTGAGGGATGGAAAATTTTAAGCCTGGGGTTCCAAGGAGGAGCTGCAAAGAAACTGGGGGCAAGAAAACATCTTTAAGGAAGTCCTGGGATTCAGAAGGAAAAACACCTGGGGCAAAAATTGGGTCGGGGGACATAAGGCCCCCAATAGAAAATGAAAATCGTAATACTAAACACTAACATGAAAATGAGTTTCTAGGCCCAGAATCTGTTGTTGCTCAAACGTAAAAGCATTTTTTGAACTTTAACCCATGTAACCTGTGCTGCATGATTTGCAAAACTTGCTAGGCTGGCACATGTTTTTATTAAAATGTTTCTTCTATAACCTCTCCTTGACCTGTAAGATGCTACAATGTTTCTTAAAATAATAACACCAGTATCACTTACACCCTTATCCACCTAGTAAACTGCTTTGGTATGCACTTAGAAAATAAATAGCAATTGCTTGTGTATTTGAACCATTAACATTACATGAATAATGGGAGTTAAGTGGGTGTTTTACTTATGTATGTAAAATTGCAAAATTGCTCTTACAGATGTGAAGAAATGCATGAGAATGGTAGTAAGAGTATCCAATCCCTGCTATTTGTCAAGTGAAGCATTGTTCCATTTGGTAACATCTCTAGAAAGGCAAATCTTTGTTAACAAATGTATCACTCAAACTAATTATAAACGGTGTCCTAGGGAAAGAGCAGAATTTGGTTGTTGTTGTCAGTTGTCCTTCGGAGTCTGCCGAGTGTGAAGAGATAGAGAGCGAGAGCCGACTACAGTGTCCTTTGCTTTGGGCCACTACTTCTTTTCTGCTACTGCTGTCGGAGATGAGAGCTACAGCTAATCAGAGACCATTATATGTCAATTGAGCTATGGAAAGATTGATGTGATATTCTATTAAGACTGCACTGAGTTGATTGCATTAGCTTAGGGAAATAGGTATGAGCGTGGAGAACTTCATGAGAACTATCCAGCTCCAGAACTATTAGATACAGCAGAGTTATTAATTCCATTGCAAAGACTACATTATGTCTTAGAGAGAGACAATAAATTATTTCAGAAAAGTGTGATAGCCATAATCACATGAGACAGATAAGCACGAGAATCTTAGGGCCTGATTACAAGTTGCCTTGCGTTGACTGTCTGACCGCCACACTCGGGGGGTCCGACTGCCCAATTACGACTTAGGTGGGAGCACCTGCCTAAACACCCCCGTCCTTACCAGGTTCATATATCCTGACGGGGTGACTTGTAACCAGCCATTGTGGCGCTGAACTCAGCACCTCCTGGCTGATTACTACCTCACTTTCCCCCAGCCTTTTCATGGTGGGAACACTGCCATGAAAAGGCAGGCAGAAAGCCAGTGGCAGGGGTCCTTGCCCACGGCAGTGGCATCCTCCCCACAGTTTTGGTGGTCCCGTGTGGGGCTGCCAAAGTCCTGATCAGGCCCTTAGTTAATGTAACAGACTGAGAGGGTCATTCTGACCCTGGCGGCCGGTGGCCGCCAGGGCCACCGACCACGGGAGCACCGCCAACAGGCTGGCGGTGCTCCAATGAGCATTCTGACCGCGGCGGTTCAGCCGCGGTCAGAAGCAGAAAGTCAGCGGTCTCCCGCTGACTTTCCGCTGCTCTTTGGAATCCTCCATGGCTGCGGAGCGCGCTCCGCAGCCATGAGGATTCTGACCCCCCCTACCGCCATCCAGTTCATGGCGGGAAAGCCGCCATGAACAGGATGGCGGTAGGGGGGGTCGCGGGGCCCCTGGGGGCCCCTGCCGTGCCTATGCCAATGGCATGGGCACGGCAGGGACCCCGTAAGAGGGCCCCGAAAAGTATTTCAGTGTCTGCCTTGCAGACACTGAAATACGCGACGGGTGCCACTGCACCCGTCGCACCTACCCACTCCGCCGGCTCGATTACGAGCCGGCATCCTCATGGGAAGGTCGTTTTCCCCTGGGCTGGCGGGCGGTTTTACTGGAACCGCCCGCCAGCCCAGGGGAAAACTCGTAATACCCGCCGCGGTCTTTTGACCGCGGCGCGGTAATATGGAGGGCGGGATCCTGGCGGGCGGCCTCCGCCGCCCGCCAGGGTCATAATGAGGCCCTGAATGTTCTTTTCCAACTTTCCCAGACTCTGAGACACTATTATACCAATTTACCACATTTTGTAAGACAGAGTAGGGACAGATTCAGGGCACCATTCATGACTGCTTCAGTGACCTTAGGCTTGAATAATTAAACTATATTCATTCATTTAAATAAATAATTCAAAACAACTAAAACTCTCTTTATTGGCTCTAAGAAAACTGATTTGTTAATTAATATTATATTTTGAAATTATTGGTGAAGCTTACTAAATTTCTTCAGCCACTCTCAGATAAAGATCCATACTGAGGGTCCAGCGTAAGAGTAAGTGGTAGCAGGGAAAAGATGTAACTAAATAATCAAACTGTGATGGTGTATTTGTTAAGGGAGTATTGTGCCCAGCAGTGGCAACAGACATTATAAAAAAGAAAGGCTTTGAATATGCACTATATGGAAGGAGGTGTTCTAAGGCTCCTCCTTGTGAAGGAAAGAGACAGGATATGTCCCATAATCCATTAGTTCTCTACATATTAGTGCTGTAGCATATAAAGAATAGAACATTAGTCACCATTGTGGGTTGGGACTGTCACTCCAAAGAGGCCAGTAGAATTCTGGATGCCAGAAGGTTGTGACCTCGTTGACAGCTCTCTCAGGATCATAGACGTTGCCAGCACAGCAGCAGGACAGGTGCCATGATATAAGGATATGGAAAACATTCCGGCAGTGGCACAATATACTGGGCATCCCCTCCCTAAGGCAGCCCACACATGGCAAGTTTATACATTGTGTACATGGCCCCCATGCCAGGACAGACAGGGTCCATGGCTGAGCACACAAGTTTGGCATGGTGCTGCATGTTCTCGAAGGTGAGCAATATACTGGGGTCTCCGATATGCTGAATGTGGAAAAGTTCTAGGTAAGCATAGGAAATATTAAAAGGTAAATGTCCTTTACATACCGCATACAAAGTGGAATGTTCCCACAACGAGGAAATGTGTCTCAGCCCTATCCACGTTGGGGGCAGTTGTAATGGGACCAAACATTGACCAGGACACTAGTGCTGGTCATCATAATGTCCATGAGTAAGTGTCTCCTCAAAAAGCAGCAGACAAATGGTAAGACAAACAATATCCAAGCAAACAAGGACAAGCAGCCAGAATTTTTTTTTTGTGGTAAGGAATAACACAAAAGGGAAGCTGGCAAGAGAAATAAAACAGAAAGGCAGGAAATACACAACCGAGGGAACTGAACTAAATTGGTAGTGGCGCCCAATAGAGATGTACATCGTTGCTAGGTTAGGAAACATGTATTGAGTGTACTTAAGCATGAACTCTACTCCTATTAACCTGGAAGTCGGTTCCTATACTACTATACAGTGATTAGCAGTCCAGCATTGTCAAATGCCATTGCCCTGACTTACAGGGTTTCCAGTCCCTTCCCTGTCTGAATCAAGTGAGCCTACTGAGCAGTGGTAGTGTGACAGCTTATAGAGATTACAAACTGTTGTCCCCATGAGCTAATGTCTCCTTGTACCCTTCCCAGAACGTTCTTGGATGGCAATCCTGGCATACCTTGAGAATTCTCACTTAGGCTTCCCTCAAAGGGTCCAGGCCTCAAGAGGTTTGCCTTCGGAATAATCCAATGGACAATACATTGTTTCCCATGGCACCTAAATCATTCAATTATTCAAAGGAAATCGCATTGCTACGATGTCTTTTTCTATGCATAAAAACGACCTCCAGGAACACCGTCCTGAAAAAATAGGGCTAATCAGTGATTACCAGGAATTTAGAAAAGAAAGAACTGACTGGCCCCTAACGCGTGGCTTTAATTTGTCTAAGGCAACAAGATGTACAGCCTTGTTTACATTGTGATACTTTGGCAATTCATCACATGGCTACTCACTGCATGTGACAGGGCTACATGGTTTCTGAAACATGACTGGGTCAGGTCCACGAACCTCACGCTTGTCTTCAATAAATATTACTTCGGAACTTCCCCGCAATCAACAATTTTACAACTTGCATAAAAAATGATTAGTTGCATACTGCCCACATTAGGATCATGTTAGGGCCTTGTCAGGGATAGAAAGGTGCTGTATCAATCCTACATAACAATACACAATTCTAAAGCTAATACAATAGCAGTGCCAGCAGGCAACGGTCATTGAGACTGTTTCTGATGCCCAGCTCTCAGGAACCATTCAAATTTAGTATTTTGATGACTTTTTACATGACTTTTCAAGCTGCGGTTCTTTCCGATTGTCCATTCACATATCAAATCAAGTTGTCTCTGGTTCTGTCAGCTTGGTCCTAGAATCCTACTTTGTCGTGCTACTCGTGGCCCCTCTGGCCATCGTGCTGCTCTGGCATTTTCAAGGTCGCTTAGAGGCTGAGGCTACTTTCAGGTTAGAATGGGCTGCTTATTCCCACATGACTTGATTCTATTTGCAGCCACCTGCAATATAATGATAATGTGAACTTTTCTGCCAGAGCTGATTTTAGTTTCCAGTAACCTTTGTACTTTGTAATGTAAAGAAAGCACCACTAGAATAAAGTCTGTCTCTTATACATAAAGGGGCTCCTACATTTCTGTTGTCACTCTGGCGCGAAAGAAAACAGACACAAGGGGCTATATAATGAACAGGTGTGTGTAGGCAGGGCACAGCTTTACGTGATTGCAGGGTGAAAGGGCAAGCATTTAACTCAACATTGCTCCAAGTTAGTGCATGACTTGCAGGAAGCACAGCTCAGAAACAGACCAAGGCAACCACTTTTTATGGTTTCTGAGGTGTGCTGTCTGCAGCTCATGTACTAACTCGGTGAAATTCCTAAATAATAGTTTTATCGTTAGACATGGAAATTGCATGAAAGCAGGCGCAAAACTGTGCCTTTTACAAGCACATGCATTCAACCCTATCATAAATTTGTGGGCTGGTGCAGAGCATATTTGCCTGCTGTTATTGCTCCATCTCATGCATGTAGAGTTCTCCTGGCTAGTGCATAGGCTGCAGACTGCACAGCTCAGAAACTGGGAGAAATGTTTGCCTCTCCCTATCTCCAGGTACTAACTCAAATAATTTCTGTGTAACGTATAAGCACTTTAGAAGTTCAATATGTTAAGGATGTGTAGACAGCTATTCTATTCACCAGCTCACATAAAACGCGTGTGCCTATGGGCTGTCTCAGGGTTGGCCCCTAGTGGCCTCAGTCAGTACTGAATTTGAGGTGGTGCTTGCCAGTTTTCAGCACTGGCTCTTATCAACACCAGCACTCATGACAGTCTACCACATGGTGGCACTCTTAGTTTAGTGAGGTAGAACATTAGCAGAGAGTTTAACAATCCAATAGATATCACAAATTAACAATACTGAAGCATCCAGGTCATCGTTACAGCTGTGGTTGTCCTGGAATAGTCCAAATTGTCACATCTGCAGGAGCTTGATGGCTTGTTGCTATGTCAGTGCTGGCATTTGGCAGCACTAACAAGTGCAATTGGGGGTACAAGCTTCAGTGGGACCTCAGAAATACCTAGGGCCCCACAACTGCTTTTTTACAGATTAAGCACTGCCTTTGGTTCGCTCTGTACTCTATAAAATTGAATCACGCTCCAGCTGTCATCATATAACCAGTGGTGGAGCTACCAAAGACAATTTTTTGGTGGGAAAAGAGAGAGATGTTAAAAATAATCTGTGCAGTAGATGGCGAGTAATGATTGCTATGTAACCGCAATTTAAAGGTCAGACGGCTTTTAAATTAGACGGATGTTTGCTTCCAAACCTAGGACCAATTATCAAAACAATTATTACTTCATTGCCGTCCTCATTCTGAAGCATTTCATAGCAACACGGCAAGGCACCAAAGTCTTCATTTGAAATACACTGCTCCACCAGTAATTGGCAGCAACCTTAACAACACCGAGACCATAATCCGTTCTGACATCCTATTTCATACCTGTCAGATCTCTCTGCCTGCACGCATTCACTTTAACATCCCCAATTAAGATGGAATATTCATAATAAGGCCAGCGCCGAAGGTTACATTAATGTCCTTTCCCAATAACAGGTTAAGACTGTTTGCAGCTGTTACCAAATAGAGCTTGTCGGGATTACAAAGTTGTAGCACTATCTAGCGTTATGGTATGTACTGTTATGTAATGTTGTTACATTACTATTTTTTATCTACAGTGCTCATTCCACACGCTTGGCGACTTGTCACCACCTAGAGTAAGAAAGACAACAACGCCCCACTGACAAGGGGACAGACCAATACTAACTATACTAACAATACTAACAATACAATAATAACACACAACTCCATTCTTCAATACATTCATTAATTACAGACACTGGGGCATAGTTGCAAGAAAATGGTGCATCGGTCCTGATGTGCCACTTTTCTTGCATCCCCCTGCACCCCTCTAACTACACCATGGTTGCACCGTATTTACAATATGGCACACCATGGCAGTCACTATCACAACAGCGTCTCCATTTTTTATGCTATTGTGGCGTTTTGCTGTATTAGTGCCAAAAATGTTGGTGCTAGTGCAGCAAAGCACAGGGAGGGCCATAGGCCAATAGAGGAGCGTCACCTTTACGCCTGCATTGGGCAGGTGTCAAAAATGACAGAAAAAATGGCACAGTGAAATCTAGTAAATTTCACTGTGCCATTTTTTCGGGCCTCCTTGTGGGGGAACGCCCCCCCTTGCATTCATAATGCCTGGCACAGGGATAATGTGGGGGTAAGGGGTTGCAAAGTAGCACAATGCATGCATAGTTCCACTTTGTAAATATGGCGCAGGGAATGGACTACTTAGCGTAGCCTTAGCATTAAAAAAAATGTTGCTAAGGCGGTGCTAAGAGGCGCTAGGGGCTTGTAAATCTGCCCCATTGTATTTTCAATTATACTGCACAACCTTTTGCTACCAAGTGGTACTTGAGGTTATTGGTTCTCTGACCACAGGGCCAGCGGAACCCTGAACATTCATACAGAAGACACTGGTCTTACTGTCGGTCCTCGTTCCAAGACAAAGAAGCCGAAACTGCTGATTTAAGTTCGGACTTTTAATCACCAAAATGCTAGGACATCACACACTCTTTGATCTTATGGACAACAAAGGAAGTGACATCAATAACTTACATCATTAAAGTTATATTATGACTGTCTCATTAATTTAAAAATACAACACAAAGAGCTCATTCGTATTCACCTGTATTACTGGTGACATAACCTTTGAAAGTGGTGGGTGTGATACAATATTTGCCCGAAATTGTACTGAGCAAAGCAAATAAACCAGAGCTCTTTTCAATGGATACAGAGGTAAAGGGTTCTTCCCACTTGACCAGTTTGAGAAAATCGGTCAAGGAGTACATTTTAAAGCAACTTTTTCACATTAATCTGCTAAAAAGCCATGGACTATGAGAGGGCACTTGTTAAAGTATTTTATTTACCGTGTGACAAGCCAATGAATCCTGATGTTCCACAGGATGTGACCGTCGTTTTTCAAAATGTGCTACGGGTGCCTCCATATGCCAAAAATAATCTCTGTTGTACCAGGGCCAGCATTTTACCATGGACGCCCCCTATAAGCCATAGGTGCACCCTTACTCCAACAATTGCATATAATGTGCTAGTCTCTGAATTTTTACCATTAATGTTAATCATAAACCATGGGTGACTCTTATGTCAAAATGTACCTCTAATATGATCTGACCAGCATTTTATTATGTGTGCACCTCTCCTAAATGACACAGTTGTCATCTTTTATGCCAATAATTACATACAGCCTGGTAGTGTGAGCATTTTGCCTTCGGTGTTTCTTTCCAATAATTACTTCCAGTCATTCAGCACCATCATTTTGCCATGGATGCCCCATATATATTGTGGTACTGAAAATTCTGGACCCGTGTTATAAACATCTTCGTATCACAACGATTTTGGTATCAGCAGACCGAGAATGATTAGAATAGTATGCACAAGCATTGTATTCATATTCGGGTAACGGAATCACCCGAATATCAGAGTTTCCGTCCTGAACCCTCGTGTTCCATTTAAATGACAGCCATTTTGTGATTGCCCTCACATAGGCCAATGTCTAATGCTGAAAACGAGTCTGAAGGACACGTACATCTTTGCTGACTCCTCTGTGACCTGGGCAAGCTGACTCCACTGACTGAAGCCAAACCTGTTCGGCCAGTTTCTTTCCCAGTGGCCGAATGAGATTAGTATCAAGGCACAACACATCATAAAACCTTTCATCACACACAAACCATGCCTAATCTTACACGCACCTGTCCCTGTTTCTTTCTTTATGACTTGCTTTACAAGGAGGAGGTGCCTGTTTATATTGGGGGTCCGTCGATATCTGATGAAAGTACTGAGCCTTGCCGGGTAATTGATTGAGGGCTGGACAAACTGAAATATGGGCTTGTCATCATAACCCTGCTATTTCTTTGTAGTGAAACTATGTGAATGGTCAACTGTAAAATAAGGAATGTTTGCCTAAAGCATAATATTTTGTATAAAAGAGAAGGTTAGCTTTGCAAGGAGAGCAGTCTCCTGAGAATATACACCGTGTTGTACTTCTAGGATACCTGTTACTGGCTGCAGCCAATAAACAAGATCTTTGACTTCACCAAAAAGACTCTGTGTTTCTGTAGTCTGAAACAGGAAGGACTCGAAGTCTTAGGGTGTGTTCCCTGGCACCACTGGGTTCTGAAAAACCCAGTACTTCAGTCTGGCGCCCAACGTGGGGCGATTTCAGCGGTACCAGTCCAAGCCAGAGGTTCGTGAGGAGCTTCGTGTGAAAATTCTGGAGGGAGGCCGCCACTTCATCGACCCCTGTATGTCGACGTGGTCCGAAAGTCTTTGCTGCGAGGTTCCCCGCTTCCCGACGGCTACGAAGGACTGCTGCCCTGACTATCGCCCTGTTTTGGACCCTTGATGATTTGGTAGAGCGAAACGATAAACGAGTCTTCTGGTGACGTCATCGATACCTCAGTTAGGTATAAGTGGAGCGTCTCCCAGTCCTTAGTTTGGTTCTTAGTTTGGTATCCCCTTGGGATCTTTGATTTGGAACTTGCAAGTACCAAAGGCGAGGGATTCGTGTATTCACGAGGCTATCGTATTCGATAATCCTTTGAAGTTTGAAGCTAGACTGGAGAGCGAAGATGCCTGGTCTTAGCAGACATGAAAATTTGTTTTGTCTTGGTTATAATAGGGATTCCCGATTGGAGGACTCGTGTCCGGATCCTCCGATTGGAACTCCAACCTATGAACTATATGTGAAACATGGCATAGGCCCCCTCACATATAATGAAGTATGGATCCGATACACCAGGAAAGATGGTGTTTTAAAATGGCCCCAATATGGTAGTTTCGACACAGAGATTCTGGATAATCTGGAGGTTAAACTTTTTAAGAAGAAAGCCCGGCCGGCGATGTTTGACTCTTTCCGCCTATGGCGTAAGGAAGCCAAACAGAAGGAAATTAAATTAGCAAAGAGAAATAAGAGGGAAGAGGGTATCTCGATAATGCAAGCTGCCATGTAGTTTAAAGATGATGAAGAAGAACAGATGAATGAGCAGTTGCACAGGCAACGTAAATTGGTGACCGATAAATGTTATCCAGTTTTTCCGCTTCTTCAGCAAGATGCAGCAAAAGAACTTGAGAAAGATCCTTTAATGTCACACTTGTTGAGTTCGCCACCCCCTTATGCGCAGAATGCTACAGCACCCCCGCAACCTTTAGCTGTGCAACCTCCGGTTATTGTGCCTCAGGTTCTTCCACAGCCGCCAGCTCCTCTTCAGTTGGCTCCTACTACTATGGCGCAGCCCCTTCAAGGGCCGCCGACTTCGCTACCTGCTCCATCTGTACCTCCTACGACTTTATGTACTACATCGAGTGCCTCTTCTGGTATTCTTCCTGATACTGCCTCTGCGTCTGCTTCTGCGTCTGCCTTGCCTCCCTCTGTTTTTCCTCCTGTTCTTTCATCAACTTCTCCTTCTGTCCGACAGAGAATGACAGATACTGTTGCCAGCCTTATATTTCCTATCTTTGGGTCGTCTGGTGGGACCCCAGATTTGGAGCGTAAGCAGTCGCGTAGTCAACTGCCTAATTCTCAAGAGAGAGAAATGTTTGACCGTATGGCGCGTAAATGGGTTGTTTACCCTTTAAGATACGATGTAGAGTCTGTTATGGATGTCTTCCGTCAATGGGGAGCACCGAAACAAACATACGTTTTTGAGAAAATGCGTGCTTTCCTTTGTGAGGAATTGGAGGATAATGATTTGGAAACAAATCCGCCTGATTTGTGCCATGTACGGTTTGAGTTTGAAAAAGGCACGATTGTGGGTCCCGATGTTGAGAAAGCAGTTGCGACGTTGTTGTCCTTTAGGAATAAGGATCCTTCTCAGCCATTGTTCCAACATGACTCCTCTGTTAAAAAAAAGGTGCGACAGTACCCAATGAGAGAAGTCCCTCCGGTATGGAAGGACTCCGTTGCGGCTGATGTTGCTAATCAAATTGATGCTGTCCCAGCTCATTTTCAGCGTGTTTGGGTACATGTTCCGTGGAAGCAAGCTGAAGTTTTAGCCCTTAAGCAGAATTTGCCTGATCCCCGTAAAAACCCTGCAGGGTATTATAAGGAATTATCACAGACTGCAGACTCATGCATTATGAATTTAGCCGACATAGACATGTTATTTGGGAATGTTGTTCCACAGCCTTTGTGGGGATTGATTCGCCATACAGATCATGCACAAGAGTTAGGTGACTCATGGGCTAATATTAGTGCTGCAAATGATAGACAAGTTGGTGGTGCCCAGCTTGAGCCTTTTAATAGCAGAACTGCCTGCTAGGATCATTACTTACATGAAGACTTTAATGCCTGCGATGCGTGTGAATTGGGATAAATTGTCTGCGTGTAAGCAGAAGAAAGATGAAACAGTGTCTGATTTCTTCACCAGGTTTGAGGAAACGTTTATCGACCACAGTGGTCAAGATATGAGTACAGAAGGTGGTCAACGGTTGTTCGTCGACAAGTTTGTGCACAATTTGCTTGCCGAGCTGTGTAAGAAATTGAAGGATTCAGAGAGTTCTTGGGCCGTTTCCTCTTCAGCACAAATATTGGCTACTGCACAGTACTACGAAAATAGGGATAAAGATGAGAAGGATAGAGCAGACAAGAAAACTAAAGAATTAAAGACAAAGGTTCTTTTACAACAGGCGTATCTGCCACGTGGTGGTCAGAGTAACTATCAGCAACCTCAACAGTTCCAGAGAAACTCGCAAAGGTTCGAGTTTTCTCAACCACGTGTTCCTGTAGGTCCCAATCAGTGTTCATATTGTAAAGAAGAGGGTCATTTCAAGTATAGTTGTCCTATTTTGTTACAGCGTACGAATGGTGCTTCTGGCGCAAGAGGTCGAGGTGTTCAACAAGCTCCTAGAGGTAGAGGACGTGGAAGTTTCTCCCAGAACACGCGTTCCTTTCCGTCTCAAAACTCAATGAATAGTTTTGACCAGCAACATAACGTGTCTGGTAGGACGGCTCAGTACTATGCTGACGACTACTATGCAGAAGATGAGAACTTGGAAGGTAATAATTGCTAGGACAGCCATAGACAAAGAGAGGGAGTTTTTTTTAGTTCCAGCAGATCAGAATGGACCTTATGTTAAGGTGATTACATCAGGTGTGTCGGGGCCTTTTCTGTTGGATACTGGTGCTACAAAGAGTTCTATTATGCACTCAAAACTCCCTGGCGCACCTTTGTCTGGCGAGATGAATGTTTCAGTAGGTTTTTCTGGCGCCCCGGTTAGGAACCCGATTTCTAGTCCTATGTCCCTTTCTGTTGGACCTTGTGAATTGGAAGCACCCCTTATTCTGACGACAGGTTGTGGTGAAAACTTGTTAGGATTGGATTTGTTGAAAAGATTGTATGCAACATTATATTGTTCTCCTTCGGGAGTACAACTTACACTGGGTAGGAAAATGGTCTCTCCAATGTATTTGTAGAAGGATAAACTTCCGACCGAATTGTCGTTTCTTCCTGATACCATTTGTGCTACTGGTCCTAATGATGTGGGTCTGTTGGAAATACCGCCTTATGTTGTGACATTGAAAGCCAATGTTAAATTACCACGCATTCAACAATACAAGATCTCTAGTGAAGGTGAAAAGGCGTTGCTAGCGATCATTTATGATTTAATTGAAAAAGATGTAATTGAAGAGACAAGAGGCAACGTTTGTAATAGTCCTGTTCTGCCTGTTTTGAAACGTACTGATCCCTCTAAGCCACCTGTTTACAGGCTCGTGATTGATCTTAGAGAGGTAAATAAAATAGTTGTGCCACAGTTTCCAGTTGTTCCTAATATCACTGCCCTATTGACTATGATTCCAGCTTCCGCCACCTGGTTTTCGGTGATTGACTTAAAGAATGCTTTCTTCAGCATCCCGATTGCAAAGGAGAGCAGGGATATTTTTGGCTTCAGTTTTAGAAGGCCGAAGTTTCCGCTTCAAACGTGCTCCACAAGGCTACTGTGAAAGTCCATCAATATATAGTCAGGCTTTAAAAACACAGCTTGATGCAATTGTTTTACCTGACGGCGCTACCCTTATTCAGTACGTCGATGATTTGCTAGTCGCTACAGATACTGAAGAGATTTGTAAAGAAGCCACCTTGTCGTTGTTGCGTCATTTATCTGATTTACATCACAAAGTGTCCCTTTCAAAACTGCAATATTGTCGACAAGAAGTGACCTACTTAGGTCATCTCTTATAGAAGGAGGGAAGGAAACTGACCTCAGAAAGAATTCAGGCAATTGCAAAATTGAGTGTGCCAAGGACACAGAGAGAAGTACGTGCTTTCTTGGGCATTACATCATACTGCAGACAATGGATACCGAATTTTTCTTTGCTGGCCAAACCTTTGGTAGCATTGACCTATAAAGATACACCAAACCCCGTTCCGTGGTCTGAAGATTGTCAGAAAAGTTTTTCTGAATTGCGTAATGCATTGTGTTCGGCTCCTGTGTTGGGTACCCCCGACTACAGTAAGCCCTTTACACTGTATGTCCATGAGAAAGAAGGTTGTGCATTGTCAGTGCTGACATAGGGGGTTATTCTAACTTTGGAGGAGGTGTTAATCCGTCCCAAAAGTGACGGAAAAGTGACGGATTTACCACCAGCCGTATTACGAGTCCATTATATCCTATGGAACTCATAATACGGCTGGTGGTATATCCGTCACTTTACCGTCACTTTTGGGACGGATTAACACTCCTCCAAAGTTAGAATAACCCCCATAGTCTTTTGGAGACAAGCAGCGCCCATGCGCATATTTTTCGTCAACTTTGGATCCGGTAGCTAAAGCATTGCCGAGTTGCTTGAGAGCCACAGCGTCAGCAGCTGTTTCTATTCGACAGTCTGCTGGGTTAGTGATGAATAATATGTTGATTGTGATGGTTCCACATGCAGTGGACACATTGTTAAACAGGACCAAGACACAGCATTTAACTAGTGCTCGATTGTCAGGTTACGAGTTGACACTGTTAGCGAGTCATGTGCACATAAAGAGGTGCAATACGTTGAATCCAGCCACGTTATTGCTGATTTCAGTAGAGACAGATGATGTTGAACAACATGATTGTTTTCTTAGGACAGAAGAAGAAACAAAAGGGAGAGTAGATCTTAAAGATACTCCTCTTGTAAAGTGTGATGGTACCTTATGGGTGGATGGTTCATGCTTCAAGCTTCCGAATGGTGATACGACTGCAGCATATGCTGTCACAACTTTGCATACGATTGTTGAAGCTGCACGTATACCACATAATTCAGCTCAAGCAGCAGAGCTGATTGCACTTACGAGAGCGTGTGTGTTATCGAAAGGAATGAAAGTGACCATATATACCGACAGCCAGTATGCGTTTGGTGTGGCCCATAGTTTTGGACGATTGTGGAAAGAACGTGGGTTCCTGACTTCGCATGGAGCTAAAATTCAGCATGGTCAGTTGGTGAATGAGCTTCTTGAGTCACTGACCTTGCCATTACAAGTTGCGATTGTGAAATGCAGTGCACACAAGAAGGTTACTGATGATGTCGGTCGTGGCAATGCATTTGCTGACGAAATCGCAAAAGAAACAGCAAAAGATTTGATGAATCGAATGTATGTTGCAGGCCCCGCAAGATGGGTTGTTGACGTTGGAATATGTGAAGATACGATAGAGGGTGTGAAGTCTCTTCAAGCTGAAGCTTCAGAGAAAGAGTTGAGTGTGTGGAAAGAAAGTACGGGTAAATTGGATGAAAAGGGTTGTTGGTTTGACTTGTCAGAACATCAGCGATGGTTGTTACCCGATGCGTATGTGCTTGCAGTGGTGACAATGGCTCATGGAATGGCCCATATCAGTGTGAAAGGGATTTGTAAGTTGTTGGCTTCAGTATGGCAAAATGCTGGAATTCCTAAATGTGCAGAGAATGTGGTCAAGAATTGCATGGTGTGTCTGAAATACAATCCTGGTAGGGGAACCCCAACTCCAGCTGGTCATTTTGCGCCTCCAACGTATCCGTTCGAGGTTTTGCAGCTATATTTCATCCACATGGAAAGGTGCAACAATCTGAAATATGTACTCGTTGTTGTTTGTGCTTTTTCAAGATGGGTAGAAGCATATCCCTTAAAAGACAACACTGCCTTATCTACAGCTAAAGCCCTTGCCAAATAATTCTTCCCTAGGTTTGGAATGCCGAGAATGGTCTGGAGTGATAATGGGAGTGAATTTGTGGGTCGAGTGATGAAAAAAGTATGTGAGGGGCTAGGTATCCAGCAAAAATTCAACGCTGCAAATCACCCCCAATCTGCTGGACTAGTAGAGTGCTATAATGGCACGCTAAAACTGAAGTTGGCAAAGATACAAGCGAGCTCTGGTCTTAAATGGCCTGACGCTCTGCCTCTAGCACTCCTATCAACAAGAATGACTGTGCATTCGCGAGTGGGACTTAGTCCCTATGAAATTGTGTTCGGCCGCCCGGCCAACATATGGGGAGTGCCAAGACCAAAAAAATTCATTGAGATCGAACACCCTGTACTGCTTGATTATTTGTATGAATTGACGGCTAAATTGCATGTTCTACACCAACAGGTTCACGATATTCTGCCTCAGGTCTCTGAAGCTCCAGGACATCTTATCGATCCTGGATCATGGGTGCTGGTCAAGAACTTCCAGCGGACAAAGAATGACCAGCCCCGTTGGACCGGCCCCCACCTCGTCCTTCTCTCAACAAGATCAGCTGTTCGAGTGGAAGGGAAAAAGAACTGGATCCACGGCGTACACTGCAAGAGGGTCCCTTTTCCTCTACCGTACGACCGGTGGGTCCAGGAGGGGATCGCTGACTCTGAGACTGAGGCTGTGTCTCGTTTTTTGCCATTTAGCGATGCACATGTAAAAGGAACAATTTCTGAACGAGAAAGTGACAAAAATTTGCAAGAAGCTGTGCCACCGTCAATTCGATTGAACACTACAGAGCCTGAACTCTTGTTCCAGAACCAAACAGTACCTGGAAAAAGCCGTTATAATTTGAGACCAAGAACTAAGGACAAATAATTTTTTCCCGTTCCTTTGCTATTTTTTTGAAAGTGCGGCTCTCTCATCTGAGAAACTTTCTTATTTTTGTTTTTTTCTTTTCGAACCGCCATCCGGGTTCAGCTGTAGGGTCGTGGTTGCCCAAGTCTTTGGAGTGCAGCTGAAGACGTTAGGTCGACAGTTCTGGTCGGTCTAAGGGAGTTGCCCTGGACTGACAAGCATTCCCTAGCATAGAACACCCTACCACCACGAGCAGCAATTAGAGAGGATGGAGTTTTTCAAGAATGAGAGACCTGCCAGACAGATGGACTTTAAAGCCAGAATGTGTATAATAATGACAAAGAAACGATTTTTGATATTATGTATTTTCATGTTGCTTAGTGTAATGACGTTTTTAATAGGATATGTTTTATTCTCTTTTCAAGTGACATTTGCACCCATTACACAGCCCATACCTCCTTCTACTGTTTCCTCGCATTCTTTTCACCCCCTGCCTGAACACGAGTCTGCCAGAAGATAAGAATTTGTCAACAATTCATTCATTCAGCTTCTACACCAACACCAATTAATAGTGAACACAACTAACTGTTGGGTGTGTGGTCTTATGCCTCAAATACTGATAAAGGTATCCCTTATCTGGTCCTGCCTTTCAGCCATAATGGTTCTGTATGGATATATAGAATGGTGTTCATATATGCGTATGAAGCCAACCCCCTACGTTCTGTGAAAGATAATCCTAAGAATAGTGCTCTAGCTAAGGGTACAGTAGATATGATTAGGGAAGATATTTCCTATGAGACTATCCCGAGAGATGAGACACTAGCATATATTGGATGGAACATAACAGGATATGGAGTTACTCTGAGTGGGAACCAGCGAGCAAAGAGATCCTCCCCGATTTGGATTGTACCCCATCAGGGTCACCTATGTCTGCAAGGTAATGGCAAGAATCCCAGAGCTCAGTTAGGGAAAAGTATCTGCACTGAAACATATGTTTTTGCGTCTCAGACTTCTCCTTCGTTCTTAGCAGCTAAGGGTACCTATTTCATCTGCCATAATAGAGCCTATACATGGTTGCCCCCTGACTTCTCAGGCACATGTTTTGTTTCGTTCCTGTTACCTCCCACCTACACGGCCGCGGCAGATTACCATAAGACAAGGATAGTTAGAGGTGTCATAAGTAAAGAAGACACTACAGGACAAGAATTTGGAGATTTATAAAGGGTATTCTGCCGTTTTGGGGTCCTATGGTTAACAGCAGGAACATAAGGCAATTGACAAAGGTGGTTGAATCCACGGTAGTTGAAACCGCCGGTGCCCTTGGTAATTTGACTGCTGAGCTCCAGTCGGATCGCCTTATGACTCTTCAGAACAGGGTCGCATTAGATGTCATACTTGCAGACCGAGGTGGGGTATGTAAAGTGATCCAATCAAGTTGCTGTGTTTTCATCCCAGATAACGCTCCGACAGTCTACCAGGCCATTTCCAAACTGCATAAGATCTCCGAGTCTATTCACGTGGATAAAGGAGATTGGTCATTGATGGGGTGGTTCTGGGAGCTGATATCCACCTGGGGATGGAAGACTCTGGTAGTCATTGGGATGATCTTAGCCATTCTTTTCCTGTCCTGTCTGTGTGTACAGTGTGCTCCTGCAATATGTGGCCTCTGTGCTACATCGTGTGTAAGGAAACCTGTATCAAGGGACGAGCTAAGTAATAGGAGTATGCTACAGCAACATCTCAACGACTTTATGAATATAGACCTGGACTCAGATTAGCGTGAGTATAGGTTATTGCCTATGTAAGGGCAAAAGGAGGGTCTATGGTACTGAAAATTCTGGACCCGTGTTATAAACATCGTCGTATCACAACAATTTTGGTATCAGCAGACCGAGAATGATTAGAATGGTATGCACAAGCATTGTATTCATATTCGGGTAACAAAATCACCTGAATATCAGAGTTTCCGTCCTGAACCCTCGTGTTCCATTTAAACGACAGCCATTTTGTGATTGCCCTCACATAGGCCAATGTCTAATGCTGAAAACGAGTCTGAAGGACACGTACATCTTTGCTGACTCCTCTGTGACCTGGGCAAGCTGACTCCACTGCCTGAAGCCAAACCTGTTCGGCCAGTTTCTTTCCCAGTGGCCGAATGAGATTAGTATCAAGGCACAACACATCATAAAACCTTTCATCACACACAAACCATGCCTAATCTTACACGCACCTGTCCCTGTTTCTTTCTTTATGACTTGCTTTACAAGGAGGAGGTGCCTGTTTATATTGGGGGTCCGTCGATATCTGATGAAAGTACTGAGCCTTGCCGGGTAATTGATTGAGGGCTGGACAAACTGAAATATGGGCTTGTCATCATAACCCTGCTATTTCTTTGTAGTGAAACTATGTGAATGGTCAACTGTAAAATAAGGAATGTTTGCCTAAAGCATAATATTTTGTATAAAAGAGAAGGTTAGCTTTGCAAGGAGAGCAGTCTCCTGAGAATATACACCGTGTTGTACTTCTAGGATACCTGTTACTGGCTGCAGCCAATAAACAAGAGCTTTGACTTCACCAAGAAGACTCTGTGATTCTGTAGTCTGAAACAGGAAGGACTCGAAGTCTTAGGGTGTGTTCCCTGGCACCACTGGGTTCTGAAAAACCCAGTACTTCAATATCAAGTATTATCTCTAATATGATTGTCCCTGCCTTTTAATAACTACCTTCTGTATGCCATTACTGGTATTTATCAAGGGCCTAAAACAGATTTGCAAGCATCCCATAGTGTTGCTCGTGTTAACTCACATTCAGTAACTCACCTTCATTCTCATCTACTCACTCGCTCGCAGTGACTTGCACTCACTCTTACCTTCACACCATCATGCTTACCTACACTGACCCACACATAATCACTGACATTTAATCTCATTTATTAGCGCTCCTTTCACTGACTACTCCTTTCAATCACACACATGCTCAAACACACGCTTATACATAAACACTCCCTCTCTCACACACTCTCACCCGCACAAACACACACCCACAACTTACATTTCAAAACATTTTTTATTTACCTGATGCTCCAGTTTTTATGACACTCATAATGAATAATATACGATTATTCACCATAAGTGTAATAAAAATGAGCTGAAAACAGGGAGGATGAAGCAGCTTTTGTTTTCTTGGCACTGATTTTGCCACCTCTAAAGTCAGGGGGTTGCGGCGATTAAAGCAGGGGTCGCATCTTCGACCCTGGAGACCCCTACATGACGTCCATGCATGGTAGAAACAGATAATGAGCATTATAATCTGCTGCCACCTCCACTGCTTCCAACAACACATTGGTATGAAATCACCACTGCAAGTTGTTATGTGACTCTAACGCTACAAGAAGCTCATCTCTCTCTAGATAGACTGCATAAAAAGCTTCAGGATGGTCACAGGCACCATCATCTCCTGGCTAGTCTCTCCGCAACCAAACACAGCAGACAATTGCCTCCTCTTACCAGGGCTTAATTTGAGCCAGTGGTTGCCTGTGGGGCGCACCAGCACTTATTTTTGATGCCCAGCACTTATTTTTTAACATCAGGTATTTACTGCGAGCAAAAGACAAATATAGTAAAAGATGGTGGAAGAGAAAAACGAAAAAGCGTCACAAAGGGAGAAAGCTGCAAGAGTGAGGTGAAGGGGCAGGGAGTGGCTATAGTGGATCAAAGAGGCCTGAGATGGCTTTAGGATTACGCTCCCTCAGTATTCTGTGCTCACACATTAAATTGCAGCAGCCGCACATTTCAAAGGAGAGCTTTGGGCACTAGCACGTATTTATTTGCAAGTTAAGCACCTCCACATACCCCCTGTAGTAAACATTTTTTCCTCCTCAAAACCCTGCAAAAATCAGTAATACGCTCCGTTACATGTCATCCTAATAGATGGCTGCTTAAAAACAGCTCTCTGACGTCATTGTGCCCTCTTTATTCCAGCTGCTAGAAGTCCTCTGTACTTTTGTTAGTGATACAAATCCTGCGATTCGACATCGTCTGGTTATAATAATAGGCTTCAATTCAAGTCTCTGGCCAACCCTACGACCACTTATAAACGGACGCCCCGACCTACGAAGCATTATAAACTTCTCTTGTTCTTCTTCAGGTGGTAAAGGTGTTTGTGCGTCACAGAAGACATCACCCACCCCTTTCAAATGAAACAGTTTTGTTCTTCCAGCAATTACTTTTAATTGTATGTTTTTGCATGGCTTTTCTAACTCATTTACTGATTTGGCATTCTGGCACCTTTCTTTATTTCACAGTGCGTTTTATCACAAACAACCCTTTTAATCTTCTTTACTCGAGCCTCGGTGGCAGAACGAGAAGTACACAACAGTGTATCAGCATTCCCGTGTTTATTATTCTGAGAAAACTCCCTGGCCATTTCATTTCTCCTAGTATGTGCTTTAATTTTCAACACAGAGTCAAAAATATATGTGAGGGAAGTTTAAATGTATTAATTAAGCAAATTTACTCGCATTCATTGAGTTCACTGAAGCAGCAAATGTCTGTGTTATAATATAATTTAGCTGCCCACCTTCAAATGGATGTCATGGCTGGATCATTCTCGCCTTCTACATGTGCTTAACTAGAAAAGGTTAGCATAGAACTGAAAATCATCTAACAGAAGCATTTGTTGCCCCAGATGAACTGGGCATGAAAAAACAAAAGCTTCCTAACATGGTCAAAGGATATGAATAGAGCCTCACTAGATCCTGCACCACAGTTCCTATAAAATAGAAAATGCTTAAAAAAAAAAAAAAAACGACCAGGCGAAATATCTTTTAAAGATGTGAGAAATAACAAATCGGACTGAATACATTGGGAGAGCACTGCCAATCGTCCAAGATGGAGAATGTAAAATAATAAAAAAAACAATAGTATTCAGGAAACAGCTCACATGGGCCCCATGCCCACCAGTACTGTCAACTGTACATAAGGAGGAGCAATCAGAAAAATACATTAAAATATTTAATTCACTAACACCAATGGGCCACCACAAATAATATATCAGTAGACTGCAGAGAGAAGGGATTTTACCACCTTCCTAAAAGAAAAGGCCTACGGCAATGTAAACACAAAAATGGGCTTCGATAAAACATGAAAATATTCTGCACAGAAAAAAAACAGCAAAAGCATCTATATTTTTTACATACAAATGCAAAGAATAAGCACAATCGTGTTTCAATTTGGAAGAAAATGTTCAGGAATGAACTGACAAACAATTAGCAATGATAAAAGGTGCACAGGAAGGAAGATACATTGGCTTTTTGTTGTTGTCTTTTATTGAAATGTTTATAGGTTCCAAACAGAAGATTTCCATAGCCCAAAAAGAAAACTACAACCTGCTAAGAAAACAAGCATTTGCAAAGCAATGGGTCTTGCATTTGCTTGCGTTAGAGCTATTAGCGTTGTAAAGTCCTTCTTGCCACATAAACTAATAATTCAAATGAAAACAGTTTCACACAAGTGAGCTGATGGTCACCATGAGTGTGAAAGAGACACACAAAAGGAAACAGAAGTTCGCTTGCAGTGAAACTTATCGGCAAAAGTGAAATTATCCATGAAACCAGCAAAAGTGCAACTATCCATGTTAGAGGGTTGATGTCATGCAAAGAACTCGACTTCTGCCCTGCAAGATCGCGCTTCGCAGGAAATGAAAAAATAAAGTAGTCCAGAAACCAACTAAAAACACGGAGCCTCATATGTTTTCAGTAGTTTAGCTGTGCCAGAGGAGGGCTAAACACCAGAAAAGGCATATACGCATGCCTTTCACAAATGGAATCAATTGGTTTTTAAAAGGCAAGCCCACGATCTAATAAAAGTGACAGGCATGACATGGGTGTGGTTAGAAGCCCACAGAGAGATTACAACATGGTCCCGAGCGCTTGCGCATGCTCGACCCTAAAAAGAAACCTGGCAGGTGTTCCCCACCCCTCTCTGTTGAGTTATGCAGTGGCTTAACAAAACTGAGGACCCCCACACTGCAAAGAACATGGTGGGGGACCCCCTCTGGACTCATTCAGGCCATGTGCTGTGCTGTGGGGGCCTTTATTATGCCGCCTGTTATGCTGGTAGGAATGAGTTAGACAAAACCTGTCTAATTCTCATCAGGTGTTATTACAGAGGATATTCACATACATAAGTTCACCCTGATCTACACATGCTATATGAATAACAACAATTGTGAATATTATGAACAGCTTTGGACATATTATGTGCAAAATGGTAAAGAATAGATACAACCCAATAATATTGCATCTCAAATCCTCAAACAATTAGTCTAATTTCTATCTACATTATAACTGGTCAGTTTATAGCTTAGTTGTTTAGTTTTGCTGACTCATGTAAAGCACCCCCCATACATTTTGTACCACCTGGCTTGAAGTGGAAAGTCTATGTTTCAGCATTCCTCCAGCAATTGGTCCATCTGTGTAACCCCACCTTTCTCTAGTACCAATATCTCATATACCATTTCTTGTCTATGGTGTCTTATTGAGCAAGGGAGGATTGTTATGTACTAGGCTCCGAGTTTTGTGCACAGGACAGTGAGTGAACACTTCTTCTATTCAGAACATAAGAAGTACATGAAATTGAACTAGAAGGTATTTCCCTCCCCTCTTAAGACAGAAAATACAATGTTGTTTCTTGCTTTGGAGATATTTCTCAGTGAATCATTGAGTGCAGAACTGTGCTCTCAGTGCACTTCTTTAAAATCTCAACAGAAACACTCAGGTACTTCTTGGCAAATTCCTTGTTACATTTCCTGTACATATTTATGCCATTCAACCTTCATAAGGTGAGCAGTGTGACAATACGTGCCTGCTACATTGTTTAAAACTCTGTGTGCTATGTAGGTTTATCTAGTGGGGGTGCACCCTTAGAGTCAAGGCTTGTGTAAGAACGCTATTTCCCCTTTCTACCATTTAATTTGTATTGAGTTTAAAGGGGTGTGAGGACTCTATGCATGCTCTCACTTCAGTAAACGCCTCCACTAGTAAAAGCAGGTCCTTCATCTGATTGAGAGTTATGCTCCCAGCCCACTACTAGTAAGTCTTTGGCCATTACACAAGCCATGGCATACGGTTAACAACACTAATAACAAAGCACCCACAGGATTCTACAGCTATAAATATATTCTCATGAATTGACTTCAACTGAAAGATATGCTCAGTATTTCAACAATTTGCAATGGTTCAGCAGCTTTGGTAAAGGGAACTTGTGTGTGTATTGATTGTTCCATCTCTGATGTGCAAAGAAAATATTCCTGAATACCTGGCCAATATTAATGAATACCTGCCCAATACTGATTTATTTTAGCTCAACCCCAGATTATATGGGTCTAGTTACCCCCCTCCTCCATTGAACATCTAAAAACACTTTCAGGTATTTGGGGGTCAATTTGATGCAAAACCCCAGATCCTATAGAGTAATCACTTTGTGTAAAATGGCATTAATCTGACATTAGCTCCACTCATTATAGATGAAATTAAACTTATTTATCTTATTCCAGGTCTGTGCTGAGATCTGGAGACCTTCCATAGACAGCCACTTATTCCGGGCCTCCATAATGACCTCAATGGCCTTCTTTTGCTTAAGGATAGAAATACAACTAATGGATCTATGGGTTCTCATTTCTATCAAGTCTTCAACCAGCTCTAGACTTGTCAAGATTCCTCTAAGGTCCAGATCCTTCAGAAAATATCTTATCCTAATAAAAGACCAATGCAGCATTGTTTTATAATGCCTAATTGAGGCTCAACTTCAGACCAGCCCTTCCATGCATCTAAATTAAGAAGTCCATGATCTTGTTACATAACCATTTTAGTAATGTCTCTGGGCACATTATTTTTGCAACTACACCTGCTGCTTGTGCCCTTTACTCTAGTTACATTTTGTTCTGCTTTATTTTATCATTTTAGGATGGGCCACATTGTCCTTTTCCCTAAGAAAGCATTGCATCTTTTAGCGCAACACTCTTTCACCCTGTGCTTTCTTCAAGGCTGCAGCAAATATATGATTGTTGGTACTAGTGGTACAATACATCTCTTACATACACAGAAACACACATATTTTGACATGGGGACATTTTCTTAGAACACCAGCTGTTTTATTACAAAAACATTCCCTTGTCCCATGCACATTAGATGAAGGTTCCAGTGAGATGACCACAACAGTACACTGATTGACTTTGTTACAGCTGCTTGTTGAGATTACCATTTCCCTGGCCTACTTGGGGATGGTGTCTCTCTAAACAACAAGCACACTCAGGTATGGGGGATGATGTCTGCCCAGGGGGGAATCCTGATGGGCGGATTAGTGCTTAGTACACTGTGCTCTAACAAAGCTTAGGTAGGGGCCACATATATATAGGGCTTAGTGACAGTCTCATGGGACTTTTTTTGTGTTTCACTCTCCTTGTCACAATTGTGCTTTTAGCATGTTTCATCCTTCTTATTATTGCATTTCATGCCATTTTATTTGAGACACAACTGATTCAATAAATATTATTGAACCATCTTCTGCCTCTGTTTGCATGTGTGAGACTTTTGTAACTGAGAGAAAAGGATGAGAACTGATCCTCTACGATATCCCTGAGAAGTAATTCTTGCCATGCACCCAGTTGTCACAAATCGGCCCTGCTCTCGGGCAGAGGTGAGGTGCTGCTTGTTAGCAAGGAACCGGATTAGGTCAACAGTAGTCACATAGGCGGTCATTCTGACCGCGGCGGGCGGCGGTCGCCGCCCGCCATGCAGTCACCGCAGAATGGCCGCTCCGCGGTCAGGAGACTGCGGATGCCATTCTGGCTTTCCCGCTGGGCTGGCGGGCGACCGTCAAAAGGCCGCCCGCCGGCCCAGCGGGAAAGCCCCTGCAACGAGGAAACCGGCTCCGAATGGAGCCGGCGGAGTTGCAGGGGTGCGACGGGTGCAGTGGCACCCGTCGCGATTTTCACTGTCTGCAAAGCAGACAGTGAAAATCTGTATGGGGCCCTGTTAGGGGGCCCCTGCACTGCCCATACCAGTGGCATGGGCAGTGCAGGGGCCCACAGGGGCCCCACAACACCCGTTTCTGCCATCCTGGTGCTGGCGGTGAAAACCGCCAGAAACAGGCTGGCGGGAAGGGGGTCGGAATCCCCATGGCGGCGCTGCAAGCAGCGCCGCCATGGAGGATTCCCTGGGCCAGGGGAAAACCGGCAGGAAACCGCCGGTTCCCCTTTTCTGACCGCGGCTTTACCGCCGTGGTCAGAATAGCCCTGGAAGCACCGCCAGCCTGTTGGCGGTGCTTCCGCTGCCCTCCGCCCTGGCGGTCAGAGACCGCCAGGGTTGGAATGAGGGCCATAATGTGGGATTAGACTCAGTTCCCCACAATTCAGGTGGTGTTGCCGCCCAAATCCAGAAGCCTCATTAGGATAATGAGAACCCATACAACAATCTTTTGACATCCATTGTTATCCCATGTAGAAACGATATCCTTATCTAGTAGGGATTGATCCCCACTTTGGACACCTGCCAAATGTGTGACTCCACAGATGATTTGGATATCTTTGTATTTGAACAGTTGTTTCGTACGTTTTAAGGACCACTGCTCAGTCTTATATCTATCCTTTTTAGGTTATCTTGTGAGGCAAAAAAATCTATCACATATTCCTGAAATACTAAGTTTAAAAAAAAATATCTATCAAGTTTACTCTTGGGGGTTGGAATACCTATATGAGCCTTATGCAAAAGTTGAAATATAACATTCTCTTAACTTAAATCAGGCAAAACACCCCCCTTCTTTCACTGGCTTACACAATAGTCTAATGCTAATATAGGCATTTTATTGGCCCATAAAAAGGCAGAAAACATTCCCTCCATTTTCTTAGAAAACTTCACCTGGAGGGTGCAAGGAATAGCAGCAAACAGAAAATTATACAGAGGTAGAATTGACATCCGAATCAATGCAACACAGCCCATTATTGAAAGAGGTAGATTAGTCTGTCTTGCGAAGATTGCCTTAATCTTACTGAAAAGAGAGGAGTAATTCAAAGCATACAAGTCATTGATGTTTTCTGTGACATATATTCCCAAATATTGCTTAGGACTTGAGTTAACAAGGGAACTATATTCTATACCTAAAGTGGTGAGTGCGCAATTACATAATAAGGTCTCTGTTTTCAGCTTACTGATTTTATATCCACCCAGTTCTCGTTACTCTTTACAATTTTGAAAATGCCTCTTCTGAATCTCTATATATAGTTTTAAAAATAAAGCTAAATCATTGGCATAAACCTTGATGTTGGTCATCCCACTTATTGGTGGCTAAATGCTCAAATCAGTCCAGATTGCTACAGCTAAGAGTTCTATAAAAAGAACAAAAAGTATAGGTGACGGGACAACCTTGCCTTTTTCCCCTTCTGACCTAGCAAGTGTCAATATTACGAGAGTTAATAACTATTTGGGCTGTTGCATCTTTACATAACCAAGATATAATCTGAATAAAATTAGTATGGAATAGGAATTTCCTGAGGATAGCAGAGAGGCTTTCTCAGCACACTAGTCGAATGTTTGTATCTGTATCTAATAAAAGTACTTGAGTGTGAACTTGGTTTTGTAAAAAATTATTTAAGACTTTGATCAAAAAATTTGCATTGGAGAACAGCTGTGTGCCTGAGACAAAAACTGCACTGATCCGGATAAACAGTTGTACAAAGGTTTCTCCTCTAACATTTGGCCAATAATTTTGTAACAATCTTACAATCAACATTTAAATGTCTGATGGGCCTATATGAGTTTACATTTTGTTTGTTTTTGTCCTTTCTTAAGAAACTGACCACTATTGTAGTATGAAAAGATGCCAGGATTTCTCCCCCTGACATAATATGATATGTGAGTTTTAATATCTCAGAATTTAAAACAGGAGAAAATGTCTTATATACCTCGGCTGGTAAGCTGTCTTCGCCACAGGCCTTTCCATTGGCTAATGAGTTCACTATCCCCTCGATTTCCTCGAACTACCAAAGCTTGAGCTTGACTTAATTGCAGGATTGGAATGAGAATCCGGCTTAACAACATCTTGAGTATGGAAATGTTTCTGGGCGTTTCCAAAGGCACTTCTCATCTGTTCTTGTAGGCTAGTTGTATCTCTGCTACGTGTACACCTTTACTCATGACTTCCCATTTGGCATCAAGCTAGAAACTGTTTTGGTCTATTCTGTGCAACGTAGTCCAAAAATCTCAGCACCTTCCATGCTTCAACAAAAACTACACTCTAAGTATGTGATTTTTATTTTTGTTACCTACAGACAAAGGCCCATGTTTATACTTTTTAGTGCTGCATTTGCATCATTTTTTTATGCAAAAGCGGCACAAACGTAGAAAATACAATTATATTTTGTACGTTTGCGCTGCTTTTGCATAAAAAAATGATGCAAATGCGGTGCAAAAAAAGTATAAATATAGGCCAAAGTCTCTCTTATTTTATGGCAATCCTAGATCTTCTTCTGGTGGGTGTCCTCTGGTGTCCATTACGATGATCCTCCACATATTCTCAGGTCATCGCACATCTCCAGTTCTGTATGACTTGCCACTTGTTTGTGGCAAAATCAGTGACTAGCGTAACATTAACTGTGGAATGCTTCCTTGATGTCTTTCACCCCTACAGCTGTGGGTCTACCTCTGTGCTCTTGGGCTTCAAATTACCACCTTGATTGCATTGTGCTGGATTAGAGATGGGTGAGAGTTCCATTTCTTTGCTGGTGTGTTTCACACCATGTGCACCACGGGTCAGAAATATCAAATAAACGTTTTCCATTGCCTCTCCATCCTGTTGGGTTGTTTCTCAAAGGCAGATGGCAGTGCCTCAGGTCTGTGCTGCTTGATCACAGCACCAGTATCAGGAGTTCGCAGAAACAATTTTACCATGATATGTTTCAAGCCACACCCCACCTGCTTGCATCTTAGATTCTTCCAGCATCATTCAAAGTAGTCAGATACCTAATAGTATTTTTCACAATAAAATCTAATGTTCCATCTGCATTAGCACAACAACATGGTAAAAACCATCACATTTGCTTAGACAAACAAAACCACTCACCCCACAAAGGCATGAACCAATAGACTGAACAAGGGCCAGTGCAATATTACCCCAATGCTTCCAGATTACATACATTGCACTGCTGATGTCATTTTGCTCTGACATTTCCACCATCTATTTTACACAAACTTAACAGTGCAGAAATAATTTTAGCATTGACTAGATGGTTCACATGTCAATGGAAAGTTGCACGGGAGCAATCAATCTAATATGGGGACATCGCTCCTACCTTTAAGACCCCAAAATCATAAACCTAGTTCTATCCGCGCTCACCTGTGGCTATACCCTCTCAGCCAGAGCATTTTCAAAGCTTTAGGAAGTTCAAAATAGACTGGAATATTCTTAAATTACTTGTAACTAATACTGAAGAAAGTACGGTTTTGACGATTCGCCATTTTGATTTAAAATTACTCCTTTCACGCACTGAGAATTTGGGAAAAAAGTTTTCACCCTCAGGAAAACTATCAGAGATAGTCCTGTCAGAGAAGGATTCGCTAACCTTATTTATCGCTTAGCAAACCCACAATCACATTTTGAGCTCAAAGTGTAGCTTTTCTTTGTTCCACTCTTAAAAGGTCTTTCCAGATCTCTTCAAACACGAGGAAGCCATGAAACATGCAAGAAACCTTTTGCAGCAAATCTCTTTAATGGTTCGTTTGCTAAAACTATTTCCCGTACCTGGCACTGGGTAATTTGTTAGCATGCTAACTCTGAGGTTGACCTTGTATAACAGTGCATTAGAAGAGAGGCTAAACAGACAAACATTGATTTCTGTTATAATCATGCAGAAAGTTTGAGGCTGGGACATGATCTGGACTCATGAGGGCAGCAAAAAATGCCCTTCTCCTCCTGGCGAAGAGATAGCAATAGTGAGGTGGCTTTTCTTTCCAAGGGCCATAGAGGGTAGCTTGGGTGTGTCGTGGCTGCCCAAGGCAATAAATTGAGAGGTCTGGAGCCTAAGTGAGTAGGTCTTGTGGATGTGTCCTGGTTGGGACCCATGACGATAATGTCTAGAGGTACCCGACTGCAGCTGTGCTCTGGGTTGCTGTGGTTTGCTGTTGTCTCAGTTAAAGTCTGGTCTCCACCTGATTGCTCTATCAGGGGACAGGAGACACCATCTCTCTTCCACCTCTAGACATTTGCCCATAATTTGTTCAAGGAATAGGAGATGCCGCAGACCATGGAGGATCTGGACTCCTGAAGGGGAGCCCCAGTACCCTTGCCTCTAGGGTAGCTGTCATACTGACTCATCTATTCTCTCTTGCACTGGGAGGAGCCCCCTCACCTCCATAGAAGAGAGACTTATAAAGACGATGGTGAGGGAAGATAGAAGTCTGAATTATTTTTCTTCTTCCACTCTCCACCTGGTGGCAGCTGCTATTGTTAGATTCCATTTTTTCCTGGTGTCCAGGTGGGCTTACCTCTGCTTGGGGCAAGGATGGACTGACAGGAGTCTATAGAAGTGAGAAGGAATGTAGTAAAAGAGGCCGAGGTGGAAGGCTTCTTGGGGATTTGGATCTGAGTTAACTGCTGAAGATGTGCATTTAGCAATTGTTCCCCTTTAGGACTGCTGCCTGGCTGGAGTTGCTGTCTGATAGGGATTGATCCTTTGGTTCATGGTGCCACCAAAGAGATCCATACCCATATTATGATGGATTGGTCGGAACCTGTGTAGCGTGGCTGAGAGAACGTCTGGGCTTATTTACAGGCTCACTGAAAGCTTCTATACTGAACTACCATCACTTCATTTGGGCACATAAGGTGTCCAAGGTAGCTTTCTATAAATAAGTTTGTACATGGTACAAAGAACATCCAGCCATGAGGGTCAAACTACCAAAACTCAGTGAACCAGTGATACTAAATGTGCTAAATGATGTCTCTATATCGAATTCCCTGCAAAAAGTGACTCACGTGTTTTTTCATTGCTGACAAAGATGGTGCTCTGATGGACTGATTGGTATAGATAGGTGATAAGCAGGACACTCTTCTCTATGGAACTCTTCTTGTCAACTTTATTGAGTTGGAGGTGTGGATGTGACCATATTGGTATATTGCAAATGGGGGATATTTGGAAGATTAGATTTATAAAATCCTTCCAGGAACTTTTATATGAATTTAGGTTCCACCAATCCTGGTATTTAATTTTAATAATATGGGAAGGGCTATGGTGTGCAAAATAATGATGGACTGGGATGCAAGTCCTGAGATATTGCCAATGGCTAAGATTAATTCAAGCATTCTATCAGTCACTTTTTGTATACTTCAGTGTTGGGTCATAAGTGTAACGGCTATGCCCAGATGTGGGTCCCGTGCTCACTGTGCCACTGGGACCAAGTAGCACCTGACTGACGAGCTCCAATCAAGGCAAAAACAGTCTTGGCTTGAAAGTTCGGGCCGAAATGTTCCTGTTGGAGTAGGCTCAAGAATGATTTGCATATGGCTAGGTCCAAATTGAGGTGGCACAGTGTTTAAAATAATAATGGACTGGGATGTGGTCCCTAGTAATTGCCAGTGGTTGAGATTAATCCAAGAATTTCATCCATCACCTTTTTGTATACTTCAAATGGGGAGTGCTATGTACCAAACCATGTGATACTCCTGGAAGAATTATTTGATATGCATCCCATTTTGGAATCGTACAGTAGATTGTGGGTGGGTTATGCTGCATTGTTGTATTCATTACAAAAAAACATACAGACATATCACAAAACATGCATTCTTAGCCTGTTTCCCCAGAGTCAATGGAAGCCTAAATAAATAGCACGGCTGATACAATATGTTACTAGTTTCAACTAATGTTGGTTCGCGAGTGTGACTGGAATGTCTGCGGTTTTAGGGTTTGCTCTCCTGCGCACCTAGGGTGTCGCAGACGCTTAATTATATGGAACCACCGATGTCTGAAATAGACAGAGGGTTATGGGTACATCTTTTTATTTGGGCTAAAATATCGTTCGTTTTCTAATGCTGTTTCTTGCTACTGCAATCTTTTTCTGCTGTCTTCAAAGTGTCTCATTTATAGCTCAAATCTTTAATGCTACAGAATCACAGATACATCGCTGGTAATGTCTCGGGCTATTCTGAAGATTTTCCAGAGTAGTAAATGATTAATTGACTGTAACGTAGCTTGAATAATTTATAGTTAAAGCTTTCACTGATACCAAATATAGATCAACAAAGACCAGTACTGATTTATATCTTGGTAAGGCATGGCTGATCAGTCTCTTCAGACTAATTACAAATGTTATGCCTTGAGGTAGTAAATCCATACATGGAAGGTCACAATGACATTGATAAATACATTTTACCAGAGCTTTCTGCTGAAATGCGTGATATAATACATCATCTGGAAATGAAAGGATGGTACACTGGTGCAGAGACAGTGCCGCTTTCACTAAAGTGAGCTATATTTTCAGTCATTCCTTTGAAAGGGGTGCACACGTTCTGTGTGTTTCAGAAAAATACCGCAAAACTTGAAAATTAGAGCCATCTCATCTTGGTTTGGGGAAAAAGCATCGGAGTTTTAATATATGTTATAAATCGTACATTGTACTAGGTTTAATAGCATGAAGACACATATGGGCGGTTCACTAAGGCAAACTCTTCCTCTGAGGGGAAGTTCGGCTGTAAACTCTAGCAAACTCATGAAGGGCGGAATATATACTAAGTATAGAATGCACACCTCACACCAGTGCATCTTCAAATTGTATACATTGTTAAACGGAGCAGAACAATAGTCAATGATTGCGTCCACATTAAAGGTGGACTGCTCCATTTGTTTGGCTCTAGCTCAGCTCGATGTCCTCTTGGATCCTCGAGCCTAGCATGAGCCGATCCTTCATGTGGCGTTCGCCACCAACTCTCGTACCTCAATGATCAAACACCCCGACCACTAAAGCAAAGGGGGAGAAGTTGCCTAGATCTATGCAATGGTTGCTTTTCAATTGGCCTGATAGCAAAAACTTTGCAGAGTGCTGTGAAAGTGCTAAGAACTTGAAGAGCTTGATAGTATTTTCTCTCATAGGGTGGAAGTTCTTGATGGTCAACCCATCTGTTAGCGCGTCGGTCCTTAATAAGTAAACTTACAAGGGGCGCGTATAGGTCGTTAAGATGTTCTTACCATAGCTCCAGAACGGATGCAATAATCAATATATAATAATCAATAATCATTAATCAACTTGATAATCAATAATCAATGGGGTCAGTAAGTGCCCCGCACCATGACCTTTCAGTCATAAATAACCACGCCTTTAGTAAAGTTTAGTACGTTTATTTCCCTTGTATTAACAATGCTTGTCAAAATCAGCCATGATGTGTAAAGAATCAGAAAGCAGAAGTAACTTCAAAAACCTGCAGCAAAAACTCAAAAATAAAAAAATAGACAATTCTTCTTTCAGCAGTACGGTTTCACTTCCAGGAACCCTTCTTCCTTGTCAAAATCAGTTAGCAGCTTGTCAAAATCAGGTTTCAAAAGTTACTTTCAACAGTCTTTTTTCCAAAAATAATTCTCAAATTTTTTCATCAGTTCAGCTCCTTGGTCTTTTGTCAGTATTCTCTTCAGGACTGAACTTGAATCCTTTTCTTTCTCTGTGGTGTTTTCTCTTGACGGACCTGCAGCTGGTTCAGGAGGAGTCGGATCACCTTGACTTTGATCCAGCTCAACTACTTCCTCTTCTGGGTCTGGCACTTGTTCTTTTTGCCTCTCTGAATCATCTGCTTCTGGGAGAGCCCCCTCTACATTAGGCCCTCCTGTTGGTTCAGTTGAGATAGGTTCTCCAGCACCTTCCTCGAGGTCTCCACCTTCGTCTCTCACAGGAGTGATGGAACTGTCTTCAATGAGCTTGGGTTCAGCCTCAGTTACCCCTTGCTCCCTTTCTGGTGCTGTAATTTGTCTCACTGATGTTAGTACTCTCAACAATGCTTCTTCATGATCCATTGGACATGCCACTTTCTTTGTGTGACTCACGTGAATCCAGTTCAGGATCCCAGCACATTTCACAGCTGTCATAGTCGTTAGGACCACCTGGTACGGTCCCTAACAACGAGGCTCCAAAGACGTTTTGCGCACATGCTTTCGGACAACAACCCAGTCACCGGCTCTCAGGTTGTGCCCTGGATCGGTGGCAGTGTGGTGGCCTCCACCTGCTGAGCGAAAGAGCGGACTACTTCAGCAGACTATTGCAGTAATCCAACACCATATCATCTGTAATGTTGACAAGTGCATTGGCTGGAACTGCTGACAACCTCATTGCTCTGCCCATGAGGATCCCATGGGATGACAATCCTGTCTTTCTGTCAGGTGGGTTTCTCATTGACATCAACACTGAAGGCAATGGATCAGGCCATTTCAAATTCATAGCTGCGCTCATTTTTGCAATTCTTGACTTCAAAGTAGCATTCATCTGCTCCACTAGTCCTGAAGCTTCAGGGCGTAACTACAATGCAAATTCTGCTCAATGTTCAATGCTGCACAGAATAGTTTAATCACCTCATTATTGAAGTGTGTTCCCCTATCTGATTCTAAAGAGATCGGAAATCCGAAGCGAGGTATCAGTTCCCTAAACAACAGTTTTGCTACTGTGAGACTATCATTTGTAGGGTACACTTTAATCCAGGGACACAATCACCAACACATATCTGAAACCTCCACATGCAGGAATCTCAATAAAATCCAATTGCATTCTGCTGAATGGACCTCCTGCTCTTCCAATGTGGCTCAAATTAACCACTGTCCCTTTCCCCACATTTAATTGCTGACAAATGACACAGCAATGGCAAACTACTTCAGCTGCTTGTCTAAACTTGGGGTTAAACCAATCAATTTTGAACAGACGAACCATGGCATCCCTCCCAATGTGTGCCTGACCATGATAGTACCTCGCCATCTGGGACAACAGGCTATTTGGCAAAACCAGTTGACCCTTCTCAGACACCCACAATTCATCTTGTCTCTGGACACATTTCATTTTGCTCCATGAACATTTCTCCTCCTTGTCAATTGCAAAGATTTTAACTCTTCTAAAGTGTCAATTACTTTAAATGCAAAACTCGTACATGTTGTGTCTTCTTCAGGTAACAATTCCCACTTGTCTTTGAACGATCTACAGTTCAATGCGCAAAACCTTGCGACTTAATCTGCATATCCATTCCCCAGTGACATGTAGTCCTGCGACTTTAAATGTGCACTGCATTTCACCACGACAATTTCTTCTGGCAGTTGAATTGCATATAACAACTCCTTTATTCTTTCACCATTTCTCACTGGTGATCCAGTAGAGGTCAGAAAACCTCTCTGCAACCACAATTGACCAAAATCATGAACTATTCTGAATCCGTATTGACTATCTGTATAGATAGTGACTCTCAATTGAAAAGAAACATGGCATGCCCTAGTAAGAGCAAACAACTCTGCTACCTGAGCAGAATACACCCCTCAAAGCCAGGAAGCTTCTAAGGTACCTGTAATCGTGCACACAGCATATCCTGCTCTCAGTGTCCCTTTGCTGTCTCTCAGACAAGAACCATCAACAAAAACAATTTGGTAATTTTCTTCCAATCGGGTATCTCTAATGTCAGGTCTCGGATTTGCGCACAACTCAGTTACTTCGGGACAATCATGTTCCACATCTTCTTCTTTTTCAATTTCAGTAGTATCACTTGAAAGTAAAGTTGCCGGGTTCAGCACTGTACATCTTTTCAGGGTCACGTTTGGTGCACCCAAAATACTCGTCTCATATCTAGTCAATATAGCACCGATTAAGTATTAGTCAGGGAATGACTCTTACTCACAAGATTTATTTCACCCACATTCTCAACCAATTGCCTCTCACAGACGACTGCCAATCCGTGTGCGACCCTTCTCTCTAACTGACCTATCCCAGCGGGGCTCCAATGACGTCACACTCACACGTACTGTGGCTGACAAAGTCTTACGACTCGTCCTTTTAAACTCAGACTCTCACAAACTAATGCAAAATATTGCGAACACTAATCAAAACCCAAAATCCAAAAACAAATCTACTGATTTACTACAAGAAAGTTAACACAATTGCTTCAGAAACCTTATGGATTTTCACTGATGGCCCTTTCGCTCATGCAACTATTCCTCTTTCTCATTTTCCCAGATTCGCAAGCAAAATTTGACCTGCAACTTTTACTCTCAACGGATCAATGGGTCTGTCCTGGTGCACATAGGACACGCCAAATCGCAGTCAAACTTTTCTCTCTCCCACTTATCTCACACACGGATTTGTTGAACATGCCCGATCAACCTATTAAACCAGACAGTTTACAACATATAACCAAGTGTCTCATACACTTTTCCAATATACTCCGCAGTCTTAGACCGCGCAGGTTTCATGCATAAACAACCACATGGACAATTTTTAGCACAAAGCGCCACACACGTGTGAAGTTCGACGACTTCCCTGCTCTCATACTGTGGGGTACGCACACTCCTACTAATACTTCATTTGGAGATTACGCAAACTCCCTAAATTCTCCCATATGTCACAATCCAACTGCGATTTGCATAAGCTGTGCAAGCTCAACCTAGCTCCCTCTCTCTAACAGTAGAATGCCAGGAGCATACCCAACACTACTAGCAGGATCCAGGATCTGGGAAAGTCATTTCTGGGCTTAAGGGAACATCATTTTCTCTACATGTGTCATCTTTAAATCAAAATCCAAATCTCAATAATAGTGAACTCTCAACGAATCAATCTTAAACTATTACCATACCTAAGGACACCTGTCCAGTCTCTTATCACAACTGTTAAGACCTGTCACTCAGCTCTGGACACCTACAGCAAGCTCCCAAAGGGAGTAACCATCGGTCTCCTTACCCCAACTGTTAACACTGTATACCGGATACCTATGGCAGGATCTTAAAGAGACAAACCATCAGTCTGCTACCATAACTGTTAGCGCGTCGGTCCTTAATAAGTAAACTTACAAGGGGACGCGTATAGGTCGATGATCCCTTTGACTTGTTTAAGATGTTCTTACCATAGCTCCAAAACAGATGCAATAATCAATATATAATAATCATTAATCAGCTTGATAATCGATAATCAATGGAGTCAGTAATTGTCACGCACCATGACCTTTCAGCCATGAATAACCATGTCCTTAGTAAAGTTTAGTAAGTTTATTTCCCTTATATTAACAATGCTAAAGTCATGTAGATTAATCTCAAGATCAAATGAAACACGGATAGAAACAATACTGGTTGACCAAAACGACGAAAGAAACGCAATCTAACCAAGGCTTGAATCACAACACATTCTAAGGCAACTGTACAGATCAAGAGCAAAGTTAGCTGCTACGAAGTAATCAGGTACATAGAATTCTGCAAGATAGCTCATCAAACATTTGTCCCTGCAGTTTGTCATGTGAATAGTCTCAACTAACCCAGATTAGCATCAGCATATTGGACTTCATGCAAAACAAATTAGAACACAAATTTAGAAAAACATCTAGTTAAGGATCTATCAAAAGAGCGCAGTTGGTACCTAGAAAGAAAAGGCATAAAAATGCATTTCAGTCATATTTTGATATCTACCTATCCACAGTATGGTCAGCAATCAGAATCAGTCTTCGTCCTCAGGTCATCAATCGATCAGGAAAGCATCAGCATCTCAGTCAGAGAGTATGAGCCCAATGACAGAATCTCCAATAATCTTCTCTCAACATCACTCTAGATCTCTAGTCTTGTAATCTGTCTAAGATCCCTCTGTTGCGTTGTTATATCAAAGTCACCTAAATATTCCCGAATTCCCTATTGGTCAGTTAATCGTACGTTATCACTCTACCCAATATTAATTCTATACGAAATCTATGAATTCTAATATTTCACACTTCACACGACGTTGATTGGTCTGCTTTACGATGTTCTCATCATCTGGCTTGTCAGGTATCGAATTTGTTGCATCTTCTTCTCCAGTCAGTGTCTTCGTTGTTCGCGTCCTGGAAAAGTATTTTTCACACACATTACAAACAGTTGTTGCACTTTTAAGGACACTGTCTCCTGTTAGTAGGTTCTCATGGAAAGCCTCTGCTCAGCATTTTATTAAAACAACAATACAGCTTCTGCATGAGGCCTGGCAAAAACTAGGCCAAGAAACTTGCTAAATTAAGGCCTACTTATAACTAAATCATACTTCAGAACCCTAAGTATGACATATTACCACATTAATCTAATACATTTACAATATTTCATAAGTGTTAATCATTAATCAGTACATTTTGTGAAAACTGGTGTCCATCCTTTGAGGTCACAATTTCAAATGTGCACATTATGTTCTCTACGTTATTCACTTTCTACATAAGGCATTATTCAAAATACCTTAACACTTATTAATAATTTCTAATTAAGACATCTGCTTCAGCACATCTGACATGCTATTGTCACCTTAAAAGGTAATCAAAATTGTAAAATGCCCGTTCGATATGGGCAATGTGTGAAGGTTTCTGAGCAGCTGAGCTGTACACTTCACCAGGGAAAAATGTGGCCTAGTGACTAGAGCTGCCAACCTGGGAATGTAGGGACCCAAGTCTAAATCCTGGCTTCGGTGCTTGACTCAAAATTGTGTGATTCAGATCAAATCACTTAAACTCCCTGGCTTGTGCCATACACATACATGCTGGTGTTATATAAACCCGGTCTCCTAGTACATCGGCATGTTAATTTCGGTAACTGCCTTCTTGCATGTATGAAAGCTGGAATTGTGTAAAAAGAACAATTAAAATGAGGGGGGCACCTTGGATGAAGGTGTAAGGAAATTCCTGCCAGGACACAGATGCAAACAGTGGACGTTTCTTTCTCTTTACAAAATTCTGTTTGGCGCGTAAAAGTGCCATTTGTTCTTAAGGAACTTGCTTGACAGTTGCCAAACATTGCCAAAAGTTTGGGACATTTGTAATTTTTTTCCATATAAATGAAAGACAAAACTGACCCGGGCAAGAAATCAATTAGGAGAGCAGTGTTGAAGGAAGGGATGATGGATTCACTGCTGGCTTATAAGGAAAATAAGGGCCTGTAACGGAATTCGTTTTTCTTGCACCTTGAAACAAGCCAGTGAAAATCAAATATATGTACCAAAAATACCATTCAGCAAATGTACCTTTACACCAGCAGGGAAAGTGAATGTTCTCTAAGTTAGAAAATAAAGACTCGCTGAGTTATTTTATATTCCAAAACGTCAATGAATGAGCAGGTGAAACATGTTGCATAAGACTCTTTTTACAATTTAATGTACTAAAAAGCATCTGTCTATTTTGATCTGACGTCTATAGAGCAGCAATATGTTTATTTATTTTGCAAAACAGCGGCTTGTGGCATAGAGCTAATTATCACAACTCCCTGCTGACCTTAAGCTCCCTAAGAAATTTGGCTCTCGATCCATTATTGCGTTCAGAAAAAGATTGCACAGATGTGATCTTGAGTAGTTAAAGACCACAGGAAATAAACAAAATTGAAAAAATAACACATGCAGCTAAAATAAAAGGGAGAGAAGACCTATTCCAGTTAATCTATTTTGAAACGTAAATGGATTTTGGAAAAATAATTTGGAGGGATCATCTGCTTTGAATTAATGTAAAATAGCCTCTGTGAAATTTCAATACTCTCCCAGTTAAAAAAAAAAAAAATGTTGCAGAAGGCTCTGCGCTGCTTCCTTCCCTGCAGAACATACAAAGGTGACTGAAAAATCGCAGGTGCAAAGAAAGGGACAGATTAGTTTACTTTATATAGATTGGACGGGAGGGGCGAGCTGTAGTCCAGATATCAATTTCTTCACTTATTTTAATGGTGAGACTATTGCATGCTTTTCCCCAACTTGAACCTCACTATTTCCAAATTGGAAGGGTTAATTTTAAATCGGAATATCCGTTCTGTATTGTAATATGAGCCACGCGATTGCATGGAATGAACCGGTCTACCATGGATCACAAACATCAGCCGAAAATAGGCGAACGTTATGTTGTACGCTCCCACAGCTAATTGAACCTGTAGGAGCGTCTATTCAACTGGGAAAAGTACTTCACTTATAGGGCGAGCAGGAGTGGAGCCTGCGCTCAGCCCTGCCAGGTCCCTCAGTAGAGTGTAAAGTCGTCCATCCTGGCACTATTAATTTAAATGTTAGCCATTAAGGATCTCCAGATTGCTCATATGCAGTGGTGCAAATAGACTTAACTCCATTCTGTCTAAAACTTGTCGCAGGAAAACCCACTCTAAGGCTTTTTTCCAAGTCGATTGGTAGATTCAACAGCGGAATAGTTTGTTTGTTTACCCTTTTGATAAAGTACAAATCATTACAGATATTGTTGAACATTTTAAAGATTTTAAATAAGCCTGATTGAACTAGGTCTATAGGAGAAAGAACATGACACTCTTACCTATTTGCAAGCACTATAGATTTTAGACTCAGATTTAAGAGGGCCTAGTGCCACTTTAGCACTGCCTTAGCTTCATTTTTTTGACGCTAAGGTGGCCTTTTCCCTGCGCCATATTTACAAAGTGGCACAATGCATGTGTTGCGCCACTTTGTAACCCTTTGCCATAATGTATGCAAAAAGAGAGTTCCCCGTTAGGGTGTGCTGAAAGATGGCGCAAAGAAATCTAGGAGAATTCTTTGCGTCATTTGTTTTGCACTTTGAATGTCTGCTCAGAGCAGGCACTCAAAAGGGGCACACCTTTGTTTTCCATGGACTCCTATGAACTATAATGGGTTAGCACCAATATTTTGTTAACCCTGAACAGTACATCAATAGTGTCAAAAATGTTACCCCAATGGCCGCCTATCTTAGATACGGCACACACATGATGGTGGTAGGGGAGCGCTAAGGGGCACAAGGAAAATGGTGCAGCACTGTCCCTTAAGGTCTGAATTAAAAAGGAAAATTGGTCAGTGAGGTACATTGCTATTTTAACTTTGAATGGTTTGTGTATGAGGGTAATAACTGACTTACTTGTAGCAATTCTTGGGAGGTATTGAAAATGAGTGGTCAATAATAAGGAAAATAATTTACAAAAACATTAGTTAGACCATTTGGGCCTGGAGCCTGGTAAGTATTTTGGTATCCTCCTCACTTCCATGCAGATGATTTCTTTCTCTCGTTCCAGCATTGTGCCTCTTGGCAGTACTGGTAAGTAGATGGGTTGTGAAAAAATGGTGATGGTCTGTGATTACAGAATTTTCCTCTGGTAGAGTTGTTTGTAAAAACCTAAGAATGTGTCTGTTTTTCTTTCTCTGTCCCAGTCAGTTAGCATTTAGGGCATCCAAAATTGAGAATACAAATCAGGTCTTTGGCATGTTGCAATCTTGCTGCCAAATATTTGTCAGTTTATCAGCTTTATTGGCTCTTTCAAAGAATTCCAATCACTCAGTAGAGTATCTAGTTGACTTCCTAATTTCCTTATACCTCTGAGGAGACAAAGGGGGTCATTCTGACCTCGGCGGTAAAAGCCGCTTACCGCCGGTCAGAAGGCCGCCACAATACCGCCGCGGCCGCGGTCAGCCGCCACGGACATTCTGACCCACAACTGCAAAACCTCTGAAAATCCGCCCTCCACTGCAGTCCGCCACATCAGCGGCCAGCGGTAAACTGGAGAAGACCAAACCTCCACCGCCACACCAACAGAAATACGCCCATCCCATTATGACCCGCAAATCGACGCAGCGGTCATTCAACCGCGGTATTCCATTGGCGGTACACACCGCCGCGGTCAAAATACACACACCTTTACAAACCCCTACCACATTGGACAATTTGAAAGGCACACACCTGAAACACATACACACACCACTCCCACACATCCAATACCATATAAAACACACACCCACATCACCCACAAACCCCTACCAACAAAAACCAGAGACGAAGGAGAGAGAGACACATCAGAGAATAGAGAGCCAGACACACAGAGGCACACCACAACATCACACACACCACATAGAAGCACAAAGCAGCACACACCAACACACACATCATCACATACACCACCCCACACCTCATACACACCACCCCATGGCACCACAAAGGCACCCACGCTTTTCGGACCAAGAACTCCGGGTCATGGTGGAGGAGATCATAAGAGTGGAACCCCAGCTCTTCGGCTCTCAGGTCCAGCACACCACCATAGCAAGGAAGGCGGAGCTCTGGCAGCGGATCGTGGACAGGGTCAACGCGGTGGGACAGCATCCCAGAAATCGAGAGGACATCTGCAAACAATGGAACGACCTACGGGGGAAGGTGCGCTCGATGGTCTCGCGACACAACTTCGCAGTGCAGAAGACTGGCGGGGGACCCCCACCCACTCCACCCAAATTCACAACATGGGAGCAAGAGGTACTAAACATCCTGCATCCTGATGGCCTCGCTGGAGTACACGGAGGAATGGACTCTGGTAAGTACAAGGCCAACCACTTCACCCCCCCCCCCAGCATGCTAACCCCCACCCTCACCCCCAACCCCCCAGCACACATCCTCCCTGAGAATGTCTCCCCAGCACAACCCACCCAACACCAACCCCTGCATGCCACCCCCAAACTATGGACACCCATCACCTAAGCATGACCACTGCACATACCCATCCCCCCCCCACAAAACACCCTCACAACACCTCCCCCAAGGGAATGCCAGCACTGGGGGACAAGGGCACCCATAAAACGCAAGCTAATGCACACACAGAAACAATAACCATACCCTCTTACCCCATGCAGGACCCGAACGACAACACACCGGTCAGGAGGGACCAGAAATGTCCATCCCACCCCCGGAACAGGCCCCTAGTGATGACAGCAGCTCTGTCGACCTGGAACCTGACGACCAGCCCGGACCATCGGGGACCTCTGGGCAGTCGGTTCCCCTCACCCAGACACAGGCCACTGCAGACCCAACCCCCTCTGGGAACAACAGCACAGCTCCCACCCAGCGGGCCCATGCCTCTGTCTCTAGGACAGGTCAAGCAGCGGTGTGTCTACCACTACAGGGCCCCCAGGGTAACCCACCAACCCAACAACAACAGGGACCTGGGGGCAGTGGGAGTGGGCACACCGTCCAGGGGACAGAGGCCCAGGGAAACAGGGCAACTCGGAGGGCTGCTGTGCGACAGGGGGGGAGGAGAGGCCCAGGGAACCCACTCTCCAAGAGGCCCTCACCACCATCATGGCAGCCTACCACCACTCACAAGAGACAATGGCGACGGTACTGGCCAGGTTCCAGGAGATCCAGGCACAGCAGGAGCAACGCTACATGGGGTTCAGCGACCAACTCAGCAACATCTCAACCGCTATGGGGAGCATAGTCCAGGCCCTGAACCGTATAGAGGACACGTTTCGGGACCATGTGGCATCACACAGGGCCCCTGTCACTAGCCAGGAACAGGAACAGCCTACCACCTCCGCCGGCGCTAGTGGACAGGAGGCCCAACCACAACGACAGCCCACCAGAACCCCACCTCCTGCTGAACAACAACCGCCCCGCAAAAGGAGCCTGAGATAAAAAAAACGACAGAGTAGGATGTCAAGTCCCCCGCCAGCATCACATACCCCCTGAAGTCCTCCCACTGTTCCACATTGCCACCCTGTCAAACCTTGAACTGCCCCTGCTCCATCCTGCCACAGGCATATGGACAATGCACCTGTGAGACTGAGAACTGGACTCCGCCATGGACATTACTCCACCCCCACCCATCACTGTTTCACTATCATGTACCAATATCTATGCACTAATAATAAATCACACATTGCACTGAAATCAATCAGGACTCAGCCTGTCTTATTTACAAATGTATGACACATTACATATCAATTACGTATTATTAACATTGTGAATTACACATACCAAGGTAACTTAGCATTAGTCCATGGGCCAACCAAGCCGAGGTCACGCAGTGGCTCATACAGCACAGAAAAGGGAAGGGAAAATCAAACATCATGTTTATAGTTCTGGGGGGAAATCGACAAAGTTGAGATGCAGGAGGCTTTCAGGAAATGTAAAATGGCATGGGTGATTATTACCTGTGTGCTACTGGAAATACTGTTCTATTACTCTGTCCCTGTTGTCTGTGTCGTCCTCGTCGTCTTCCTCCTCTTCACTCTCCGCAGGCTCCACAGCTGCTTCAACACCACCATCTGCACCATCCTCCTGCAGGAAAGGAACCTGACGTTGCAATGCCAGATTGTGAAGCATACAGCAGGCCACGATGATGTGGCACACCTTCTTTGGTGAGTACATGAGGGATCCCCCAGTCATATGCAGGCACCTAAACCTGGCCTTCAGGAGGCCAAAGGTCCTTTCGATGATCCTCCTAGTTCGCCCATGGGCCTCATTGTACCGTTCCTCTGCCCTGGTCCGGGGATTCCTCACTGGGGTCAGTAGCCAAGGCAGGTTGGGGTAACCAGAGTCACCTATTAGCCACACACGTTGTCTCTGTAGCTGCTCCATCACATAGGGGATGCTGCTATTTTGCATCACATACGCGTCATGCACTGACCCTGGGAACTTGGCATTTACATGGGAGATGTACTGGTCAGCCAAACAGACCACCTGGACATTCATCGAATGATAACTTTTTCTGTTTCTGTACACCTGCTCATCGTCTTTTGGGGGTACCAAAGCCACATGGGTCCCATCAATGGCACCAATGATGTTGGGGATATGTCCAAGGGCATAGAAATCACCCTTCACTGTAGGCAAGTCACCCTCCTCTGGGAAAATGATGTAGCTCCGCATGAGTTTCATCAGGGCAGACAACACTCTGCTCAAAATCTTTGAAAACATAGGCTGAGACATTCCAGATGACATGGCCACTGTGGTCTGGAATGACCCAGTTGCCAAAAAATGGAGGACTGACAAAACCTGCACCAGAGGGGGAATCCCTGTGGGTTGGCGGATGGGGGACATCAGGGCTGGCTCCAGCTGGGCACACAGTTCATGGATAGTGGCACGGTCAAGTCTGTATCGAAGTATTATATGGCGTTCTTCCATTGTCGACAGGTCCACCAGCGGTCGGTACACGCGAGGATTCGTCCTTCTCCTCGCAAGTCCCAGCGGACGGTGCCTAGGAAGGACAACATGGAGCACAGAGTCAGGCAAACCACAGGTACGTACAGACAGCTTGCACAGTTAAAGAATGGCAATGGGTTGAAAGGCGTGTATGTGTGGCAATGCAAGGCCTAGGCCTGTGTGTCGCAGTCAAAATTAAGCCATGTAAGCCCTTGAAATGGCGGCTGCCTGACCTGTGAAGTGGGACAATGGGATGTGAGGTCAATGCGCTCGCGGGGCACACCGTGGCGGTAGGCGGTCGAAGACCGCGGCGCAAAGCCGCATTGGTTAACATTGAACCCTATGGGTTTCAGGAGCCAATGACGATGTGCGGTCGCGGTACGCACCGCCGCGGTACGCGCCGCCGCGGGCGTGACCGCCATTTCCTAGCTGATTGATCACTCGAGACCTGATCATCCACAGGAGAGGACCTATACTGCAAGTGCTGCTGTGACCTCGGTCTGGAAGTGACAATGGCTGCTGCGACTGGGGAAAGGGCCCCTGCCTTCACGTCTGAAGAGTTGGAGAAGCTCGTGGATGGAGTCCTCCCCCAGTATGCGCTACTCTACGGTCCTCCAGACCAACAAGTGAGTACACCGGGTGCACATGGAATGGGCTATGCCTGTGTGGATTGGGGTGGATGTAAGTTGGTGGGGGGCGAATGAGGAGTGCAACGCCCGACAGATGAGAGCATGTGCCATATGGCAAAGTTGGTGGGGGGGGCCAATCACATCTAACATGCAGGTCATTGATGATTTCCTCCTTTCCACCCTGTACATGTCAAATAGGTCAGCGCCCATCAGAAGATCGAGATTTGGCGTGCCATCGCCAAGGAAGTCCGGAACTTGGTGGTCCACAACAGACGGGGCACCCACTGCCGCAAGAGGTGGGAGGACATCCGCCGCGGAACAAGGAAGACCGCAGAAACACTGCTGGGGATGGCCTCCCAACCTAGGAGGGGTGCCAGTCGCACCATGACCCCCCTGATGTCCCGGATCCTGGCGGTGGCCTACCCTGAATTGGATGGGCGCTTTAAGACATCACAGCAGACACAAGGGGGTGAGTATCAGCACATTCTCCTATCTTTCTGCGCAGTGGAGGCGTCTGGGTGGGGGAGGAGGGCTGTGGGTGACATTAGGCCAGGGCGCTTTCTGTAGTGTAGTCCTCTCCCTTAGGCATGGCCCTGTGCCCCCGGCCCCCACCTCTGTAGGGTGACAAGTACAGCCATTGAAGGTCCAGCATCTCCCATGTGCGCGTTTGACGTCTCTTGGCCTGTTGTCCTAGTCAGTAGTACTGAGTAGTGTACCCCGAATGCGCGGCTTAGTGCATTAGGCTCCTGTGTCTGTCCTCTCCGCCAACGGTGTTGACATTGCATGCACTCAACCTGGTCTTCTTTTTTCTCCCCCCACCCTTTCTCTTCATCTTCTTGTGCATGTGTGCATTAGCATCATCAGGCGGAGGAGATTTGGCATCGGAGCACGAGGGAGCTGCAGGACACAAGGCCTCGGTGGGCCCAGGAACAGACACCGAGGGCACCAGTGATCCGGAGGGCGAGGGGAGCACCACGACGGGGACCGCTGGTGAGAGCAGCGACAGCGACACGTCCTCGGATTGGAGCTCCCTAGCGGTGGTGGCAACATCCGTGCCCCCGCCTCTACAGGTACAGCCGCCACCCAGCGCACCAGCCCCGCCCTCCCAGCAGCCCCTCAGTCTTCGCTCCGTGCCCGTTCGGCCAGGAAGGCGCGTGTCTCCTTCGCCCCAGGCACCTCAGCCCCTGCCCCTGTTGCCCCTGCTGCCCTCAGTGCGGAGCTCATTGACCTGGTAAGGACGCTCATTGTTGGGCAGACGACCCTTTTGAATGCCATCCAGGGTGTGCAAAGGGAGGTGCAACAGAGCAATGCGTACCTGGAGGGCATTCATTCGGGTCAGGCTGCCCATCAACGAGCGTTCACTGCTCTGGTCTCAGCACTGATGGCAGCCATTGTCCCTGTTTCCAGCCTCCCTCTTCTTACTGTCTCCAGCCTTTCTCTGTCTCCTGTTCCTCAGCCTATCCCATCCACACCATCAGACCAGCCTGCACACACCTCAACACCCAAGAGCAGCTCATCCAGACACAAGCACCACAGATCCCACAAACACTCACCCAAGCAACACCCAGATGCAGACATTCCAACAGTCACAACCACCTCTGTGTCCCCCTCCTCCTCGTCTCCCTCCTCCCTCCCTGTGACGTCTACACTCACACCTGCATGCACCCCAACATCAGCCAGTGCTTCCATCACCACCTCACCCTCCAGTGCAGTCCACACTCGTGCAGTCACCACCCCCACTGCCATGTACACGTCCCCTGTGTCCTCTCCCACTGTGTCTGTCACCCCCTCTTCCAAGACACACAAACGCAGACAGCCACCCACCCACCAGACATCCACCTCACGACAGCCTACAGCACCAGCACCTTCACCCAATGACAGCACACCTGACTCTCCTACAACCACCTCCTCTTCCTCCACTCCCATCACCACTTCTCCTACCCTTTACCTTGGCCCTAAAAAACTTTTCATGGCTAATCTTGACCTCTTTCCCTCCGATGAGCTCCCCCCTCCATCTGCAAAGAGTCCCAAGAGCACCGCAGCCACCACCAGCCCAGCTTCGCGTGTCACTGTTGTGCATGGGATCTGGAGTCCACCCTTTGTCAGCAGTGACACATCGATCAGCAGCAAGGACACGTCCAGCCCCCCCCCCGGCAAGAGGACGTGCAAAAACAAGGGCCGCCGTGCGAGGACCGACAGGGCTGCCCCCAAGGAGCAATGTGCGGCCACTTCACCAGCCACACCATCTAGGGGAGGCAAGGGCCCGAGAGCCCCATCAAAGGAGCGGAAGGGCAGCAGGAGCGCGGAGAAGGTGGACCCCACATGTCACATCCCAGCTGGGAAGGAGGACACTAAGGAGGCCAGGAGTCCGTCCCCGAAGGGTCCAGAAACGTCACGGTTCGAGGGCGACTGAGCAGGGAGTCCAGGCCAGGTCTGGCTCCCTTGACCTGCTGGATGAGCACCGCTGAACAGGGCCCGCCGTGGAGAAGAGCACCGCTGAACAGGGCCCGCGGTGCAGAAGAGCACCGCTGAACAGGGCCCGCCGTGGAGAAGAGCACCGCTGAACAGGGCCCGCCGTGGAGAAGAGCACCGCTGAACAGGGCCCGCCGTGGAGAAGAGCACCGCTGAACAGGGCCCCCGGTGTGCAGAAGAGCACCGCTGAACAGGGCCCGCCGTGGAGAAGAGCACCGCTGAACAGGGCCTGCGGTGCAGAAGAGCACCGCTGAACAGGGCCCGCCGTGGAGAAGAGCACCGCTGAACAGGGCCCGCCGTGGAGAAGAGCACCGCTGAAGAGGGCCTCGCGGTGCAGAAGAGCACCGCTGAAGAGGGCCCCGCCGTGAGGATAGGCACCGCTGAACAGGGCCCGCCGTGGAGAAGAGCACCGCTGAACAGGGCCCGTGGTGCAGAAGAGCACCGCTGAACAGGGCCCGCCGTGGAGAAGAGCACCGCTGAACAGGGCCCGCGGTGCAGAAGAGCACCGCTGAAGAGGGCCCCGCCGTGAGGATAGGCACCGCTGAAGAGGGCCCCGCCGTCTCAAGCACCGCTCCGCTGGGCCCTTCATCTCAAGCACTGCTCCGCTGGGCCCTTCATCTCAAGCACCGCTCCGCTGGGCCCCGCCGGCTCAAGTACCGCTCCGCTGGGCCTCGCCGGCTCAAGCACCGCTCCGCTGGGCCCTTCATCTCAAGCACTGCTCCGCTGGGCCCTTCATCTCAAGCACCGCTCCGCTGGGCCCTTCTTCTCAAGCACCGCTCCGCTGGGCCCTTCTTCTCAAGCACCGCTCCGCTGGGCCCTTCATCTCAAGCACCGCTCCGCTGGGCCCTTCATCTCAAGCACCGCTCCGCTGGGCCCTTCATCGCAAGCACCGCTCCGCTGGGCCCTTCATCTCAAGCACCGCTCCACTGGGCCCCGCCGTCTCAAGCACCGCTCCGCTGGGCCCCGCCGTCTCAAGCACCGCTCCGCTGGGCCCCGCCGTCTCAAGCACCGCTCCGCTGGGCCCTTCATCTCAAGCACCGCTCCGCTGGGCCCTTCATCTCAAGCACCGCTCCGCTGGGCCCTTCATCTCAAGCACCGCTCCGCTGGGCCCTTCATCTCAAGCACCGCTCCGCTGGGCCCCGCCGTCTCAAGCACCGCTCCGCTGGGCCCTTCATCTCAAGCACCGCTCCGCTGGGCCCTTCTTCTCAAGCACCGCTCCGCTGGGCCCCGCCGTCTCAAGCACCGCTCCGCTGGGCCCCGCCGTCTCAAGCACCGCTCCGCTGGGCCCTTCATCTCAAGCACCGCTCCGCTGGGCCCTTCATCTCAAGCACCGCTCCGCTGGGCCCTTCATCTCAAGCACCGCTCCGCTGGGCCCTTCTTCTCAAGCACCGCTCCGCTGGGCCCTTCATCTCAAGCACCGCTCCGCTGGGCCCTTCATCTCAAGCACCGCTCCGCTGGGCCCTTCATCTCAAGCACCGCTCCGCTGGGCCCTTCATCTCAAGCACCGCTCCGCTGGGCCCTTCTTCTCAAGCACCGCTCCGCTGGGCCCTTCATCTCAAGCACCGCTCCGCTGGGCCCTTCATCTCAAGCACCGCTCCGCTGGGCCCTTCATCTCAAGCACCGCTCCGCTGGGCCCCGCCGTCTCAAGCACCGCTCCGCTGGGCCCCGCCGTCTCAAGCACCGCTCCGCTGGGACCTTCATCTCAAGCACCGCTCCGCTGGGCCCTTCATCTCAAGCACCGCTCCGCTGGGCCCTTCTTCTCAAGCACCGCTCCGCTGGGCCCTTCATCTCAAGCACCGCTCCGCTGGGCCCTTCTTCTCAAACACCGCTCCGCTGGGCACCGCCGTCTCAATCACTGTTTATGGTTCACTGTGCCCACCATGCCTCCTCCTTGACCAGTGGAGACTGTCATCCACCTGATGGACTGTGGCTTTGCACTCCCCAGGATGGTACAGTGGGCAGCCCACCCACTGTAGAGACATTGAGAGACTGTGGCTTTGCCCTCCCCAGGATGGTACAGTGGGCAGCCCACCCACTGTAGAGACATTGAGAGACTGTGGCTTTGCACTCCCCAGGATGGTACAGTGGGCATGGTGGCTCCTCGTGGATCTGGCGTCGTGGACTCATGTGGCTGTGGTGCCCCCCCCTTCCCTTCCCCCTGAGGTGCCTGTAGTTTTTACATCTGATGCCCCTGCAGTGTTCTCTCCAAAGGACTCAGGTCTCCTGTGTGGGCTTTGCCCTTGTTTCTCAAAACTTTGCCCCACGGACATGATGAATTCGTAGGATGTGCAGGACTTGTTACTTCAGTTATACACTGATGTGTATGTCATTTATTTTCTTGTGAATATCTTTCATGGTTGTACGATAATTTTCAGGAGCTTTTTGGTACATAAATATTTATTCCAATTTTGATTATGTCCTAGCATTTTTCAGGGGTGTTTGGGTGGTGTGACTGTGACTTGTTGCTCTGCATTGGTGTGTACATAGTTGGGGGGGGTGGGGGTCGCATATGTGTGTGCCCGTAACCTTTCGTCCTCCCCCCTCCCGTGTGTCGTAGGTGCAGTACTCACCATTGTCGTCTGCGCCGGACTTCGTACTCGTGGTAGATGAGAAGGTAGACGAGAGCAGGTAGGATGTTTAATTCGGGTTCCATGCTGTCCTCCTTCCTCCTGGAGTGCGTAGTGGTGTGCGTTTTCCCGTTCATAGTCTGTTTCCACCGTGTTTTTATCGGCGGTGCTCCCGCCCCGGAAAAGGTGGCGGATTGGTGAGTTGTGATAGTGTGGGCGGTACATTGTCTGCCGCCTGGCTGTTGGCGGTGACCGCCGCGCTGTTTGTTTGTACCGCCGTGGCGGGCGGAGTGTTCAAGTGGCTGTCTGTGTTGGCGGTTCCCGCCAGGGTCAGAATTCCATATTTTTTACCGCCAGCCTGTTGGCGGGTTGGCCGCCGCTTTAACACCGACCGCCAGGGTTAGAATCACCCCCAAAGTGTTTTTAGCTTAATATTATCTTTTTATCCATTATTAGTTTATGTTTTGTTAGGGACCATTCTTGGTTTTGTTGTGTTCTGATCGAAATAACTTTGCCCCGCATAACTGCCTTCAAGGCATCCCACAATTGGTCTGGGGAAATTTCAGAGTGTAGAAGAATTGAAAATATTCCTCAATTTGGTCTTTTGTACCTTCTCTTACAATCTATCGTTCAAAGATCAAATCTGCTGAGTTTCCTCTGTACACCCACCTACCCCCATGTGAAGTCATAAATCACTGGTGCATCATGGAAATGGCTGTAATGTCTATTTCTATTTTTTCATGAGGACCATTCCCTAGATCTGATCTATTCTTGGAAAGGTTCTGTTGCTATGGGAGAAGGTGAACTCCTCTTCCTTAGGAAGGGTCTCTCTCTTTAGGCCATACATTCTGAAGTTTGAAAGGCAGGAATTAAGGGTTTGGGACATTCAATCATGTAATGTGTAATGGGCAAGAAGATGTTTATCTAAGCTTGGGTTCAAATCTATATTGCAATCTCATGCCCATAGTATTTCTCCTTTTGCTATTTCCAACTCTAAAACGTGGTTGATATGGTCTTCTTTGTTCTAGATGGAGGACATAAGAAACTATCAACATAAAGGGCCTGATTCTAACTTTGGAGGACGGTGTTAAAACGTCCCAAAAGTGGCGGATATACCACCTACCGTATTACGAGTTCCATAGGATATAATGGACTCGTAATACGGTAGGTGGTATATCCGCCACTTTTGGGACGGTTTAACACCGTCCTCCAAAGTTAGAATCAGGCCCAAAGTCTCTACCCTGAAGCTTGCCCACCAGAATTGTGTAACACTCCTCTAATATCTCTGTGAGTACTTTGCTTATTTCTAAGGGTAATTTTCCGTGGATAGAGATACTCAATCCCCTTGTCTTTTTATGGTTTTTGGAAGCAAGACATTGGTGGTCATTCTGACCCTGGCGGTCTTTGACCGCCAGGGCGGAGGACCGCGGGAGCACCGCCGACAGGCCGGCGGTGCTCCAATGGGGATTCCGACCGCGGCGGTAAAGCCGCGGTCGGACCGGCACCACTGGCGGGGTCCCGCCAGTGTACCGCGGCCCCATTGAATCCTCCGCGGCGGCGCAGCTTGCTGCACCGCCGCGGGGATTCCGACCCCCCCTACCGCCATCCAGATCCCGGCGGTCGGACCGCCGAGATCCGGATGGCGGTAGGGGGGGTCTCGGGGCCCCTGGGGGCCCCTGCAGTGCCCATGCCACTGGCATGGGCATTGCAGGGGCCCCCGTAAGAGGGCCCCTACATGTATTTCACTGTCTGCTGCGCAGACAGTGAAATACGCGACGGGTGCAACTGCACCCGTCGCACAGCTTCCACTCCGCCGGCTCGATTCCGAGCCGGCTTCATCGTGGAAGCCTCTTTCCCGCTGGGCTGGCTGGCGGTCTGAAGGCGACCGCCCGCCAGCCCAGCGGGAAAGTCAGAATTACCGCCGCGGTCTTTCGACCGCGGAACGGTAACCTGACGGCGGGACTTTGGCGGGCGGCCTCCGCCGCCCGCCAAGGTCAGAATGAGGGCCATTGTGTGGTGTTTGTATGACATGGGCCCTTTGTCTGTTGATAAAACATGCATCTCCTGTAGATTCACTCTGTCTAGGGGTTTGTTACTGATCTCTCTGCATACTTTGTGTCATTTGACAGGTGTGCTAAGGCCCCATATATTTCAAGATATTTCTAACCATGGGGTAGCCCTTAGAGTCTGGTAATACATTGACCTGTCCAATTTCCCTGATTTCTCATTGGACTGAGGTCCTTCTGGAGTACAGAAGGTTTGTATTGTGTCAATCAGGGTGCCATCCCCTTTATCCTTTTATCAAATAGAAAACAAGTAAAGAGACACTCTTAACATAAAAAACAAAATTAACATGAACAGAGCTAACCCTCTGGGCATCTAAGTCATCAGTGTGATGGAGAATCAGACCTGTGGCCAGCAGCACCCTTGCTCTTGCCATTTCTATCTTCTGCATTACTACCCATATGTCTGTCTCACTTATTGTGACACAGTGTCTATGCGTGCACGGTTATCACCTCCATGTCTTGGCTGTTCATCATTTTGCCTCTTTTGCTTCTTATGGTCTGTCTTGTTTTCCTGTCCCACTTCTCAATCAATCAATCAGTCAATTTATAGACCGCCGCTTGCCACCTGTGAGGGTATCCAGGTGCTGGCAGGGTCCAGTGGTTTAGCCGAAGTGCTAGGTCTTCAGCAACTTTTGGAATTTTGGTAAAGATAGGGAAGTCTGGAGGTTTAAGGGGAGGTCGTTCCACTTCTTTACTGTGAGGTACGAGAATGAGAATCCTCCGCTCCCACTTTGGCAGATGCAGGTGATGGTGAATTAGAGAGAAGTGGTGTTGAAGTGTCAGATAGGATAGTGAACATTCAGGCATGTGTTGTTGATGTCAGAGGGTCTGTAGTTGTGTAGGGCCTTGTATGCTACAGTGAGTATCTTGAACTGGCATCCCTTCTATACTGGGAGCCAGTGGAGGTCTCTGAGGTGAGGGGTGATGTGGGTTCATTGCGGGACACCGAGGATGATCTGGATGCAAGTTGTGTATAGTCTGCAGCCTTTTAAAGGAGATGGTGCTGTGTGAGAAAGTCATCCTTTTAGCATGTTTATGCTCTGAACAAAAGGTACGTGGCAAAGTGCATCAGTTACAATTGGCAATGACAGGCGCTGTAAGTCCCTAGTAATTTATAGGGCAAGGGGGATTAAAACTTCCTATAAATCCCTAGTGTTTAATGGGGCAGGGACATTTAGAGGTCCAGTAGTGTTCCTGCACTGGTGTGTGCACTGCTGTGGTGTCTGCTGTCACTTTTAGCAGCCGCTCTGCTGTGCAGACTGTCTTTAAAAAGTAAAAAGTGTGCAAATTCGACTTTGGGATTTAAGGTACTTCCCAAGTAATAAACTACCTTATTTTGACATATAAGTCACCCCAATTTCTCCCTAGATGCCCCAGTCATGGGGTGCTATGCAACTATAAGCAGGGACCTTATAAAAAATCTTTTATATGCCCTGGTGAGGGAAAAACTGCACCTTTGATTTTCCCACATTGTAGAAAGTTAGCTCCATAGACTAAAATGGAAATATATTTCATTAGTATAAGTATTACTAGGAAAGAGCTAAATATGGCATGGAACAACTCAAATGAATGGTACCGATGAATCCAGCAAGCCATTGTTGTATTTATCATAACTAATACAGACAAGAAGTTATAAGACTTTCTTTTCTGTAAGCAAAATTCCAGCCATCTAGTGGTATCTCCTGATTGGACATTCCTAACCGGGTTAGCCAAGCTGCATTGATGAGGTGATAAGTGGCGTGTACTGAGAAGAGGTTATATGATAGGGGAGCTTGGCAGATGTTGAGACCAGGCCTGGAAGGGGGGTGGGTAAATCAAGCTGAGGCTTCAAAGGGAAGCAAGTCAGAAAGGAAAGCAGCCAGACCTGCCCTCTCACCCTGTACCCAACAGATACACAGTGGGCTTAGGAAAGGAATTTGCAGATGTCCAGGGAGGGAGGTATTGAAAATGTGCTACATCAATGGGTTGGTTTAGCCAGGTCTTGCTCCTCTGGAGGAAAATCATCCATCTTTGAATGTTAAAGTGCAGTGCTTTATGTGACAAGAAGATGCCACACATGGGAGAAAGTTGTCAATGTAATTGCTATTACATTTATATAGCGCCTGCTACCCCATATGAGTTGTTGAAGTGCTTTTCAGTGAGTAGCACACGACTCTGAAACCCAAAGGGATTAGTGGTGGACTAGTATGGGGGACACCCTGCATAGGATGCCCACTGACTGACCCCCAAGATGATTAAAAAAAGTGGCTGAAATGCATTTGCAATTCAGATTTGCTGCCTGAAACCACAAGAAGAAAAGGACTACCCTTCTGGAGCCCTGGTCGGCAACCCAGAGGACTGAACACTGAAGCACTGCTTCTGTTGCACACTGGAACAACGACTCAAAGGACTTTGCCTTGCTTCAGAAAAGATTCAGGAGTGGATTCCTTGAAAGCAACAGGTTAACAGAGCTTGCTTGGACCACCTTTTGGAAAAAGCTCCGTAAGTGGACCGACTCACGATCATGAGTCAAGCCAACTACCCTCAACCGAGGCCTGGCCAGGATTTCAGGTTCACTCCGTTTAAAGCTCTGGAGCTCCAGACTTCCAGGATTTGACTGGGCCTTGCAGAAAATCAGTCCTACAACGTTCCATTGAAATTGGCTTGCTGAGTAGGACCGCACAATGTCAGGAGAGAAAAGTTCCAGGGAAGTTCTAAGGTAAAATTTTGACCGAGGACTCCAGCTCAATAGCAGGGCTCCATCACGGTTAGCCTCAAACTTTGACTTTTACCCAGACAAGCACGACCAGATGTCCCCAGTTGGTGCTATTGATTTCTAAGCAATAGAAAGCACATTTTTATTTCATCTTTAAAGATTCATAACTCTGGTTCCCTATATTGGATTTTGTCATTTTGGTGTAATTTTAAAGATAAAAATATTTACTATTGATATCAATTGGTTTGGAATTTTTATTGTGTGTTATGTCTTACTTATATACTGTATTAGTGTATTTAAATGCTTCACATACCTGTCTCCTAAGTTAAGCCTCGCTGCTCGTTGCCAAGCTAGCAGGGGTTGAGCCAGGGGCTGATGTTTTGAGACCTTGACTAAACCTAACACTGTCTCGGGGCATTATTTCTAGTGGTAGGTGTGTACTTATCTCTACTGATAACCAGCCCCCAACAGGCTGTGACTCCTGAGTAGAGAATATCACCATAATCTAGTCGGGTGGAGATGAGGACATGACTGATGGTGCTTCTTAAGCTCTGGGGTAGCCATTTGAGGATCTTGTTCAACATGAGGATGAAGAACCAGGAGGAGGCGAAATTGACCTGGGATATCATGGTTAGTTTGCTGTCTAGGATGATGCCTAGATTTCTGGCATGGTCAGCCGGAGTTGATGTTGGTCCGTGTTCTGTGGGACACCAGGAAGTGTCCCAAGGGACATCTTTTGTTTCCAAAAATCACTAACTCCCCCACTCTCCACCTCCTCCTACCTACCTATCTGTCTATCTATCTATTTCCCTATCTATCGACTTCTCTATCTATTTTCTCTATCTATTTCTCTATCTCTCCCCCCCTCCCGCCACCCCCTCTACTACCTATCTCCCTATCCTCTCACTCTACCTCTCTCCCTCACCCACCTCTACAACCCCCCCTCCCCTATCTTCACAACCCTACTCCTATCTCTCTCCCTAATCTCCAAACCTCCTAACACTCACCCTCCTCCACCCTAAACCCCCTCCCCCAGCTCCTCTCACTCTACCTGTCCCCCCCCCTCCCTCGCGCTTTCCCGCCGCGACCTCCTGCACGCCCCCGCCCCCCAGCTCCCATTCGCCCCCAGCTGACCCCTCCCCCCCCCTCCTACCTCTTATGGCGGCCGCTGCGCGACAGTGGTAGCGACCCTTGACCCAAGGGTAGGTCGCTCCCCCTGCCGCTGCAGCTCCTCCAAGTTCCCGAGTTCCTGTGTTCCTGAGACCCACCTAACTGTAAGTACCCCCCTCCTCCCAGCCCCTCGCCCTGCCCCGCGCCACTCACCTTCTCTCCTGCTCCTGCTTCTTTTCCTCCTCTCTGTCTCTTCCTCCTCGCTCCCCCTCTGCAATCTTCTTCTGTGTTCTTCTGTTCTTCCCTTCTGTTCTTCTGTTCTTCCCTTCTGTTCTTCTGTGTTCTTCCGGTCTTCTGTGTTCTTCTTCTCTGTTCTTCTCTGTGCTTCTGTGTTCTTCTTCTCGGTTCTTCTGTGTTCTTCTGTGTTCTTCTCTGTTCTTCTCTGTGCTTCTGTGTTCTTCTTCTCGGTTCTTCTGTGTTCTTCTGTGTTCTTCTGTGTTCTTCTGTGTTCTTCTGTGTTCTTCTCTGTTCTTCTCTGTTCTTCTGTTCTTCTGTCTTCTGCTCTTCCGGTCTTCTGTTCTTCTGTCTTCTGTTCTTCTGTCTTCTGTTCTTCTGTCTTCTGTTCTCCTGTCTTCGGCTCTTCTACCTCCTCCGTCTTCTTCCCCCGAGCCTGCCCTCCTGCTCCTTCCTCATCCCCCTCCCTCACTCGCCTCCCCCTCTCTCACCCCTAGCTAACCCGTTCGCTATCTACCTCCCTCACTCCTCCTATCTTCCTATCTCTCTAGCTCCCTATCTCACTATCTAACTCCCCCACTCTCCACCTCCTCCTACCTACCTATCTGTCTATCTATCTATTTCCCTATCTATCGACTTCTCTATCTATTTTCTCTATCTATTTCTCTATCTCTCCCCCCCTCCCGCCACCCCCTCTACTACCTATCTCCCTATCCTCTCACTCTACCTCTCTCCCTCACCCACCTCTACAACCCCCCCTCCCCTATCTTCACAACCCTACTCCTATCTCTCTCCCTAATCTCCAAACCTCCTAACACTCACCCTCCTCCACCCTAAACCCCCTCCCCCAGCTCCTCTCACTCTACCTGTCCCCCCCCCTCCCTCGCGCTTTCCCGCCGCGACCTCCTGCACGCCCCCGCCCCCCAGCTCCCATTCGCCCCCAGCTGACCCCTCCCCCCCCCTCCTACCTCTTATGGCGGCCGCTGCGCGACAGTGGTAGCGACCCTTGACCCAAGGGTAGGTCGCTCCCCCTGCCGCTGCAGCTCCTCCAAGTTCCCGAGTTCCTGTGTTCCTGAGACCCACCTAACTGTAAGTACCCCCCTCCTCCCAGCCCCTCGCCCTGCCCCGCGCCACTCACCTTCTCTCCTGCTCCTGCTTCTTTTCCTCCTCTCTGTCTCTTCCTCCTCGCTCCCCCTCTGCAATCTTCTTCTGTGTTCTTCTGTTCTTCCCTTCTGTTCTTCTGTTCTTCCCTTCTGTTCTTCTGTGTTCTTCCGGTCTTCTGTGTTCTTCTTCTCTGTTCTTCTCTGTGCTTCTGTGTTCTTCTTCTCGGTTCTTCTGTGTTCTTCTGTGTTCTTCTCTGTTCTTCTCTGTGCTTCTGTGTTCTTCTTCTCGGTTCTTCTGTGTTCTTCTGTGTTCTTCTGTGTTCTTCTGTGTTCTTCTGTGTTCTTCTCTGTTCTTCTCTGTTCTTCTGTTCTTCTGTCTTCTGCTCTTCCGGTCTTCTGTTCTTCTGTCTTCTGTTCTTCTGTCTTCTGTTCTTCTGTCTTCTGTTCTCCTGTCTTCGGCTCTTCTACCTCCTCCGTCTTCTTCCCCCGAGCCTGCCCTCCTGCTCCTTCCTCATCCCCCTCCCTCACTCGCCTCCCCCTCTCTCACCCCTAGCTAACCCGTTCGCTATCTACCTCCCTCACTCCTCCTATCTTCCTATCTCTCTAGCTCCCTATCTCACTATCTAACTCCCCCACTCTCCACCTCCTCCTACCTACCTATCTGTCTATCTATCTATTTCCCTATCTATCGACTTCTCTATCTATTTTCTCTATCTATTTCTCTATCTCTCCCCCCCTCCCGCCACCCCCTCTACTACCTATCTCCCTATCCTCTCACTCTACCTCTCTCCCTCACCCACCTCTACAACCCCCCCTCCCCTATCTTCACAACCCTACTCCTATCTCTCTCCCTAATCTCCAAACCTCCTAACACTCACCCTCCTCCACCCTAAACCCCCTCCCCCAGCTCCTCTCACTCTACCTGTCCCCCCCCCTCCCTCGCGCTTTCCCGCCGCGACCTCCTGCACGCCCCCGCCCCCCAGCTCCCATTCGCCCCCAGCTGACCCCTCCCCCCCCCTCCTACCTCTTATGGCGGCCGCTGCGCGACAGTGGTAGCGACCCTTGACCCAAGGGTAGGTCGCTCCCCCTGCCGCTGCAGCTCCTCCAAGTTCCCGAGTTCCTGTGTTCCTGAGACCCACCTAACTGTAAGTACCCCCCTCCTCCCAGCCCCTCGCCCTGCCCCGCGCCACTCACCTTCTCTCCTGCTCCTGCTTCTTTTCCTCCTCTCTGTCTCTTCCTCCTCGCTCCCCCTCTGCAATCTTCTTCTGTGTTCTTCTGTTCTTCCCTTCTGTTCTTCTGTTCTTCCCTTCTGTTCTTCTGTGTTCTTCCGGTCTTCTGTGTTCTTCTTCTCTGTTCTTCTCTGTGCTTCTGTGTTCTTCTTCTCGGTTCTTCTGTGTTCTTCTGTGTTCTTCTCTGTTCTTCTCTGTGCTTCTGTGTTCTTCTTCTCGGTTCTTCTGTGTTCTTCTGTGTTCTTCTGTGTTCTTCTGTGTTCTTCTGTGTTCTTCTGTGTTCTTCTCTGTTCTTCTCTGTTCTTCTGTTCTTCTGTCTTCTGCTCTTCCGGTCTTCTGTTCTTCTGTCTTCTGTTCTTCTGTCTTCTGTTCTTCTGTCTTCTGTTCTCCTGTCTTCGGCTCTTCTACCTCCTCCGTCTTCTTCCCCCGAGCCTGCCCTCCTGCTCCTTCCTCATCCCCCTCCCTCACTCGCCTCCCCCTCTCTCACCCCTAGCTAACCCGTTCGCTATCTACCTCCCTCACTCCTCCTATCTTCCTATCTCTCTAGCTCCCTATCTCACTATCTAACTCCCCCACTCTCCACCTCCTCCTACCTACCTATCTGTCTATCTATCTATTTCCCTATCTATCGACTTCTCTATCTATTTTCTCTATCTATTTCTCTATCTCTCCCCCCCTCCCGCCACCCCCTCTACTACCTATCTCCCTATCCTCTCACTCTACCTCTCTCCCTCACCCACCTCTACAACCCCCCCTCCCCTATCTTCACAACCCTACTCCTATCTCTCTCCCTAATCTCCAAACCTCCTAACACTCACCCTCCTCCACCCTAAACCCCCTCCCCCAGCTCCTCTCACTCTACCTGTCCCCCCCCTCCCTCGCGCTTTCCCGCCGCGACCTCCTGCACGCCCCCGCCCCCCAGCTCCCATTCGCCCCCAGCTGACCCCTCCCCCCCCCTCCTACCTCTTATGGCGGCCGCTGCGCGACCGCGCAGCGGGCGCGCGCAGCGGGCACGCCGCTGGCGCGCCGGAGGCGCGCCAGAGGCAAGCCCGTCTGCGCCCGTCCGCGCCTGGCCCGCGCCCAGCGCCACGACCCCTGGTCCCCAGCTCCCCCAAGCCCCGCTGATCCGCTACGACCCCACCACCCTCCACGCCCTCAACCCAGGGCGCTCCAAAACCTGCTTCCTAGCTCACCCCAAACGCACCCATGGACCCTTCGCCTGCAACTCCTGCAAACGCATCTTCCACCACGCAACTACCACGACCACAAGCCCACGCGCCATCAACCACCTCAAGTGCATCCTGGTCAACGCTCGTTCCGTCCACAAGCACGCCGTTGAACTTTGGGACCTCCTGGACTCCACAGCCCCGGACGTCGCCTTCATCACGGAGACATGGATGAACGCCTCCTCTGCTCCAGACATCGCTACCCGCCATCCCCGAAGGCTACAAGATCTCCAGAAAAGACCGCACCAACCAAGTAGGAGGAGGTGTTGCCATCATCTTCAAAGACTCCATCAGCGTCACCACCTCCACCGAAGACCCCCCCCTCGCCGCTGAACACCTGCATTTTCAGATTCGCACCGACCCAAGGACCACCCTCAGAGGATCCCTCGTCTACCGTCCTCCCGGACCTCGCGCCTCTTTCAGCGACGCCATCGCCGACTTCATCTCCCCGCACGCCCTCGCCTCACCGGACTACATCCTCCTAGGCGACCTCAACTTCCATCTGGAACAAAACAACGACCCCAACACCACCACCCTGCTCGACAACCTCGCCAACCTCGGCCTCAAACAACTGGTGAACACCGCCACCCACATCGCCGGACACACGCTCGACCCTATCTTCTCCGCCAGCAAACACGTCTTCTTCAGCCACACCTCTGCCCTACACTGGACCGACCACAGCTGCGTCCACTTCACATTCCGACGCGAGACCTCCCACCTCCGCACTCAACCCATCCCTCGTCGACAGTGGAACAAGATCCCTGAAGAGCAACTCTTCTCCGCTCTCGCCGCCAACCAACCCACCCTCACCACCGACCCCAACGACGCAGCTCTCAACCTCACAAACTGGATCTCCAACTGCGCTGACAACCTTGCTCCCCTCAAACGCACGCATCGACAGACCAACACCAAAAAACCTCTCTGGTTCTCTGACACCCTCAAAGAATCAAAGAAAACTTGTCGTGCCCTTGAGAAGGCCTGGCGCAAGGACCACACCGCTGACAACATGACCGCCCTCAAGAACGCTACACGCGAACACCACCACCTGATCCGCACTGCCAAAAGGAACTTTTTCACCGACAGACTAGACAAAAACAGCCACAACAGCAGAGAACTCTTCAGCATCGTCAAAGAGTTCTCCAACCCCAGCGCCAGCGCCAACGCCGTCACGCCCTCACAGGATTTGTGCGAATCCCTCGCCACTTTCTTCCATCGCAAGATCAGCGACCTCCACGACAGCTTCGGACACCAGACCCAACCATACACCACTGAACCCGCTTCCCCGGACATCACCCTCAACAACTGGACCCACATCAACACGGAAGAAACCAAATCCATCATGAACTCTATCCACTCCGGCGCCCCTTCGGACCCCTGCCCGCACTTCATCTTTAACAAAGCCGACGACATCATCGCCCCGCACCTCCAGACCGTCATCAACTCTTCTTTTTCTTCTGCTACCTTCCCCGAATGCTGGAAGCACGCTGAAGTCAACGCCCTACTAAAGAAACCTACGGCTGACCCAAGCGACCTGAAAAACTTCCGCCCCATCTCTCTTCTACCTTTCCCAGCCAAGGTAATAGAAAAGACCGTCAACAAACAGCTGACCACCTTCCTGGAAGACAACAACCTGCTCGACCCTTCACAAACCGGATTCCGAACCAACCACAGCACGGAAACCGCCCTCATCTCAGTCACAGACGACATCAGAACCCTGATGGACAACGGTGAAACAGTCGCCCTCATTCTCCTCGACCTCTCGGCTGCCTTTGACACCGTCTGTCACCGCACCCTAATCACCCGCCTACGCTCCACCGGGATCCAAGGCCAGGCCCTGGACTGGATCGCCTCCTTCCTCGCTAACCGCTCCCAAAGAGTTTACCTCCCTCCGTTTCGCTCAGAACCCACCAAGATCATCTGCGGCGTACCTCAAGGCTCATCGCTCAGCCCGACACTCTTCAATGTCTACATGAGCCCCCTCGCCGACATCGTACGCAAGCAGGACATCATCATCACCTCCTACGCCGACGACACCCAACTTGTACTCTCCCTCACCAAGGACCCCGCCAGCGCCAAGACCAACCTACAAGAGGGTATGAAGGACGTCGCAGATTGGATGAGGCTCAGCCGCCTAAAGCTGAACTCTGAAAAAACGGAAGTCCTCATCCTCGGCAACACCCCGTCCGCCTGGGACGACTCCTGGTGGCCCACGGCCCTCGGCACCGCACCGACCCCCGCAGACCACGCCCGCAACCTCGGCTTCATCTTGGACCCTCTTCTCACCATGACCAAGCAAGTCAACGCCGTGTCCTCCGCCTGCTTCCTCACTCTCCGCATGCTCCGCAAGATCTTCCGCTGGATCCCCGCCGACACCAGAAAAACCGTGACCCACGCCCTTGTCACGAGTCGCCTGGACTACGGCAACACCCTCTACGCCGGGACCACCGCCAAACTCCAAAACCGCCTGCAACGCATCCAAAACGCCTCGGCCCGCCTCATCCTCGACGTACCCCGCAACAGCCACATCTCCGCACACCTGAGACACCTGCATTGGCTCCCAGTCAGCAAAAGGATCACCTTCCGTCTTCTCACCCACGCACACAAAGCCCTCCACAACAAGGGACCGGAATACCTCAACAGACGCCTCAGCTTCTACGTCCCCACCCGCCCCCTCCGCTCCGCTGGCCTCGCACTTGCTGCCGTCCCTCGCACCCGCCGCTCCACGGCGGGTGGGAGATCTTTCTCCTTCCTGGCGGCCAAGACCTGGAACTCCCTCCCCACCAGCCTCAGGACCACCCAGGACCACTCCGCTTTCCGGAGACTCCTAAAGACTTGGCTGTTCGAGCAGCGATAACCCCCCCTTTCCCCCCTAGCGCCTTGAGACCCGCACGGGTGAGTAGCGCGCTTTATAAATGTTAATGATTTGATTTGATTTGATAACTTTGACATGCCCTTTTTGAGCTTCCGGCAGTTTTCCCTCTTCCAATTGGCTATGCTGGTCATGCAATTGTAGAAACTGGTTCTGGTGTTGGTGGAGTCTTTGTTGAGGGAGAGGATGAGTTGCATGTCATTGGTGTAGGATATTATGTTGAGTCCATGAGATCTGATGATGTTGGCCAGTGGTGTCATGTGCATGCTGAAGAGGGTGGGGTTCAGTGATGAGTCCTGAGGTAGTCCGCAGACAATTTCTTTGGGTTCAGAGGTAAATGATGGTAGGCAGTTGTTTTGTGTTCTTCTGGTGAGGAAGGAGGCAATCCATCTGATAGTGGTTCCTTGGATGCTGATGTTCTGCAGCCTTGTGATGAGTGTGTGAAGAGAGACTGTATGGAATACTAACAAGAGGTCAAGCAGGATGGTCCCAAACACTGTCTCCCCCTCTTGAGAGGTGGGGAGGCCCTTTGGGGCTCTGGATAGAAGTAGAAGTCAAAACAGCTTCCTCTCTCCACCAAGAATTTGATTATTTTAGTTTTCCCCTCCAGTTGACATACAAGAGATCTTTCTATTTGATTTGTCAGTTCCTAAGCTCCATTGTGATCTCTGTTAGGACTTTCAGTCTCTGCAAGGTTGATTGTTATACATCTTGGAATATTTGAATGGTGCAATCTTCAAATTCAATAGTATCCAAATGATTGACAGCTCTCGAGATCTTGTTTTTTATTTCCAATGAGGCTATCTTGGATAAAAAGTCTAGGTGGTAAATGTGGGCAAGGGAGGAGAGGCCCCACCTTGTGGGCTGTAGCAATGCCAATCTCAATGTCAGGAGGTGTTTCAGAGCCCAAAATAGAGAAGAGTCTTGCACAGAAGTCAGCTAGGTTTGAGCTTTATATATATATTCCCTGAGCATTAGAAATTCTGATATTGTTCCTGTGGGACCTGCTTTTGAGATAGTCACACTTCCTTTTGATGTCTTCTATCTCTTCAGCCATTTTTCAAATTGTTGTATGGTTTTCACTGGGCATGTTTTGTGGGTGGGAGATTGAATCCTTGTTGACGCCCATTCTTGACCTTATTGCCTGGATGTCCCTGTAAGAGATTGATGGATTGCTGTTTTAACAGTTTGTTTCTGTTCAGACAAAGTCTTGGTGTGCTTTTTTTGCAAATCAGCTAGGTGTGACAAGCTCCTGTTTCATGAGGGCTTGTTGTTCACCCTCTTTTTGATGACATCGCTATGTTTACATCTTCCCGAGCTGTGTGGTAGTGCATATGTTGTCGGGATGGTTCAGGATGACCACTAACCCGGCACAATTTAAGATCTCACTGGATGTTCCTCATGACTGTTTTCTTCATAAGTCTCTGTGGAAGCTGCAAATGTATGTGCTGTGTTGTTTTTTAATACCAAAGGTCTGTTGCTGTCTAATGCCCTACACCATTGAAGAATATGTAGTAAGCACATCTCTAGCAGGTGAAAATGCCCACTATCCCACTGATGAAATCATGAGAGATTTGAGTCTGTTGCGTCATTGAAGTGGGGTTGTGTGGCATTCTTTGTACCTCATACAGAGGAGGGCGCTGTTGGCCTTCACATGTGTCCATTTCCTTCAGTCCAATAAACTTGGGGGCATATATGTACTTTGCGCCAATTTAGCATCATATTTATTGACGCTAAAATGATGCATACTTAACTTCATATTTATAATTTGACCCTACTCCTGTCTAGCATCAAAATATTGGAGGTTTCAAATTTTTATGATGTGTGAACCCACCTTGAATCAATGAGATGCAAGGTAGGCATTCCCGTCCAAAATATGACTCTAAAGCCATAGTGCCATATTTATACCCTTGTGCTAAAATGACGCACAGATGGGAGGGGGACACAAATAATGACGTTAAGCTTGCTTAACGTCATTATTTAATGCCTGGGTGAGACCAGGCGTTAAGGTACCTGTGGACCATGGCTACATGTGCCCACCCCAAGCCCCATGAACACCCCCACCCACACCAGAGGGACACCAGAGGATGGGGGATAGGTTAAGCATGGTTAAGTATTACATTCATTTTATTTTGAGTGCCATTAGGGGCCCCAAAATGGGGCCCCCTGCATGCACTGGGTGCAATGGTCATGCCCAGGGGACACTGCTCCCTGCGCTGGCCATTGGCATGGTGGGCATGACTCCTGTTGTTGCAAAGACAGGAGTCATGTTTTTGGATGGTTGTGCGTCTGGAAATGACACACGGCTGTTTAGTGCATTTTTCTTCCCTCTAACCAGCCTAGCGTCATTCTTTTTAGGCAAACCCCCTTCACCCCTACCACCTCCACCACCACCAGGCTAACGTTTTTTTTTTTTGCGGCGGCGGCCCAATCTTAGCGCTGGCTTGCACATTCAATAAATTTGGCTCCCGGCTGTTGCTTTGAAATGACGCAAGCTGGCGGTAAACTTTTTGACGCAAAATTGCATTAGCGCAGTTTTGCACCAAAAAGTATAAATATGAGCCTAGGTATTATCACCTTCATGCAATTATTTCCCTCTGTGGCACTTCATCTGCATCTCTGAGGTACAAACATGTCCACACTCTCCACCTGCATGCAGATGCGGGAGAGCCCCTTACAGAGGGCTGTCCAGTCCAGGTTCCTTGTGGCCCGGGTGTAAAGATGGCTGCTGCTCTTGTACATCAGTCAGAGTGATTTTTTCTTTATGCTCATATCCCCACTGGCCTCAGGACATAGGATCGAGGTTTCTGCAGCCAGCCATGGGTTTTGGTTGGGTGTCTAGCAAGGCAAAATTAAATAAAGAAAACAATTATCATGGCCTGGAGCTCTCCCATACCACGTCTGCATCATGCACGCACTGGCCATTCTTCCCTTGTATTTTTTGTTTTACACAGACATTCTGCCTTTGTTTAATTTAAGCATCACTTAGGGGTCATTAAGGCAGCCCTAAAAACACATTCAAGTACTTCTTAGACTTACTTTTTAAAGGATGTAATGATAAAAAGTAAAAAGAAACCCAATCAGTCAGAACTTTAAAAATAACAGTCAACCTTAAGTATGAAGTTTGAGTTAGCTTGTATTTTGATTGCAGGTTAACAGCAACATGTCAGGGTGCAATCCAGAGATAAAACACAATTGATAGCAAGTCAACACTAAGAGGTAAATACAGTGGGGACTAGCTAAATTGAAACTGTCACGAGAGTAGGAATTGTGGAGGTTTTGGGGGTTTTATCACCCCCACATTTCAAAAGTAGAGTGGACATGAGGCACAAGGGAGGGCATAGAAGATTACAAAAAGCTCTAGTGCACCGCCATTCTTGACTGGGCCTGCTTTTCAGTTGGTGACCTGCCTCAAGCACTTATAAGAAATCAGAGGGTCACACAATGAGGCTGATGCCATGGAAGTTTCCCCCACCCTAGTTCTCTGCCCTTTTATTTGAGCCCATAAGCTCTGAACATTCTTTGTGTTTTTGTCAGCCCTCCAGCCCACGCTCAACTTCAAAGTGTCCTGGACAGCTGAGGACAAAAGAATAAGAGGAAGCTGTATTCCTGCCTGCAGTCTGCCTTCTGATGAGGACCAGGACCTCCAAGCGAAATTGACCATATTTGGCAAGACCAGGCTGTGGGACATCTACATAGATGTATATGTTACCCCTGGCTTGACCCCTGACACTGCACTTGCGACCCTGGGACACAAACGGCACTAGGAACAGAGTAAGCAGGACATTTTCATAGGAAAATAAAAGCAGCTTTGGAATTTCAGCAGCAGTTGCTGCCCACTTCTCTAGCTGGGGACAGTGGAAACTTGCTAGTGTTCTAGTTTGTCCCATCAGCTAAAAGTCTTGATAAAGTGTTAGCTAGCAACATACCCCTCAAGGCCTCCTAGGCCAAAGCTCCATCAGGCGAGAGGATACTTCACCTGCATGCTCTTGATTAATCCGGGCAGCATTGAAAGAAGTTATCAAGACTTCTATCTGTACTCTGTGCCAGTCATCCTGTGCTGCTGGACCCCAGCTATACATTTGTACAGTGCTGTCAATAAATAGCCTTGCAAACATTCATAGTAGGTGCTTTAATTTTTTCATGTATAACAGCAGCTAGGTTTTGAGATTTCTAATATGTGACATGCTCATGTTTTTATTATGATTAGGTATCATGAAATTGCCAAGTGTGACACTGAATGCCATTTTACTGCGAGTAAAACTAAGCAGTGATACACTGGTAATGTGTTAAAGTTTACAAAGGAACCCCTGTCCCTCAACACCCTTTTGTGCAATGTGAAACAGCAAGTTGCTTTGAGGGCTTTGTCGTTTTTATTTTTTATTTTTTATTTTTACATGGGTGTAGTTTAAAAATTCTGAACTTACTGAAAGTGTGTCACATTCACCATACATAACACATTGTTACTGATCCGTAAAACCAAGCAGTAACAGTGATCATTCCCAGGAGAGTGTGGGCAGTGTTGGATTATTATCTATTTACAAGCAAATGCAATAATGTGTGTGATGGCACTACTTACAAATAATAACATGTTTGGTGGAGTTTCTGTGCGAGTAAGACTAAACAGAACAAGAGGTCAGATGTACAAAACATTTTGCGGTTGCAAAGCCTGCGATTTACAAATTCACATGGTTTGCGACTGCAAAATGGCCTTTTGTTTTTTTAGTAAACCTATTTTGTGGTTCGATACGTGATTACTGAATTGCAAAATGGGTTTAGAAATACATAACAACTGTTTTTTTAGAAGGTGCATGTTTAGGGCGTCTCTTCAAAATTGCAGTTTGCAAAGCAATGTGGTCATGCTTTGAGACCCAAATCTGGTTGCAAAACATTGAAAAACTACTAATGCCTGGGTTGGGTGGTGACATATTTGCAAAATGGAACAGAGCCCCTTGAGTTGTTAAAAAAAAGGAATAGTGGGGCAGTGACATTGGTGCAAGGGACCACTCCCTATTCTTAAACCTTTCAAAAAAGAAACGCAGCCCTGTTTCCTTTATGTAAAACAGATTGCGTTAAAAAAAAATATTCATCAAGTGATTAGAACTGCTAACGCGTCCTTCTATGTTAATTTATACACATCAGGACTCGTTTTAGGCCGATGAATCTTTGGACCCAGTGGTGAGACACCGTAAGACGAGGTAACTGATCAATATATCAAGCAATATATCAATAATATTGTCAACATATATCACCACAATATATTTCACTTTTGACATTAGTTAAACCTTCGGCGCAACCATGACCTTTCAGTCATGAATAACCACACCTTATTGAAGTTTTGTGAATTTTATTCCCTATTGATTACAATCTAATAGTAAATGTATTAATCTCAAAACCAAGAAGCAAAAGAGCATAGTCACAATGTGGTAATAATGCAAAGATCATAAACATAAGATAGAAATATGAAATAAACAAATCTAAACGCGTGAAACCATATATATGTTTAGTTCAGCATAGCATCACGTCAGTCACGTCAGTTACGTCAGTCAAGATGAAATGCCTCATCTAACCACAATTAGCATCAGCATGTTGGACTTCATGCAAAACAATTTAGAACATCAATTTGGAAAACATCTGACTAAGGTCTCTAATAAAAAAATACACAGCAGTTGGTACCTAGAAAGAAAAGGCAAACAAATGAATTTTCATTAGCAACAGCATAATTACCCTCCTCGGAATAGGTCAGCATCCAGGATCAGTCTTTGTCTTCAGGACATCAGTTAGATCGCCGTCAGTCTATCTAGTCTAAGGGCAGGGGACACTTCCCTCATAAGGAGGAAAATGCAATGGGGCGACTAAGGGTGAGGATGGTTTTATTAAGTCTCAAATCACCAAACAAAGTGACAGAGTTTCTGGATGCAATCGATATCATTCCCTACCTAGTGCTCTCGAGTCTCTTGTGTCATGGGTTTTTATCCCTTTTCCATAATACCTTCCCCCAAAATTCTATTGGATAGTCACTACACCCCACTATCTGTAACCTATCAAATTATACATTAAGTAATGCATTTGTCATTTTATGATAAATTATAACTTTTTGATTGGTCTTCATAATTGATGTTTTTCGTAGGTGGCACATCCGGGGTTACTTCATTTTCTGGCACGTTCTTCGGGTCAAGAGTTTCCTTTCCCATGGTTCAGTGTCCTTGAAAGTGTCCATATTTTGTTGCAAAGCGTACAATTTTATACTAAAGCAACTAGCATGCGGATGAGAATATAACGGTCAATGATACAATAAGCGGAGAAAAGAACAAATGCTGGGTCATGGCCTTTTTCAATTCAGCACACTGGAGAAACAGAAAAATATGCTTTAATATGAGAGCTACACAGCTAGTTTTCGACTCACGCTAACTTAAGGCTTATGGATTCTAATAAATGCAATCATCGTACGTGTTAACATATTCAATTAATCATAATATAAGCAATTATTTCTTACAGTCGACATTAGTTTATGCATATGATAATTCTCCACGTTTAAAATACGTTTCAATGAATAATATTATTAATGCAGCGTTGTTAATATAAGCATTTCACATCTAAAAATAGGTAATGTTTAAACTACGCTCTCTCAGTTCCCTCCTCTGATGACGCTCGTCATCACACAATCTTTCTCTTTGATCTTAATTTTTCACCTTCCGCATAATACACATTTCAACATCTTGCCCTTTATGTGAGCTTTCCCATATTTCAATGAACATTTTCTCTCTTTCACTTTCTTCATTTCGTCGGGTTCTTTTAGTCCAATTTCTTTTTACTTTGTCATTGATTTTACATGCCCCCCATAATACTAATAGACAAACCAAAACAATTAATAGACCCATCATAATTTTTGCAAGTACCCCATTTCAAATGTTGGTAAACCAGCTTCCCACTCGGGCAATTCCTTTCCCAAATTTCTCCCAAACACCAGGTTCTTTTAGATCCTTCAAATCTGTACTATCTCTAGTAAGGTTAGTAAGCATGCTTCTAGTTTTCTTACTGTTATCTGGTATGAATGAGCAACAATGACGCTCATTAAGCATTTTGCAGACACCTCCACTCTTTGCTAAAAGAATGTCTAAAGCAAGCCGATTTTGAAGAGTCATAGCTCTTTCTGCAGCAAGTTCAGTATCCATCAGGAGTATGGCTCCTGTAAAATTTGTCAGCATGTTATCCACAATAGTAGACAACTTTTGAATTTTCATAGAATTCAAGATAACCCCCACTGATGGGATTATAGCTCCAAATATATCACCAATGACAGCCGCCATTGATTCTCGTTTTTGTCTAGGATGTTGTAATTCAGACGTTTTAGGTATTTGTTTTAAGTCATCAATCTGGTATATCTTTGGGAATACTATTCCCAAATAACATGTCCCATACCATCCCTTAGGGAGACGGTAATATACATTTAGTCCACAAATATAATAGATTCCAGGGATCGCTGGATCTTGTCCATTTAACACAAAGGTCCATTTACTCTGAAACAAAAACACATGCCTACATTCACTCGTACCCACAAACAAATTGTCTTGATCAGATTTTGGTCTATATATACAGAGCCTACCTACGTGTAATGCATCTATAGCTAGTTTGCCTTGTGTTTTGATTGCAGTGTAAGCATAGTCATTTGCATAAGTACGTTTTTCTAGTCCTTTTTCTAACCTTTCTTTCAGTGCTTTGCGTCTATTATCTGTGTGATCTAAAAAAGCTTTTCTCTACAGGAGACAATAAGCAAGTTAAATTGATGCGATGTGCATAAGCAGTGCCAAATGTAAGTGTTGGCTCAAAGAATCCTCTAACTATTTTTATATCATGCTCTTTAGCTAATTTATTTAGGAATTCAAGCACAGGCACAAAAGAAAACACAACATCCAAGTTTGAATAAAAGTATTGCACATGCTCTTGATTATAGAATCTTGTTAATAGCAAGCTGCAACTAATTCCATAAGTAAGAGGGAGGCTATGATAAGTAACTCCCTCCTGCACAGATGAAGGAATTTTAGTACATACATAACAATCTTTCGCGTCCATAGTTTCCATATATTCATTTAATAAGCGATAGAAGACATTAGTAGAAGGTTCCCCTTTTGCATTAGTTCCCTCATGCATATGTCTTGCATCTTGCTCAAATCTCTCCCACAGTGATAGTTTAGTAGTAGTAGTTTCAGGTTTCGAAGTTGCATTAATAGTTTCTTTCTCTCTCCATGGCATTCCCATAATCACTCCCACAATCATTACTGCACATACAACACCTATTATAAGACCTAACCGACCACACACCTTACTTCCTTTACTACTGTAAGCCATGTTTGTATAGAATCAGAATAGCAGATCAACAATCAACTTAAGGAAAAAAAACTCTTTGCGTATATTACAGCGTCTTCACTCACTCCAGGACCCTTTTCGTCAATTCAGGTTAGCAGCTTGTCGTAATCAGGTTTCTTTAAAGTCAAATCCAGTTTTAGTGTCACTTCCAGTAGTTTCTAAAGTCTCAATTTCCTTTCAGCTTTCACGAATTCAATTTTAGTCGAATTTTCCCTTTGAATATCTTCAGGTGCCATAATATTGGCCTGGTACTTCTCGATCAAAACAGAATGCTAAGAATTCTTGTTGCCATTCAGAGGTTGTAGCATATGCCCATTCAGGACCTGTATATCTTCTGTTTGCTATTCTTTTTCTTTTTAGTCTTCGTTCACCTTGTTGTTCTCCTTCACTCAGATCATCTGCTTGTGAAGTATCACTTTCTTCTATTACTGTGTCATTCGATACCTCTCTTATTTTAGGATGTGACTTGTCTGGCCAATTATCGCCTCTATGTGTCTTGGTTCGATGTTTTCCTTCAGGACGTTGGACAGCACCCTCCTCTTTTGATATGGTGTTTTCTCTTGACGGACCTGCAATTGGTTCAGGAGACTCTGACACGTTTCGATTTGTATCTACAGTTTCTCCTTTTCTTTCGTCTTCTGGTTCTATGTTGAGTTCGGACTCTAACCCGTACTCGTCTACTTCTGGGAGAACCTCTCCTTGGTTTAGTTCTCCTGCTGCCTCGACTGAGATAGGCACTCTGTCACCTCTCTCGAACTCATTGACAGTTTGAGGGACAAGGCTGTTCTCAGTGGGCTCTCCAGTAGTCTCAGTTCCTTCTTGACTGATCTCTGACTCTGAGACTTCTCTTTTCTGAAGTTGCTGTACCGGAAACTTCAAGTTCCTCTTCAACAGGACACGTTACCCTTTTTGTGTGACTGGCATGTATCCAGTTGGGAACCCCGGCACACTTCACAGCAGTGGTGGTCGTCAATATTACTTGATACGGCCCCTTCCAACCCGGCTCAAGACACGATTTTCTCACGTGCTTCGTGACAACCACCCAATCTCCAGCTTGCAGAGAGTGACCTGGTTCGCCAATTGGTGGCAACGTGTTAGCTTCCACCTGGTGAGAGAAAGAGCGAATCATGTCAGCCAAGCCTTTGCAGTAATCCAACACCATATCATCTGTAATATTCACTAGTGCATTTTCAGGTACAGCTGGTAATCTCATTGCTCTGCCCATGAGAATTTCATGGGGGGACAGTCCTGTTTTCTTATCTGGGGTGTTTCTCATAGACATCAGTACTAGAGGTAAGGCATCTGGCCATTTCATGTTTGTTGCTGCACACATTTTTGCAATTCTTGATTTTAAGGTACCATTCATCTGTTCAACTAGTCCTGATGCTTCTGGGCGATAGCTACAATGCAGCTTTTGTTCAATGTTGAGTGCGGCACACAAAAGTTTAATCACCTCATTGTCGAAGTGTCTCCCCCTATCTGATTCTATAGAAACCGGAAACCCGAATCTTGGTATCAGTTCTCTGAGTAGTAGTTTTGCAACTGTAAGACTGTCATTCCTACGTGTGGGATATGCCTCAATCCAATGACTGAAAACACACACAATCACCAACACGTACTTCAATCCTCCACAAACAGGCATTTCGATAAAATCCATTTGCATTTTGTTGAATGGACCTCCAGCTCTCCCAATGTGGCTTAAAGTTACCACAGTACCTTTTCCAGCATTCATCTGTTGACAGATGACGCATCTGTGGCAAGTGATTTCTGCGGCATGTCTGAATTTTGGATTGAACCAATCAATCTTAAAGGATCTGATCATGGCATCTCTCCCCAGATGTGCCTGCCCATGGTATAACCGGGCAAACTGTGACAAAAGACTATTTGGCAGAACCGATTTTCCCTCTTCTGCAACCCATAGATCATCTGCCCTTTGAACACACTGCATTCTCTGCCAGGAACGTTTTTCTTCTTTGCTAGCACAACTTTGTAATGTTTTCAGTTTGTCTAAGGTATCAACCACTCGTAATGCTAGACTTAAACTCGTGTCGTTTTCAGGTTGTAGTAACAATTCCCACTGCTCTTTAAACGATATACAGTTTAATGCACAAAATCTTGCGACTTGATCTGCATAGCTGTTTCCCATAGACACAAAATCTTGTGATCTGGTGTGAGCACTGCACTTCACCACGGCAATTTCAAGAGGTAACTGAATTGCATGTAACAAATCTCTTATTTGTTCACTGTTTTTCACAGGAGAACCAGAGGAGGTCATGAAACCCCCCTGTGACCAGAGTTGGCCAAAATCATGCACAATTCCAAATCCATATCTGCTGTCAGTATAGATAGTGACTTTCAAATTTACAGCTGCGTGGCATGCCTTTGTAAGAGCTATTAATTCTGCCACTTGTGCAGAAAACACTTTCTCAAGCCAAGAGGCTTCGACAATGCCAGTTATGGTACATACTGCGTAACCGGCTCTCAATGTTCCTGCTGAATCTCTTAGACAGGACCCATCAACAAACATAATGCAATCGTTTTCCTTTAACTGGGTATCCTGTATGTCTGGGCGAGGTTTGGTACAAAGTTCAGTCAGCTCGAGACAATCATGCTCAAATTCTTCCCCATCTTTGATTTCAGTTTTTTCATTGGGAAGTAAGGTTGCCGGGTTCAGCACAGTGCATCTCTTTAGTGTGACATTTGGTGACCCCAGTATAATCGTCTCATATCTAGTGAGTCATGCATTTGTCATGTGTTGTGTCTTAGTTCGTGTCAACAGAATTTCAACTGAATGTGGAACCATTACTGTAAGAGGGTATCCCATGACTATGCCTTCACATTGTGAAAGGCTTTGACCAACTGCTGCAACTGCCCGCAAACAACCCGGTAAGGCTGCTGCGACAGGGTCCAAGGTAGCTGAACATTTCCTGTCAATTTTATTAAAGGCTTTGAGATGATCGAGAAGTTGGGTATCCACTGGCGACAGTAGCCCACCATTCCCAAAAACATCCTGACATTTCTTTTTGTTGTTGGGGGATTCATCTGCAAAACAGCTGTTATTCTTTCCTTTGATATTCTTCGAGACCCTTTCTCAATCAAATGTCCCAAGTATTTCACTTCTTTTTGACAGTATTGTAATTTTCTGGGTGACACCTTGTTTCCATTCTTTCCCAGATGATTTAATAATGCAATGGTATCATATTTACAACTGTCTCTGTTTTTGGATGCAATCAGCAAATCATCAATGTACTGCACAAGAGTCGAATTAAAAGGCAGCACAAGAGGTTCCAAGTCCTTCTTCAATATCTGATTGAAGATGGATGGTGACTCAGAAAATCCCTGAGGAATTCTGCACCAACTGTACACCTTATCCAGGAATTTGAAACTGAACAAAAATTGGCTGTCTTCATGAAGAGGTATCGAAAAGAATGCTTGTGATAGGTCTACCACAGTAAACCATTCAGCATCACAAGGAACCTGGAACATTATTACCGCCGGGTTAGGTACCACAGGGCAGCATTTTATCACAATTTCATTTATTTTTCTCAAATCCTGCACAATTCGAACTTTTCCACAGGGCTTCTTTAAACCCATTATGGGAGAGTTACACGGACTGCTCAAAACTTCTTTCAGGACTCCCTGTCTGAGAAAATCTGCAATTATTTGTGACACCTCAATGAGGACATCCTGGGTCATGTGGTATTGTGGCACTTGTGGGAACACTGCATTCGGCTTTATCTGAACCTTGACTGGTTCTACTCCTTTTATCAACCCTACTTCTTTCCCAGTCAAATCCCACACTTTCTCTGTTACGGTCCCTTGCAGATCAACAGGTAGGTCGATCAAAGTATGCATTGGGAATAAAGTAATCAAAGGATAGTCTTCATTTGTTTCTGCTTCTTCCTCTACAAATTGACTCTCGTCTCCCTCATCGTCACTGTTTGTCTGTACTTCTATTCCATCGTTGGAACAGGTATTTCGAACATTTTGTCTTACACAGTAAGTCCCTTCCTAGTAAGGATACTGGACTTGAATCGCATACAACAAATCTATGCAGGCCTTGGAAGTTGCCAATTTCAACCTGCACCGGATCAGTAATCGGATTAGTCAGGTGCTGGTTTGCCACACCAACCACTCGTATAGTACGCCCTGAGAGAGGTAATCTCGGGACTTCTGCACTTCGAACTGTAGAGCGTGTAGCTCCTGTGTCAACCAAAAATGAAACCTTATAGCCCATTACTTTTCCCTCTACATATGGGCCTCTCTGATCCACCTCTAAAGATGCTGCAAGCCTGCATTCTTCACTGTCTGAGCTGTCATCTGACCAATCCTCTTTCATGCCATTTTCACCTCGTAATGGGAATTGTTGCACAGTGTTATTTTGATTGGTTACGTGGCCTGTGACCTGCTGAGGAAGCATCACCTGTTGCTGTCCCATCGGAGCCATTGGTAATTGCATTTGCTGTCTAGGCACCATAGGAATCTGCTGCTGTACTGGTTGCATTTGTACTGACTGAAAACGCAGCATTTGCATCTGCTTATTGGGCTGTACCCCTTGCATTTGTACCAAATTATTCTGAAAATTTGGGTTTTGATGTCTCCCTTTTGGACCTCGTGGATTTTGTAATGTACCGACATTAATGCTCTGCTGAACTGCACCATCCTGCACCATATTCAGACAATCCCGTTTCCAATGCCCCACGCCCCCACACGTGTGACATGGTGACATCTTTTTCACTCCTTGACCGTCATTTTGAATAACAACATTATTCATGTCTGAACCACGGTTCACAAACCCTCGATCTCTGCCTCTCGGCTGTACCTGAAACACACCATTCATTTGCGGTTGTTGCTGTATCATTTGCTGAACTCCATTTCCCTGTATTCCAGCTTGTGCAGCCCTTATCTGCATCACCATCACTTTCTCCTTCAACTTTTTCTGCTTCAATTCAATCTCATCACTACAGTATTTCGCATACTGCAACACCTCATCAATCGGTTTAGCTTGCCAACAAATCAAATGATTCTTAATCATCTGGCTAACCTCTGATCTCAACCCTTCAACGAATCTAAACACAAGGTGATTCATGTCCTTCGGTTCGATAGTCTGAGTACCACTGTAATGTTTGAACGCTTTCAATAATCTCTCATAATAAGCAAGTATTGACTCCTTAACCTCTTGAGAGGTCCGGTCGATTTTCTGCCAATCGGTCACCTTCGGCGCCACCTTTTGTTTCAAGAACTCAATTACTTTATGATAATATTTCATCACCTCTTCTGAAGGTGCTCCAGTTACCTTATCTCTTGCTGGCTCCTTCGTGGGCCAATCTACCCCTCTCTTGCACTCGAGCCACAAATCAGGCGGAACAATGATCTCAAATAAAGTATTCAAGTCTTCCCAGAGACACTTTCCAAGCTTCACAAACCTGTCCGTTTGTTGATACCACTCGATCGGCTTCTCTCTTAGCCTAGGATAATCATTCATAAAGGATAAAATGTCTCCTCTAGTCCATGGCACATGCACTAAAACACCACCAGCTGTCTCTCTCATAGGTAAGATTTTTACTGAATCCAGATTAGGTGAGGTCCTGATTTTATTGGACCCTGGACTATCTCCCTTTCCCTTATCTCTTTTCTTCGCCCATCGGCCTTCCCATTTCTCCAATGCACCCCAAATTTGTGCACTTTGCAACAGTTCTCTCAGATGTGCCTTCATGCCTGCAGATCTCATGTGTTCAAAATCTTTGGAATCAAAATCTAATCTGTAACTTCTTTTCAAATGTTTAGTATTTCCGATATTGATATTGTATATGTCTGCCAAATTCGCTAATCTCTGATGTACTTTGCCTACCCCTTTGGTAATCTTGGGACATGAGTACCTCAATTCTGCCTCAGTGTATGATTCCAACCTATTTACTCCCATTGTTCCTTCTACTAACTCGGCAGCTTCTGCCCCTAGTCGTACAAAATTCAAATATTTGTCTTGTTTTTCTTTCTCAGGTTCAACTGTGGTCACTGTAGTCTTTTGTGAGGTACAAGTTTTCATTTAACTGTTGCACTGTAAAACCTTGCAGTGAAATGTTCCCTGCATGTATCATTGGAGAGTGTGAAGTATTTGTACTCATGGTTTGGGGAGTTAAAACTCCCAACCCTGCCTGACGCATTGCTTCGAGAGGTGCCCCCACTGGACTAAGGTCCATCAAGGGTCTCGGTGGCTCATTTACTTGCTCTCCCGGGGCCATTATCTGTGGAGTTCTCATAGGCCCTCCTCTTATCGCTTCCTGAGTCAAAACTCCCTGATCACACATCCCTGTTTTATCTTGTGCATACAATGGCACTGGGGGACCAACAGTAATAGGTAACGATATAGCGGCAGGTGTCTGACCTGAACCCAGACTTCTTGGAGCCGCAACACCATAGGTCTGCTCCAGTGTACCCGGTACAGGTACTAACGGTGGTCCCGCTACAGGGTTATACCCAGGTATCAACTGTGGCGGTTGAGACATTAGCTTCGGAGTCGATTCAATCTGTATTAACTTTGGCTTTGTGTATATCGGGTCTGGCGGCACTATCAAGTTCGTAGTAGTCTCAAGCACTGGAACATCAGGGTAAATTCTCTTTATCTGCGGTGGAGGCTGCAACTGTATCGGCAAGTCTGGTGCAGTGGGTACACTGACACCATTCTGTATCATAGCTGTATCGCTAGTCTGTACCATATCAGTAACTCCCTTCTCCTGCGTCTGGTTCCCAGGATCCAAGCTAGTGCTTGACGCGCTGTCGCTCACCGCATACGGTGGCAGACGATCATGTAACAATCTATCCATAAATTCCTCATCATCTGAATCATCTTCCTCTTCCCAGGACCTTTTATTTTCTTTAGTTTTGCCTGAATCTTTGTCGGTTTTACAGGAGGCTTTCTTTCCCTGTGTCTCTTCTCCCTGGGTTATTGCTGGGAATAACTTCAACCCATCTACGATTCCCCTTCTCCACATTTTGCTCTTGTTGTCCCACCTAGCTTCTGCATATGATTTTTCTGCCCTTCTCAGCCTTCTCTGAAACCTTTCTTGTCTGTGTCTAAGAGCCATTAAGTCCCAAATCGCTTAAGCCTCGTATTGTGCCCGTCTCGGAGGTGGCTTCTGTGTACTTAACATCCACCTCAGATTTTCTAGTACCTTTGGATTAAACATCCCATGCTCTGGAAACGCTAAACACCCTTCTTTTTCTGTTAATTTGCGCCACTATTTCATCCATAAACATGGTGCGACACCTTTCTCTTCCATAACCATGTAAGCCGGAGTACCCTCAGGTGGTGTAGGTTCCCCATCAGTTGCTACAATATACACATCTCCCTTTAGAGCGCTCTTGAATGCCTTGACAAAATTCATTTTTGCGATACTCTTATTTCGTATTTAATCAGAAATGGCGTAGTTCCCAGGACTCTCTTCACCTGCCCTTTCTCAACCTATTGCCTCTCATGGACGGCAGCCAATCCGTGCGCGACCCCTCTCGACATCCGACCTATCTCAGCACGGCACCACTGACGTCACACTCACACACACTGCAGCTGATAAAGTCTTGCGGCTTGTGCACTCTTCACTGATCCCTACAACTCACACAAACTAATGCAAATTATTGCGAGCACCTTAAAATGACAACACAAATCTGTCGGTTTACTACATGAAAGGTAACACATTTGCTTCAGAACTTTACGGAGATTTCACTTGAAGCCTCGGCCGCTACTCTCTCCTTCTCAGTTCCCGCATATGCAAGCAGAATTCGACCCGCAAATTCTACTCTCGACTTGTCAATGACTCCTTCTAGTGCACTTTAGAATTTGTCAAATCTCCATCGAAGGTTTCATACATGCATCATAACTCAAACTCGACTTGTCAACCACACCCGATTGACCTACTAAACCGCACAGATTACAACATAAACCACATTTATCATCATACTCCGGAGTCTTAGACCTCAACAGGTCCGTACACGACAACCAACCACGTGGATAATTTTGAGCAACAAGCGCTACATTCACGTGAAGTACGCCAACTTCCCTACTCTCATACTGTGGAGTACGCCTACTACTGCTAAACAACACTTAATTTGGCCTAAATACACACAAAAGTTTCACAACCACCTGCAAGATGCATAAGCTTAGGTAAGCGCAAAGACCCTAACCACGCACACTATGGCGCTGAGAACATTCCGAACTCATTTAGGCAGGCTCCGAGATCCCGGGAAAGCCATGGCAAACTTAGCAACCCATCATATCTCCAAATTGCATTATCACAGAAAAACAAATTAAACAATGAAACTCTGTCCTAGGGCCCCCAAGGGCCAAACCATCGCTCTGCTACCAGAACTGCTAACACGTCCTTCTATGTTAATTTATACACATCAGGACTCGTTTTAGGCCGATGAATCTTTGGACCCAGTGGTGAGACACCCTAAGACGAGGTAACTGATCAATATATCAAGCAATATATCAATAATATTGTCAACATATATCACCACAATATATTTCACTTTAGACATTAGTTAAACCTTTGGCGCGACCATGAACTTTCAGTCATGAATAACCACACCTTATTGAAGTTTTGTGAATTTTATTCCCTATTGATTCCAATCTAATAGTAAATGTATTCATCTCAAAACCAAGAAGCAAAAGAGCATAGTCACAATGTGGTAATAATGCAAAGATCATAAACATAAGATAGTAATATGAAATAAACACATCTAAACGCGTGAAACCTCATATATGTTTAGTTCAGCATAGCACCACGTCAGTCACGTCAGTTACGTCAGTCAAGATGAAATGCCTCATCTAAACACAATTACCATCAGCATGTTGGACTTCATGCAAAACAATTTAGAACATCAATTTGGAAAACATCTGAATAAGGTCTCTAATCAAAAAATACACAGCAGTTGGTACCTAGAAAGAAAAGGCAAACAAATGAATTTTCATTAGCCACAGCATAATTACCCTCCTCGGAATAGGTCAGCATACAGGATCAGTCTTTGTCTTCAGGACATCAGTTAGATCGCCGTCAGTCTATCTAATCTAAGGGCAGGGGACACTTCCCTCATAAGGAGGAAAATGCAATGGGGCGACTAAGGGTGAGGATGGTTTTATTAAGTCTCAAATCACCAAACAAAGTGACAGAGTTTCTGGATGCAATCGATATCATTCCCTACCTAGTGCTCTCGAGTCTCTTGTGTCATGGGTTTTTATCCCTTTTCCATAATACATTCCCCCAAAATTCTATTGGATAGTCACTACACCCCACTATCTGTAACCTATCAAATTATACATTAAGTAATGCATTTGTCATTTTATGATAAATTATAAGTTTTTGATTGGTCTTCATAATTGATGTTTTTCGTAGGTGGCACATCCGGGGTTACTTCATTTTCTGGCACGTTCTTCGGGTCAAGAGTTCTCTTTTCCGTGGTTCAGTGTCCTTGAGAGTGTCCATATTTTGTTGCAAAGCGTACAATTTTATACTAAAGCAACTAGCATGCGGATGAGAATATAACGGTCAATGATACAATAAGCGGAGAAAAGAACAAATGCTGGGTCATGGCCTTTTGCAAGTCAGCACACTAGAGAAACAGAAAAATATGCTTTAATATGAGAGCTACACAGCTAGTTTTCAACTCACGCTAACTTAAGGCTTATGGATTCTAATAAATACAATCATTGTACGTGTTAACATATTCAATTAATCATAATATAAGCAATTATTTCTTACAGTCGACATTAGTTTATGCATATGATAATTCTCCACGTTTAAAATACGTTTCAATGAATAATATTATTAATGCAGCGTTGTTAATATAAGCATTTCACATCTAAAAATAGGTACTGTTTAAACTACGCTCTCTCAGAGTCATGGTGATTTGATGACCCCAGCAGGCCATTATCCCTGTCATAGACACCAATTGCAGTGAGCCGCTATTAGCAACCTTTTTTCATGAACAGTAATCAGGTAGGTCGATTTGTGACTCTCTCCAAATGGGAACTTTGCAAACTGACCTTTTAGTACATAGGTTGGTTCTCTAATTCCATTCTTTTCACAAAATGTTGGTGCGTAATTTGCAACCGCGTTTTGTGAATGTAATTTTCATACACCCTGCCCATTGAGTTTTATGCTTCCAGAGGGAAATGTGATTAAACTTTAAAGTGCTTCAGAGAGGTGTTTCCATTGTCTAATAACTAGCACACTGTAGATGCTGAATTAATCAGTTAGCAGACCAGGCTGCAGGCATAGATATGATTAATGATTTATAAGTGGGGTAAAAGGAGCTATTTCTCTGGGATGGTGGATAAGTAGTAGGCAACAGTCTAATGATGTTGCTTCACTGGTGTGGCAATCACTGTCAGAGATTTGGTGGCACACCTTGATGTTTTTGCTGCTTCATGTTGCTGGACCACTGTGGTTGGATGGACCAACAGCCACCTTGGGGTCAAAGGAGCCTACTTGTCATGTTGAAGAGTCAGACAATGCAGAACACTCTGTCAGCACTGTGAATCATAGTCACTTGCTTTCTAGTTACTGCCAGACTAGGCTGTCTTATGACGTCTGTGACGGCCCGGAACAGCAAATGACATATGTTGGAGGGCAACACGTCACTAGTAATGGAGTCAAGCCAATAGTGAAATGTTTTGTTATGTTGATCTGTTAAGGCACTATTCAACTGAGAGGGTATCCAGGCGCTTAGGCAGGTGTGTGGTCCCCAAGATGCTTATACAAAGAGCTAGGTCTTCAGCTTCTTCTGGAACTCAAGAAGTGAAGAGTAGTGTGGTATTGTTATCTAGTTCTGTGGTTATGGTTTTTATGTTACATTTGTTATTATTTCCCCTTTTTCTACTATTGTAATTTTTCCCATGTTTTTATGTCATCTTGGCATGCTCCACTCTTCCCTGTGCTGGCTCTCTGTGCTGTTGCCTGGAACAAACAAGGCTGGGTGTTCTATTGAGGCAGTTGGTGGAGAGCAGCCTGCTTGCTGGTGTAGATGAAGTTCCTGTTTCCTGTAATTACAATCTGGAATAGGCTTCTTGAAAGAAGATTCATCCCTGTGCTGTTTTGGAATCTCTTTGTTGACTACTAATTGGTTCTTACATGCTTCATTTGGTGACGATTGGACTTCGGATCTACGTAGTGAAGATTACAGGAACTTCAACACGACTGTGTCCATTTCTGAATGTGCTCATATAATGAGGTACTGTGTTGTTTTTTGCGGTGTTCGTTTTAAACACTGCGTTTTTTTTTATGGTGGACCGCTTTGCTATTTATTAGCGATTGTTAATATTTCACACGTTTACTGGGGTTGCCTAGTAACGCTCTACGCGTGCTCTGCTGTCTCTTGCTTTGCCGTTTCCAAGACAGCAATTGCGCGTCATCGTTCTTCACAGCTATGGACGTTGCATAGCAACTATCCACGCGCGCACTGCTGTTTCCTGGTTTGCGCATCATCGTTCGATGTTGTTCCTGACAACTGTTTCCAAGGCTCAACGGTTGCCCGCAGTCAGCTGTGTTTACACAGTCTTTCACTGCACGTCTTCTCGCCTTCTCTCAGCTGTTACAAAGTTCCACGTGTTACGCTGGAAACAGTTAAACTCTACCAAAACTAAACACAGCTGCAGCGCGTTCTCTAGCATTATTTCACCTTTTAAAAAATTAAACGTGCTTTGCTTGAAATGTTTAAACCCTGTGGAAAGTTATCACAGCAACTTTCAATTTGACTTCTTGGTTTTATGTGTTTTACTGGGAAAAGTTAAGGCACTCATTGCAGTTTAATTGATTTTCTAATATTATGGAAATGGCCAGTTCTTTGGGAAATGCAAAAAAAAATTCCACTCTTGATCTAACTTCTGCTTACCATCAAATGCAACTATGTGAGCAATCTTAATTGTTGACTTCCTTCATCACACCATTTGGTGTTTACAAATTCAACAGGATGCCATTTGGTCTTTGTTCTGCAGCTGCAGTATTTCAAAAACTAATGAATGAAATTATTGGTGGTTTAGATGCTGTTTGTTCTTTTCAAGATGATGTTCTTGTCTTCACCGAAACACGTGAGCAACACGAGAAAATAGTCAGGGACGTTCTTCAAGTGTTTAGATCAAAACGTGTAACCTTGAAAAGGGAAAAGTGCAAATTTTAAAAATCAGAAATTGTGTACTTAGGCCTTGTTATATCTGGTAGTGGAGTCAAACCTAAAGATGAGTTGGTGCAATCTATTGTGAATTTGTCTACCCCAGAAAAGAAATGTGATATCCAAGCTTTTTTAGGGATGGCTGAATTTTATGCCAGGTATGTGCCAGGTATGTGCCAAAAGATTCAGTTCTATCAGGAATCTGCTCAAGAAAGGATCAGAATTTCTGTGGACAAATGAATGTGAAGAAGAATTTCAAGATTTGAAGAATGCGTTGTCTTCTGCCCAATCTCTTAGTAGCTTTCAACCTGGTCTGCCCTGTTGTCTTATTACTGATGCTTCGGAAAAAGGTTTGGATTATGTTTTAAAACAGTTGAACAATGGTCAAGAAAATACTATATCGTTTGCTTCATGTAGTCTGCATGGAGCAGAGGTCAGGTATTCTACAATAGAGAAAGAAGTGTTGGCTATATATTGGGCTGTTAAGAAGTTCAAGCAATTTCTTTGGGAGGTACATTTTGAAGTGCATACGGATCATAAGCCTTTGTGAGAAATTTTTGAGAAAAAGGGACTTGACAATGTTTCTTCTCGTATTTGTAAATGGGTCGTAGCTTTACAGGATTTTCATTTTGTTGTTAAATGTGTTCCAGGATGTGAAAACAGGACAGCTGATTGCTTGTCTAGAATGAGTTCCATGAGAGTTGATGATGATGTTAGTGATGCTTCGCAGTGGATTGATGATGAAGTTAAAGTCTGTGTTGTGACGGGTGGCTGTATTTCGGAAAAAGAGTGGCTGGAAGAAATAAGTAAGGATGATGAATTATTGCAGGTTAAGAACCTGCTGTTTTCTGGGAAGTTGTTAGCAAATTGTGACGAGGAGGTTATGCCATTCAGAAAGGTGTGGAATGAACTTTCTGTTCAGAATGGGTTGCTATTGAGAGGGTGTAGGTTAATAGCTCCTTCTAGTTTACGTGAACGCCTTATAAATCTTGCACTTTCTGTTCATCATGGGATATGTAAAAAAAAAGAAAAAATTAGATGTACATATTGGTGACCAGGTATGGATATGGTCTTGGAAAGGAGAGTTAGAGATTGTGTTGATGGAAAATTAGCTGATAAACTTTGAAGCTTAGAACACAACCCAAGGTACTAAAGTAGATTCCGAAGGATGTTTGGGAAGAGGTTTCCATTTACATCATGGGTCCGATATCCTGTGGGGTGTTTCCAAATATTTTATAGTTCTTACAAATGTATTGTCTCGTTGGCCCGAGGTTTTAATAACATCTGAGATTATGTCAAGGACGATAGTGGACTTTCTTTTCGATGTGTTTAGCAGGGAAGGGAATCCAAAGTTCATTCTGACAGATAATGGGGTTCAATTTACCTCTAAGCTTATGTGTGATTTTCTTACTGCAAGGGAGATAGTTCATAAGAAATGTGCATTACATCATCCGGAATCAAATGGAATGTTGGAACGCTTTAACAGAACTTTAAAGGAGACTATTCAGCTAGCTAAACAATTGGGTGAAAGTTGGGAAGTGTTGATTAAATCCAAGGTGGAAGAATATAGATTTACCCCACATTCGAGTATGAGTCAATCTCCTTTCGTTTTGTTCAGCAAGCGCATTCCTCACTCTAAAGTGAGTCCACCATGGCTGAAAAAGTATGTTAAAGAAGAATTTGATCATGAGATTCAGAAGAAGGTTGCCTTTGAAAAAGACAAGTATTTTCAGTGTAGGAGGAATATTATGTATGATGTTTGTAAATCAGTAAAAGAGATAAATGTGCAAGTAGGAGATATGGTCAAGATAAAACTGCCAGAAAAAAACACTAGAGTTTCACATTTTAGTAGGATGTTCAAAGTTATTAAAGTGTTCAAGGGAACAGTTAAGCTTGATGATGGCCGTATTTGGAATCTTAATAGAGTTGTTAAACTGAAATGATGTTTTTTTTATTTCTTTCGTTCTTTTCAGGGAAGGGGGGTAGTGGAGTATTGTTATTTATTTCTGTGCTTATGGTTTTTATGTTACCTTTGTTATTATTTCCCCTTTTTCTACTATTGTAATTTTTCCCATGTTTTTATGTCATCTTGGTTTGCTCCACTCTTCCCCGCGCTGGCTCTCTGTGCTGTTGCCTGGAACACGGCTGGGTGTTCTATTGAGGCAGTTGGTGGTGAGCAGCCTGCTTGCTGGTGTGAATGGAGTTCCTGTTTCTTGTAATTACAATCTGGAATAAACTTCCTGAAAGAAGATTCATCCCTGTGCGGTTTTGGAATTTCTTTGTTGACTACTAATTGGTTTCTATATGCTTTAAGGAGGCTCTTATGGGTTGAGGGAGGTAGTTCCATGTCCGTGGGTGTGGGGGGAGAGAATAAGCAACCACTCTTTTTACTATTGAGGAAGCGGGGAGTGTGTGTGAATGGGATAAGGCAGAGCATAGGTGTCTGGTGGGTTGGTGAAAGTGTATGCAGTTATTGATATATTCTGGTTCTGTGCTGTGTAGGGCTTTGTATGTGTGTGTGAGATGTTTGAATTGGCTGCAATTATGAATGGAGAGCCAGTAAAGCTTCCTAAGGTGCAGTGTGATGTGATTGCGGTGTAGGAGGTTGAGTATGAGTCTTGCTGTGGGGTTCTGGACTTCCTTGTCGTGACCACCGCATAGGTTACCCGGGGACATGATCTACCGAAATTCTGCAGCTGTCCGATGTTCAACGTTTCCAGAAAGGACCCTTTCCTTATTGTAGGAGTATCTACCTTGAATTAGGGTCTTTAGGCTTAAATGTAAGTTCCACATTTTTTCCTTTTTTTGTATTACAGGTACATTTAGGGTCTCTATAGTGAGGAGTAGGATGTTGTTATTGGGCCTGATGAGACATTTCCTGCTCTGTAGAGATGTTTTTAGGCATGAAACATGTTCACCTACACATAGGGATAGAATTATTTATTTTTTTCACTTGACCATCTCATAGTAAATGTGAGAGCATTATCTCTGGCGACGCTCCAACCCCGTTTTTAACCTTGACATAGCCTCCATATATTAATAAACTAATAGGGAATTGTGGTCTATAGTCAATTTTAACCCTTTCTCCAGTCCTGCATTTCTTCCTTCACCCATAGGGCTAATACAACCTTGCACTTATCTTTACAGCAGCGCACAGAAGACCTCCAGTAAAGAGCCCCCTTGTGGGGCCCGTCGGACATTTCAATGCCCATCCGACAAGGAGCAGGCCCAAGGATGAAGCATGACACCCATTTGGGTGTATGAGGGCCGAGCTAGACCTGAACCGTATCTAAGGTTCTCTAATTGGAACTCCGCTTTCGGAACTGTGTACCTTTGTTTGTCTGACGAGGAGCAGGCCCAAGGATGAAGCATGACACCCATTTGGGTGTGTGAGGGCCCTTGTTTCTATTGACAGAAGTGCCTAGCTAGACCTGAACAGTATCTAAGATTCTCTAATTTGAACTCCGCCTTCAGAACTGTGTACCTTTGTTTGTTCTCTGTTCTGGATGTTCTGGCATACAGAGTGTTGTCATAGTCCATCCTGCTGGTGATGAGTGCTTGCATGACAGTCCGTATGGTGTTCTGAGGCAACCATGTAAAGATCTTTTGCAGCATGCGTAGGATGTGGAAACAGGAAGTGCAAACTGCATTGACTTGAGCTGTCATGTTGAGCTTGTCATCTAGGATGATCGTTAGATTTGTTGTGTGGTATGTGGATTTTTTCGAAGACTAGGACTTCTGTCTTACCCGAGTTGTGCTTCAGGTAGTTGGTTTGCATCTGTTCTTCCACCATTGTCATCTAGTTGCTAAAGTTGGTTCTGGGGGTTTTTGTCTGGTCCATCAGGGAGTTGATGGGTCAAAGGCAAGGAGATGACTGTGATGTCTTGTGATTGGATGATGCGGGTGTGCAGTGTCATGTATCTGTTGAAATGGGTGGGGCTGAGGGATAATCCATGTGGGACTACACATATCAGTTTCTTGATCTCTGATGTGAAGGGTGGCAACCTGACCCTTTGGCTTCTTCCTGTGAGGAAGAAATAGATCCATTTGTGAGCCGATCCTTGTATGCCAATCTTGTGGAGTCTTCTGATGAGGCTGTTGTGGAAGACAGTGTTGAAGGTCGCGGAGAGGATGAGCAGGATGAGGGCCACTGCTTCTCCACAGTCCAGGATAGTTTGACTGTCATCAGTGACTGCAATGAGTGGTGTTTTGGTGCCTGTGGTTGTTTCTGAATCCTGATTGAGTGTTGTTTAGAAGATGATGAAGTTTGAGGTTGGTTGTAGCGATCAGTTGCTAGTCAATCAGAGGTCACATCTGCCCACACAACAACTTTTATTACTTTACAGGGCCTTTATGTATGCTGGTGCCAGCAGTGCATTTACCAACTCACTTCACTGGCCACACTTCTCAGAAAGCAACACTCTCCTTGGTAATAAGGCAGATACTCCTCCATGGGTATTTTCTTCAATGACTGTCTCTTCCCTTGGTGGTTGCTAAAAAGCTCCACACTTGTGTGGATGGACCATTTTGAAACAACTATCACTTATTCACTGCCAAAAGGAGGAGCTAAGGCTGCACAGTCGCTGGCCAGTTAGAATTAAGCATCAGACTAAATGCACTGAATCCTGTCATAAATAGCACATGATGTAAGGCTTGACTCTAAGCAGCCATGATGTATCACTAGTCTGTTTGTAATGAAGCTTTGCACCACCTCTAGGGGAGGAGAAAGAAATACATGTAAGACATTCGGTTCTTGTGATGATGTGGGCATATTAAGCCAACTCAAGATGTATGGTACTTTGCAACGTGGCTTTATACCAGTGTCTGTTTATGTTACTTCTTCAGTACCACAATAGTTGCCAGATTTTCACTGTGATTGTGTGACATTTTCATGTTTCTACTGCACCTTTGTGTGATGATACAACATCTTACATTTATGTTGAGCAACACTTTATCACTATTAGAAATCGGGTCTCTTTTTTGCAGTCAGTTTGCACTCTGTCCAAGTTGGAACCCTCACTCGAGTCAGGGCAATGGGTGTACACACTTAGATAGCCCCTTATCACCCCCTTGGTAGCTTAGCACAAGCAATCAGACTTATCTCAAACCAATGTCTAAATTATTTGTACCAACACACAGTAATACAGTGAAAACACTACAAAATGGACATCACACCAGTTTAGACAAATAGGCAATATTTATCTAAATCAAACAAGACCAAAATTACAAAAATCCAACATACTCAAGTAAAGTTGTGAATTCTCAAAGTAAAAAGGGTATTCCTCCATAGAAAACAATGGAAACGTTGTTACACAAAGTACCTGGGTTGCATCAAAAATAAACCTGCCTGGGAGAGCGTGCGTTGAAAAAGTCAGCAATGCGTTGTTTTCTCACTCGCAAGTGAGGCCGAGTGTAGTCTTTCAGACGGGGCACCTCAGGTCCGCATAGGTTTACGTTGATTTTGACACCCAGCAACGATGTGTGAGAAATCCAGCCACACAGTGATGGAAAACCTGCTGCGTGAGGGTTTGCGTTGTTTTTTAGAAGCTGCAAGTAGGTGTTGCATCATTTTTCCAGCCACGATGCAGGTGATGTGTCGATTTCCCAGCCGCAATGCAGGTGGTGCATTGATTTCAGCAGTGAGGCGGGTGGAGCATTGCTTTTACAGCTGCGTTGCAGGTGGTGTGTTACAGTTTTCCCTGCAAGGCTTCCTATGCATGGATTTTAGTCCTTGTGCTACCAGCCTCACTTTTCAAGGGCCCAGGGACCGGATAGGGCAGCACTTGGCAGGAGTCTCAGCAGAGAGTCCAGGTGCTGGCAGAGGAAGTCTTTGATAGCCCTGAGACTTCAAAACAGGAGGCAAACTCAGTCCAAGACCTTGGAGATTCTTCACGAGCAGGAATATACCAGCCTTTGTCCTCTTTCAGGCAGAAGCAGCAACTGCAGGCCTACCCAGCAAAGCACAGTCACATGCAAAGGAAAGGGGCAGTACTCCTCCTCCAGCTCTTTAGCTCTTCTCTTTGGCAGAGGTTCCTCTTGGCTCCAGAAGTAATCTGAAAATCTGGGGTTTTGGGTCCACTACTCATACCTCTTTCTACATTTGAAGTAGGCAAATTTCAAAGGAAAGTCTCTGTTGTTCACAAGATCCTACCTTGCCCAGGCCTGGCTCCAGACTCACACCAGGGGGTTGGAGACTGCATTGTGTTAGGGCAGACACAGCCCATTCAGGTGTAAGCGACCACTCTTCCCTCCACTCTAGCCCAGATGGCCCATCAGGGTATGCAGACTACACAACATGACCCGTTAAGTCACTGTCTAGTGAGATTCACAAACAGCCCAACTGTCAGTCTGACCGTTGCCAGGTAATACACAAGCAGGCAGAGTCACAGAATGGTTTAATCAAGAACATTTTCAAACTGACAATCTAAAAAACACCTTTACCAAAAGATGTATTCTTAAATTGTGAGTTCAGAGACCGCAAACTCCATTCCTCTATCTGCTCCCAAAGGGAAACTGCACTGAAAAGATATTAAAAGTCAGCCCCCATTTTAAACTATGAGAGATATAGGCCTTGCAACAGTGAAACCAGAATTTCACACTATTTCACTGTTAGGAGATGTAAAACACACCAGTATATGTCCCAGATTTAACATACACTGCATCCTGCTCATGGGGCCACCTTGGACGTACCTTAGCGGTGCCTAACATGTACAAAAAGCGAATGTTTGAGCCAGGCAAGTGGGTACACTTGCCAAGTCAAATTGGCAGGTTAAAACTGCACACACAGACACTGCAGAGGCAGGTCTGAGGCATGTTTACAGGCCTACTCATGTGGGTGGCACAATCAGTGCTACAGGCCCACTAGTAGCATTTGATTTACAGACCCTTGGCACCTCTGGTGAGCTTTACTAGGGACTTCCTAGTAAATCAAATATGCCAATCATGGAAAAGCTAACTACACATACAATTTATACATGGAGCACTTGCACTTTAGCACTGGTCTGCGGAGTACCAAAAACAGCAAAAGCAGAGTCCAGTACACAGTCAAAATATGTGAAGCAGTGGCAAAAAAGACAAGGGAGGCCACACCAAGGATGCCAGGTCTAACAATCACCATCAGAGTTAAAAAGTATGAAGATGAGCATGGCATTCATGTGTGTCAGTAAGTGGAAAGTGGGGGCTGTAAATGGACAGCATAGCATGGGTCTATGGTAGTTGATAGCTGACCCTGGGCGTGTGCTGTCTACATCCCTGACATGGTAGCAGGCCTGTTGTTATATATTCAATAAGTAGCATACACTTGTATCTCCTCGAAAAACTTTTTTTATTTTACTATTCTTGAACATATTGTTTAATTTTGCACTTATTGTACTTTTTTACTTTGATGATGTCACTTCCTGTTATGTCATTAAAAGCAAAGGTCATATGACATCACTTCCTTTCATGTCACCAGCAGTGAGGATATGTGATGTCACTTCCTGCGATGTATTCAGAGGTCAAAGTTCATGTGATGTCACTTCCACTACCCCTGGCCTTTTGGTAAATCGACGTGCATGGTCATCCAGTGCCCAAGCCCTTCCTCCTCACCCCAACTGTACCTGCAGCGTTGAGGTGGAGCAATGCAGGGCTTCCATTCACTCTGACTAAGAGTAACCACAAAGCAATACCTCACCCAGCAACTGCAGACTTCTGCTAGAAAGTATGAGATTGTTGTTGGAGTGTACCGATGTACTCTCCAACAACGTGTACGTGTGAAGTTTAAACAGGGACAGCAGTGCAATTTTGTGCATTCAAAAAATATGGGAACTGTGGTCCTGAGTACAATGGATGCAGGAGCTGAAATGTGACTAACAAGGGCTTGTCCCTCTTATTTCGGCTGCACCATAGTCAGACAACTTCTACCCTGCACCTTCCCTCTGCACCTCCTCTTTTCCTTCAGCAGCTCCAAAACTGCACATGCATTTTCTAACTACATGTGCCCCAAGCTAAACCCACTCCTCTTCAGCACTCTTTCAGAGGAACAAGCAAATGTACCCACACTATGTAACTCTTTCCCAACACAATCAATAGAGGCAAAAAATGCCAGGGGCCTGCCTCCTGTGTCCAGTGCTGGCCAGTGCATTATTGCATGCAGGAGTGTATCAAACTAACTGGTCCCAGAACCCGTCAGTGTACTGTGATGAGGGGTCCCCTGGAACTCAGGCCCCCGCACCACAGGGGCTAAAAATACACCACTTATATTTATATATAATGTATAGGATTCTGCAATCCCTATATTCAAAACCAAACTCAAATTTTTTTGTAATCGGCAACTTGTGACACACTCAGTTACTCGTTATAATTTACACCATAACTCAACTGTAATAACTTATTACAGTACAGTTTTGACGTCACAATGTCTGCTGCAGGAGCCAGCAGTCAGGGGAATGGCAGGGCCATGAGGCATAATTAAAGCAGTTGTTTCAAGAAGGAAAAAAAAGCATTGCTTTTATTTTTCTCCTCTTTTATTCTAGCTGTACCATGATAAACAGAAAGGGGAAATGTATATCAGCATGTTTATTTATTGCCCTCCTAACGTACTTATAGAAATGTTAGAGTCTTTCTTCGTGTTTTTGTACATTCTAGGATAATACACCCTTTTAAAAAAAGAGACTTGAATTAAACAAATTCTAATATATTTTTGCAATAAATATCTAACAGCTTTTTAGATGTGTTTAATTTTGCACTAGACATTATATTTTTATTATTGATGTTTGCAAACATGCTTTCTCTTTTTTATGAAAGAGCCACACACCGAGAATGTAAGTGGTTTGTGGGAAAGGTGATGGGTGATCAATTACTATAAGGAATAAAGTACTTCCTCGAGTACATAATAAGGAAGTTGTAAGTCATCACGGAGTTCCATATCCTTATAAAGGAACTAGGCCTTTAGTCTTGTTCTGCTATATGGTCATGGAACTCCTGAGTGACTTACACTACCTTTATAATGTAAAATGGGGGTATTTTAACTATGGTCCAAAGTGCATCCACTAAAATTCACTTCTAAGAAAGCTACACCTAGCCTTATTAGTATTTTAGACATAATGTGGCGCAAGGGGGTAAAAAGTGTCCAAGGGCCAGATGTACGAAAGGATTTTACCCATTCTGTGTCTATGGGAAAAAGCTTTTGTACATATGGCCCCAAATGCTTGTAAATACGGCACAACCATGGTGTAGTTAAGTGCTGTGAGGGGAGCTCAAGAAAAGTGGCGCATCATTTATGATGCACCACTTTCTTGTAAATATGCTGCTCAGTGTATTACGTATTAGGTATAATAAAACATTGACTGGACTCAAAACAACGTTACCAAAACCACAAAATTGTAATGAAGTCCTTCTTGTTCTATCCCTGTAGATTCAGGTAGCTGTATTGTGTCCAAACCCATCAGCAACATTGATGAAACTCTCTCCTTGGCTTCCTAGGTGGTACATCAATTTTTCCTGCATCACACCACAGCACAGACCCACTGGCAAAAACACTAAAAAATGTACTGAGTCTCCTGAAGTTTCAAGGAGAATATGCTTAAAAGCAACTGCAGAAGAGAGTGAAACACAGTCACAGAGTTCATCTCACTCTTAACCTACCTGGCAGGGCCGGTATCAACGCAAGACACGGCCTGGATACATTCTAGGTTCACGGGACACACATGTGTCTAAATCTATCACATTAAAATCAGGATACCATTGTAGCTGCAGAGGGGTGCTAAAAATGACACCTTCAAATTCAAGCCCAGAGTTCTTCTCCACCTGCAAATGATTCCTCTTGAATTCTGTTACTGACTGGTTGTCCAAGGATCAGTACCAACACAGCATGGCAGCTTGGTGCAGAAACATATTGCCCCCATTTCCATGCTTAAGAGGTTATCTAAGGTGAAAATATTTGTTAAAGAATACCAGCACAGTGGACCGACATCTGTTTATGGAAACCAACGTGAGTTGCTTTCATTTTTCTATTGCCATTGTTGGATATAGAAGAGGGATTGATGTATACAGGTCTAAGAAAGGGCACATGGGGGGGCAGTCATCCTCTTCACATGCACTTAGAGAGGGCAAACATCTGTTGAATAGTCCCATATAGACCCATAATTTCATCATTGGTGATGGGTGGTGAGCATTAGCAACAATTTCCTCAGAACCTGAAACATATTCAGGCCACTTTGGAAATGAGCTTGCTCCTCCAGGTCCATGTGCAGCTTTTGTGTCCAGACAACTGGAAACAATAAATAATTCTGAAGTCATCCAGGCAGGTACAAAATAAGAATCCTTCTGCATTTCATATTTGAATGTAACAGGGTCTCAACATTCTACCAATCTTTATATTATCTACTGCTCAAAGTAGCTTGTGTTATAAGTATACAAAACAAATATTTAAGTATGATAACCAAGGAATCTCCATGTAATCCCATTTGCTGAGTTGTGGTGTGATTTTAAACTAGATACACAATAACTCTTACTTCCAGACTCGTGTATCTAAAGCTGCGCAATGATGCAAGGGTGTGTATGGCACAAGGCAGCCTAAATTGAGGGGGGAAGAGCAATGGTGCCATATCTCAGTGGATATGGCATTGTCCTGCTCTCTCCATTTCACTCAATGCAGTACAGCAACTTTGGCTGTTAAGCTTCATTGCATGGCTTTTTTGTAAATGTGCCCCCAGGTCTTACACCTTTTGTCTTTCGTGTCTCACACAGGAACTTAAATGGTGAGTAAAATGTGGACCTCAGAATTAAATCAATATTAAACCACACAACCCCTCACTTCAAGAAAATGCTTCCTTAAAAGGCTCATTCTCTGGTAATATCACAAGAGTTTGAGATGCCCTCCTCATCCATGTTATATTTGTTCCTTTAATTCAAATCTTCAAAAGGAAATTGAACGGGTACTAAGATCGAACTCGCCTATATGTCTGTCTTGCTCACTTTACTAAGAAGACCCTTGCTTTCTCCCACAAAATATTGTATTTCCAATCAATCACTGAAATTTGGCAGTTCGACTTTAGTGAATTAAGTACAACTTACACCCCCATCATGCAGAGCTCATGACGTCACAGATTAGGTCACTCATGACATGTCAAATGACATCATTGATGACATCACTGATGATGCCTCAAATAACATAATTGATGACACTATGGATAGCTGCAGGTTGGCATTAGGGCCAATTACCAGACGTTTCTCTTTTGTAATGCTTTTTTGGTACCTGAGTACCACTACTGGTACCAGTAACTGTGGTAATAGCAAAGAATTTGAACTTTGCATTGTAGTAATAAATGTGTGATTGTATTGTAATCACTACACTTGTTCCAAATGCTACTTTTTAGATACATTTATTTCCACATGGGTGTCATAGTGTTTATATAGACTTTGGTCCTCATTACAACCCTGGCAGTAAATCCCGCTTACCGTCATGCGGACGGCCGCTAACATACCGTGACCACAGCGGTATTCTGCCACGGGTATTATGACCCACACAGAGAATACTGCCACAATACAAACACCCACACAAGTCCGCCACACCAAAAGCGATAGCAAAACCCACACTCTCACGCCAACAGGAATACACCCACAGTATCACGATCCATGAATCAACGCGGCGGTCTTTCAACCGTTGTAAACCATTGGCGGTACACATCGCTGCGCTCAAAATAAACACACACTTACAAAACCACACCACATTGGACAATTCAAAATACACACACCTGACACACATACACACACCACACACTCACAACACTATAAAAGACTATAAAACACACCCACACTACCCACAACCCCTTCCAATGAAAAAAAAGAGACCAAGCACAGAGAGACAAGTAAAGAGCACACACCCAATCAGAGGCACAGAATACCATCACTCATACACCATCCACGCACCTCACAGTATACACCCTAACACATCACCCCACACATCACCTCTCACATATCACTCACACCACATCCATGGCGCCCCAAAGACACGCCAGGTTTTCTGAGGAGGAGCTAAGGGTCATGGTGGAGGAAATCATCTGGGTAGAGCCACAGCTATTCGGATCACAGGTGCAGCAGACATCCATTGCTAGGAAGATGGAGCTATGGCGGAGAATCGTGGACAGGGTCAACGCTGTGGGACAGCATCCAAGAACCAGGGATGACATCAGGAAGAGGTAGAACGACCTACTGGGGAAGGTGCATTCCATGGTTTCAAGACACCAGATTGCTGTACAGAGGACTGCGGAGGACCCACACCTCCTCCCCCAAAACTAACAACATGGGAGGAGCAAGTCTCGGCGATCATGTATCCCGAGGGCCTTGCAGGAGTAGCAGGATGACTGGACTCTAGTAAGTCGAATCTTTACCATTATATCCCCCACCCTACCTGCATGCCATCACATACTCCCACCTGTACCCTCATTCCCATCACTCCATCACCTCACATACACCTCACCATCACAACCCACCCATCCCAATACCAAGCCCTGCATGCAACAACAATGCATGGACACCCATCACAGCCCTGCATGGACACCCATCACCACAGCATGCCCAGTAGAGAGACTCACCCAGCCCACACAACCAGCACTCACACAAGGCCAAGGCGACAGGGAAAGCACAATTATACAGGGAAACACACCCATTGCACAAGATGACACAAACAGATACAATAACAATGCTTTTGCATCCCAAGAGGACCCCCACCCAACGTCACCGGAGAGGAGATGCCACCAACAACCAGCCCCCCCTCCATAAGAGGCCCACAGTGATGACAGCAGTTCTGCACACCTGGATCACGATGACCAACCTGGCCCATCATGGACCTTTGGACAGTTGGTTCCCCTGCCACGGTCCCAACCCACCACAGAGCCTCCACCCTCAGGAAACACCAGCACAGCACCCACCCAGCGGGCCCATACCTCTGTCCCCAGGACACGTCAATCAGCAGTGTGTCCACCACTACAGGGACCCTAGGCAACCTCACTAACACAGGACGATCAGGGACCTGGGGTCAGTGGCAGTGGGCACACGGTTCAGGGGACAGAGGCACAGGACAACAGGGAAGCTGGGAGGACTGCTGTGCGACTGGGGGAGGACAGGCCCAGGGAACCGACCCTCAACGAGGCACTCTCCAACATCATGGGAGCATACCACCATTCCCAGGAGACCATGGGCACGGCACTGGCCAAGTTACAGGAGACCCAGCGGCTGCAGGAGGGACAGTACATGGGGATCAGGGAGGACCTCACAAAAATCTACACCTCCTGGTCACCAAAGCAGGGGTGCTGGCTGACATGGGCAAGGCCGTGAGGGAGGCAGTGGCAGAACAAAGGTCCCCTGACACTAGCCAAACCAAGGAACAGACTTCCACCTACGCCGGCACTAGTGGACAGGAGGCCCCACCACAGGACCAACAGGCCACCAGCATCCCACCTCCTGCAGAAGGAGAACCACCCCACAAACGGTCCCTGCGATCCAGACTGAAAACAGAGAACATTGCAAGACCCCCGCCACCAAATAGGACTCTCCTGATTGTCACCCTTCTGTCCCACTCTGTCACCTTGTCCACATTGAACTGCCATTACTCCCCTTCCTAGGCCCCATTGGACAATGCACCTGTGATACCAAGAGACTGGACTCTACCCTGGACCTTCCTCCACCATCAGCCCAGCCCCTTCCACTTACCCCCATACTATTTAGCACTAAAAATAAACACAATTGAAATATAAACCATACTGGAGACAGTGTAATGATTGGAAAGATGTATTCTTACAACATTCTCAAAGCATTGCAACGTCTATGTTCATTGAATTGTACCAATGTATGACAGTTGATGGGCAGCAGTACATATAGCAGGAGCCAGAATGGGGCACACAGATCTGAAAAAAGGGAATCCAAAGGGAACAGTCAGTGGCCATAGACAGAGGGTAAGAGGCTGCCATGTACAATGTCCAAAAGATTACTGAAAAGTAAAGTTGAGTTACAGTCTCTTACCTGTGTGTCACTGGAAGTACTGCTGTATAATGTTTGTTCTGTTGTCCACATCTTCTTCATCTGCCTCCTCATCCTCACTGTCCACAGGCTCCACCACTGCCACAAGACCATCTCCAGGCTCATTCTCCAGCAGAAAAGGCACCTGGCGTCTCAAGGTCAGGCTGTGCAACATAAAGCTTGCCACAATGATCTAGCACACCTTCTTCGGTGAGTAGTACAGGGATCCACCTATCAGATGGAGGCACCAGAACCTGGCCGAAGGTCCTCTCAATAATCCTCCTTGTTCGCCATGTGCCTCATTGTAACATTCCTCTGCCCTTGTCCTGGGATTCCTCACTGGGGTCAGTAGCCATGAGAGGTTGGGGTAACCAGAGTCACCTGTAAATATCGAGGGACAGCTGATAGACACACGCTAACCCTTAGGGACAACCGCATCCTCAGACCCCAACTTATACTGTGTGGGGACCTTGGCATCACCTAATAGCCACACCCAGTGCCTCTGGAGTTGCCCCATCACATTAGGGATGCTGCTATTCCTCACGACATAGGCGTCATGCATAGAGCCAGGATATTTGGCATTCACATGGGAGATGTACTGGTCTGCCAAACACCCCATTTGCACATTCATCGAATGATAGCTTTTTCTATTCCTGTAGACCTGTTTATTTCTGCAGGGGGGGTGACAAATGCCACATGTGTACCATCATTGGCACCAATGATGTTGGGGATATATCCCAGGGCATAGAAGTCAGCTTTCACTGTGGCCAAATCCTCCACCTGGGGGAAGACGATGTAGCTGCGCATGTGTTTCAGCAGGGCAGACAACACTCTGGTCAACATGTTAGAGAACATTGACTGAGACATCCCTGATGCCATGGCCACTGTTGTTTTAAAGGAACCACTTGCCAGGAAATGGAGCACTGACAGGACCTGCACTAGAGGGGGTAGTCCTGTGGGCTGGCAGATAGCTGACATCATGTCTGGCTCCAATTGGGCACACAGTTCTTGGATTGTGGCACTATCAAGTCTGTACGTGATGATAATGTGTCTGTCCTCCATTGTCGACAGGTCCACCAGGGGTCTGTAAACCAGAGGATGCCGCCATCTCATCATCTGCCTCAGCGGTTGTAGCCTATGGAGGAGAACGGTGAGCAGAAGGTCATTTACCACATAGATAGCACAACTGTTTCAGAATTTATGTCACAGAAGCAGTGTGTGAATTCGAGAGTCAGTATATGTGCCAATATGTGCTGTGACGCATTTAGGTGCTATGCCATGTGCCCCCCTGAAATGGTGGCTGCCTGACCTGTGAGGAGGGACAGGGGGAAATTAGATAACTGCACTGGCTTGTGCTGCGTCACAGTAGGCAGTTAATGACCGTCAAGCAACTCCACATTGGTTATAATTGGGCCCTATGTGTCCCAAGAGCCAATGGCGATGTACGCCGGCGGTGACGGTACGCACCACCGTGGACGTCAACGCCATTTTCAAGCTATTCACTCACTTGCTACCTGACCATCAACAGGAGAGGACCTACACTGCAAGTGCTGCTGGGACCTGAGTCTGGAAGTGACAATGGCTAGAGTGTCTGGGGAAAGGGCCCCTGCCTTCACTGTGGAGGATTTGGAGAAACTGGTGGATGGGATCCTCCCCCGTACACGTTACTCTACGGTCCTCCAGACAAACAGGTGAGTACACTGTGAGCATGATGTGTGGGCAATGCCTGTTTTGAGTGGTGTGGATGTAAGGCACATGATGGGGAGTGCTAAGGCGTCCTGGCCTGAATGCTGCATGAGAGGTGGTCAGTGTATGTGCGTCAGGGCATGGGTGGGAACTGGTGGGCAATGAGCTGTCTTTTTCCTCTAGGTCAGCACTCACCAGAAAAAGGCAATTTGGCGTGTCATCACCAAGGAGGTGCGGACCCTGGAGGTCCATCACAGGCGGAGCACCCACTGCCACAAGAGATGGGAGGACCTGCGCAGCTGGACCAAGAAGATGGCGGAGGCCCAGCTGGGGCTGGCCTCCCAACATGGAAGGGGTGCCCGTCGCACCATGACCCCCCTGATGTTCCGCATCCTGGCGGTGGCCTATCCGGAGTTGGATGGGCGCTTGAGGGCATTACAGCAGCCACAAGGGGTTGAGTACAGATTCAGAAAGCTGACTTTGCACGCTTTAGGAACTAGCTGGGTGGGTGATGTGGGTGCCCCTAGGCCAGGGCGATCATGGCAGGGTAGGTCCCTTGTTTGCAGGCTCTGAAGCACTCCTACCCCAATGGTACAAGTGGCCCACTACTACTGGGCAGGGTCCTGTGGGTGTCAGGTGTGCAGATGCTGGTATTAGGCATTGTACCCCATGGGCTGGTGGCTACCTTAGTGACTGGTTGGGCATGGCCTAGTGCATAGGGCAGCTCAGTGTGTGTTGTGTACGCTAACGGTAGTGGTGTTGCTGGCATTGACCAAGTGTATCCTCTGTCTATCCCCCCCATTTTGTTTTGTCACCCTGTCCTTGAGTTCATTAGCATCATCTGGCGGAGGAGCAGAGGCACCAGTGAGGGAGGGAGCTGCATCCCACATGGCCCATGAGGGTGAATCGACTGAGGGTGAAGGCACCAGTGGAACAGAGGACGAGGGGAGCTCCACGACGGGGACAGGAGGGGATACCAATGACAGCGACTCCTCCTTCGATGGAAGCTCCCTGGCGGTGGTGGACACCTCTGTGCCCACCCCAACAACAGGTACAGCCGCCCCCCCCACCAGCACCGCCCTCCCAGCAGCCCCTCAGTGTGTTTCCCATGCCCACTCTCCCAGGAGGGTGGGCATCTCCTTTGCCCCAGGCACCTCAGGCCCTGCCCCAATCAGCCCTGCTGCCCTCAGTGAAGAGGCTATTGACCTCCTGAGATCCCTCACTGTTGGGCAGTCAACCATTCTGAATGCCATCCAGGGTGTCGAGAGTCATTTGCAACAAACAAATGCATACCTGGAGGGCACTCATTCTGGCGTGGTAGCCAACAGAGAGCATTTCAGGCTCTGGCCTCAGCACTGATAGCAGCCATTGTCCCTGTGTCCAGCCTCCCCCCTCCAACTTCCTCCACCCAGACCCAGTCCCCTCTACCTCACCCTATCCCAAGCACACCTTTAGACCATCATGCACACACATCAACACACAAAAGTGGCTCAGGAAAACATAAGCCCCACACATCATCACACAGGCACTCACACAAGCACCATACCAATGCACACATACCATCATCCACTTACTCCACTGTGTCCCTTCCTCCTCTTCATCCACCTCCCTCCCAGTAGTGTCACCACTCACACCTGCATGCACTACATCATCAGCCACTGCCTCCATCACCTGCATGCCCATCACAACACAACCCTCAAGAGCAATCACCACCCCCACAACCATGCACACGTCCCCTGTGTCCTCTCCAAGTGTGTCTGTGAGCCCTCCTCCGAAGGTACGCAAACGCAGGCACACACCCACTCAACAGCCATCCACCTCACAACAGCCTCCAGCCCATGCACCTTCACCCAAACTCAGCAGACGTACACCTCCTACAACCACTACCTTTTCCTCCACTCCCACACCCCCTCCATCTTCCCGTCCCAGTGTGTCAAATAAACTTTTCCTGGCTAACGTTGACCTCTGCCTACGCCCCACCCCCGTCCGTCCCCTAGGGCCAGGATGTCTAGATCCCAGGCCAGCACCTCAGCCACCAAGTTGGCGTCCACTGTGGTCCCTGAAAGTCTGAGAGGTTCGAAGGGGGCATCCGTCAGGGCTGGCAGTGTGCCACCTACCAATGCAAGAGACCACCCGATTCCGCCACCTGCCAAGGTTAAGAAGGGGCCGGCATGCAGCACGGACAAGACGCACCACCAACCCAGCACGGTCTCATCCCAAAAAAAAGAGGACAGTGCCAAGGGCCCAGCATCGACTACCAAGGTGGGGAAGGGACAAAAAAGCAAAGGCAAGGCACTTCAGGGCTCGGAGCCTCCAGGTGAGGGACTGGTGACCACCATTTGTCCTGACAGGCCAGCAACCTGTACCATGGTAAGCACCACCGCAACAACCGCCTGCACCGCCCCCTGCACCGCTGCTGCCACAACCACAGGCACCAGCATCATCCCCAGTGGGCAGCCGTTCCAGGCTTCTGGAGATGGACTGGTGTTTCCTTCCAGTAATACCAGCACCTGCACCACTGGCAGCACCGGCAGCCTCTCCGCCGCAGACACAGCCGCAGGCACCGCCACTTGCACCGCCATATGCACCGCCACATGCCCAGCCGGTGCCACTATATAGGACATCAGCATCATCCCCAGTGGACAGCCAAGGCTGCAGGAGACGTCCTGGACCCTGCACCCAGCACTTGAGGCACCACCACCAGCACTGGCGCTACTAGCATTTTGCAGCCTAAGTCGCCGCAGGATGGAGTCTGTCTCTGCTTCCATGGAGTATCATGCTACCTGCTCCCTGCACATCTCGTGCCTCAGATACCCAGGTGAGGGAATGTGAACTGCCACACCCCAGGTGCAGCATCACTGAGCACAAGGCCCCCTCCAGAACTAGTGGAGAAATGCATCCACTCACCCAATCCTTGGCAGGATGAAGCAGACTGGGCACCAAGCCCCCTCCAGAACCGGTGGGGAAATGCATCCACTCACCCAATCCTTGGCAGGATGAAGCAGACTGGGCACACGGCCCCCTTCAGAACCAGTGGAGAAATGCATCCACTCACCCAATCCTTGGCAGGATGATGCAGACTGGGCACAAGGCCCCCTCCAGAACCAGTGGATCATGTCACCCACTTGAGAGACTGTGGCCTTGCACTCCCCAGGATCAAGCAGTGGGCAAACCACCCACTTGAGAGACTTGAGAGACTGTGGCTTTGCTCTCCCCACGACCAAGCGGTGGGCAAACCACCCACTTCAGGGACTTGAGAGACTGTGGCTTTGCACTCCCCAGGACCAAGCAATGCGCAAACACCCACTTGAGAGACTGTGGCTTTGCACTCCCCAGTACATCGCTGTGGGCATGTTGCCCCCTCAAGGAGCAGTGGAGTAGTACTATCTTCCGGCTGAGGTGCCCCCCTCCCCTTCCCCATGAGGTGCCTGTGTTTTTTCAACCTGATGCCCCTGCAGTGTTCTCTCCGTTTTGAGGTAGGAGTCAAGTATGGGCTTCGCCCATGATTTTTTGGCACACTGGTCCACGGACATTTGCAATGGACAGTGTACGGTCCTCTGTACATATTGTACATATTTGTATATACAGTTGTTTGCAATCGTCAACTTTATATGCATTTTCTAAATATCACAGATTTGACTCAATTCCTTTTGTCCTTGCGTTCTTCCAGGGGGTTACAGGGTGTATCTGTGATGTTGGGTGGGGGTGGGGGTGTTGCGTGTTGCGTGTGTGCGTCGCTCTCTTTTTCCTCCCCCCACTGCGTGCCAGGTGCAGTACTCACCATCGTTTTTGCCACCGCCTTCTTTCAAATTCCTGGTGGATTAGCAGATGCACCAGCATGGGGAAGACCTGCAGTTTGGGCACCATGGCGTCCTGGTTCTTCGTTGAGTCTCGAAAGGTGAGTGGTTCCCCTTCAGTGTACTGTTTCCGCTGTGCTTTTGATGTCATTGGTACCGCTCCGGAAAAGCTGTTGGATTGGTGCCTTGTAATATGGTGGGCGGTACATTGTCTCCACCCGTCTGTTGGCAGTGACCGCCGCTGTGTTTATTGATACCACCATGGCGGTCGGTGTGTTAAAGTGGCTGTCTATGTTGGTGGTTTCCGCCGTGGTCATGATCCCATTTTTTTGTCCACCAGCCTGTTGGCGGTATTACCGCCACTTTATCACCGACCGCCAGGGTTGTAATGAGGGCCTTTGTCTAATAAAGGTATCTGATAACTAAAAACATGTGCATACCTCATGAAAAATCTACATCTTTGCTTGCCAAAATTCATTTACTGACATTGACTGTAAAAAAGTTTTAGAATCAGAGTAGATAAAATCATAAAGCATTGTGCAAGCCACATCAATCAAAGAGGTTGTGAGCAGCCACCAGGCATTGCATAACGATTACACAGAACCCAAACTAAATTTAGAATTGTAGGGGTCCATTTACAAGCCCGCTCTGGTACTGCTGTGCCATTTTCCATATTTACAAGACCGCGCTTTGCATGGCTTAACACCACCTTTTTAAATATGGGCCCTCTGGTGCAGTTTTCTGCGGCAGAGGGGCGTACAATGTGTTTTGCTGTGGGTGTTTCCACACAACACCCATTGTTTTTGACACTGCCCCAGATTTACGAGAAATGGTGTACCTGAGGCATTGCCAAAAACTAATGCCACCCTACGGGTGGCATTAGAGTAGCAGAACGAGGAGAAATATTTTTATTTCTCCTAATTTTTGCTTTTTCTGTGTGCTGCATTATGCAGCGCACAGAGAAAGAGCAAAACACCATTAATAATTGTTTATGTGAAGGGACATGTCCCTTCCTGCACATAGACAATCATTAAATATTGACGATTTGCTACTTCTATGTGTGCTGTATTCTGCAGCACACATAGAAGTACCATATCACCATTATTGTTTATTCGCAGGAAGAGACACCTTCCTGCACATAAAGTGGCATATTTAAGAACCCATGGCACCACCTTAGCACTGCCATAGCGTCATTGTTTTTACGCTAAGTCAGCACTAAAGTGGCTTTTTCCCCATGCCATGTTTACAAAGTGGCGAGCCACTTTGTAAATCCTTGTGCCACATTATGCCTGTGCCATGCATAGTGTATAAAAGGGGGGCATTCCGGCACTAGGAGGCCTGCAAAATGGTGCAGTGAAATTTAACATATTTCACTGTGCCATTTTTGCCATCGTTTTTAACGCATGCGCAGAGCAGTCGTTAAAATGACGCTTCCATTGAAACCTATGGGCCTCCTTGCACTTTGCTACACTAGCGTCAACATTTTTGATGCTAGCGTAGCAAATCACCCCAATAGCGTCAAAAATGTTGACTCAATTGGGCTAACGACCACCATGGTGCACCGTATTATAAATACCTTGCAGCGATGATGTTGATAGGTGCCTGTAGGGGGACGCATAAAAAGTGGCCACTTTTTCTTAAATATGGGCCTAACAATCAATCTATGGTGCAAGGAAGCCTGAACTGGCGGTAGGCAGCTAATTTTAGTGGCAGAAAAAATACAGGGGTGCGCATTATTGTAAATACTGCGCATCCCCGCGTGTGTGAAATGCCGCAACGTGGCACTGCCAAATTTGGCACAGCTCCGCGCTTCGACATTTCCTCGTAAATGAGGCCCGTAGTGGGGGAAGCTGCTCTGTATTTTGCTCCTCTTTCTGTTGCTAAGGATATACCTCTCCAGTTGATTCCACATTGCTTCGTGGTTTGGATGCCAGTCAGAGAGAGCACTTGCTGTACAGCAACAGCAAAACAGGAAATCCTGAAATGTTTAAAAATAATACTTTCACAGGTCAGAATGACATTTGCTACTCTTTCTGGAGGATTTGCTGCTATAGATTTAGGCCGAGTTTTGCTCTCTGGAGAGTAAATCAGTTCTTCTCAGCGGCACCTGTCTTACTTTATTGCTAAGTCGGTGCGCTCCTGTCACCAATTATTTCTCTATTTTCTATCACTGCTTCACTCTGTTAGAAATTATTTACTGAAGTCAGATGTACAAAGGAACATGCCCTGTATGCTGAAATTGCCACTTTAAAAATACCCTATATATTAAGAAAAGTGTACATTTAGTTGGCGGTATGTTTACAAAAAGTAAATAAATATCAACCCCCCTAGCTTGCTCATTGTTTAAATAATGCAAACATATTTCAGAAAGTAATAAATAGAGGACTGAATTGATGGAATGTTAATAATTGTACATAAACCTTTTTATAACACAATCAAAACCGAGGCAGTGAGAATTGTTTGAGAACATAAGCTTGGAGCAGCAATGGAGTTTAAAAAAAGCTGGCATTTCAGTGTTTTCTACATCTTTGGTTCCTAAACTGATTATTTACCACAAAGTGTGCTAAATGGAGAACAAACTGAAAGAAATTCTCCCCCTGCTCCTTATAAAAGGTGGATGTTTTTGGTGACTAGGAGCCTTATTTATAGTTTGGTGTAGAGAGACACCCGCCAAAAAGAGGCAGATGCCCTGGCCACTGTTTTTAGAGCGTTATTGACATCACTGCACTTGCGATATGGCAGATAGGACACACAGAACCTGGTGGCCGAAGTCCCACATTTTTCCAACTCTAAAAAAGACCCTACAAATCTAAGCTCTCAAAAAGGACCCTAAAATATTAAGGGCCTAGTTTAGACCTTGGTGGCAATGGTGAACTGTCAAAGAAGTTATATATTTTCTGTTGGAGGATGCTCCTTCAATTGAGAATCTGCCAGCAAAAGAACGAGTGGAACAGCCTGATTTAGAGTTAGTGATAATAGAAATGCTCCGATTTGTGAATATATAGTATTCAATAATGGTGCATGTTAGACTTGGCATCCTTGGCGTGGTCTCCCCTAACTTTTTGCCTGTGTTTTCCATGTTGTTGATGTGTGCTGGACTCTGTTTTTACTGTTTTTGATACTCTGGGCAGTTTACCACTGCAAGCTCGTGCTAAAGTGCAGGTGTTCCTACATAAAATTTATGTATAATTGGCCATCCACAATTGACATATTTTATTTACTACTAAGTCCCTAGTTGAGTGCAATAGAGGAGCCTAGGGCCTGTAATTCAAATGCTACTAGTGGACCTGCAGCACTGGTTGTGCCGCACACATTAGTAGCCTTGTAAGCATAGTTCAGACCTGCCACTGTAGTGTCTGTCTATGCAGTTTTAAACTGCCAATTCGACTTGGCAGGTGTACCCACTTGCCAGGCCTAAACCTTCCCTTTTTATACATGTAAGGTACCCCTAAGGTAGGCCCTAGGTAACCCCATGGGCAGGGTGCAGTGTATGTTAAAGGTGGGACATGTGGTCATGTGTTTTACATGTCCTTACAGTGAAATACTGCAAGGCCTATCTCTCTCATAGGTTAACATTGGGGGCTGCCTTTAAATATTATTAAAGTGTAGATTCCCTTTGAGAGCAGATAGAAGTATGGAGGTTGTCATCTCTTAGCTTAAAATTTAAAAATACATCTTTTAGTGAAGTTTGTTTGTGGGTTGTGAGTTTGAAAATGCCACTTTTAGAAAGTAGGCATTTTCTTGCTTAAACCATTCTGTGACTCTGCCTGTTTGTGGATTCCCTGTCTGGGTCAGTTTGACAGTTGGGCTGTTTGTACCACTCTTCTACACAGTGACACAACGGGATGTGGGGTGTAGCCTGCTTATCCTGATGAGCCATCTGGGATAGGAGGGGAGGGAGGAGTGGTCACTCACACCTGAAAGGGCTGTACCTGCTCTCACACAATGCAGTCTCCAACAACCTGCCGTGTGTCTGGGGACTGGCCTGGGCAAGGCAGGAGCTTGCAAACAAGAGAGACTTTGCTTTGAAGTTTATCAACTTCAAAAACAGAAAGGGGTATAAGTATTGGTCCCAAAACCCCTGCAAATCAGACTACTTCAAGGATTCAAGAGGAACCTCTGCCTGGAGAAGAGCTGAAGAGCTGAGGAGAAGTGCTGCCCTGGCCTGTGACTGTGCTGCGTTGGGCTATCCTGCAGTTGCTGCTTCTGCCTGTGCAAGGGGACAGAGACCGGACTTTGTTGTGCATTCCTTCTTGAGAGGTATTTCCAAGGGCTTGGAGTAGAGCTTGCCTCCTGTTTTTAAGCCTCAGGGACAGCAAAGGCTTCACCAACCAGTTCTGAGTCTGCCTGCTGTGGACTCTAGCTTGCCATAGGGTGCAATTCCAGTCCCTTGGCTCCTGGAAGTGAATTTCTGGAGAAAAACCTGTCTAACGTTGCTGGATGACGCTGTGCGACTTTGCAAAGGATGCCACTGCCCAGAACCATGATGCAGCCTACCCCGAGGCCGTGGACCTTGCAGAAGTGTGATGACCCCGTCGACCCTGTAGACTTTGCGTCACTGCAGCCTCTGATCCCGCCTGACTTCGCTAACTTCAGAGTGTTGTAAGTCCGACATCCGTGACAGCCGACACCATCCAAGTGCCTGCGGCCCTGTGACATCATCGCGACCCCGTGAGGTCACCCTGCAGCATCGTGACTTCGCCGGACTTCGTGCCTCCCTCCTCTGGTCTGCAGTAAGTGTCCTTGCTTGGACAGGGGGTAACCTGACTGCCAACTAAAGCACTTCCCACTATGTTTTCAATAACTACCTCAAACTTTGTCACTATTCACTCTTTTTTTAATGTTGATTTGTAGTTTTTACTTGACTTCTGTAAAACTACACAATAACTAACACTTAACATCCTGATGTTCCCTAATCTTAGTAATTGATTTGTAAATACAGAGTATTCATTAATGATGCAGCTCTGATTGTGCTGGTGGTTTATCCCACAGAGGAGAATACTAAAATGGATGGTTTGACATTCATTTAAAAAGTCAGAAGATTTTTCCATTACCACCAAATCTAAATTATGCCACGTGTGAGGATTTTTATCTCGAGTGTTTCAAAAGTGGGGAAGGTAGGGGGTTACCATTAACAAAGGCATCATATACCTGCTCTTAAACAGAAGGTTGAACTCACCAAGCCTTCCTGATGCTTCAGAAGGCTTGTGCATATTACAATTATAATACCTTGTGCATGACATTCCTATTTAACATTTTGTTTGATGGAAGAATTCTTCCAGTTTCATCATAGGGTAGCCCTTACTAGAATGTAACAACCTTGGTCAGTCTTAAAGAGTTAAGATAAATGTTCAAGAAAATAGTTCAAAGTTTGCTTTCTTTAAGAATACTACTTTCAGCATATGTCCTTTGATTCCCAATGTTCATCAAAACAATCGTTTAGGAACTAATGGTCGTGGTGAGGTCCTGGCTGCAGCAACACTGTATCACCTTTGCCCAGCAAAGAACATCATGACCTACGATGAAAGTTATACTTGATCACCAAGGCTGACATATCTGCAGAATATATAAAAGTTTGTGGCCTGCCGGGAATAGCAGCCCATTGTCAGCGTGCTGCTGCATAGATTGTTCTTGACATGCAGTCTCAGACCAGGCAGTGCCTGCACTCCATGATGACTCTCACTTTCATTCTTTGAAAGGAACTGAGCACGAGCAGGTTTTAAGTACCTCTTACTCACGGATGCTCCACACTAAGAAATCAGAAGCATTTCCAGCACTGCTTCCCAACAGCAATGAGCGTTACCAAAACAGTAACAAAAACAGGGCCTTTGACTATGCACATGATATCCTCGTCAGGGTCACTAAATGGTCTCACATACACACAAGACACAGTTCTGCAACCTAAAGCCCAATATCGCAGCAATGAAGTTATAGAAAGGAACAATAATGTTAGTAAATGTATGGAAATAAACACTAATTGTGATCATTACCTGAGCACGATCAGTGCGTGGCAAAATCGAGAATCTCAAACCTCTCACTAGAATGGATAACTTTTTAAACAATCCGTCATGATTACTGTCTGTAAATATTTAAACCTGCATATAAACAAAGTAAACAAAATGTCAAGTAAAAGCAGAACAACCTCAATGTGGAGAGTGAAGACCTCTGTCTGACGCACAAAATGGATATGAACCAAAAAACATAAATACCTTCTTTCAAGTTGTAAAGGACTATTTTGAGCTGGCTAGCTGGTAAACCAACTTGGTTTTGGAGTACACAAAAGCAATAGGCTCAAATGAAAAATGAAACAACAAAATATGTCATAGTGAGGAAGTGTGCAGTGCACACAGTTTATCTCCTGTGGGCACCCTAAACCCATAGAAAACCCATACATGGTTGCTACACCAATGCTAGAGCGAATCAGAGGAAAACACTGGGAAAACTGCATGGAATTACAATATTTTTGGGAAAGACATAGATGATCCATATATGTCTGGTACATTCGTGCTCAGGAGACCCAGAAGAACAAAGCTGGAGGGATCAAATCTTGCCAGGGATATATTGCTTTGCAAGTGTACTAGAGGGTATTACCTCGTTTGGAAAAAAAATAATTCCTAAAATATGAAAACCATGATAATTCCTAAAATCTGATAAGCATCATGTTCAGAGAGCTCTACTGGCCAGCCGACTAGGGCAAGGGAGCACTGCCTTGCACCAATCGATAAACTAGTTACTGCAGAATTAAAAAATATATATCTGTCATACTTTTCATATTGTCCTGGGTGTGAGTTCTGTCATCAAATGAGCAGTGCACCACTAAGAGTGATTGTGCTGCAACTTTGCGTTCTGCATTAATAATATATAATTGATTGTGTCAACTATATTCCTTAGGAAAAGTCAAACACATTTGAGATTGCCAGACACCAGATATTAAGGGAAACATTCCCTTGATTTGTGTTCCTGGTTTTATGTTTTTCCAACACAATATTGAACAAAAATGAGAATATCTACTCATTTTTTATTATATCTTCAGACAGCAATGAGATATTTATGTTGGGTTTGTAGCAATACATAGCCTGAATGTGGCAGCCATTAAAAGTGCCTAAAAAAATGCTGATTTTTTTAGGCCCCCCTAATGGGGAAACACCTCCTTCACATAAATTACGCCGGGCACAGGCATAATGTAGCGCAAAGGTTGCACCACAATATGGCACGTCGATTTTGGCCTCGTAGGGCCAAATTAGCATCAAAATAAAATTACGCTTATGTGGTGCAAGAGGGCGCGAAAGGCTCGGGCGCGAGGGGCTCTTCAATTTGCCCTGCAGTTTGTATGGGGGCACAAGGAGACCAAAGAGTTGCACATGCTTGAAATAAGTGATACAGGGATTTCTTTTATGAAAGGTCTGGCACAGAATCACACAAGCCCCTCAGCAGAGAAATGTATCTGTAAACTGGTTCAAGTACATTCCCTTTGGCACTTCACTTTCAGGTTAGTTAGGGTGAGCTGTCACCGGCTTCTCATGAAGGTAGTATGGAAGTCCTCAAGCTCAGCACTCAATAATCAACCAACAGACAGCATAATCTTAATGTCCAGTCCCCAGATTGTCTTTATAAGGAAGAAAGTTTGTTAATCACAGTTGAGCAAAAGACTACACAATTTGATGATCACTCAAGTCAATGTTCCTCGGTGTGAGCTCCTGAAAGTGCTATATCTTCCCCACTCCTTTTACTACTCTCTCCTGGGTGGTCCCCATGGCCCTCATTCCAACCCTGGCGGTCATGGACCGCCAGGGTGGAGGGACATGGAAGCACCGCCAACAGGCTGGCGGTGCTTCCAGGGCCATTGTGACCGCGGCGGTAAAGCCGCGGTCAGAAAAGGGGATCCGGCGGTTTCCCTCCGGATTTCCCCTGGCCCGGAGAATCCTCCATGGCGGCGCTGCTTGCAGCGCCGCCATGGGGATTCCGACCCCCTTCCCGCCAGCCTGTTTCTGGCGGTTTACACCGCCAGAAACAGGATGGCGGGAATGGGTGTCGTGGGGCCCCTGGGGGCCCCTGCACTGCCCATGCCACTGGCATGGGCTGTGCAGGGGCCCCCTAACAGGGCCCCATAAAGATTTTCACTGTCTGCTTTGCAGACAGTGAAAATCGCTACTGGTGCAACTACACCCGTCGCACCCCTGCAACTCCGCCGGCTCCATTCGGAGCCGGCTTCATTGTTGCAGGGTCTTTCCCGCTGGGCCGGCAGGCGCCCTTTTGGTGGTCGCCCGCCGGCCTAGCGGGAAAGTCGAAATGACCCCCGTGGTCTTTTGACCACGGGGCGGTCTTTTGACGGGGTTACTTTGGCAGGCGGAGTCCGCCGCCCGCCAAAGTCAGAATGACCCCCCATATCTCTGGGTTTCCTTCCATTGTTGATAGTAGGAGTAGCATGGATGAAGCTTAGGTGCAGTTTATTTATGCCCACAGTCAAACATGGTCAGTTTGCATTTGGTTCTTCCCCTCCTCAGGATGAGAAACAATTTCTGAGTGCTGAGCCTTTGTTAGAGAAGTCATCGTACTGGGTCCTGTGCAGGTGTAGGTGCTTCATCGGATGCAGTGATGCAGTCTAGTCTGGGCCACAGTAGCTGCAGTCCAAGTATCAGGGTGACAGATTGAAGGTCATGGTTCGGATTAGACCAAAAGTTGGTGTAGCCCTTGCTGGGATTACACCAATCACAATTGCATCCCCAACTGGGCCAACTTGAAACACTGTAAAACTATTACTGCCAGGAACAAAGATGAGAGAGTGGGGAACCCACAAGAATAAGGATCCTCCAAAGTTCACTCCTGAACACTGAGCTCTCCCTTGACACACTACAGCCTCTAGAAATGCACTAGACATCACTACTCCTGAACAGACTTTTCTTATGCAGAGCAAGGTAGACTCTTTCCCTCTTTCACAAGGCAGACAGGCTTCTAGGTGCTTCTGGACAGACCCATAGCTTCTACAGGTGCTCCCTCCAGGTCACAGACAGGTCCAGGACCTGACATAGTGAGGGGCAGGTCTTAGCTTTTGTCCATATGTTTAAATAAGCCTCGGACGGCTGCCCACTGCTGGTGGTGGTGGTGGTGGTGCTGCTGCTGCTGTTGGTGGCGGTTGTTGGGGGAAGCACCTGCCCATCCCCTGCAGCCTCAGACGGCTGCCCACTGCTGGTGGTGGTGGTGCTGCTGCTGCGGATGGCTGTTGTGGGGGGAAGCTCCTGCCCATCCCTTGCAGCCTTGGACACCTGCACAACCATGGTTGGTGGTAGGGGCTCCAACAGAGTCCCAGCACCAGGCCCCTAGTCCTTCCTGCCTGCTGGTGCATGCCCCTTGCCCTTCTTGGCAGCGGATAAGGATAGCTCCTTGCTCTTCTTTGCAGCCTTTGGGGCAGGCTCCTTGCCCTTCCTGGCAGCAGCTGGGGATTGCTCCTTGCTCTTCTTTGTAACACTTGGGGCAGGCTCCTTGCCCTTCCTTCCAGCAGCTGGGGATGGCACCTTGCCCTTCTTTGCAACACTTGGGCAGGCTCCTTGCCCTGCCGGGCAGCATTTGTGGATGACACCCCTTCCTTGAGGCTGCCTGGTGCCCTGGAACCTTTACAACCATGAGTGGGTGTGGACAGTACTGGGCCTGTGGACTGGGTGTCTGAGGTGCTTGCCTGGGTTTTTGCCACCCTGGCCAGATGTGAAGGACGGGGAGAGAGGTAGGGAAGAGGTCAATGGTGGAGAGGAAAAGCTGCTTAGGGACAGTGGGATGGGAAGAGAGAGAAGATTTTGGAGTGGAGGAAGAGGTAGTGGTTGTTGGAGGTGACTGTCTGCTGTGTTTGGGTATAGGTGCATGGGCTGGATGCTGTTGTTAGGTGGATGGCTGTTGGGTGTCTGAGTGCTTGTGGTTGTGTACCTGGGGGGGGGGACAGACACAGTGGGAGAGGACACAGGGGACATGTGCATGGCTGTTGTAGTGGTGTCTGCAAGTGAGGTGTGTGTTCTGATAGGTGTGGTGGTGATGCTGGTAGTAGATGATGGTGTACTGCATGCAGGTGTGAGTGTAGATGCAACTGGGAGGGAGTTCGATGAGGAGGAGGAGGGGGACACAGTTTAGACAGTGGATGTTGGTATGTCTGCAACTGGATGGTGTTTGTGTGAGTGCCTGTGGGATGAAGTGTGGTGCTTTTGTTTGCCTGTGCCACTCTTGTGTGTTGTCCTGTGTGCATGCTCGTCTGGCTGTGTGCTTGGGATAGGTTGGGGTTGACAGGAATGGGATTGGGAAGAGGAAGGTGGAGCGGGGAGAGTGGAAACAGGGACAATGGCTGACATCAGAGAGGAGGCCAGAGCCTGGATTGATCTTTGTTGTGCCGCCAAGCTAGTGTGAATGCCCTCCAGAAATGCATTAGTCTGTTGCATATGGGCTGCCAGCCCCTGGATGGCATTCACAATGGTTGACTGTCCAACAGAGATGGATCTCAGGAGGTCAATAGCCTCCTCCCTCAGGGCAGCAGGGCTCACTGGGGCAGGGCCTGAGGTGCCTGGGGTGAAGGAGATGCCCACCCTTCTGGGTGAGCAGGCACGAGAAACTTGCTGAACGGCTGCTGGGAGGGCGGTGCTGGTACGGGGGTGGCTGTACCTGTAGCTGGGGTGGTCACAGAAGTGTCCGCCACCACCAGGGAGCTCCCATCGGAGGATGTATCTGTATCCGATCTGTCCCCTCCAGTCTCTGCCATGGTGCTCCCCTCACCCTCTGTCCCACTGGTGCCCTCAACATCGGTGGACTCTGCCTCCTGGGTCCTGTGGGATGCAGTTCCCTCCATCGCCGGTGCATCTGCTCCTCTGCCAGATGATGCTAATGCACCTAAGGACAGGATGACAAAACAAAAATGGGGGGAAGAGACAAAGGATACACCTGGTTTATGGCTGCACCAACACCACCGTTGGCGAACATACCACCCTCACACACAGGGAACAGCCTACGCACTATGCAGTTCACTACCAGTACCAATGCTAGCCACCAGGGCATGGGGAGGGACAAATACCACCAATTGCAGCATACCTGGGACCCACACAGCCCTGCCCAGTAGAGGATGCCTACAAGCTAGGTAGGAGGAATGTCACATCTGACCCCTGCCCAACATGTGACCTACTCTGTAATGTCAGGCCTGGCGTAGGGGCACCCACTGACAAACGTCCATCACCCCGATACCACCCCACCAGGCATTAGTAGTAATGATGGGCACTGTACTCTCCCCCTTGTGGCTGCTGTGATGCCCTCAAGTGCCCATCCAGCTCAGGATAGGCCACCACCAGTATGCAGGCCATCAGGGGGGTCAGGGTTCAACGGGCACCCTTTCCTCGTTGGGAGGACATCCCCAGCTGGGCCTCTGCCATCTTCCGTGCCCAGCATCTCAGGTCCTCCCACCTTTCTGACAGTGGGTGCTCCGCCTATCGTAGACCCCTGGGTCCGCACGTTCTTGGCGCTTGGCGATGGCATGCCATCTACCCTTCTTTTGATGGTCGCTGACCTGCAGAGAAATACACACAGGGAAAGCTATTAGTCAGACCATCCTGCCTGTTACACTTATGGCCCAAGATACCCCTTCACAAACCATTTGCACACATAGGGCCCAGCACACAAGCTGCACGCTGCCCAGGGGACATCCACCCACCCTCCCTACACGAGGCCTTCACACACACCACTCCAGTGCATTCATGCCCCATGCATCGTGGTCACAGTGTACTCACCTGTTGGTCTGGAGGCTCATACAGCAGTCCGTAGTGGGGTAGGACCCCATCCACCAGTCTCTCCAACTCCTCTGAGGTGAAGGCAGGGGCCCTTTCCCCAGTCACACGCGCCATGGTAGGTCCCAGACACAGGTCACAGCAGCACATGCAGTGTAGGCCCTCCACTGTTGGAGGTCAGGTAGCAAGTGAGAGAACAGACAGAAAATGGCAGTGATGTCTGTGGCGGTGCATACCGTCACCGCCGGCGTACATCACCATTGGCCACTGTACCACATAGGGGCCAATATTATCCAATGAGGTGTTGCATGGCGGTTCCCGACTGCCTCCCGCAATGGCGCACAACGTCAGCGGAATTACCTCACTTCTACCTGTCCCTCCACACAGGACAGGTGGATGCCATTTCAGGGGGGGGCAGGCCCTAAATTATAACTGTGTCGCAGTTCACAATTGAACACACAGGACAAATGCCACTTAACCATTTCAAATTAACATCATGCATTGTACTGTTGTGGCTACAATGTTCAGTTTGTGACCGGCTCCTCACACTTATGTCCCGTAGACTGCAACCACTGTGGTTGAATAGGAGGTAGAGACATATCCCTGTGTACAGACCCCTGGTGGACTTGGCATTACTGGAGGACAGGCACATTATCTTCACCTACAGACTTGACCGGGCCACAATCACGGAGCTGTGTGCCCAACTGGAGCATTACCTGATATCTGCTATCCGTCACCCCACTGGGACCCCCCCTCTTGTGCAAGTTTTATCAATGCTCCATTTCCTGGTAACTGGTTCTTTCCAAGTGACAGTGGGCTTGGCAGCAGGTATGTCACATCCAATGTTCTCAATAGGGCTGGCCAGAGTGTTCTCTGCCCTGATGAAACACATGTGCAGCTACATTGTATTCCCCCAGGTGGATGATTTGGCCACAGTGAAGGCTGACTTTTATGCAATGGGACATATCCCCAACATAATTGGGGCAATTGATGGAACACATATTGCATTTGTACCCCGCCCCCCAGGCAAAATTAACAGGTATTCAGAAATTGAAAGAGTTTTCATTCCATGAATGTCCAGATGGTGTGCCTGGTGGACCAGTACATCTCCCATGTCAATGCTAAGTATCTTGGGTCTGTGCAAGATGCCTTTATACTGAGGAATAGCAGCATCCCAAATGTGATGGCCCAACTACAGAGGCACAGGGTGTGGCTAATAGGTAAGCCCTGGTTAAAACCCAGTGGATGTTGGTGTATGGGTATGGTGTAGGCCGTGTGGGATGTTGTGTGGCTAAATGTTGTCCCTCCATATTTGCAGGTGACTCAGGTTACCACAACCTATCATGGCTACGGACCCCTGTGATGAATCCCAGGACAAGGGCAGAAGAACGTTACAATGAGGCACATGGGCGTACAAGAAGGATAATAGAACCTACCTTTGGCCTCCTGAAGGCCAGGTTTCAGTGCCTCCATCTAACAGGTGGATCCCTGTGCTACTCACCCAGAAGGTCTGCCAGATCATCGTGGCATGCTGTATGTTGCACAACCTTGCCTTGAGACGCCATGTGCCTTGCCTGCAGGAGGAGGAGGCTGTAGATAGCCGTGTGGCAGCAGTGGACCCTGTGGACAGTGAGGATGAGGAGGCAGAGGATGAAGATGAGGATAACATAACTGAAGTGATCACACAATACTTCCACTGATGCACAGGTAGGACAGTGTTACTTCATCTTTCATTGACATTTTCTTGTTTATCTATGTCACTGGCATGCTGTTTTTCCCACTTCTATGCCCACTCACTGTATCCTTTGGTAACTCATTTTGCAGATGTTGGTGCCCCACTATTGCTCCTGGTGTGATCACTGCAGCCAACTACAGGTCTTCCAATGTGAACATTACTGTACATTTGAAATGCAATGTTTGAACCTGGTTAAACGAATACATACGTAAATCATTTGACATACTTCATACTTGTATTTTTTCCAAGGGTGTTTATTGAAGTGCTAAGGAGTAGAGGGGCAAGTGCATTGGGCTGGGGTGATGATGGAGGAAAGTCCAGGGTATAGTTCCAGTCTATTTGGTGCACAGGTGCATTGTCCAAGGGGACATAGGAAGGGGAGCAATGGCAGTTCAAGGTGGACAGGGTGACAGAGTGGGACACAAGGGTGACAATCAGGAGAGTCTTCTTTCCTGGCCGGGGTCTTGACAATAGTCTCTGGCTCCTGCCTGGATCGCAGGGAACATTTGCAGGGTGGTTCTCCTTCTGCAGGGGGAAGGGTGCTGGTGGCTTGTTGGTCCTGTGGCGGGCCCTGTTCTCCACTAGCGGCAGTGGAGCTGGAAGGCAGTTCAGATGTCTGCCTAGTGGCAGGGGACCGCTGTTGTGAGGCTGCCTCTCTCATAATGTTGGCCATGTCTGCCAGCACCCCTGCAATGGAGACCAGGGTGGTGTTAATGGCCTGCAAGTCCTCCCTGATCCCCTGGTACTGTCCCTCCTGCAGATGCCTGTTCTCCTGCACGTATGCCAGGATCTAGCCCAGCGTATCCTGGGAATGTTGGTATGCTCCCATGATCTCGGTGAGTGCCTCCTGGAGAGTCAGTTCCCTGGGCCTGTCCTCACCCTGGCACACAGCAGTCCTCCCAGTTTCCGAGTTGTCCTGTGCCCCTGTCCCCTGAACCGTGTGCCCACTGCCAATGACCCCAGGTGCCCGATTGTCTTGTGGGTGAGGTGTGCCCTGGGGTCCCTGTAGTGGTGGACACATTGCTGATTGATGTGTCCTGGGGACAGAGGTATGGGTATGCTGGGTGGGTGCTGTGGTGGTGTTTCCTGAGGGGGGAGGCTCTGTGGTGGTGTGTGACTGTGCCTGGGTTACCGACTGTCCAGAGGTCCCTGATGTGCCAGCTTGGTCACCCAGATCCAGGCGTCAAGAGTTGCTGTCATCACTGTGGGCCTCTTCTGTGGGAGGACTAGTAGTTGCTGGCACCTCTTCTCCGGTGACATTGGCTGGGGTACCTGTGGGGATGTGAATGCAGTGTTATTGTTTCTGTGTGTGACATATTGTGCATCGGTGGGTTGCCCTCTTTGGTTGTATTCACAGCTTTCACTTGTGTGAGTTGGTATGTGGTGGTCTAGCTGATTCTCTCTTGTGTGCATGCTTTAGTGATAGGTGTCCATGCAGGTCTGTGAGTGGTGTCCATGCATTGGTATGGCATGCAGGGCTTGTCATTGGGATGAGTGAGATTTGACGGTGGGGTGTGTGAGATGGAGTGGAGTGATGGGAGTGAGGGTGAGGGTGGGGGTATGTGATGGCATGCAGGTATGGGGGATAGTAGTAATATAGAGTTGACTTACCAGAGTCCAGTCCTCCTGCTACTCCTGCCAGGCCCTCAGGATGCATGATTGCCAAAACTCGCTCCTCCCATTTTGTTGTGGGGGAGGAGGTGGGGGTCCACCGCCAGTCCTCTGCACAGCTAATTGCTGCAATGGAACATACCTTCCCCCATAGGTCGTTCCACCTCTTCCTCATGTCATCCCTGGTTCTTGGGTGCTGTCCACGGCGTTGACACTGTCCACAATTCTCCGCCATAGCTCCATCTTCCTAGCAATAGATATCTACTTCACCTGTGCTCCAAATAGCTGTGGCTCTACCCTGATGATTTCCTCCATTATCTACGTTATGCTCCACCTGGAACACCAACGCCAACAAAGATGACAACTGTGAGTACAGATGCCTAGCACACAAGGGAGGGTGGGAAGAAAAAGAGAGTGACACACACACACACACACACACACAAACACCATACACACCGGACACACGCACACTATACACACAACCAGCTGCACACGAAAATCAATTTGTCCCTGAAAAATGGCAGAATAATGCAAGGATAACAGGAATTGACTAAAGTGATTATAATCAGATCAACATCAAAATTAATAATTCAATTTGTCAGTGAAACAGATATGTACACATGTACACAAAAGGACACTGCGCAGTTCAATGTTCAAAGGGCCCATATGGCCACAGGGCACAGTCTAAGGCCCAACTCGAGTTCTGACCACATCCGAATAGTACACTGCAGGGGCATCAGTTTGCCAATAGGCAGGCACCTCAGGGGGAGGGGGCCACCTCAGCCGGATGCCCATTGCTTTGTCCTGGGGAGTGCAAGGCCACAGTCTCTCGAGTGGGTGTCTTGCCTACTGGTTCTGGAGGGGACAACATGCCCATTGCTCTGTCCTGGGGAGTGCAAGGCCACAGTCTCTCGAGTGGGTGACTTGCCCACTGGTTCTGGAGGGGGCAACATGCCCATTGCTTTGTCCTGGGGAGTGCAAGTCGACAGTCTCTCGAGTGGGTGGCTTGCCCACTGGTTCTGGAGGGGCAACATGTCCATTGCTGTGTCCTGAGGAGTGAAAGGCCACAGTCTCTTGAGAGGGTGACTTCCCCACTGGTTCTGGAGGGGGCAACCCGCACAGTGGCCCCTGGAGGGTGGACTACATGGCGACCGCTGGCGGTGATGGCTGCACTGTGGTGGTGGTTGGAGGAGGCTCCTGGGCAGACTGTGCACTCACTGATGGCTGCATGGTGGTAGTTGTTTGAGGAGGCTCCTGGGCAGCCCTTGCACTTCCTGATGTCTGCACATCCACAGCTGGTGGTGGGAGCCCCGTGACAGCTGGTGGTGGTGGCGGTGTTTGCCTGACAGGTTTTGCTGGCATAGAGTGCCTTGTCTCCTCCTGTTCATGGTTCAGGGATCCCTTACCCTTCCTGGCAGGGTTGGATGGGCTCTTCCCCTCTCTGCCTGGTGGTGCTGGCTCCTTCCCCTTCCTCACAGCTGGTGCAGGCTTCTTCCCCTTCCTCACAGCTGGTGGTGGCTCCTTCCCCTTCCTCACAGCTGGTGCAGGCCCCTTCCCCTTCCTCACAGCTGGTGCAGGACTCTTCCCTTTCATCCCTGGTGGTGCTGGCTCCTTCCCCTTCAGTGTCATAGGTCTGGTATCCTTACCAGCATGAGTAGATGGTGCTACCCCTGTCCTCGTGCACTGTTTGGCTGAGGTGCTGGGCTATGTCCTTGGAAACCTGCCCATACGTGCAGGACAGGGGGCGGAGGGGTAAGGAAGAGGTCAAGTTGGGCAAGGAAAAGCTTTTTAAGGACTTTGGGGCAGGAGGATGGAGAAGTAATGGAAGTGAAGGATGTGGGAGTGGTTTTTGGAGGTGTATGTCTGCTGGATTTGGGTGCAGGTACATGGGCTGTATGTTGATGTGAGGCGGATGGCTGTTGGGTGTCTGAGTGCTTGCTTTTGTGACCTGTAGGAGGGGGGACAGACAGAGAAGGAGAGGACACAGGGGATGCATGAATGGATGTTGTGGAGGTGTCTGCCAGTGTGGTGTGTGTTCTGTTTGGTGTGGTGATGCTGATAGTGGATGTAGATGTAGTGCATGCAGGTGTGAGTGTGGATGTAACTGGGAGGGAGGAGGAGGAGGATGAGGAGGAGGGGGAGACAGTGGAGGCTGTGGATGTTGTTGTATTTGCAACGGTATGGTGTTTGTGTGAGAGCTTCTGGATGAAGTGTGGTGCTTGTGTTTCCCTGTGCCACTCTTGTGTGTTGCCTTGTGTGCTTGCTCGTCTGTCTGTGTTCTTGGGATGGGTTGGGGTTGAGGAGAATGGGACTGGGAAGTGGAAGTTGGAGGAGGGACGGTAGAAACAGGGACAATGACTGCATCTTTGAGGAGGCCAGAGCCTGAATCGATCTCTGTTGGGCCGCCAAACCACCATGAATGCCCTCCAGGAATACATTGCATTGCTGCATCTGGGATGCCAGCCCTAGGATGACATTCACAATGGTTGACTGCCCAACAGAGATGGATCTCAGGAGGTCAATAGCCTCCTCACTCAGGGCAGCAGGGCTCACTGGGGCAGGGCCTGAGGTGCATGGGGCGAAGGGGATGACCACCCTCCTGGGTGAGAGGGCACAGGCAACTCGCTGAGGGGCAACTGGGAGGGCGGTGGTGATACAGGGGCTGGCGGCTGTACCTGCACCTGGGGTGGTCACAGAGGTGTCTGCCACAACCAGGGAGATCCCATCGAAGGAGGTATCAGAGTCTGTGTTCTCCCCTCCAGTCTCCGCCGTGGTGCTTCCCTCGCACTCCATCCCACTGGTTTCAATCGGCGTCGGTGGACTTTGCCTCCAGGGTTCTGTGGGATGCAGCTCCCTCTGTTACCAGTGCCTCTGCTTCTCTGCCAGATGATGCTAATGCACACAAGGACAGGATGACAAAACAATAAAGGGGGGGAGCGAGACAAAGGATACACTGGGTCAATGACTGCACCATCACCACCGTAGGCATACACAGCACCCTCACACACAGAGAACAGGCCTACACACTATGCATTGCACTACCAGTGAAAAGGCTAGTCACTAAGCCATGAGGAGGAGCACACGCCGCCAACTGCAGCACACCTGGGACACACGCAGCCCTGCCTAGAAGTCCTTGGCGATGGCACGCCATAATCCCTTCTTTTGATGGGCACTGACCTGCAGAGGTAATACATACAGGAGAACTCCATTAAACAAACAGTCCAGCCTGTCACACACATGGCCCACCATACCCCATCCCATCATCATTGCAACACACACAGGCCAGCTCACAACATGTACACCGCCAACAGACAATCACACCACCCACCCTTACACGATGACTTCACACATATCTCTGTGCATTCATGCCACATGCATCGTGCCCTCAGTGTACTCACCTGTTGGTCTGGAGGCCCATATAGCAGTACGTACTTGGGTAGGACCCCATCCATCAGTCGCTCCAACTCCTCCGAAGTGAAGGCTGGGGCCCATTTCCCGGTCACACAGGCCATGGTAGGTTCCATACACAGGTCACAGTAGCACATGCAGTGTAGGTCTTTTCCTGTGGAAGGGTAGGAAACAAGTGAGGATTGTGTTAGAAAATGGTGGTCACGTCCGTGGGGGTGAACACTGTCACCGCCGGCGTAGATCCCCATTGGCCACTTTACTCCATAGGGCCCAATATAATCCAGTTAGGAATTGCACGGCGATTAACAACCTCCTACCGTCACGGCGCACAACGTCAGTGGAATTACCTCACTTCCATCTGTCCCTCCACACAGGACAGGCGGTTGCCATTTCAGGGGGGGGTGAACAGGTCTATCGATAATTTCTGCGTCACGGGATACATAGGCACAATCTTTTAATTTACATTGTCCCAAAACATGATTGGATGATGTGGACTGCTGTTCCTTGTGTCCCTTAGATCCCTACCGCTGCAGATGAATTGGAGATGGAGACATACCCCTGTGTACAGACCGCAGGTGGACTTAGCTACACTGGGGGACAGGCACATAATACTCACCTATAGACTGGACAAGGCCACAATCACAGAGCTGTGTGCCCAGTTGGAGCCTGACCTGATCTCAGCTATCCATCATCCCATTGGGATCCCCCCTCTTGTGCAGGTTCTATCAGTGCTCCATTTCCTGGCAACAGGTTCTTTCCAAGTGACAGCGGGCTTGGCAGCAGGAAAGTCACAGCCAATGTTCTCAGTCGTGCTTGCCCACTGCCACTGACCCCAGGTCCTTGATTGTCTTGTGGGTGAGGTGTGGCCTGGGGTCCCTGTACAGGTGGGCACACTGCTGATTGACAGGTCCTGGGGACAGAGGTGTGGGTACGCTGGGTGGGTGCTGTGGTGTTGGTTCCTGATGGGGGAGATTCTATGGTGGGCTTGGGTGACCAGTTGTCCAGTGGCCCCTGATGGGTCAGGTAGGTCCCCCAGATCCTGAAGTCCAGAGTTACTGTCATCACTGTGGGCCTCTGTTGTTGGGGGACTGGTTTGCGGTGGCACCTCCTCTCCACTGACATTGGCTGGGGTACCTGTGGGGATTTAAATGATGTATTATGCTTCAAGTGTCTGACGTTTGTACTTTCGGAGCTTCGCCTCTATGGTTGGTGTTGCCCTGCCAGCTTTTGCTTGTGTATGGTGAAGTATTGTGGTTATGTTAGTTTCCCTATGCTGTGCATGCTTTAATGATGGGTGTCCATGTAGGGCTGGGAGGGCTGTCCATGCATTGGTATGGCATGCAGGGCTGGACATTGTGGTTAGTCATTTGTTTAGGTGCAGTGTGTGGGATGGTGTGGAGTAATGGGAGTGAGGGTGAGGTGGTGTGATGGCATGCAGGTATGGGGGGGTGATAAGTGTTAAATGTTGACTTACCTGTGTCCAGTGAGTCCCTACGGATGCAGCATTGCCAATACCTTCTCCTCCCATGCTGTGAGCTGTGGGGGATGAGGTGGGAGTCCACCGCCAGTCCTCTGTATGGTGAGCTGGTGCCTTGCTGCTATGGAACGTACCTTCTCCCGTAGATCGTTCCACCTCTTCCTGATGTTGTCCCTTGTTCTTGGGTGCTGTCCCACAGCGTTGACCCTGTCCAGGATTTTCCACCATAGCTCCATCTTCCTTACTATAGATATCTGCTGTACCTGTGCTCCAAAGAGCTGTGGCTCTACCCTGACAATTACCTCCAGCATGACCATTAACTTCTCCTCAGTGAAACGGGGGTGCCTTTGTGGTGCCATGGATATTGTGCGATGTGTGTTGGTGAGGGTGTGTTGAGTAATGTGGTGGGGTGTGTGAGGTGGAGTGTGTGAGGGATATATGGCTGTGTGTGGTGTGTGTGTCTAGTTGCCTCTGTGCTCTTCTTCTCAGTCTCCTGGCAGTAATTGTTGTTTGTAAAGTGTTGTGGGTAATGTGGGTGTGTGTTTTGTAGTGGTGTGGGTGAGTGGGTGTGGTGTGCGTATGGTTGTCAGGTGTGCATTTTTCGTAGTGGCCAATGTAGTGATGTTTTGTATGTGGGTGTCCATTTTGAACACAGCGGTATGTACCACAAATGGTTTATCGCCCTTGAATGTCCGCCATGGTGATTGGTGGGTCATAATGTGGTGGGTGTTGTTTTGTTGGCATAACGGTATGGGTTTTGGGATCGCCACTTTATCACTGGCCTTTGGTCTAGCGGATTTGTGTATGTGGCTGAGTTCTGTCCGATTGGTGTGTGTGTGTGTGTCATAATATCGTGAACGGATATCCGCCACTGCGGCAGTAAGTTGGCAGCCATCAACGTGGTGGTAAGCAGGATTTACTGCCAGTGACAAAATGAGGGCGTCAATGGCTTAAAATGGCTGATATGTCTGGAAGGGGGTTAAATACAACAAAAAAAACAACCTTAATCCCTAGTGTTTAGTGGGCTTCCTCTTCCCTAGGAGGGCAGCTGGGACTAAAAACAGCCAAACTCCCCTCATGGGAGGCAAAATAAAAATAATATAGAGCCCCCCAAGGGGAGCAATCTGTGCCCAAGGAGTCGCTCCCCTTTAGAACATAATTCCCTGGTGTCTGTTGGACTACCACTTACTTGGGTGCATATCGGCCTAAAATTGACCTATCTACCCTCTGGGGGGTGGAGGGCAGAATGCCAAAAAAAAAATCCCCCAAGGGGAGTGACCCTTGCCTAATGGGTCTCTTCCCGTAATTATCAAGAAAAAAAAAACCTGTCATCTAGTGGTTTTTGACTCCCCTGGGGGACATATCCCTGGGGGACAATGTAAACAGCCAAACTACCCCCCCAGGCACCTAAACATGGATATCAAATTATCCCCCAAGGGGAGCGACCCATGCCGAAGGAGCCACTTCCCCCAACAAAAAACAAAGCCCTGGTAGTATAGTGGTGTAGATTCCTGCTCCAGATTGCGACCTCATCCACGATCGTCACCCAGGAATCCACTACAGTCACAGGGGGAAAGGGAAAACTCTTTCCTTTCCCCCTCTGTCTGTCTGCTACCAAACCTGCCCCTCCCCCCACCAGAGAAAGACTGACCATAACTACATCTTCTCTCCTGATGCGCTGGATCAATGGCTTCTGGCACCATCTGATGACCATGCCCCCCCCTGCTTGTCCTGATGTCATCAGATCGCTGAGGGGTGAGTCCTGGGTGGAAGGGCAAGTGCTTCTTCTGCCACCCCCAATGGAGGCATGTCACGGGGGACACAGTGGGGGAAACCTCCAGCACTCCCAACATGGGTGGGTGCCAGGACGGCATGCAGTCTTCCTCAGCACATGAGCACTGTGACTGAGGACAGCTCCAGGCCGTCCTCAGCACCCATGGAGATTAATAGATCATCACCTAGCTCTGCTCATATCTCTGCTTGCTAAGTAAAAAATTTGATGTCTGAAATACATGTCAACACCAACATGTAACCAGGGCCCTGATTTACAAGTGCAGCACAGGGCCGCAAACAAAATTGCTGTGCTGTGTTGCATGGACTGTAGAGAGCAGAACAATACCTTATCTACAAAGACGTAGGGCAGTCCGTCTCTCTCTCTATGCTGGAGCACTTTCAGCATGCATGCACCAATGCAGACAGCATTGTACCACAGTGCAACATTGTCTGAATTGATGTCAGCATGGTATTTGTAAAAGAAGGTGTCCCTTTCTGTACAATAACTATGCTTGAAGGACATTTTCGTTTTTGCATGCATGTTTGTAAAATGCAGCAAACATGCAAAGAGGAAAAAACAAAGATAAATTAAAATGTTTCTCTTTGTTATGTCTACCTTAAGGAGGTTCAGGATTTTGGTGCAATTTCCTTTCTAAAGTTCTTTATAGACAGTGATTTGTGTCACAGCCCATGGGTGAGAGCATGGGAACACCCAGGCACGACCCATGGAAGGCCCTCTTGACACAAAGTAATATAAGGCAGCACATTGCACTGCTTTGCAGTACTTTGGATGCAATGAAACACATATTTCTATTTGCGGCCTTGATGACGCAGAAAAAGAAGGACTAACAAATATTCATAAATTATGTAACCAAAATTGTATAAGGTAGTGTGATTTTAGAACCAAAAATAATGTAAGTGGGAAATTGTGCCCACGAGGTAGTTCGCCATTATTATAAACGACCTTAATTAATCATGAAGAATTGACAATGTAGTAATCCGTCATAATTGCAAAATGTATTCCATGATTTTCTTGTTAAAACTGTTATATGCTTAGCTTAAATTTAGCAGAGGCTTTGGCCTAGTTGCCTGGTCTCAAATTCCAACTGCGTGGTTTTCACTTGAATTAACAAAACATATATTTTACTTTAAGGTTGTATTTTTCCAGTAGAGATGACTAATACACTTATCTCAAGGTTTCGTGCTAGGCTAGTTTCATCCCCTTTGAAGCAAGGTCAGCTTCTGCAGGTGCGGACAATGAAGACACTGATAGGGAATTAATTGGCAAACTTTGTTTCAACTTGTGTTCCAAAGCCCCAAGGGCACCTTATGCATAAATGGGTGCTAAGAGAAAGACACTATTCCTTGGTCAAAAGAAAGTCACCCTATGAACCCTCCAATGGAAGACCCTGGAGAATTTGCAACGTTTCTTATTTAAACCCATCGGACAAAGAGAAGTCAGCCATTTTCCTCGATGCCATTTTGAAGCCAGATTTAAGACGCCATTTTGAACGAACTTCTGATGCTTTCTCTGTCGCAGAGAAAGAGACTTTAAGAATTCTCACCCTAGAGACTTTAACTTTAACCTTGCCCCGCAATGCCCATGCAGTAACTTGTTACCCATTCTCCTTGCTGCCGCAAGGAAACTTGCCCTTAACTTTGCCCCCTTGAAATCTGCCCCATGCTGATCGAACCGGTACCTGAAGGATGAAGACTCTCTTGAATGTCTTGAATGCTGATTGTATTTGGTAATTATGAAAGGATAATTATATTATGCATTGTATTTTCCTTCTTAGGTAGCAACTGCTATTTTGTTAGGGCCCAAGCTAGAAGTTTTCTAAATTTGTGTTGACTAAATTCGTTTTGCATGAAGACCCACATGCCAATGCTAATTAGAGGTTAGTTGAGGTATTCACTTGATGCACCATGTTGAATTGAAATCTTGTTATGCTGACCGATGTATGCAATTAGTCAAATTCAGTTACTTATATTGGTGATTTGCATTGCTATAACCGAGTGCATTATAATCCAGATTTTGCGTAGATTGCGTTTCTTCCGCTGCTATGGACAGCTAGTAATGTTCGTATACGTATATCATTTGATCTCGAGATTCATATATATTATGTTATCTTTGTTAATATAGGGAAATAAACTCACTAACTTTTAATAAACTGGTGTGGTTATTCATGACTGAAAGGTCATGGTGCGTCAAAATACCGACTGTTATTGATTCCTGATGTGTTATTTTGATCTATTAATTAAATATTGGGTATCGATTACAATGGTTATTGATTAGTGATTTGATTGATCTGACTATTCCTGGATGTGGAGAGCCCAATTCGGTTAAAAGGTTCACCGACCTCCAGCGTGTCCAAGTACAAGTAATCTATAAGGGCTGGACGCGCTACCAGCCTCATTCAAAAGGAAATGTCAGAGCACGGAGCTGTGCCAAAAACGCAGGGATGTGCCATATTTACAACAATATAGCACACCACCACTTGTGCTTTCTAGCGCTGGCGCTAAACTGAGCTGCCTAACGCCAGTTTACCATAGTGCATAGGTGCCTGAGTTGCAGCAAGATATTGTTTATGTGCAGGAAGTTGTGCCTTCCTGCATATCAACAATCAATAATGGAGATTTGTTACTTCTATGTGTGCTGCAGAATGCAGCACACATAGAAAAAGCAAAAATGAGGAGAAATAAAAGTATTTCTCCTCATTGTGCCACTCTAACGCCACCCGCAGGGTGGTGTTAGTTTTTGGTGCTGCCTCAGGTTTACGATTTCTCGTAAATCTCGGGCACTGTCAAAGGCAATGTGTGTTGCATGGAAACACCCACTGCAACGGCCATTGCATGCCCCTCTGCCGCAAAAAACTGTGTTGGGTGCTATCTTTACACGTTGGTATTAAGCCTTGCAAAGTGGCTTAGCACTGCCTTGTAAATATGGAAAATGGCACAGCGCCTCCAGTGGTGTTATGGGCTTGTAAATGGGTCAGTATGTGGTAGAAAAGTAATGGAAACCTGTTGCAAATTCTTTGTAAATCTGGGCCTTGTTTTCATCTTGTCCATATAAGTGCAATATTGTTTTGTGTACAGCCACGTACGCTTCAGATGCTCCTGCTGCAAACAAAAAGTTCCCTGTGAAACACTTCACTGCTCGTTGGCGCTATCTTTGCATTTAATAAAAGAATAAAGAGTATGAAAGGGACTGAGATAAAAGACACGTGGAGTAGGTGAACCTCTTACATCAAGCACATTTTATCAACCACCAATTTACAGTCTGATCCACTGACCAACCATTATTAACCACGGTAATGAAAAAAGGAAAACGAGGAGACCTGTTCACTTCAGAAAAGGAAAGAACGAAGTCCCTAGAAGCTGAATCCATGGTTTCAAAAAGATATTGCATCGGTGCGTAGTAATAAATCGCCATTCAACAAAAGGCCTCATTATTTTTAAGCATATCTTGTGGAGACATAAATCAATAATAATGAGACTGTAACACTTGCTGAAAATCTTTATGCAGTGCATTTCCAATCAGGAACAAATACATTTACCTACTTTTTCAGATAAAAGCAAAACTTGATACACAATCACGTGAAATGAATAAAACTATACGGGAATATAAAACAAGTTCGAACCATTGTGCTGGAGCAAAAAGGAAGGCTTTCTCCACATAAGGTTCAATGTACAATAAATGCTGTAATTGTACACTCCAAAGAGACAGAAAATGAAAAGGGCTGTTGAGTGCGAAACTTCAAATTGTATTGCAAACCTACGATCCTTTCGAGAAAAATACCATATTAATGACACCTGAGGGGAAAATTAAGTGATGCTTCATCTCAAAAGTGCATGCAACAACATGAGGGAAAAACGTCTCCATATGTAGTATTAAAATAATAATAACAACAAAAGTAATAATAATAATAAGAAGAATGAGAATAATAATACTAATAATAGCAATATAACCAACAATAAGAACGATAATAATAATAATAATAATATTAATAACAGTAGGAGTAACTAACTTGCAAAGGCTCAATTAAAGCAAGTTAGCAGAATCCTAGTTAATAGTACTTGTGGCATACAATATCAAGCTGTCAGGTAATCCACACTGCTTTTTGTGTGGAGGAGTGTCTCCTTATTAAATTATTATTCTCTATGATTCAAATTCATCACAATTCTTCTGAATATCCATTTGTGAGATATTTTCCCTCTGGGCTGAAGAATCAGAACCACGCAAGCTATATTAATTCCTTTTAAGCTTGAGCGACTGTCCAAATGGTAAACTGGACTTCTAGTTCAGACAGGAATGGGCTGGGATAGAAAATTGGCCCAGGCACTAAACTGAGGGCCAGATTTACAAGGCCCTAGTGCAATCGGAGCATCACTTTTTCGTGACACTCTGGTGTTGCTGTGCGGTGCGCCACATTTAAAAGGCAGTGCTAAGCCAGTTTTCGTGGCTTAATGCCACCTTGCAAAGGTGAGCCACTCCAACGCAGTTTATTCATAAGAAGGGCGTGCAATGGGTGTTGCTGTGGGTGTTCCACCACAACACCCATTGCTTTGATGCTGCCATAGATTTACAAGAAGGTGACATTTGCATGGCATTAGGTGACATTAGCATGGCGCAACGAGGAGGAATACTTTTATTCCTCCTCATTTTTGCTTTTTCTATGATTGCTGCATTCTGTGGGCAAGTAGGAGTCATGGTGGGAGCCTGAAAATTAATGTATACAGTGGCTGGGGAGTAGGGTTGGTCTACCTAATGCCATGTTTTTTTATGTAATTATGATTGCATTGTAATGAATTTCTGTCAGTCTTAAATGGTTGGTACGATCCTTCATATATTATCTACTTTACCCAATATATCAAATCACATTTCTGATGCCCCTTTAGGATATTTTTACAGTGCCTCCATGGTGACCTTTGATTACAAGCCATCGCAAGGCTGGTCATACTACTGTCAGACCTTGAACACAAACAGATAACAGTTGGAGGAGGAGTAATCCCTTTGAATGCCTTAGTGAGCTGAATTATCAGGACTAACTGTTCATCTGTTAAGCGGATGTCCAGACCCATCCAGAGTGTCAGATCTAAAGATACTAATTTACCTTCTCTTCCTCATCATAATGGCCTAAATTACAACAAACCTCTCTTTGACACTTAAGCACATGAGCTACATTGGTGTTTTGAATAAGGTTGGAGTCTTGTCGTCGGATATAGAAAGGTTGAGGTATAAAATGTCCTTGGATGATTGGAGAGAGTACATCTCTAGGTTTCAAGTACTCTGCTTCCAAGAAACTTGGACTTTGCACTATTGTCATATTGACGGTTACTTCTCATATTGTACCCTGGCTTTGCCATCCTGCTTAGGTCGACCCAAGAGGGTTCTTGCAACTTATATTTTAAATATCTTCACAGGGAAATTAGCAAAGTTTGTAAATGATTGTCTTGTCCAATTAGGGACCATAATCCTAGTCAGGGTAAGTCACAACACAATCCAAATGATCTTGTGCTCACACTCTGGTAGCTTGGCACAGAGCTGGCAGGTTTAACTTAGGCGGCAATGTGTAAAGTATTTGTGCAGTAACTCATACGGTAACACAATGAAAACAATACAAAAATACACCACAAAAGTTTAGAAAAAATAGATACTATTTATCTGAATAAAATAGGGTAAGAATGATGAAAATCCAATGTACACAAGCAAAGTTCTTAGTTTTTAAAGATTAAATTCCATTAAAGTGCTTGGAAACACAATAGCTCCAACTGGGGCTATCACAGCATAATTGACAGAGTCGTTCCCAATAGTCCGACACCACAGGTGCCAGTCACGGAGTTTCCCCAGGCACATTGCCTTTGGAAAACCAAGAAACAAAGACGTTGCACGGAGTTATGGAGGTGATACGTCACTGGAGCCAGTGCGGCTTACATCCCTTACAGCATCTGGGGAGGTGAGGTGTCAGTTCCACACTGCGAGGCAGGGGGTGCAAGGAGTTGGTTTTGTTCGGTTGCAGGGGGAGCTAGTGTGGCGTCGGTGGTGAGGTGTCGGTTCCTTGTGACCCAGAGGGGTCGATGAATCGAGTCGGTCAAGACGTGATGTGTTGACTTCACAGTGTTGCGATCAGACCGCAGGACGTCAGCGGCATCGCATCGGTATCAAACTTGCATTGCAGGCCACAGTCATTGGGTGCAGTGAGGGTCACTGAGCAGGCAGAGGTGGTGTTGGGCAGCAGCGGCGGTGCTGGAGTAGCTGAAGTCAGTACTAGGAGTAGCTGAAGTCAGTGCACTAGCTGAAAGCTAGTAGGTGAAGTCTTTGTTGGCCCTGAGACTTCAGAATAGGAGGCAAGCTCAATCCAAGCCCTTGGAGAGCACTTTTGGGGATGACAAAGTCTGCAAAGCAAAGTTTAATGCCAGCAGGTAGCAGGGCAACAAGCAGGGCAGCAGTCCTTCTCAGCACAGAAGTCCAGATGAGCCCTTTGGCCAGCCAGGCAGTTCCTCTGAAAGAGTTCTGGTGTAGATCCAGAAGTGTCTGCTGTGGTCAGAGACCCAGTTTATATGCCCAAAATGCCTTTGAAGTGGGGGAAACTTAAAAGAGTGCCCGAGTTCCCCTTTCTGCCCAGTTATGTCTGCCAGGATCCCTGTAGGGGGTTATCAGTCCTTTGTGTGAAGGCAGGCCACTGGCCTTTGAAGTGTAAGAGAGAGACCCTCCACCCTTCCTGCCCAGGGAAACCCATTCAGTATGCAGATGAATGCAGATGTGACGGAGTATCCTGTGCTTATGGCTGTCTGGGTGAAATGCACAAGAGGAGCTGTCAGCCTACCCAGACCAGATGTGGATTGGAGACAGGCTGTAAGACACAGATGGCAGTAAGTGCAGAGAAATGCCCACTTTCCAAAAGTGGTATTTCTAAAATAGTAGTATTAAATCCCACTTCACAAGTAAGCAGGACTTTCTACTACAATTGTGGCTGTGCTAAACATGACAGGGCTACTCCCCCCAGATCAGAATCTACCACCATAAGGCATATGAGGGCAGCTCTAATGATAGTCTATGAGAGGAGCAGGCCTCACAGTAGTAGAAAACAAATGTGTGGGTTTTTTACTACCAGGACATGTAAATCACATACGTCCATGTCCTGCCTTTTACCTACATTGCACCCTGCCCTATGGGTTACCTAGTGCCTACCTTAGGGGTGACGCATATGTAGAAAAGGGGGAGTTTAAGGCTTGGTGTGTAGTTTTAAATGCCTAGTCGAAGTGGCAGTGAAACTGCACACACAGGCCCTGGAATGGCAGGCCTGAGACATGTTTAAGGGGCTACTTATGTGGGTGGCACAATCAGTAGTGCAGGCCCACTAGTAGCATTTAATTTACAGGTGTAATTTAATAGGTACGTAGAGGTAAACTAAATATACCAATTGGGTGGGAACCAATGTTACAATGTTTAGGGGAGACGACATATGCACTTTAGCACTGTTCAGCAGCGGTAAAGTGCACAGAGTCCTAAAACCAGCAAAAACAGGGTCAGAAAAATGAAGGGAGGAAGACAAAATGTTGGGGGATGACCACCCTAAAGCTGTCAGGTCTAACATATATGTTTTCATTTACTTCTGTTTGCCATGCAGGGAGAGTGGTACATATTAATTAACTTTTATAATAATTGTTTCGATTCGATTCTATAAATAGTCAGGTAGTGGATGATCTAAAGTTTGCTATTTAAATGATATATAAGGAACATATGAAACTTCTACAGATTATTTTTGCAGGGGATGGCAACATCTACCATTGTAAATAGCCATCTAAGCAAGAATGTGAACTATCTTACTCTGAAGGGGAGTATTTCACCTATTTTGTACATGATGCCTATGGGTATACTCTTCACAATTTCAGGATCAAGTATAATTTGATCATGACAAACAAAATGGGCTTAAACTATCCGTATCCCCTTCTAACGTGTGTAGGTAATTCCTGTTCTACTACTATTAACTACTTATTAATCTTGGAAACCCTGGGAAACATTATAAGTGACTTTGAGTTTCATTTTACATGTCATAGTGATCACTTGACCCTCATTTTGTTGGTGGGGCCAGGGCCTTAATTAAAGCACACAGTTTGGTCAGTTTTAAAGCAGAGCTTGGGTGGAAAAACAGTTACACCATTAAATAAGCCACTCTCAATGCTACTAATGTCTTTCTAATGACCATGAAGGAGAAGAATTCAGAGGCGGCTATTGGTCTTGACCCTCAAGTGAAGACTCAGAAGATTAGGGTAACTTTCTTTAATTTTTCTGAGAATATTAGGCAGGCCCTTTTTTGGCCAAACAGATCCTGCCCCCAAAAGCCCTGTGGCTGGTTTCACACCACTTGTACTAAAGCCCATACAGCTCTATATAATACACTACATGCCAGACCCCAAGAAAGAGAATCAACTAAAAAAGCAAGAGCACTTTATAAATCCTGGCTAGCTATCAGAAAAAGCAGATTAAAAAGGATGCCTGGTACTCTCTCCATCGCACCAGTCTACAGAAACATAGTTTGCTTTTTGGAGGGTGGTTAGTGCCCCTTTTTTAGTGAATCACCCAATCCTTCTGCTGCCACGAGAAGATGACTAGGCTGATAATTACTGAAGGAGCAATATGGAGTTCACTAGATCACCCCTGGAATTTGAGTGTTCTGAAGTGCGCAGAGCACTGGCTGAAAGAAGGAAGGGCAAGGCCCTTGGTACAAATGGTATCCCAATCAATCTTTTCTCTGATAAACCTGAAATCTGGGTCTCACTGTTAATTAATGTGTTCCCCGTTGTAGCCAAGGTAGGCCTCCCTCCGACATGGAAGAGATCTGTAATTATTCCTGTCTATAAAAAAAGGGAACAAAGCACAGCCTAAAATTTACAGACCTATTACCCTTTTGGATGCAACAGCAAAAGTTATTGGCCTTATCTTATTACACAGGTTGAAGGACTGGGCGTCGGAGAATGATATCCTGATTGATACTGATAGCGCGTCCAGTCCTTATAACTTACTTGGACATGCTGGAGGTCGGTGAACCTTTTAACCGAGTTGGGTTCTCCTCATCCAAGAATAGTCGGATCACTCGAATCAATAATCAATAACCATTGTAATCAATACCCAATACTCAATTAATAGATCAAACAACACATTAGGAATCAATAACAATCAGTATTTTGACACACCATGACCTTTCAGTCATGAATAACCACACCTGTTTATTAATGGTTAATGAGTTTATTTCCCTACATTAACAAAGCTAACACAATATATGTAAGTCTTAAAATCAAATGGTATACATATACGAACATTACTAACTGTCCATAGCGACGGAAAAAACGCAGTCTACGCAATATCTGAATTATAATGCACTCGGTTATAGCAATGCAAATCACTAATATAAGCAACTGAATTTGAGTAATTGCATACATCGGTCAGCATAACAAGATTCCAATTTAGCATGGTGCATCAAATGAATACCTCAACTAACCTCAAATTAGCATTGGAATGTGGGGCTTCATACAAAACAAATTTAGTCAACACAAATTTAGAAAACTTCTAGCTTGGGCTCTGTCAAAATAAGCAGTTGGTACCTAAGAAGGAAAATACAATGCATAATACAATTATCCTTTCATAATTACCAAATACAATCAGCATTCAAGATAAGTCTTCGTCCTTCAGGTACCGGTTCGATCAGCATGAGGCAGATTTCAAAGGGGCAAAGTTAAAGCAAGTTTCCTTGCGGCAGCATGGAGAATGGGATAAATTTTACTGCATGGACAAGATGGGGCAAATTTAAAGTTAAAGTCTCTAGGGTGAGAATTCTTTAAATCTCTTTCTCTGCGACAGAGAAAAGGCATCAAAGTGTCATTTAAAATGGCGTCTTGAATCTGGCTTCAAAATGGCATCGAAGAAAATGACTGACTTCTCTTCGTCCGGTGGGTTTAAGTAAGAAACATTCAAAATTCTTCAGGGTCTTCCATTGGAGGGTTCATAGGGTGGCTTCCTTTTGACCAATGAATAGTGTCTTTCTTTTAGTACTCATTTATGTATAAGGTGTCCTTGGAGCCTTGGAACACAAGTAGCAACAAAGTTTGACAATTATTTCTATATCAGTGTCTTTATTGTCCGCACCTGCAGAAACTGACCTTGCTTCAAAGGGGATGAAACTAGCCTAGCACGAAACCTTGAGATAAGTGCATTAGTCATTTCTACTGGAAAAATACAACCTTAAAGTTAAAATATGTTTTTTTTAATACAAGTGAAAACCACGCAGTCAAATTTGAGACCAGGCAACTAGGCCAAAGCCTCTACTAAATTTAAGCTAAGCATAAAACAGTTTCAACAAGAAAATCATAGAATACATTTGCAATTATGACGGATTACTACATTGTCGATTCTTCATGATTAATTTAAGCTTGATTATAATAATGGCGAACTACCTTGTGGGCAGATTTTCCCACATACATTATTTTTCTTTACTAAAATCACACTACCTTATACAATTTTGTTACATGATATATGAATATTAGATAGTCTTTCTTTTTCTGCTTCATCAATACCCAATATGGCTTTAAGAAGGGTTTGGGCACTGTTGACCAATGCCTAAACCTCAGTTTAGTCATAATCAAATACACAGCTGCAGAAAAGGGGCCATTGTTCATGACATTTATGGAGTTGACAGCGGCTTTTGACTGCGTTACTTATTCGAAAGTCTGGATAGTTATGAGTGAGATGGGAGTTGACCAGGGCTTCAGTTCCTACATAAGGCAGCTCTATATGGTGACCTCTGCCTGTGTATGTTCTGGTAAAGTTGGAGAGTGCACCAACAATTTTTGATCGATAGGGATATAGAACATGGATATGTTTTATCCCCATTTTTATTCTCCCTTTATACCAATAGGGTAGATAACTTTTTAAAAGTCAGAGCAAAGTGTACCCCTTTTATTGGGGCACATCCTCTATCCATTGTATTGTCTGCGGATGAATCAGTTTTAATTTCCAGAACAGAAAGAGGGCTCCAAATGTTAACTGATATTTTTTTGTTTTTATGAATGAGCTAGATCTGAAGGTGACTGTGAGTAAAACTTGGTGTGTGCTCCTAAACTGCCCAAGAATTCATCACATTTTATTAATAAGAGCAAGATGTCATCAACCACATCTTTCTCTCATTTAGGAATTTTATTTGATGTGAAATACAATTGGGTGCCAATGTTTATAAACAGGAAATCTCTGTTTGAGAAATCTATGAATGCCCTTCACAGTCTTTGTAAAAAAATTGGGAACAAAACTGTTAAAAGAATTGTCTGTCATTTATAGTAGTAAATGTTTTGGATTAGCAACATATGGAGCAGGCATTTGGGGTATGACCAACGCAAAGGCATTAAAAGTAGTGGATTAGAAAACTGTGTCCTGAAAAACTAAGTGGCTGTCTCATGCAGTTAGGCATTCCTTATTTAGATGACAGTATAAGTATATTCCCTCACTCACTGTAGAATTCCATTTGGGTAAAGGAAGAGACCTTGTTAAATAAGCTTATTATAGAGGACTGCCTTAGGCTACAATTTGTATCAGATATTCTGTGCATTGCATACGTTAAAATAGTCTGTGCTGAGATTGGCCATCCAGACCTGTTTGACACACCTCACCTTCTATTGGTAAAGGGAATCTAAAAGAGTTATTTTATGATAAGGCCAAGCTGTGTAGAAATGTGCTTGGCTTCCCAAGATCTACTGTGTGTTCCAATTACCTGGTCCATACTCAGGATGGCCTTCAACCTTATCTTTCTTTCATCTTAAACAGAAAACATCATTTTTTTCTCACTAGGTTCAGTTTCAACCTTTTTCACATGTGGGTTGGTTTTCCTGCTAAATGTTTTATTTTAATTGATTCGAATTTCTGTCCTTGTGATGGGTGTGGGGAGTTCCGTTCAATGGACTTTACTTGTTATGTTTCTTTGTTCTTTTTATCAAATTCCCAGGATAAATATTTTATTTTCTATTCTTAAAAAAACTATAATTTCACCAATGTATGCCTGCTCTTTTATTGCTACAGCAACTCTAGAGGCCATGTTTTTCTTGTATGATTGCATCTTTTATCTGGCAAATACTAAAAGTAAGAAAAAATGTAAACCTGTGAAAATGTCTGGATTGTTGGAACATGATTGCACTTGTCACAAGATGTATTTGTTTTTACATAATGTTTGTACTTTTCCTTTAACCTTTTATTCCTCAACAATGCAGCATATAAAACTGTTTTGACTTTACTGGAAAGGTCCCCTTACAGTACAAAATAATATGCTTAGAGTAACTTTAAAACCTTTCCCACTTTGGATGTGTGCTGCACAGTGCAGGACACATGCAAAGTGGAAATTTCTAGAAGAAATAAAAGCATTTCTCCGTTTTAATCTGCTTTCAAGTGGAGATCACTTTTGGCACAAAACCCTGAATGCTGTTGTTAGTAAAAAGGTTTTTATTTAAAAAACCATTGGTGGTTGCACAGGAATGCCCATGTATGACCTATGGAATTCCCCCTTGACAAACAGTAATACAAAGCAGTCTTTTGCACTGCTTAGCATTCGTTTTTCTTAAAAACCAAAGCAAATGCTAATTTCAGGTGTTCCAAAAAGAATTTTGCAACAAATCTGCATTATAAACTTAGTGCAAACCTGGTGCAAAACCTTTAAAAATCTTGGCTTCTATGTGAGCTGCAACTGGGCTCCCACAAGACCATGCATTTTGACCTACAAGTAGGTTGTTCCCTCGTTTGAACCAGGGTGGGGCCAAACTCAAGGGGCAAACGCCTTTCTTCAGCACCCTATTACAGAGCAGGAACAGGGTCAAAGACACTGTTTCTAGCCAGCACCGGGATACTGCTTTCTACTGTTAGAGTGTGAAAATTGCTAAGAAAATTTGTGTGATTAACTGAAAGAAAAAAGTGCATTTAAAAGTGCAAGGCTGAATTGAAAAATGACGCCTACACTGATAATTGGCACAGATATTTCGAAAATGAAAATAAATGACTGTTTAATTAAATGTATTTTATGTTTTACTAACTGAGAGTAATGAAGAATAATATTTACATGTTCAGAAAACAAATAGTTTCATGAAATGCACATTTTACTGCATTAACAGACCTTGTTAATCTGATTCAGAATGAAATAATGTGATGCTTAGAAATGTTGATGGCAGTGGAAAGTTTCCTGTTCTTTCTGAAACATCCTGTGTGATGATCTAATGTCTGAGAAAAATGAGAAATGTTCTTGTGCTGCATCATATATAACATTTTATTTAACTTCTTGATAGGTAATGTCCCATAGAAAACAATGGCTTTCAGTACTTTTATGTAGTTCACACATTTTATCGGTGCAAGGGAAACTGGCGATCACAGTAGAAAAAGCTGAACCAATTAGAAAGAAAAATGAAAACAAGAATGAAACAGAAAAAAACGTTATTTTAATGTAATTGGTTCTGTCCTCACCATCTCATAGTCTACCCAATGGTAGAGTAGCTTGTTATTTTCTGGGGCTTTAAAATGGCAATGTTTATGTGATGAGAGCTCAGGTTTATTCTTTTGCTGAAGCAGATTTATTATTTCTTGCACCAGAGCAGACTGTATGTCTTTTCTTTCTGAAACACAGAAATAATGTGCTGTGTGCTACTTACAGATCAGATGCATTATGGCCAAATATTACTGAACTGTTTCCCTATATGTCACTGCCCACTGAAGATGACCAGAAGATGCACAACTGAGGAAGACTCCACTGCCTGCTGAACCCATTAAGGAGAGGTATAACAAATATATGTGCAGGTTGTCATGTGTTTCTCTTCTAGAAACCCAACCGCTATTTTTCTTAGTGCCATAGATAGATGTTTTCCAAACTGATTTTTGTCTTATTTTTCTCTTTTTTGCATGAATTCCAACATGCTTAATCTAATTAGGGTAATAGTTAGAATGTAACATTCTGAATTTGGCTGCGCACAGTAACTGATTATGAATAATACATTTGTGTTAACTCAATGCATTCAATCTCAATTGTGCATCTGAAATTTTTGTTATTCTGTATTGTGATTCTTGAGTGCCTACTAATTCTTATTCGGTCAAAGCTGAGAACCTTTTGAAGGTTTGGTCAACCTGTGTTATTCATGTATCTTTATAATTTGGTTTTGACCTTGATTTACGTGATCTTAGCATTGTTAATCTAAAGGGCAATAAATGTTTGAACTTTACTAAACTAGTGTGGTGATTTGTGGCCAAATAGGTTATGGTGCATATAAATTACTGACTCTAATGCTGATTAATGATGGTATTGTTGTGTTTTGTTTATTGTTGACTTCTATTTTGTTTAGAGCCAAACACTCACACCTTTCTGAGTCCAAAGGTTCTTTCGACCTCATGATGGTAGAAGGTTATTTACCCTTACGTGTCCCCTTATAAATGAATTATCAAGACAAATATAAGGTAGGATGCACCAACACTGTAAAGGATCTTGGACTGGTTTTTCAGATCTTAGCCTATCCTTTCTAGTTGAAACAAGCTCCCTAGAGCTCCTGTGTCTGGTCCACTTCAAATTCCAAATACCATCTCATCCTCTGGATTACTGTACAGCAGCAACAGCTGCCCTTTCCACAGGAAACTCTGCACTTTGCAGCCACTGGAAGGAAGTTCGACAGACACACGGAGGAGAAAAGTATTGTTGGTCCTGATCCAGAGATGTTGTTTCAGGCAGGTAAATGTTTCCTATTTTTCGGGTTCTTTAGAAACACCTAGATTGAAGGGGAAGCTAGTAATACCTTTAAGCCCAGGCTGCAGAAACAATGCACTCTAAAGCACATTACATTTTAGGTGCAAGTGAGAAATAATATTAATTCCCTCAGACATTCCATTTCATACTCTGCTCTGCACATCAGTGTAGGAGTACTGTACAGAGATAGATGATTTACCAGAGTGATTTTTTTGCCAATTTGGAATTAAAATAAATCCATTTAAAATTAGCACGTGTGAGTCAGACCTAATTGTCAGAGCTATAAATAGACCTGATTGTCAGTGGCATAGATCAGAAAACACTGCATCGAAATAAAACACACAGTGCCCCAAGGAGAAAATGGGCATCTGCATTTTGTGCTGTCGGACACTTTCATAATTCAAAAGAAGCTCCAAATGCTTGCAATATGGATCACACTGGTGCAAAATCTGCAGCAGCACAATTCCAAATACGTGTTCCCTCACTTCCGCCTGGGTGTGGCCACATTGAAATGAGGGAAAGCCTTCAGTCTGTAGCATATCACAGAGTGATTGCGAAATAAGAGTTGGGTGTGATGCAATCAGTGCCCTCCCCCTCCAATGACATCCTTTGGGAGGTGGACATACCCTCAGGCTTATGACATAGTCACCTTTGTACTAGGTGTATACCCCACAGGCAGGTGTAGTTATACTCTCCATCCACCTGTAAGGAATTAATATCACCTCCTCACTGCAACAACAGCATTGAAAGAAGGATGTGTGGTTTAAAACCATCAGTCTGTCTTTGAATACAGTCCTCTCTCAAGTAAAGGTGTGAGGTCTGAAGACAGAGGATTGATTGTAATATGGCACATTGTCCTGTACTGTCACAGATCTTTACTTTAAAAGACACAAAGTGAGATGACCAGTGCAAATAAATGGATTGCCTGAACAAAGATGCAAAGTGGTCCATGTACAAGTAAACAACCATAAAAGCAATTGCAGCCCAAGTTCACCTCTAAAAGGAAGGGAAAATATCACAATCTGGGTCTGCCGTCCCAGAGCCACAGGGGCAGGATTTCCAAACACCTGGTAAAAGTACTTAGTTCAATGCACCAACACAAATTGGAAATTCAGTCGGACTATGAATCGTAAACAACCCACTAAGCAATACTATCCGGGTAGCAGTTTCTGGTTGTGATTTGCACCTCTAGATGAGCAAAAATGTCTACAGCATAAAATATGAACAGTAACAACACAAAATCTGAAAATGAGGGACAAGCCCAGTGACTACAACATGAACAGTGCTTACATTGTTAATATGTTCCCTGGAATCTGAACACCCTATTGCACCTTCTGGAAGCCTTGCTAAAATTTAACAGAAGTAGAAAATAGCAAGCCTAGAGCCAAAATGGACTGTTCAGCATGCCTTTCTCTGTTCGAAATACCTGCAGTGCCAGCCGCTGCAACTCTCAAGGGGGGGAGGGGAAGGGGGGGCAGGCGGGGATATGGGGACATTGGAAATAAAATAATAATTATATATTTTTAAAAACTTACCCGTCCTGCCCCCTCCAGCTACCTCCCTCCTCTTCTCCTCTGTTGGTGTCCCAGCAGTCCCTGGGACACCAGCACAGGCTCCCCCAAGCAATCCTAGCGCTGTTCTCATGCTATACCTAGCACAAGAGCAGTGCCAGAATTGGTCTGAGTGGCTTGGCCTGTTACTCAGACAGTGCCTTGAAGTCTGTGCATTTTCTCCAACCCGGCTGTGCAACAAAGTCAGGTTGGAGAAACCTAAGTGCGGATGTCAGTTTGGCCGGCCAGCGAAACTGACATTCGCACTTAATACACTCCACTCCACCTCCCCTTCCCATGGCTCAGCCCCGCCCCTGCCTGCACATGCTGGCTCTGCCAGCAGCTGAAAAATAAATTAATAGTAAAATATTGTTTTATTTTTAAGCTGCTGGATCTTAGCCAGTGGGGTGAGGCTCCTTCGCCATTGCAGAGGAGCCACCCCTGAATACCTGGTTAGCTATTATCTATCACAGGCCTTACCAGGTAATGATAAGCACCGCCAGGCTGAAAGGCACCTCTCTGCTTCACTCTCGGAGCCCAGGAGCACCCTCAGTGAGGGCTGGTTTGCTGCAAATCGTCATGAGCTTTGGTCTACAAAGCCTCTCAAAACTGTGGTCAAATACAGAGGTTCTTGTAGCACTTGAACACCGATTTTTATCTCATGGTTATAGGTTTGGTAACACTTAAGCCCAATAAAACAAAATTAGTACGGAGGTGAATGCATCATTTAAATTAACATATTGACTTTTTAGCCATTGGTATACACTCATGGCAGCCACCATAATATAAATAACAAAAAATATGGCAGCATAGATAGGAGGCGGGCATGATGCTAACACATCTGCTTGTGTCTAAAATTTAACAGTGTCTAATAGAAATACCAGAGTTTGTAAGCCAGCATACAATAAAATAGAAGGTGTTCAGTTAAAAAAAGGGAGTTATGCTGAAATTATGTTTGTATTTTTTAACACTGGTTTTTGTATTAATCCCACTTATTTTTGTCAAGTCATCCACGTTACAGTTCCAGGTTTATTCCAAACCGTGACCAGGTGAGCTGCAGCACACTTTTCACATTAAACAGCAAGTGGGGTGTTCAGCGACGTATACTTCTTTTTGAGGGATTACCTCGACACATAACAACCATATGAGGACGTATATGCGATTACTAGGACGATGTCCTATTTGCTAACATTACATGTTTTGGGTTTAATGAAAATAAACAAAACTTTACAGTATTTTTTATATTCTCCCCAATTAATTAATTAAGTAAAACATAGTTAAAGGTACCACAACTAAGTAATGGAGTGGTTTAAAGCCGAGTGCATGATGTAGGTACAGGAATCAAATGATTTGAGGAAATGAAAGTAGGACTGAAAGACACATAAAATGCCAATTTTCTTAATCCATGTTCTTAGCCTGTGTCCACTTTTTCATAAAGTGGAAAACAATTTTCATTACTATGACCATTTGTTAACAATTCAAAATCTACTCCATCTGTTACAAAATTACTTTTTCTGCACAATAGTCTAACCAGCTGATTAAATGTATAGCCCCCAGCTTTTTGAGTTTTCTTTTTACGTTTCTGTCTGTATTTATCCATATTAAATTTTTAGTCTCATGTCCTAGACTCCGCACATCCCCACATAAAAATATTAAAATGGGCCTCTTCTATCTTTTTATGTGCGGCTGTGGAGTCTCCTCAGTCATAATATTACTATTACTAAAGTTAAACTTGTAGTTTGTGAATACTAAAGATAGTAAATTTACACAATTAAAACATTTTTTATTGTGAATCAGGCCCTCACTGTTTCACAGAAGGCCCGAGGATTCTTAGTTTAGGGTTCATTTTATTGGCTGTAGCTTTATTTTGAGAAATTTCTCTATATATTTTTTCAGATGTTTGGTCGATCTCCAGCTCCTTCCTACTTCATCATGTGGATTTCTACAGCTTCCTGATTCTCCTAGTAAGTACATTTTTTCAGGTTTCTGTGCTATCCATCTTGGGACTGCACATTAATAGGTTGTTTGGCACTAAGAATAAATCTACTACTTTGGATGTTACATTGTTTGGTATGTACCCCTTGCCTTTCTATTTGTTTCATTTGCAAGTTTCACCTCTTCGCTGCCAGGCCTTTTCCCCCTCAGGTGCCAGGTCTTTTTTTGGCTATTTGGGGCACTTCATGCTTAGGCCCTGTAGGAAAGTCCTTCTTTTTGCCCTGGTCACCCCCAAACGTTTTGGACAGGTACTGGTGGTTACTGACTCTTGCCTGTGCCCTGGGTACTGCTTGCCAGTCCCAGGGCCAGTGCTCTGTGTAAAGTGGATGTGCAAATTAGGCTAATCATAATTGGCAAAATTAACCTACTTATAAGTCCCTAGTATATGGTAGGGCATGGAGGTTTAGGGACCCCAGCATAGGTAGTGCCCCCTTAGGTGCACTGCTGAGGCGCCCAGTGTCATTTTAAAGGCAGGCCTGCCTTGATGACTGCTTTTAAATTAAAGTTACATGCAAATTCGACTTTGGAATTAAAAGTAGAACCAAAGTCTTAAACTACCTTACTTTTACATACACGTCACCCCTAAGGTGTGCCCTATGTGCCCCTAGGGCTGGGTGCCATGTAGCTATAAGGAGGGAACTTATAAAAATAGTTTTATAAGCCCTGGTGCGGTAAAACAGTCAAATTAGTTTTTCCCTCATTGTAGTGAATGGCCTCCATAGGCTAGAATGTGGAGACTTTATTTTAATTTTACAAATCCCCTTAAGTAACAAATTCCAGAAGTTTGGTATCAAATAAATTGTTATAATAAATCCCAATACTTCCAGTTGCTGGATTTAATATAACTTGTTCAGGTAAAGAGTTTTAAGTTTTACCTGAAAAGTTGCCAACTTCAGCCCTGCAATGTTTTTGCTTCTTTGCTATGATTGGCCAGCCTCTGGCAGCCTAGCCAGGCTGCCTTGATTAGGTGTGAAGTGGCCTGGCTCAATACAAAGAGATGTGCTTGGGGGAGGAGATCTCCCCTCAGCAGATGGGGAAGCTGACAAACTGGTCTCCAAAGTCAGGGAAGGACATTTGGAGCAACCTAGCAATACCCTCACATCCTGCAAACCCAGACAATTAGGTGCCCCCTTGATTAGATTAGGAGAGTGCAGGAGAGGGGTGTGTTTAGGATGTTTAGCCACACCAGTGGGTGGGCTCCGCAAGATGTAACCTCCAAAAATCACTTTCAGCCATGATGGATTTTTGAGGAATGTTGCTCCTGGGATTGATTTTTGCCACACTTCCCAGGAAGTGGTCATCACACGGGGTAGGACCCTGTCCCTGATTGGAGAACCAGGACACCCCTGTTTTTCACCCAGGAGCAAGGATAAAACTGGCAGACCTGCACCCACACCTCAGATCCCTATCAGATTCCAACAAGGAAGAAGAAGGACTGCCATGCTGGACCCCTGGCCTGCACCTGGACACTGCACTCTAGAGGACTGCACCAACTGCACACTTGGGCTTCACCACAAGAAGGACTTTGCCTGGCTTCAACTGGTTCAAGGAGAGACTCCCTGTTTGCTACAGGTGAAAACTTGCTAACCAGAGTCCCCTGCACCAACTCTTGAAGAAACCAACCAGCTGACCACTGTCCAATGGCGAAAAAGGAGTTTGGTGCATTCTGGGAGTTGTAGTCTGCACCCCCATGGAGCATCTCAGAGCTTCAAGAAACTTGGGGTGAACAGTGGATCTCAAAAGAACCTTAAAAGAACATCTGGAAGAAAATCCATAAGTTTGGAGATCTTTGGAGAACGTTTGGAAAAAAGCTCCATAGGAGGACCGATCTACCACGGCAACTCTGGCCGGCTTGCCTCAACCCCAATCCGGCCTGACTGGCAGGTTCTTACCGGTGAAGAAAATCCCCCAAAAAGTGACTAAGTCAGAACGTAGGAAGTTGACCGGGACCTCCCAGGCAGTGTGTCCGAAGAGGGCTCCAAGGACGTCAGATCAAGATTCAGGTTTGCCCCGGTCGAAGGATTTTCACCTAAAAAAAATGGCCAAGTCCAAAGGTAAAAATCTCCACCGAGGGCTACTACGGCGCGTATCCGAGAAAGAGTTCTAGAAGGTCGGATTGGACTGGCAGGTTCGTCCCGCTGAAGAAAATCTCCAGAAAAACGACTAAGTCCTAAGGTAAACTTTTGACCTAGGCTTCCCGTGGGCTGTAGCCGAGCTGGGCTCCATCGCGGTCAGCCTTAGACTTTGACTTTGCCCCAGTCGAGGTGTGACCAGCTGACCAGATTGGCGCTTTGTGTTTCTATGCGCTAGAAAGCATTAATTCTTTAAAAATTCATATCTCCAGTTCCCCTTATCCAATTATATTCGTTTTGGTGTCATTTTAAAGCTAAAAATCTGTCCTATTTTTATAAAGTGATTTTGGATTTTTAAACAGTTTCCTGTGTTTTATTTAATTACTGTTTTGTGATATTTGAATGCTTTACGCTTTGTCTCCTAAGTTAAGCCTTGTTGCTCTTTGTCAAGCTACCAAGGGTTTTATTTATTGAGACATTACTGGATCTAAGTGGAGGTTAGTGGCCTATTGCTAAGTGTAGGTACTTACCTGCCCTTACCAATAACCCATTTTCCAACAGGCCCTCACAACTTTCTGTCAACATAAGCTACCCATGCCAAATTTACATCCTTTTTTTCCAAACATCCTAGAGATTCTAGAGGTACCCGGAGTTTGTGGGTTCCCTTGAAGGATAGAGAGAAATTAGCCGAAATACAGTGAAAATTTAAAAAAAAAAAATGGGAAAAAAGGGCTGCAGAAGAAGGCTTGTGATTTATTTCCATGAAAATGGCATCAAAAAGGGGTTGTGGTGTTAAAATCACCAGTTTCCCAGCTTTCAGGAACATGCAGATTTGAATCTGAAAACCCAATTTTTCGACACAATTTTTGCATTTTACTTGGACATAACAAATTTTTACTTTTTTTTGTGCTTTAAGCCTTCTTCCAGTTAATGACAGAAATGGGTATGAAATCAATGCTGATTCCCAGACAGCTAAACATTTATAAAAAGTAGACAAAATTCTGAATTCAGCAAGGGGTAATTTTCATAGATCCCAGACGGTTTTCCTACAGAAAATACCAGCTGAAATAAAAAAATATGGAAATTGTTGTGAAAAAATAGCCATTTGTCTCCACGTTTTACTCTGTAACTTTTTCCTGTGATGTCAGATGTTTGAAAGCAATATACCATTATGTGTGCTGGACTCTTCTGGTTGTGGGGATATATAGGGCCTGTAGGTTCATCAAGAGCGCTAGGTACCGAGTGCCAATAAATGAGCTGCACCTTGCAATGGGTTTTCATTCTATACCGGGTATACAGCAATTCATTTGCTGAAATATAAAGAGTGAAAAACAGGTATCAAGAAAACCTTTGTATTTCCAAAATGGGCACAAGATAAGGTGTTGAGAAGCAGTGGTTATTTGCACATCTCTGAATTACGAGGAGCCCATACTAGCATGTGAATTACAGGGCTTTTCTCAAATCAATGTATTTTTTACACATTGTCTTACATTTGGAAGGACAAAATGTAGAGAAAGACATGGGGCAATAACACTTGTTTTGCTATTCTGTGTTCCCCAAAGTCTCCCTATAAAAATGTTACCTCACTTGCATGGGTAGGCCTAATGCTCGCGACATGAAACGCAACATGTACACATGAAATTTTTACATTGAAATCTGACATTTTTTTTGCAAAGACCCTAGCTGTAGATTTTGGCCTCTAGCTCAGCTGGCACCTAGGAAAACCTACCAAACCTGTGCAGTTTTGGAAGCTAGACACATAGGGGAATCCAGGATGGGGTGACTTGTGGGGCTCTCACCAGGTTCTGTTACCCAGAACCTTCTGCAAACCTCAAAATCTGGTCAAAACAACACTTTTTCCTCACATTTTGGTGACAGAAAGTCCTGGAATCTGAGAGGAGCCACCCAGCATTCCCTCAAGTCTCCGAATAAAAATGGTACCTCACTTCTGTGGGTAGGCCTAGTGCGTGTGAAAGAAAATGCCCCAAAACTCTATCTGAACACATCAAAATTATCAAATACAAAACTACCTGTTTTTGTGGGGGTGCACCTGCGTTTTTGGTCCTGGGCTCAGTAGCCATACAGGAAAACCTACCAAACCCAGACATTTCTGAAAACTAGACACCTGAGGGAGTCCAGGGAGGTGTGACTTGCGTGGATATCCCAGTGTTTTCTTACTCAGAATCCTCAGCTAAAAAATCTAATTTTTCCCACATTTCTGTGTAGGATCAACGCACAGGGACACATTTCCTAACACCCAACATCCTCCTTAGATACCTCACTTGTGTAGGTGGGCCAAGTGACTGTGACAGGGAAGAGCCGAAAACATCCAAAAATTGAGGGGGAACCAAAGCGGGTCCAAAAGGGCAGTTCGAAAAAAAACATTTTTAGGCTGACAAGTGGGGCATAATTTTTATCAGTATAGATGAGGCAATGCTGGGTGGAACAAATTTTGTGGATTCCTGTAGATTCCGGAAGTTCCAGTGCAAAAATGTGGAAAAAATATCTGATTTCCAGCAAAGTAGGAGGTTTGCAGGGCATTGTGGGTAAGAACATGGTGGGGGGTGCATGTGAAGCACACCACCCTGGACTCACCCAGATGTTTAGTTTTCAGATGTGTCTAGGGCTTGAGGATTTTTCTACATGGCAGCATCCCAAAGTCCGAAAAGTGCAGCCCTCACCATTCCAAGTGGGACGATTTTGAGAGTTAGCCAAGCTCTCATGGCCCAAATGTGAAACCAAAACCCAAAGTAATCAAATGTCCTGTTGCTTGCCGTGGGATAAGATGTTTTAGTGTGCGGGGGAGAGCTGAAAGACTGTTACCCCCTTCAGATGGGGAGGGGGCATAACATGCCCATACTGGTTGGTAGCCACCATCACACTATTTTTTTAATTCCCTGGCATCTAGTAGACTTTCTGCCCTCCCACAGGGTGTGGATTGGGGGTAACTGTCCCCTGGTGGGCAGAACAACTTTGGTCCCATTTATTTGGGGTGGGGGTATGGCCGTACCCCCACCCTCTTATTTTGAAAAAAAGATCTTCCCTGGTCTCTGGTGGGCTTTCTGCCCAAAACCCAAAGTAATCAAATGTCCTGTTGCTTGCCGTGGGATAAGAAGTTTTAGTGTGCGGGGGAGAGCTGAAAGACTGTTACCCCCTTCAGATGGGGAGGGGGCATAACATGCCCATACTGGTTGGTAGCCACCATCACACTATTTTTTTAATTCCCTGGCATCTAGTAGACTTTCTGCCCCCCCCACGGGGTGTGGATTGGGGGTAACTGTCCCCTGGTGGGAAGAACAACTTTGGTCCCATTTATTTGGGGTGGGGGTATGGCCGTACCCCCACCCTCTTATTTTGAAAAAAAGATCTTCCCTGGTCTCTGGTGTGCTTTCTGCCCCCTTTGGGCCTTCCAAAAATAGGCTGATCTGCCCCCAGATATGGCCAACAGTAATGTGCCCCCATGGGGAGCAGCCATTGCCATAAATAAAAAAATAAAGTAAACAAAAAAATATATATATCCCTGGTGTCTAGGGGTTGCTCTCCTTGCGTGAAATTGGCGCAAAACAAAAAATCACTGGTGCCTAGTGGTTTCTGCCCCCCTTAAGGGGCAGATCAGCCTAATAAAAATAGGCCGATCTGCCGGGGCAGAACTGGCCTAAATACAATTTTCCCCCAGGGGAGCAACCCTTGCCTAAAGGGTCGCTCCCCATAAATAAAAAAATAAAGTAAACAAATAAAATATATATCCCTGGTGTCTAGGGGTTTCTGCCCCCCGGGGGCAGATCAGCCTAATTATAATAGGCCGATCTGTCCCCAGGGGGGACAGAAAAGGTCTTAAAATAATTTGCCCCCCTGGGGAGCAGCCCTTGCACAAGGGGCTGCTCCCCTCATTAAATAATATATATATAAAAAGGAAATTCCTGGTGTCTAGTGGTTTCTGCCCCCCTTGGGGGCAGATTAGCCTAATAAAAATAGGCCGATCTGCCCCCAAGGGGGGCACAAATGGCCTCAAAGTAATTTTTCCCCCGGGGAGCGACCCTCCCCGAATGAGTCGCTCCCCACATATAATAAAAATTAAAAATATATATATATATATATCTCCTTGGTGTCATGTGGGGGCAGATCAGCCTAATTACAATAGGCCGATCTTCCCTCGGGGGCTAGGAAAGGCCTAAAAATATTTTTCCCCTCTGGGGAGAAGCCCTTGCCTAAGGGGCCGCTCACCTCATTCAATAATATAAAAATAGTAAAATTCCCTGGTGTCTAGTGGGCATTTCTGCTGCCCGATCACATCACGATCAGGGAGCAGAAATGCTGAGAGAGACATGAAAGTTGAGGAAAGGTCTTTCCTCTCCTTTCATGCCTCCCACCCCCACCACGTGATTGGAAGAGAAATGCTTTTGCATTTCTCTTCTGATTCGCACTGGAAGCTCAGCACGGAGGGGAAGGCCTCTGATGAGGTCAGTGCGCGATCATGTGCTGACGTCATCAGACGTCACAGGTGCTTCGGGGGTGGATGGGGAAGCGATTCCCCTTCCATCCCTGCCCAGTCGAGCAGGGTGCTTGCCCATCGGGGGAGCGCCAGCGCTCCCCCCCAGGGCCCATAGCAGGTAGAGCTGGTCTCATCCTCGGCACCGGGCAACCTTTGCCGAAGGTGAGACCAGCTCATCTTGGGCACCCACAGGCTTAATAGACGATTCTGTAGCGGGCTTTCCTCCTTATTTTTACTTTTGGGTGTCATTAAGTTACCCATAACGCATCTGAAATGGGAATACAATGAGAATATTCCGTGACTAATCATACACGAATAGTATGGCACTTCTACTGTAAGGGGTTTGGACATTTATAGTTGATTTAGAAAGGCATTTATGAGCATGTGACCATGCCATTTAGTTTTAGTTTCAGTTTCTGAATCTGCTTTTTTTTTAAATTGGCCCTTCCCTCATTATCAAGTTTATTTGGGGGTTGGTGTTATCTTTAGTCTATCCTTACATTAAGACCTCTTTCTCCCAATTTATTTATTTGATTCATTTATTATTTCTTTAATATATATATATTTTTTATTAGCACTGTTATATTGCACAGACTAGATCCTATAGGTGTCACAGTGTTTTAGATCATCACCATTAAATCAAAACAGGATATTAGAATTACAGTGGTCCAACTCTTCTTCAATAATGTGATATGTGAGAGGACGTTTTGGAACATAAATACAGAACAAATTATGAAAATAATTTAGAATGTATTACGATATTATGGAAATGTAAAGGATTATACACTTGTTGCCATCTTTTTAACTTTGGGTACTTAGGACTTTATTTAGTGTTTGCTAGAGAACAACGGCTTAACTAGTGATTGCCTGCTATGCCAAACCTGCTGCTCCCCTGCTCTAATTAACATTGGAGAAAGTGCTGGGCTACCATTGAAGTCTCTGCTGGATCTGCCATTAGGAATCCCTGACCAAGTGGTCCGTTTGCTGAAGGACCTCAGGAGTTTACAAAAAAGTTAATTAAACTCAGCCACTGAGAATTACTGGTCCCAGTCCATTTATGTTTTGCACACCATGCCACCTCAGTTTGGACCCAGCTATATTCAAATCAGTCTCGACTCTGCCTCAATGGGAACAGTCTAGCTCGAACTATCAGGGCAGGTCCTCGCTGAACCAAAAGACAAGCAATCTAGGACTGGTCTCACCCTGATAAGTGCTCATCAGCCAGGTATAGTCTGGCTCTAGTGACACAGTATGCACAGGGCCCACATCTGGGCATATCCACCCCACTCAAGGTAACACATTTAAGTATACAAAAATGATGGATGGAATGCTTGAATTCATCTCAGCCACTGGTAATTACTCAGGGCTGCATCCCTGTGCATCAATATTTTGCACACCATGTCACCTCAGGACGGTAATCATGGTCATCCTACCCTATGAAAGAGAGGACTAAGGCTACTCATTTCCTTGTCCGCATCTGCCATGAGAAGCATGGCAGAAACGGCCAGGGAAATTGCTGAATGGCCCAATGCACAGGAAAAAAGCTCCCTGCACATTGGGGCCTTTTGTGTTTGGCTAAAAAAAACCTTCTGCTTTTGGACTTTGTTTCCGCTGCAAAACAATGTTTACTGGCAAATTTAACTGCTGAGAAGGTGGCTGTCATGGTAGGGGTACCTTTGTCAGAACAGTCATCCTTCCCAGGCAGACAAGGATCTCTAAATACGAAAGACAGTGATCTGCCAAGGTAGTGAAGTTCATGACTTCTGCCTCTTGGTGGGATGGTAGGCTGTACATCAAGACCTAAATAAGAACCTATGTCATTCATACACAACACTAGGATGTGATCAACCATTGCACAACATATATTTATTCTTTCTTTGCATTTTTCATAGGAAGATAATGTCTTTGGGCCTGATTACGATGATGGTGGGAAGAGTCTTGCAGCCACATTTTCGGAGGTCCTCCTGCTCGCTTCCCTGACGTCTGACTGCCCGACCATCCACCCGGCCGATCAGGAAGTGAGTAGGAATACAACCTCAGGACCGCCACTTCTGCTGACTTTTTTGCTCCTGTGGTGGCAGAGGCGGACCATGGAAGGGGCCACATGCATCTAACTACTGGCCCAATCAGGACCTGCCTTTGAGTCGACCTGTTCCTGCGCCATGCGAGAGTCAACGGAAAGGCAGGTAATGAGCTGAATTAATGGCACGAGGGCGATTGTGCCCTTGTGTAATGTAACTGGTGGAATTTCTGGTAGTAGGGAGTTTGTGCTCCAAAGTAGAGTTGTGTGAAATTCATGATATTTGCGTTTATATAGTTGTGTGAAATTATGGCAAACGTATGCAAAATTATGTGTAATACAAAATTCAAATCTTTCATTTTGCCCTGTGATTAGTGTTAGTGTGAAATGTATTCTAGCATCAATATTTGGTGCGAGGTTGCATTTAAACAAGAGCAAGACAAACAATAGCCATTCACTTTCTGTGGTTTCTGAGCATTCATGGTAAACTTCTAATGCAAGTTACTATGAATTGCACCATCTGCAGTCTATTTTTACCAGATACGGCTCATAATTATGCACACTGGCATAATGGTACACTTTTAGGAATTTCATAGAAACAAGCATTCCTGAACTGACGTGAATTACGACAGCATAATTTAAACTTCACCCAGGCCTACTCCAAAGTTGTCTGACCATCTGAGATGTTAAAAAATTGGCTAGGTATGTATGCGTGCCTACTTAGGTTTTGTGTATCATCGCCCTTGGTCACAGATTCTGATGAATGAGTATCCGTTGTCTGTATACCGATGGAAGAGGCTACCGCTTTCTCCTATTCTCAATTTTTTTTTAGATCAGTGTTCAACAAGTTGCCTGGCTTCCTCTGAAATTTATGAGTCTCCCGTCTTAAAATAATTCTTGTGAGGTCAGTTTTAGAGAGCATGCCTTTGTTTTTCACTTTTAATATTTTTTACATGTTTTTTCCTCTTCTTAATGATGTACAGCATTATCCTTAATTCTCTGGAGCTACAGCTGCTGGTAAATAACATTCATAAGGTAACAACGCACTTCGAGCACGTATTACTGCTGAAAAGTTAGTTATGCTTTTGCTAACGTTGAATTGAGAGTAATTGATTTGCACCATAACGAATTCCCTTTGAGCTTGTGGAAGATTAAGGATACATCTTAAAACACTTTCTGCAATAAAAGCTTTTCTGAAGAAAAAGTCACTGTATGTCAGAGAGATCGGGGCTGAGTGTATTTAGGCAACATCGATCTCTGCTAGATACACTCAGTAATGCTGATGTTTGTATCTAAGCTACTCGGACTCTTTACTACTAACTTACTATTGCATTTAGCCCTCATTCATAACGATCTTTCTTTGCTTTTCAGAAGCTTTGTAGTTCAGCTTAATTCGAACAACTTCCTTTGGTAAATCAGTTCTGCATAATTTTCGTTTTGAGTTTGACACTTCAATAACATTATTATTATTTGTAATATCGATGTAAAAATATTGTTTAAAAAAATTGAAAACGCAAAAATCACCATCCTATATATAAAAGACAACACAAATACTGACTTCAAAAACTATCACCATTAAATATATCTAAAATATCTAACTATCGAAAACAAAAATGTAGAAATACTAAATATTGTCATTCCAAAAAACATGTAAAACAAAATTATTTTCAGCTCAAATATTGCTAAAATATCTTGAGAAAAATGTATCTATATGTATTGCTTTCAAATATATCTGTGTGTATATATATATATATATATATATATATATATATATATATATAAATATATATATATTACCTACTGGCGGTCAGCAGTAGGTAGTTATAGTATATAGTTATAGTTAGGCCCTAGTTTCCACTGGATGAGCGTTTTATGTTTGCTACTAACTTGCCAGCAAGCTGCTTGACTACTTTTCATGATATTTTCAAAATGTATACTTCAGTCGGTTCAGCTGCTGCCAGCTGAGAGTTTCAGGGTGATCTGTCATGCGGGGGTTGACAAAAAAGGGGGGGTCCCAAAACACATTTTCCCAGAGGGAATTTGAGCATGACAACAGCCCGAACCGCTGTGCTTTTTGAGATTTGGTGTAAATCTGTTCAGTAGTTTTTGAGATATTAGAGTTTAAAAAATATAGATGTCTAGGGACACAGGTCCTTTGTTAATCCAACTGTCCCGGTGCTGATATCTGATTGTCTGACAACACTTTGACAAGGAAGTGTTCGCAGCTATTTTGGGCCTCAGCTTCATCCGAGTCCCACAGAAAAAGCTACAAAAAAGAAAAGGGGCCAGGGTAGGGTCACCCTGAGCACTTAGCCTTGGTCTAGGGGTCCCTCAGAGGCCCTGTCAAGGCTAAAAAGCATTTTTTTTTAAATCGCAGAAAAATCAGTAAATGTTTCTGCAGATTTTTTTGAGATTTTAATAAAAGGTGCAGTCTCCCACGCTTTTACTCTTCTTTGCCCTTGGTAGGGCCAGATCCTAAGGGCATTGTGGGGGAGTGTGAAAAAAGGAAAGTGGCTGACAGCTCCCTCCAAGCGAAAGCAAACACTCCGGTTTGAGCGGGTGAGAGCTATCAAAGTGATCCTAACTGCTGGACGTTTAGTAGCTCCTGGTGTGCAATCGCAATGCTGGCTCCTGCAGGAGGCAGGGAGCTGACTAGGATTGTGAGGGCCTTGAGGCTCCCACTGAAGTCCCGATCCAGAATGCTGGGTACCAAAGTGCACCCAGGAGATTTAGCCAGGCCCTAAAATTTGAAAAAAGATTGAAATTCACTTAAAAAACAAAAAGACTACAGGTACTTTGTAGTTAAGATCTGAATTTACTTGCACAAAACCACAGAAATTCAGCAGTTATGGTTAGCTCAGTGTTATGCCATTAATTGTGTTTGACCAATGACTTTGTGTTTCACCACTGCGCATATTAGTTGTTCAATGTTTACCAGTAGTACATTACATGTTGTATTCAGTTTAGCTGCCTATTGGCTTTAACGTGGCATTAGACATTACATTCTGTATTCAGTTTAGCTGCCTATTGGCTTTATCGTGGAGTTCGACATTGCAGTTGAGACATTGCAGATGAGCTGTGTTTTTCCACATGGTAGACCAGGCTGTGTTTTTCGTATTGTGTTCACACCGAACCCTAGCATGATAAGAGAGCGTATATTTTGTGTTTTCCTCTCTACTCAGCCTTGGGAAGGAGTGAGGTAGGAGATCTGGCCAATCTCCAATGGCTTGTTTTCTTCCCAACTCTGAATGTTTAGACTATTAGAGGAAGGGGCCTGTTAGCAGGCTTTTTCATTATAAGATGGTGTCCCTGGGCAGCAGCAAGGGGGAATTTTCCAGGACTTCAGTCAGGAGCAGACGTCAGCTGCCTGACCTCCCGTTTGGGTGGAAAATCTCTTTCTCGCAGTTGAACAGGAGTCATCAACTTGCAGGCATGAGAAAGATGACGAGCAGTGATAGGCCCTACGGTGATGAATTTTAACTTTTATTCTTTGCTTTGAAGTTATGCTATAATATAATCACATGTATTTGCTGTGTATATTGCAATTGAGAAGTACTTTGATATATTTTGCTTTCATTGCTGTGACTACTTTTAAACGTGTGCTTCCAACCTACTAATCTCGTCTTTCAGGAACCTTGTGGTGAAGTAATAATAATAAATGTCTTCTTTAAACTAAGAAGAGCATTCCAGAGACGTTTTGTCAGCTCGGTCATAAGATAAGGAAAGCAAAACATTTTGGTGTGCATCGTCAGCCTGGGAGTCGAATTAGAGATTGGAGGGGCACGATTTAAAAGTTTAATTGTTTTTGTTGTTTAGAGAATTAAAGAAGCACGGCAGACCATGTTTGGAAATGCATGTGAAGTTAAACTGCCTTATGGTGCTGTGAGAAACACGGTTTCTTGTTTATCAGGACTTTGTGAGTCTTGGGATGAGTGTTGGGATAAAGCAAAAGTGTTTTCATATTTAGAAAATGTGCTTTTTGAAAGAAAGGATGTCCCTTTTGTTCTTGACAGAAGGGTTTGGATACTTTTGTCTGCTTACAGAAAAATGCTTGAGAGATGTAGGCAGTTAGAACATGAAAATAAGAATTTACATGAGCAAGTTAGCCAGAACAAATTGTTGCAAGATAAAACTGAAATTTATAAAGCTGTTGCAGGAGAATCTGGCTTTTCCCATTCCAGTAATGAGGAGGTTAAAAAGGTGGGGGCCAGTGTGAGCCTCATGAGCAGAGTGTAGCTCTCCGTGTGCAGAGCAGCCCACAGTTTTTGGCAGGAGTTCAAGTGCATTCCTTAAAAGATTACACTGAGCACAAAGTTGAGAATTTTATATTCAGACCGCTTTTACAAAGTACAATGTGTAAAATTAATTCAGAGAAGACAGAGGTACTGTCGCAAAATGTGCAGTTTCTGGGAATTCAGTAGAATCCAGAAAATAGACAGATGTTGTCACAGGTAAAACAAAAGATTTTAGAGTTTCTTACTATTTGCACTAAGCAAGAGACACAGAGTTTCACAAGCTTGTTTGATATTTGGAAACAATATAGCCCTCATCTGAGTAAAATCTTAACACTTTGGTACAAAGTAACTAGGAAAAAACATGATTTTGAAGGGAGTGAAAAGCAGCTGCGTGCTTTTGATTTGGCAAATGAAATAATTCAACAAACTTTAGATTTGTGCGCAGTGCAGGCGGGAAACACTGATGCCACCTTGAGTATGGGTCAGAATCGAGGGAGGACAAGGGTGTCCCTGGAGCTTTGGATTAGAAAACTATCTGACTTTGTGGAGCGCTGTACTCCTTTTGAAAAACAGCTTTTGACTTGTTATTGGGCTCTAGTGAATACTGAGCAAATTACATTAAATGATAATGTAATTCTGAAGCCTGAACTACCAATCATGCAATGGGTGATGAGTTCACCTAAATCTCACAGTATAGGACAGGCACAAGAGGCTAGTATCATACACGGCATCATACATGCATCATACATGCAGCCCTACATGAACAGGTGTCACAAGTCCCTTTACAGGATGAGCAGAGAGTGCAGAAGGTATCACAGGCAAAAGAGTCACTACTGAAATTGAGTGCACCATTTGAATTCTTGACCCCTGAGGATAGAAAGCGTGTTTGTTTGACTAATGATTCATTGAAATGCATGAGTACTAAAAGACAATGGAAAGCAGTGTAAAATCAAGTTACTGAAAAGTTGTGGTCTACCACAGGAGAAGGAAAAAGTAACCAATATACAGAGTTGTACAATGTGTGTCAGACTTTAAAGCAAGAGCTGCTTGAGACGTGTCATTTTTACAGTAATTCTTGGTTCACTGCCAATGGTTTAGCCGTTTGGTTTTCCACATGGCTTGCACATAACTTGTTAATTAATTCAGATGTTAAAGAGAAAAGTGCAAAGACAGAAGTGTCAACCAGACTTCTGACGTGGTGGGGATGGCTAAGTGGGTGCACCAGAAATGTGGACATCTGGGAGAAAAAGCCACTTACAGGTGGGCAGAGATTAGAGAGATGCACATTCCCCTAGATTTGATAAAAACTGTGATTTTGCAATGTCCTATTTGGCAGCACACACAACAGAGATCTGTCCCAGAAACAGTCAAAGATCAGTTGGGGAGAGGAACGTTACCAGGACAGATATGGCAAATTGATCAGGTTTTAGGGGGAGTGATTGCTGCAGATTACCAAGTCGAAATCAACGTTATCCTGATAACTAGAAGAGAATCTGATTTATCCATACAGATTGGAGACAGAATTGCCCAACTTGTCATAAGTGCAGTGAATGGATATTTGGTAAGGAAGGAGTCTGCCCCAGCCCTTCCGACAGTGAAAGGAAAGGGAAGCTGTGGTGCAGCAGATAAAAACCTCAGTGTTAAGGTGTGGGTTGAATCCCCAAATGACCCTCCAGAACCTGAATCATAACAAAGGGCCCCAATAATGTCCTGCTGATTAAAGGAGGGCACATTTCAGATGACAAATGTTATTTGCAAGAAAAGTCATACTTTTTTTTCTTTTGCAGATCCTAGTACGACTCGCCACTGACCATGAGTGTGCTGTGTGGTCTCCCTTCGGGTGCTTGCGTGTGGGGTCGGGGGAGGGACCGCACCCCCAACTTGAACCTGATTGATTAAAGTACAAACCCCATGGATCCATTTTGCGCAACTGGCGCCTTCTGTTCAAGTTCTACATGGGATCAATATAAAGTTTGTCAACTTGTTTGATTAAATTCTTCCACTAGAACTAAGCAACATTGCCAGTTAACTGTCTGTGTTTTTTCGTGTGGAACCCTGACTTCCACTTTCCAGCAAACCTTTCAGGTAGACCGTGTACCCTTACATGAGTAGAACTAATGCTACATCAACTTGCTATTTTAGAGACGCTATTCAACCTAATGTTTTTGTTTTTTGTTTTTGTTTGAAATAACAGAAAGTCATTGGTCATAGGGTGGATAGGTTATGCCATTAATTGTGTTTGACCAATGACGTTGTGTTTCACCACTGCACATATTAGTTGTTCAATGTTTACCAGTAGCACATTACATTCTGTATTCAGTTTAGCTGCCTATTGGCTTTATCGTGGAGTTCAACATTGCAGTTGAGACATTGCAGATGAGCTGTGTTTTTCCACATGGTATACCAAGCTGTGTTTTTTGTATTGTGTTCACACTGAACCCTAGCGTGATAAGAGAGTGTACATTTTGTGTTTTCCTCTCTACTCAGCCTTGGGAAGGAGCGAGGTAGGAGATCTGGCCAATCTCCAATGGCTTGTTTTCTTCCTAACTCTGAATGTTTAGACTATTAGAGGAAAGGGCCTGTTAGCAGGCTTTTTTCATTATAAGACGGTGTCCCTGGGCAGCAGCAAGGGGGAATTTTCCAGGACTTCAGTCAGGAGCAGACGTCAGCTGCCTGACCTCCTGTTTGGGTGGAAAATCTCTTTCTCGCAGTTGAACAGGAGTCATCAACTTGCAGGCATGAGAAAGATGATGAGCAGTGATAGGCCCTACGGTGATGAATTTTGACTTTTATTCTTTGCTTTGAAGTTATGCTATAATATAATCACATGTATTTGCTGTGTATTTTGCAATTGAGAAGTACTTTGATATATTTTGCTTTCATTGCTGTGACTACTTTTAAATGTGTGCTTCCAACCTACTAATCTCGTCTTTCAGGAACCTCGTGGTGAAGTAATAATAATAAATGTCATCTTTAAACTAAGAAGTGCATTCCAGAGAAGTTTTGTCAGCTCGGTCATAAGATAAGGAAAGCAAAACACTCAGGCATTTATATATATTTATATATATCTAAATATATATATATATATATATGTGTGTGTGTGTGTTTGTATATATACGCACACACAGAGGGAAAGAGAGCACTCCTTTAATCACCAACCACACAACGTGTTTCAGCCCAACCGGGCCTTATTACTTTATAGGGAATTAGACCATTATACTCTGCTGTTTTCTGTAGAGACCATCAGCATTGGCTTGGTCAGTCCCCGGGGAAGTGAGTCCCAAACAGGTATGGTCTCAGTTTCTTCAGTGCCCAGACCACATCAAATGCTTCTCTTTCAATGGTACTTCACCTCTGTTCCCGTGGTCATAGCCTTCTGCTAATAAAGATCACTGGTTGGTCTAGGCCCTCCTCATTCAACTGTGCTAGAACCGCCCCTATGCCATGCTATGAAGTGTCTGTCTGCACAATGAACTCCTTGGAGTAGTCAGGGGCCCTGAGCATAGGTGCAGTGCACATGGCTTCCTTTAGGGAGTCAAAGGCTTTCTGTGAAGCCTCTGTCAAATTCACCAACCTAGGTTGCTTTTTGGAAGTTAGTTCTGTTAATGGGGCAACTATGGTTCCATAACCCTTAACAAACCTACACTAGTATCTGGTGAGGCCCAGAAAGGCTCTCAATCTGTTTGGGTTCTATGTGGTTGCCAGGTCGTGATTGTTTCAATCTTGGCCTGGCGGGGCTGCACCTTGCCACCACCAACTAGGTGTCCCAAGTACACCACAGACCCCTGCCCAATCCGGCAGTTACTGGCCTTGATTGTCAGGCCTGCCTTTTGCAGAGTGTGGAGCACCTCTTGGAGGTAGAGCAGGTGTTCCTCCCAGATGGAACTGTAGGCAGAAAAGTAGTCTAGGTAGGCTGCGCAGAACGCATCTTTACCAGCCAGGACCCCGTTAACTAATCGCTGGAAGGTAGCAGGGGCATTTTTCAATCCAAAGGGCATCACTCTGAACTGCTCATGTCCCTCAGGAGTTGAAAAAGCAGATCTCTCTTTGGCCCCTTCAGTCAAGGCGATCTGCCAGAACCCAGATGTGAGATCAAAAGTACTGAGGAATGTGACAGCGCCAAGCCTGTCTACAAGCTCATCAGCTCAGGGGATGGTGTGAGGATCAGTTTAAGTGACAGAATGGAGACCCCGGTAGTCCACGCAGAACCTAAGTTCTGGCTTGCCACTGGGTGCAGCAGCCTTCGGTACCAGCACCACAGGGCTGGACCAGGAACCGCTGGATTTCTCAATTATCCCAACAGCCAGCATCTTGGCAACTTCATCCTTGATGCTGGCCTTCACCTTGTCTGACAACATGTACATTTTATTCTTTACAGGGGGACTGGCTCCTGTGTCAATGTCATGAACATACAAGTGTGTGAGTCCAGGGGTGAGGGAAAACAGGGAGAAGTACTGCTCCAGTAGCTGGTAGCAGTCCCCATGCTGGTCCAGGGCCAGGGAGTGAGAGAGATTGACATCTTCCACTAACCCATCACCTTCTTGGGCAGAGAGGAGGTCAAGGAGAGGTTCACTCTCCTCCTCCACACCCTCCTCTGTCACCAGAAGCATGTTTACTTCAGTCCTCTCAAAATGAGGCTTCAGTCTATTCACATGGAGCACCCTTAGTGGGTTCCCAGGGGATTAGAGGTCCACTAAGTAAGTGACCTCCCCTTCATGCTCCTTTATCTCATATGGGCAAGACCAGCAGTCCTGGAGAGCTCTAGGCTCTACTGGCTGTATCACCCATACTTTGTCTCCAGGCTGAAACTCCACCAGGATGGTCTTCTAGTCATACCAGCATTTCATAACCTCTTGACTAGCCTTGAGGTTGCTCCTGGCCTTCTTCCAGAAGTGGTACATCTGGTTGCAGAGGGCTGGCATGTAGCTGACCACATCCTGGGGTGGGTTTTCTGGGATCTTTCTCCCATCCCTCTTTTACAATGCTTAGGGGTCCCCTGACAGGGTACCTATAGAGAACCTCAAAGGGACTGAACTCTACCCCCATCTTGGGTACCTCTTTATAAGCAAAGAGAAGGCATGCCAAGAAGATGTCCCACTTATACCTCATGGCCTCAGGAAGGCCGGTGATCATGCCCTTCAAGGTCTTGTTGAATCTCTCCACAAGACCATTGGATTGAGGATGGTAGGGTGTGGTGAACCTGTAGGTCACCCCACACGCATCCCACATGGACTTCATGTATGCTGTCAGATGCAATCTCCTTTGGGAATCCTGCATGGGTAAAGATCCCCATCAGAGTTCTGGTCACCACTGGTGCAGTTACCATCCTCAGAGGGATTGCCTCTGGGTAGGGGGTGGCTTAGTCCACCAAAACCAGGATGAACCTGCTGCCTAGGGTCATTTTGGGGTCCAATGGACCAATGACATTGATGCCCACCCTTTCAAAGGGGGTGCCAACGACAGAGAGTGGGATCAGGGGAGCTTTGAGCCTTTTTCCTGTCTTCCCACTGGCCTGGCAGGTAGGACAGGACCTACAGAACACATCTGAGGCCATCCGCATTCGGGGCCAATAGATGTGGATGACAATCCTGGCAAAGGTCTTGTCTTGCCCTAAATGTCCTGTCAGGGGAATGTCATGAGCCAGGCCCAGTAGGAAGGCCCGGTAACACTGGGGTACCACCAGCACACGTCCTGCCCCATCCTCCTGTACCTTAGGCTCACTGTAAAGTAGATCATTCTCCCAGTAGATAAGGTAATCACCAGATGCGTCACCTGCTGCTTGTGCTGAGGGCTGTTGCCTCAAGACTTCAAGAGTGGGACACTCTTTCTGCACCTTGCAGAATTCTTCCCTTGTTGGCCCACCCTCAACTTGCCAGCCAGCAAGCTCAGGTGGGTTACCTAGGGCAGCAATGTCTTCCCAGCTTAGCTCGGAGGCCTCCTCCTCAGGGACCCTGTCAACCACTGCGTTAAATTCTGGGACCAGTTTCCCACGCCCCTTGCTCCTCTCCTTGGCAGCTGCCTGGGCCATTCTTCCAGGCTCTGGATGCGCTTGACTCCCCTCCTGAGCAGCCATGGACCTTGGTCATGCACCTTGGTTAACTCTACCTCCCTCCAGGTAGTGTGCTCAAGGTCATTGCTTAACAGACAATCTACAGGCATGGCAAGACTCACATCTGCTTTCAGGGAACCAGAGACCCTCCCCACTCAACGAGACCCAGAGCTACTGGTAGTTGGCTCTCACGATTGTCAGCAACTATGACCTGGTGGAATGTGTTTGTTAGGACCTGCTCTGCTAACAGCAGCTAACCCTTGACAGTATTCATGCTGACTCCTGTGTCATGCAGAGCCTCCACCCAATGCCCATTAAAGTGACCCACTGCCTATACTTGGAAGTATCAGCAGGCATGTGGGCTTTTGTCACCCTTTCTGCATCCCCCAGGGACACTAGGGTTACCTCTATCTGTTCCCCAAAACTAACTGGGAGTACCTCCTTCCCGAGCGCTACACTAGCCAACCCAGGTGTCTTCCCTCCAGTGGGGGGCTGTGCCCTCTTTGGACATTTGGAGTCACCCTTAGAGTCTATGCAGTGTGGTACAAACCTCCCTGTCTCACTGTCAATGAACCCTTTCTTTTTAGACTCAGAGTGGGACTGTTTACCACTATTCCCTGGAGAATTATTTTGGGGGCCTTTTGAGAACTCCTTATTTTTAAGTTTTTCTCCCCCCTCTTTCTTCTGTTGAGGACCCTGACCACCTTTGTGGGTGTCCCTCCAGATACCTTCTTGGACACTCTGGTACTAGTCCAAAGGTCCTCCTCCTCAGGAAGCTTCCTGGGATCAGTCAGCTTACTGTCAACTAGGTATTGGTGCAACTCTGTGAAGCAAATACTGAGCATATGCTCTCTAAGGATCAAATTATAGAAACTCATGTAATCATTTACTTTACTGCCCGCACCCATCCATTCAGTGCCTTACTGTAAAAATCAATAAAGTCTACCCAAGTGTGGTTGGGGAGCTTACTACTGTCCCTGAATTTATGACAATACTTTTCATGGGTCAGTCCAAATTTGGCAATCAAAACAGTTTTCATAGGGGCATACTTGTTCAGATTCCCAACCTCTAGTGTCAGAAGTAAATCCTTAGGAGAGCCATCAACTTTCTCTCCCAACTTAACAAACTCTTGGAAGCAGGTTTCTGCTCAGCCCTCAGTGCCTTTTGGTACTCCTCCTTCGTGGAGGCTCCACGGGTAGGTGCCCCATCCCTTTGCAAAAACCCTTCAGCTGGTTGACAGTATATGTCCCCACCTTGGCTTGGTCAAACTCTGCAGCTCCCTTTTGCAGACCCAGCCAGAGACATGTTGTATAGGGTTAGATTAGAAAATCTCAAACAGGAAAATTTGTAGCAAAAAGAAACAAATATAAAATGACTGATCTTTGACTGTGGGTGAGTAGTGTACATATAGCTATTGTGCGGCACTGCGCAAACACAAGTCCTATGCTCACCACTAATCACCAATGTTAGAAATGGGGTCTCTAGTTGGCAGAGGTATACACCCTTGTCCAAGTAGGGACCACAATCCTAGTCAGGATAAATCACACACAATCCAAATTATCCTGTGCCCATCCTCTGGTAGCTTGGCATTGAGCGGTTAGACTTAACTTGGAAGGAAATCTGTAAAGTATTTGTGCAATAAATCATACAGTAACACAGGGAAAACATCACAAAAAGACACCACACAGGTTTAGAAACTTAGAGAATATTTACCTGAATAAAATACTGTTGTAATGATGAAAATCCAATGTACACAAGCAAAGTTATGAATTTTCAAAGAATAAATCCAAGGAAAGCACCTACAAAACACAAAAACTCAAACGGGGGCTATCATGGCATTGTTTATGGAGTTGTTCCCAACAATCCTGCACCACTGGTGCCCGTCACAGAATCACACAAACCCTCAGGTACAGTACCTTTTGAAAATGAAGAACAAGGACGTCGCATGGAGTCAGAAAGAGGTGGTTCTGGAGTTGTTGCGGCATCAGTCTCTTACGCCATCTGAGGAAAGAGGCTTTGGTTCTGTGCTGCAAAACAGGTGGAGGTGAGGTGTTGGTCTGTCCAGATGCAGGGGGAGAGGATGCGGTGCCATCTGCGATGCATTGATTCCTTGTGACCCGGGGAATCGCTGGTTCCGGTCCACCAGGATGTGATGTGTGGACTTTGCAGTGTCACGATGACCCTGAGTGACGTCAGTGGAGTCGCGGCAACGTCGGACATGCGCTGCAGGGCACGGTCGTTGTGTGCAGCGAGGTCATGGAGCGGGAGCAGGCTGCGGCTTTGCTGGCGTCATTGAAGTTTTTCTGGAGTCACTGGAGCTGGTCTAGCAAGAAGCTAGTAGTTGAAGTCTTTGCTGTCTCTGAGACTTCAGAACAGGAGGCAAGCTCAATCCAATCCCTTGCAGAGCACTTTGGGGGAAGGCAGAGTCCCTCCAGCATAGTCAGAGGCCAGCAGGGTAGCAGGGAAACAGCAGGGCAGCAGTCCTTTACAGCAAAGGAGTCCAGAGAGTCCTTTGGGCAGCCAGGCAGGTCTTCTGACATAGTTCAGGTGTGTCTGAGTTGGTGGGGTCAGAGACTGAGTTTATATACCAAAAATGCCTTTGTAGTAGGGGAGACTTGAAAGAGTGATTTTGAAGTGCATAAGTTCCCCTTTCAGTGCAGTCCTGTCTGCCAGGGTCCCAGTAGGGGGTTTGACAGTCCATTGTGTGAGGGCAGACCACTTGCCTTTGAAATGTAAGTGTCAGGCCCTCCGCCCTTCCAGCCCAGGAAGACCCATTCAATAAGCAGACGAGTGCAGGTGTGACTGAGTGTCCTGTATTGCTGTTGTCGGTGTAAAATGCACAAGGGAGCTGTGGACCAGTCCAACTCATACGTTGATTGGAGACAGGCTATAAGGCACAGATGGTTTGTAAGTGCAGAGAAATGCTCACTTTCTAAAAGTGGCATTTCGAGAATAGTATTATAAAATCCATGTTCTATTACCATTCTGGTCATACTAAATATGACCTGGTTACCTCCTTCAGATCAGAATCTAACACTAAAAAAGATATGAGGGCAGACCTAATGCTACTCTATGAAAGGAGCAGACTTCACAGAAGTGGAAAACAAATTTAGGAGTTTTTCACTACCAGGACGTATAAAACACTTGTGTACATGTCCTGTACATGTCCTGCCTTTTATCTACATAGCACCGCCCCCTATGAGTTACCGAGGGCCTACCTTAGGTGTGACTTATATATAGAAAAAGGGGAGTTTAAGGCTTGGCAAGTACTTTTAAATGCCAAGTCAAAGTGGCAGTGAAACTGCACACCCAGGCCTTGCAAAGGCAAGTATGAGACATGGTTAAGGGGCTACTTAGGTGGATGGCACAATAATTGCTGCTGGACCACTAGTAGCATTTAATTCACAGGCCCTGGGCACATGTAATGCACTTTACTTGTGGACTGTAAGTAAATCAAATATGCCAATTGGGCATGAACCAATGTTTCAGGGTGAGAGCATATGCACTTTAGCAGTGGTTAGCAGTGGTAAAGTGTCTAGAGTCCTAAAGCCAGCAAAAACAGTGTCATAAAAGTAGAAGGAGGCAGGCAAAAAGTTGGGGGATGACCACCCTAAGGCTATCAGGTATAACAATGACTAAATTATTCATTCACTATATTGAAGCAAGCAAAATCCCTCTCTAGCCTCAGTTAATGTTCGACCATCCCCTCATCGCATTGTACTTCTTGAACGTGATTTACTACACACACACACACACAAATAAAGCTGAGCACAGACCTGTGCCTACATGCCTCCTCAAAATTCTCTGTGACTTACAGTTTGAGGAAAAAATCAGCAGGACCAATATCAGATCTTAATACCAACTAACATGTTGTTCTTGGGAACGTGTTTCAACATGTGCCCCACTGAGAATAAGTAAGCAAAACTTAAAATGAGAAAGCCCAAACAATAAGGTTTGCTGCAAACAATTTACTGAGAGGACTGAATGTTCCAATCAATCTACCTGCATGGAAGCTGAGCTGATCTGAACAGATGGAATACCAATACATTCAATATTCCTGAACACAAAACATTACAACTTCCAGCTTATTGATTCTTTAATGTGACATGTTATGCTAGAATGCTCCAATGTGGTTAGACTGACAAACATTGTTGAACAATTTTATGGTGTCATGCTGTTATGCAACGAGAAACATGCTACATCCATGATGACCAACATGAGAAACTATCCTTAGACTAGATACTCCCAGTCCGAAAAACCAGTGTGGCATATGCCCATTCCAAAACAAACTAATGCCAGGTTTTATTGTATTGTCTACCCACAAACCAACATGACAACCTAAAATAAGCCAGCAAGGTGTTAGAAACTGTAGTTACAAGACAACTACAAGGATATGTGGAACAGAATGAACTGTTCCACAATTTTCAATTAAAGTTCCATCCCAAGAGAAGTAAATATTCCGCACTGGCCAAAATAAGAAAGGCACTCCTCATCCCACTCCATGAAAACTAGGAAGCTGTCCTCATGCATCTGTTGCCTATGTCACCAAATATCATAATATTTTGCGATAATAAGACCTGCTTTAAACGGGGTCATGTCTTTTTTAACAGTCTTCTGTATGAACCACTCACAGATCACTAAATAGTGTCTCACAGAGATCATTTCCAACATCACTTTTTTTATTTATTACATACTTTCTGACACGGTAGAGCAGAATCAAATTCAGAATCACCTATATTCCATCAATTTTCAGATCTAAACTGATATGGGAATTGACTACAAGATCCAAAGCAATCACCAAGCAATTCAGGGAGTGACTGCAGACCATTCAGAATGCAACTGTCAGACTCGTCCTCAACCTCTCATGCTGGTCTCACACCACACCAACCCTGAGAGCGCTCCACTGTCTCCCACATCACAAGTGTGCAGCGTTCAAAATCCTCAGCAATACATACAAAGCACAACACAACCTACGCCCAGCCTACCTGAAATGCCACACACATTTTCCTAATTCTTCAGGCATCTCCAATCTCCCATATTTTTAGAAGCACATACCCCATACTTACAAAAGGTCTGGAGGTCGATCCTTCTCACACATCACTCCTAAAGCTTGGAACAACCTCCCACTTCCCATCAGAGCTTCCTCCTCTCTTCTTGAATTCTGCAAAAAGCTGAAGACTTGGTTCTTCAAGTATCTCCCTCCCTCCCTCCCCAGGGCAAGCCTTCAACTTCTGTGAAGCGCCAGGATACGCTCATGGGTGATACCACACTATACAGATAAATATAACATAACATTTAATGACATGACATGACATAACACAACATAACATAATACATAACATAACATAACATGACATAACTGTTTGACCTGTTAGCCTTAGGGTGATCACCCTACAAACTTTTTGCTTTCACCCTCCTATTTGTTTATTTATTTTTGCTGGCTTTAGGACTATGTGCACCTTACCTCTGCTAACCAGTGCTAAAGTGCTTGTGCTCACCCCTCAAAACCTAGTAACTTGGCTTAAACCTAGCATATTTAATTTACTTATAAGTCTTTTGTAAAGCAATATACCATGTACACAGAGCCTGTAAATTAAATGCTTCTAGTGGACCTGAAGCATCTATTGTACTACCCATTTAAGTAACCCCATAAGACCTGCCATTGCAGCCTGCATGCAGTTTTAAACTTCCATTTCAACTTGGCAATATAACAGGGCAGGGCGTATAGTAATTGAAAGGTTGAATGTATACTTTTAGTTTCACTTACCCATTTAGTAAAAAACTCCTAAATGATACACTACTTTGAGGCCTACATTGGGTTGCAGAGCTGAGCACAGACTCACTTATGGATACCAAACACCTTTTATCACTTTATTATGAAAGCAGGAATCTGAAGGTAGTAATTTGTGACAAAAACATGTGTGCACATTTGTAGTGTGGCGTTTTGTTGTGATGATGTGTTGTGTTGTTTTTTGTGCTTCTGTGTTTTAGTGAGGCACACTTTTGTCATTTTTATGTCATTTTGTTCATTACATTGTACTCTATTTGACTAAATCGAAGTGGAATTGTTAATGTGTTGTGTTTTTGGCATTTTAACTGTGTTAGTGTTTCTAAATGATGTGCACATTTTCTGTTAAACCTGTCTGCTATGTGCAATAGCTGTCAAGGGTTGACCTGAGATTGCTGCACTCAGCTGAAAGTTGTGTGCAATGGTGTGTTGACAGCCTGTGGGGGTTGGTTGCAGGGCCGAGGCCAGAGGCCAAGTTCAGCAGCCAACCCAAGACTGTGCATAGCCGAAAGCCAGGTGAAACTGTTGTGTGGGAGCTCCCTGAGTGCTGATTATTCATAGAGGGTTGGGTGCAGAGCCTGCCAAGGGGCCAGGCCCTGTGGCCAACTCTGTGCAGTACGCAGGTGATGTCCTTCCACAGAAGAGAGTTAACACAGGTTAAAGGGAAATAATAGTTATGTATGGAAATAAGATAGTATCTCATATTGACAAAACTCTAGAAATTCACTGAGAAAAAACAATGGTTAAAGTGGTGTTATACTTATTTGTTGATATGAGATAAAAACTAATGCTTACAAAAACAAAGAAAACACTGAAATTCATACGTTTTTCAGTTACTGAACTAACTATAACATGTGTCCTGGCTATGCATACCTTCTGACCTCACATATTGCATCACTCATGACATGTTAAATAACATAAATAATTACATCACTGATGATGTCACAAATTACATTATTCATGACATCACGGATAACATTATGCAGTCATGGGACAGAGTACTGTAGGTTTTGTGGACTACAAGTAATTCAACACTGTGGCCAATTTGCTATCACTAATCATAATTAAAGATAATATAGATAATATTTTGCTACTATAAACAGTTTCTGCCAACCCCCAGTAGTTAGGTAAAATACACTAAACACATTCTCAAGATGGGCACAATGGCCTACAAACTTCCAGCCATGCTTACAACACCGAAGTGGGATACCTCTGTATTCTACTTTATTCAACAATCTGCATTCGTGCCTCAAAATATCCAGCAAAGTTGTGGAAATAAACACCCATACCTTGCTACCTACAATTTGTCTATGGCACTTTATAACAACCATTGAACATGGGCACATGCCTAATGGTGGATAACCAATTTTCAACTGAAGTTGTGGCCTTTCTCATAGATTATCTAAAACAGAATTTGGATCACAAGATGCACTCAAGTTTACCTTGTTTAATATGAAGTAATACTTGTACCTGAAACTTAAGTGATTTGTGAAAGGTGTACCATATAAAGTTCAACAAGCACAATAACACTTGCCTCTAGAGGCTTACACCATTTCCATGCTAAGTACCTGCACATTTCACACAGTAACTCTGACTTGTATTTGACTATGGTGTTATTAGTGATGTCTTTAGTTATGCCATATATTATGTCATTTGAGATGTCATCAGTGATGTCAGCAATGATGTCCTTTGAGATGTCATGAGCTATGTGAATTGGTGGTTATAGTTATTTGATGGAAGTGATACAAGTTAAAGTTTGCTCAGTTAACTATAACTTGTGAATTTTATTTTTGTGGTTGGTGTTTCAAACATTAGTTTTTATTTCAATGCATATAGACCTTTGTGCTTTGTATTGCTAAGCAGAGGATTTACCATAGGGCCCAGCCTTGGAGCACTCAATCCCCCACTCTGCTAGGTCCGTCACCCACTGCCCCACCAGCAGACAAAGCCCCACTGCTAGAGGTTTTGCACAGCAGGATGCTAGCAATAGGGTCTGGCCCCTGGCCAATCCCAGCTCCAACGCTCAACAGTCACAAAAGCCCAAGACACATTTTGTTATTTATTTATTTTTTTAGATGTTTTTCTAGCTTCATGGGACTCCCACTGTACCAGATGCTCAAGCTTCACCCCATGACACTGCGGTACTGTCCAAGCTTCCTCAAGGAAGGATGTATGGTACACTGAAGTGAAGCTTGAGTAGCAGCTCCTGCAGGAGTACCACATTACCTCAAAGGAGAGCTGTGCAGTGTACTGTGGTGCCTGCAACAAGAAAAGATTTTCTATTTCATTGCAACCCTTGGGGTGCATGCCCAATCCCTCTCACATAGGCCTGGGGGTCAACGTGTCCCTACTGGCCCCATATGCCTTACATTTTAATCTTTTTTTGGACATCCATGTCCAGTCCCTAAGTCTTGTAATGACTGCTGTAACACTTTGTTTTGATTGCAGAAACTCCCGTCAGAGCACTCAGTACCACAGGCTGCAATACCGAGATGGTTGACTGAAGTAAAAGCTCCAACAGACATTTATTTTCTGTACCCCAGCATTCCCCTAGGACCAACTACCCAGATATAACTAACCACTAAATGCAAATTTCTCAACTACAACTGCATGGATTTACAATAAATGGCGAAAATCTAACTTTCTACTAATAAACATGCTTTCATGCATTACATACTAAAGAGCAAAAGTCAAATTTGAGTTTATTACTATGATACAGCAAAAGTGAGATGAGAAAAATACATTTCTACTGCTGAAACACCATAAGAATGCATATCCACATATGTTTCTTGATGTATGCTGATGTATTACCTTAATCAAGAAGAGATCCACACCTGCTCATTAGTGATTATCTGAAGGTTTCTGCGTGTCCCATTTCCTTCTCCATTCACTTGCCTTGTGTTTAGATTTAGCACCAAAATGTGTGGACTTTAGCACGATATTGCTCATATTGACCAAAAGGCCAAGCTCTCATCTATTAATTAGGCCTCTTGTCTTTATTTACTTCTGATGCTTGCTGTCAATCTTCATTTCCCTCTGATGAGTCATTGCCCCTCCCAATACTTAAATATATTAATGAATAATAGCATATTACACTCTGTGCATCTGCATATACCATATATAGATAGATAGATAGATAGATAGATAGATAGATAGATAGATAGATAGATAGATAGATAGATAGATAGATAGATAGATAGATAGATAGATAGATAGATAGATAGATAGATAGATGCACCATTTGACAAATCTTCACAAAACCTTCCCAAAAAATGTACTTCCACCTCAACTCCTTCCTGGAGAATTTCAGAGTGATCCGTCAAGCAATGGGCCAGAAACAAAGGGAGGAGTGTCCCAAAATGAGCTTTAACCATTTAGTTTTCCATGGGAATTTTAGGCACAGCTACAGCTCAAGCTGCTGAACAGATTTACACCAGACTTGGCAGAAAGCTAGAGAGTGGTCGAGAAAGAGTGTTTTTTGTAATTCAATGTAAATCTGTTGAGTAGGTTTGTTTTAGAAATAATGCTAAAAAATGTGTACTTCATACAGTGGAAGGATATATGGGGCCAAACGATTTCATGGAGAAATCTGATTGGCTGCTTCCAAATCAACAAAGATATGGTAGAAGCCAAAAAATAACTCAATCCAAGTCCTAACTAAAGTGAAAAAAAGACATAAAGAGATAGGGTAGGTATACCCTGGCCCCCTAGGCCAGATGGTGGAGTCCCAGAGGGACCTCGCCTGGAGACAAAATATGTTTTTTTAAATGGTCTTGTGAATTTGTGAATGATCTACGAATGGAAAACATCCTGAACAATGAGGTCTAAACCACTACTTGCCTGAACCACTACTGCTAAACAACTAAAAAGTCTCTACAACTAAGTACTGAACAACAACTGTCTAAACAACAATTGTGCCTGAAAACAATTGCCTGAACAACTAATTTTAAGGTAAGTTTTTTTTTTTTTTTTAATGGTTTATTAGTTGCTCTGAATTTATATATATATATATATATATATATATATATATATAAATATATATATATATATATACATTTTAATATATATACGTTGTTTAGAATATATATTTTATATATATATATATATATATATATATATATATATATATATATATATATCAAAACAAATCCCTTTCAGGGTTAGAGTGATGCATACATTATGCAAAAAAGAATAGAGAACTCTGGGATGTTCCCAAGTTTAGGTGGGGAGCAGCTCTAGTAAGGAGCACTCTGCAACACCAGCAACACTCTAGATTTGCTCACCTCAAATGTCTCTTTATCTAGCAAAGTTTTAAAGCATAGGATCAGCACAGTGCTATCCACGCCGAGCTAGATAGTGACAAAGGGGGTCATTCTGACCTTGGCGGTCTTTTCGCAAGACCGCCGAGTTACCGCCGCGGTGAAGACCGCCGACCGCGGCGGTATGCCGCTGTGCGCATTCTGACCGCTGGGAGCGTTCCGCCGGAAAACCGCCAGCAGCCACACTGGCGGTCGGCGGGAAAGTGGAGACTGGTCAACCTCCACCGCCACGCCAGCAGAACACCGCCCACAGAATTACGACCCACATTTCTGTGTGGCGGTCTTCTGTTGGCGGTCTTCTGTTGGCGGTCACCTCCCGATGGCTCCTGTCACCTCCCGGAGGACCAACGCACAAGGTAAGTTGATCGTCCGTGAGGGGAGGGGGTGGGGGGGTGTTGTGTGATGTGTGCGTGCATGGGGGTGTGCGTGTGAGTGTGTAGAGGGGGTGTGTGAGTGCGTGCATGCGGGCGGGGAGTGCTGCTGTGCCTATGGGCAATGTGTGTAGTTCGGCGGGTGCGCATGTCGGCATGTATGTGTGCGGGTATGTGTCCCCGTTGTGTATGTGTGTGTGTAGGGGGTGTGTATATGTGCATGTTGGAGGTGTGTGCATGTCGGGGTGCGTGTATGTGCATGTCGGGGTGGGGGTGGGGAGGGGGTTCGTACCACCTCTGGGGGGGGCAGGGGGGTGGAGGGTGTGGGGGGAGGACTCGGGGGGGCAGTGGGGGGTGGGGGAGACCCCTATCAGTGCCAGGGAAGGAATTCCCTGGCCCCGATAGTGCCTACCGCCATGGTTCGCATGGCGGTTCCCGAACGCCAGAAACCGCGGCGGTAAGCAGGGTCATGATACCGTTGGCGGTGTTGGGTCGACCGCCGGACCGGAGTGCGCAGACTCCAGCCCGTCAGTCATGACCGCCGTGGCTGTCGGAGTGGGGAAGTGGCGGTCGGTCGCGGCGGTGACCGCCGCGGTCAGAATGCCATTTTTAATACCGCCGGTCTGTTCGCGGTCCGACCGCCGCCTCTCCGCCGACCGCCAAGGTCAGAATGAGGGCCAAAGTCTTTTTTGCCATTTGTACAGCAAAGTCTTTAAGCATAGGTTTGACACAGTGTCAACCTTGCCGAGCTGTAAAATGACAAAAGCCATTTACCACTCCAGGTATAGTATTGCAGCTTTGGGCTGGTAAAATACCATCCAAGCCAACCTGGAGTGAGTAAAAGCAATCGCTGACACGTGTTTCGCTCTCATTAGAGCTAATCAGAGAGGTTTAGCTTTGTCCAGACACAAGTGAGCACCCAGTATAAGTAAAAAAAATCCCTTTCAGGGTTAGAGTGATGCATAAATTATGCAAAAAAATAATAGAGAACTCTGGGATGTTCCCAAGTTTAGGTGGAGAACAGCTCTAGTAAGGAGCACTCTGCTACACCAGCGACACTCTAGATTTGCTCACCTCAAATGTCTATCTAGCAAAGTGAGTTCTCTATTCTTTTTTGCATATATATATATATATATATATATATATTTATATATATATATATATAAATAACCAAGAATTTTCACTGCACTCCACAAAGTCTCAATAATGTGTATTTAATTTAAGTAACAACCACCAACATGTTTCAACTCCCCATGGAGTCTTGTTCACAGTGAAGTGAGTTATTTATATTTTTCAAGATTGGTCCTCTCTGTCACTGGGCACCGGCAGTGGAGTGCGCCGCCCAGCAACTTTCAGGCCATTTTGTTATATATATATATATATATATATATATATATATATATATAAAATATATATAAGTTGTTTAAAAAACAAAAAGAAAACCTTACCTTAAAATTAGTTGTTCAGGCAATTGTTATTCAGGCACAATTGTTGTTTATACAGTAGTTGTTCAGTACTTAGTTGTAGAGACTTTTTAGTTGTTTAGCAGTAGTGGTTTAGGCTATAGTTGTTTAGGACCTAGTTGTTCTGTCACACATTCCTCCGAATACCTGGATCTTCAGCACAATTTTTTTTTAAAGCGGGACCCTAAATTATTATTCAAAAGAAAAAACCCGGAGGGACAGTGCTTTATATTTACAAGGGAGGAGGGGTGTGTGGCCCAATCTCGAACCTTGAGGAGGTCCAGTGACCATATTCCCGGGGTTGTGCTATAAATGGAAGGGGGCATATTGCTCCCCTCCCTGAGCATTCATTGGTTCTGGGGACTCCATCCCTGGGGCAGGATGCTTTACAAAATGGTATGGGGCTGTGCAGCCCTCCTCTCTCTATCCTTATTATGCCCCAGGGATCCCATCTCCCAGGGTCGAAAGATTTAGGAAAAGGCAAGGGGCATGCAACTCTCCTCCTTGAGCATTTTAAGGCCTCGAGAACCCCATCCCCCTGGGCCAGATCACATAATGTGTCCCGGGGAGCTCAGCCCCAGGACACAGTGGTTTCCTTGCCCACAAGAGCCAGAGCAGGGAAACAGAATTCTGCCCACATTTAGCAGGAGCTTTGAAAATGCTCATGCCGGGTGCAAGCTAACTTCTGTTTCCCTGCCCGCGCTCCTGCAGTCACCATAGTTGCCTCTGTTTATACATTCACACATGATTAACAAATTAACCAAAATGAAAAATATACTACAGTCTCCTTTCTTATCACTATTAAAGTGGCAAGTTCAAAAGAAAAAAATTATAAAAAATATGCAATGAGCACCATTATATGACAAATAATGAACTTGAAACAAATATACACAAAATGTTTTTTCATTATACATTACCACTTGCTGAACACAGATTAATTCAGAGTAAAAATTAATCAGAATATTACATCCATTGCTAGCATGGATTTCGCCGAAATGACGGGCCACAAGGTAGGCCCTATCTTTATTTTTCATTGCCTAACATGTATTATCTACTTGTAAACATGGTGAATAATACTACCCATATATAACAGGGCATGGGGAAGGGAAGTCTAAATACAACATAGTCTGTTCTGCAGTGATGTGCTAATAGAATGTTCAAAGGTTTCGGGGGAAAAAACGACGTTTTGTTGATGACATACTGACTTACATTTCTTACATTTTATAAATCCCTATTTCTCTCTAACCATTTGGACCTTACTGCCATCTCTGGATTGGTCCTCACTAGGTCGTCCTTCATTGATTTGTCCCTTCTTCATGTTATCCCTGGTCTCCTGGAAACTAGTCAGCCAATTACAGAGTAGTGTTTTCCTTCTCTCCTCTCACACAGCGCAGCACAGCAATTTTGTGTGCTGTGCTGTGCTGTGTTGCGTGACATCTTTGTAAATTTGGACCTAAGAATTGCTGCCTATCCGAATAGTTAGATATTGTTGAATTTAGATACAATACTTAATATACAAATATTTCTTCAGCCTATTATTATTTAGTGCACTGCAATTACCATCACGTATTAGATATATCTCCAATACTGAAAAGAAAATGAGTCACATAACTTTCCTTGGAGTAGGACAAAATCTTTCAATGCTCGTCTGAATTGTTTTTTTTTTTTTTATACCATTGAAAGGAGTCGTCGGGTACCTGGTGCATTTCTGGATCAGAAGATATTGGCAATACATGCGGTATTGCGGAGATTATTAATTAGTTGGGTGTCAGCTCCAACCCTGATTGCAATAACCTGCATACTTAATAATAGCATACCTAGGCTGATATAGAATTGCGATAAATAGCATGACATATGTGCACTACTCCACGAGGTTAATTAACATCATGTAAGCATTTTTCGCTAAAGCTATTTTTCTGTGCAGAATATTGCCGCCGGGCCATTTTTGAAAGCAGCATTAATCACGTCAACAGATAAGTCACTTTAGAACAACATGCCTCCAAGGTAACGACCTGGCCTTTTATTACGCTTGGAGTGGATAACTATTTACTCGAGAAGAACAAACCTGGATAAGTACGGAAACTCCCAATTAATTTTAACTTTGTGCTAGATCAATAGGATTTTTGTCGCATTCTTTTTGTACACCGCTAATAAAGACTCTGCTTTGCAGACACGCTCCATACAAACGTGACATGTATTGGGAAGAATTAATCAAATTCTCAGGCTGTTTTTAAACCAAAAGCTCAAATAACGCGCTGTTGAATTGGCGGGCGGTATGTACTATCAGTGAGCTGCCTCCCGCGAATAGTGCAATGATGAGACCTGCACGCAGCCTTTCATGCTTCTGTTCTTTATTGGCTGAGAGAGCATAGCGCTAAGAATGGCTATCATTGGTGCATATTGCCTTTCAGTGGCAGAGGGCAAACATTACTGAACATGTCAACAACACAAGGTGTCAGATGTTGGCTAAAAAATTAGAAGACCCTCACTTTTCTTGCTTCCCAGATTCATTTCGAAGAAAACCTCATACAACTCAAATAAATTGTATTTTTAATTTAATTGAGTCGTGTGATGAATTCAATTGAAGTCGTTTTTTTCTGCTGGATCTGTTTGGTGGAGAAAAGGGAGAAAACGTGACCCTCCCTGTGCACTTCCCAAACTTTGGAACGGCAAAAAATCGTCTTGAATCCGTGGGTCTTTCAATTGAATGTAGTGTGAAGGAGTAGTTTTCCATTTCTGGAGCGCAGATTCCTTTTTGCAGTGCACTCCAGGAACAGAGCTGGGACACATTTTAAGCTTTGTTCCACTCTCTACTACGGTGTAGAGAAGTTTGAAATGTATTCTCTACACCAGGGGAAACAAATGCAGTTTTATAATGTTATATGAGATGATTTCTTTAAATAGCGTTCTTGCCCGGTTATAATTTGCTTTTACACTAAGGGGCATATTTAAGAGCCCCTAGAGCACCTAACCTTTAGTGATGCACCAGTGGCGCTGTGCACTGCACCGTATTTACAAGGTGGTGTTATGCCACTTTTTGTGGTTTAACGCCATCTTGTAAATACGGCCCCTCCACACGCAGCACTTTGCGTGGAAGAGGAGTGTAATGGGTATTGCTGTGGGTGTGGCACCATATTTTGACACTTCAATCTGCCACATTTTCCGGGGCAGTACAAACACCATTAAAAGCCTGGTGAAAATGTATCACAGAAGAGAAAGGACTCATCATCGGAGACACTGGGAAGAACAATGCGACCAGGGAACAGGAAGTGCAAGTCTTCCCAATGCTATTCTATATCATGCTCTACCTGGAACACCAAAACCGCGAAGACAACGACGGTGAGTACAGCCGCCTAGCACACAAGGGATGGAGGGAGGAAAACGAGAGTGACACACCCACACACAACACACACCCAACACACACACACTATACACACAACCAGCTGCACACAAAAGACAATGGCACACAATACATGGCAGAATAATGCAAGAACAGCAAGAATGCACCAATGAGAATGTATTGATATAAACAGCTAATAAATAATCCAGTTGTATGTGAAACAGATATGTACAAATGTACACAAAGGGCCACTGCCCAGCCCAATGTACTAAGGGCCCATATGGCCACAGAGCACGGTCCAAGGCCCAACTCAAATCCTGACTTTATCCTGATAGAACTCTGCAGGGGCATCAGTTTGCTAGTAGGCAGGTACCTCAGGGGGTAGGGGGTTGGGGGGCACCTCAGCTGAATACAGGAACAAGCCCACTGGTTCTGGAGGGGGCTTCATGTCCACATCACTCTGCTGGGGAGTGCAAGGCCACAGTCTCTCTGGTGGGTGACGTTCCCACTGGTTCTGGAGGGGGCCCCATGCCCATTTCTCTGTCCTGGGGAGTGGAAGGCCACAGTCTCTCAGGTGGGTGACGTTCCCACTGGTTCTGGAGGGGGCTCAATGCCCATTTCTCTGTCCTGGAGAGTGAAAGGCCACAGTCTCTGGAGTGGCAAACATGCCCACTGCTCCTGGAAGGTCCCCTCGTACAGCAGCCCCTGGAGGGTGGCCTACATGGCTTCCGCTGGTGGTGATGGCTGCATTGTGTCATCTGGTGGTGAGGGCTGAACTGTGGTGGCAGGTGAGGGTGCCTCCTGGTGGTCAAGTTTGGCAAGGAAAAGCTTCTTAGGGACTGTGTGGTGGGGGAGAGATGGAAGTGGAGGATGAGGGAGAGGTTGTAGGAGGTGTATGTCTGCTGGGTTTGGCTACAGGTGGATGCACAGTATCCTGATGTGAGGTGGATGACTGTTGGGTGTGTGAGTGCTTGCATTTGTGTCCTTTGGGGGGGGCAGACAGGATGGGAGAGGACACAGGGGATGCGTGCATGGATGTTGTGGAGGTGTCTGCAAGTAAGGTGTGAGTGCTGTTTGGTGTGGTGATGCTGGTGGCGGATGTTGATGCAATGCATCCAGGTGTGAGCGTGGACGTGACTGTGAGGGAGGTGGTAGAGGAGGCAGTGGATGTGGTTATATCTGCAACTGTCTGGTGTTTACATGAGAGCTTGTGGGATGAAGTATGGTGCCTGTGTTTGCCTGTGCCACTCTTGGGTGTTGTCTTGTTTGCATGCACATCTGTATGTGTGCATGGGATGGGATGGGGTTGAGGAGAGTGGGACTGGGAAGTGGTAGTTGAAGGGGGGATGGTCGAAACAGGGACAATGGCTGCCATCAGAGAGGAGGCCAGAGCCTTTCTCGATTTCTGTTGGACCACCAATCCACTGTGGATGCCCTCCAGGAACGGATTGCATTGCTGCATCTGGGATACCAGCCCCTGGATGGCATTCACAATGGTTGACTGCCCTACAGAGATGGATCTCAGGAGGTCAATAACCTCCTGACTCAGGGCAGCAGGGCACACTGGGGCACGGCCTGAGGTGCCTGGGGCGAAGGAGATGCCCACCCTCCTGGGTGAGCGGGCACAGGCAACTCGCTGACCGGCTACTGGGAGGGCGGTGCTGGTCCGGGGGTGGCGGCTATACCTGCAGCTGGGGTGATCACAGAAGTGTCCCCCACCACCAGGGGGCTTCCATCAGAGGAGATATCTGAGTCTGTGTTGTCACCTCCTGTCTCCGCAGTGGTCCTCCCCTTGCTCTACGTTCCACTGGTTCCCTCGGCATCGGTGGACTCTGCCTCCTTGGTCTTGTGGGATGCAGCTCCCTCTGTCACTGGTGCCCTTGCTCTTCCGTCAGATGATGCTAATGCACACATGGAGAGGATGGCAGAAGAAAAAAGTGGGGAGAGAGAAAAAGGAAACTCTGGGTCAATTACTGCACCAACACCACAGTTGGCATACACAGCATACACAGTCGACCTCTTCCTACCCTCTCCCCCCATCCTGCCCATAACGGGGATTAGGCTACAGCACTACGCATTGCACTGCCAGTGATTTGGCTAGATGCCACGGCACGATGAGGGCCACATGCTGCCAACTGCACCCCTACTGGGACCCACAAAGCCCTGACTGACATGGAATGCTAACAAGCTACGTTATCTGCATTTGCCATACACCCATTACCCTAGAGTTGACTCACGCTGCAATGTCTGGCCTGGCTTTAATGGCACCCACAAACTCATCCACCAGACGAATCCCATCCCACCTGCCAATTTTTTTAATGATACCCACTGTACTCACTCCCTTATGGCTGCTGTGATTCCCTCAAGGGCCCATCCAGCTCTGGGTTGGCCACATCCAGTATGCGGGTCATCACAGGGGTCAGGTCCCCACGGGCACCCCTTCCTCGTTGGGAGGCCAACCCCAGCTGGGCCTCCGCGGTCTTCCGTGGCCAGCTTCTCAGGTCCTCCCACTGTTTCCAACAGTGGGTGCTCCATCTGCCATAGACCCCCAGGGTCTGCACGTCCTTGACGATGGCACACCATAATCCCTTTTTTTGATGGGCACTGACCTGCAGAGGTAATACAGACAAGAGAACACCATTACCCATACAATCCAGCCTGTCACACATATGGCCCACCAATCTCCTTTCCATCACCATTGGCACACACATCGCCTGGCGCACACCATGTACACCACCACAAGAGATTCCCCCGTGACAAGATGATTGCACACACATCTCCATGCATCATTCCAACATGCATCATGCCCAAAGTGTACTCACCTGTTGGTCTGGAGGCCCATACAGCAGTCCGTACTGGAGTAGGACCCCATCCACCAAACACTCCAACTCCTCTGAAGCGAAGGCAGGGGCCCTTTCCCTGGTCACACAGGCCATGGTAGGTTCCAGACACAGGTCACAGCAGCACACGCAGTGTAGGTGTTCTCCTGTTGAAGGTCAGGAAACAAGTGAGGAATCAGATAGAAAATGGTGGTCACGTCTGTGGCGGTGTACACCGTCTCCGCTGGCTCAGATCCCCATTGGCCACTGTACTCCATAGAGCCCCATATTATCCAATGAGAAATTGCACTGCAGTGCAAGAACGCCTTCCGCCACGATGCTCAACGGTGGCAGAATTACCTCACTTCCACCTGTCCCTACATACAGGATAGGAGGTCGCCATTTCATGGGGGAGGACAACGGTCATATCGACATTAACTGCATCACAGCCTAGATTAGCACATACCTCGCCATTCCCACTGTCCCATAACATAAAGGCACTATGTATACTGAAGTTGTCATTCCATTGTTAAAATTGTGACAGCCTACTCACTCTTGTGTCTCTTAGATACCTACCACTGTGGATGAATAGGAGGTGGAGACATACCCCATGTACAGACCCCTTTTGGATTTGGCTACACTGGAGGACAGGCATATTATACTCACCCATAGACTGGACATGGCCACAGTAACTGAGCTGTGTGCCCAATCGGAGCCAGACCTGATATCTGCTATCCGTCATCCCACTGGGATCCCCCTCTTGTGCACGTGCTATCAGTGCTCAATTTCCTGACAACAGGTTCTTTCCAAGTGACAGTGGGCTTGGCAGCAGGACTGTCACAGCCAATGTACTCAATCGTGCTTGCATGAGTTTTGTCTGCCCTGGTAAAACACATGTGCAGCTACATTTCTTTCCTCCAGGTGGAAGATTTGGCCACAGTGAAGGCCAGATTCTATGCAATGGGATATATTCCCAATATTGTTGGTGCGATTGACGGAACACATATTGCGTTTGTCTCCCCCGCCAGAATGAACAGGTGTTCAGGAATCGTAAGGGTTTCCACTCACTGAATGTGCAAATGTGTGCCTAGCGGACCTGTACATATCCCACACTAGTGCTAAGTATCCTGGATTGGTGAATGATGCCTTTTTTCTGAGGAATAGGAGCATCCCAAATGTGATGGTCCAACTATGGAGGCACAGGGTGTGGCTAATAGGTGAGCCTTGGTCCCCACCCACTGTATGTTAGTGTATGACTTCAGGTGTCATCCCTATAGCATTGTGTGAGGCTAAATGTTGTCCCTCAATACTTGTGATTCTGGCTACCCAAACCTATTGTGGCTGCTGACCCCTGTGAAGAATGCCAGGACAAGGGCTGAGGAATGTTATAATGAGGCACATGGATGAACCAGAAGGATCATCAAGAGGACCTTTGGCCTCCTGGAGGCAAGGTTCAGGTGCCTCCATCTGATAGGTTGATCCCTGTGCTACTCATCCGGTAAGGTCTGCCAGATAGTAGTGACATGCTGATAGGTTGATCCCTGTGCTACTCACCCGGTAAGGTCTGCCAGATAGTAGTGCCATGCTGCATGTTGCACAACCTGGCCCTCAGACGGCATGTACCCTTTCTGCAGGAGGAAGAGACTGGAGATGCCCCTGTGGCAGCAGTAGACCCTGAGGACAGTGAGGATGAGGATACGGACAACAGAACATCAGTTACAGGTGAGACAGTGCAACAGACAATTCTTATGACTATTGGTGTATTCTGTGAGACTGTAGCATAATGGCATTAACTTCCTTTGCATCTCAACTTACTGTCTCCTACTGCTTGCCATTTTACAGACGTTGGTGATGTGACAACTGTGTACTGATGTACTGACTACATACAGCTACAGGTCCTTATTGCCATGCTCTCACAGTGTTCAGATCATTTGCACTAGATGTGACTGTTTCCATATATGCCCATTTTCAAAACATAAAATACTAGTAGTCAAGTTGTGCTCAAGGGTGTTTATTGTTGTGCTATGAAATTGAGGGAAAAGTGCAATGGAATGGGGTGATGATGGAGGAAGGTCCAGGGTATTGTTCCAGTCTGTTTGTAGCACAGGTCCAATGTCCAAGGGTCCATAGGATGGGGAGCAAAGGCATTTTAAAGTGGACAAGGTGACAGTGTGGGACCAAGGGGGGACAATCAGGAGAATCTAATTTCCTGGCGGTGGTCTTGACAAGTGTCTCTGGCTTCTGTCTGGTTCACAGGGAACGTTTACGGGGTGGTTCACCTTCTGCAGGGGGAGGCGTGCTGGTGGCCTGTGGGTCCTGTGGCGGGGCCTCCTGCCCACTAGCTGCAGCGGAAGTGGAGGGCTGGTCAATGGACTGGCTAGTGGTAGGGGCCCGCTGCTGTGCTGTTGCTTCCCTCATGATGTTGGCCGTGTCTACCAGCACCCCTGCTATGGAGATCAAGGTGGTGTTAATGGCCTGCAAGTCCTCCCATATTCCCTGATACTGTCCCTCCTGCAGCCGCCTGTTCTCCTGCACGTTGTCAAGGATGTGGCCCATTGTGTACTGGGAATGTTGGTAGGCTCCCAGGATCTCAGAGAGTGCCTCCTGGAGAGTTGGTTCCCTGGTCCTGTCCTCCCGCTGGCACACAGCGGTCCTCCTAGTCTCCCTGTTGGCCTGCGTCTCTGTCCCCTGAATGGTGTGCCCACTGCCACTGACCCCAGGTCCCTGATTGTCTTGGGTATGAGGTGTGTACTGGGGTCCCTGTACAGGTGGGCACACTGCTGATTGACGTGTCCTGAGGACAGAGGTGTGGGTACGCTGGGTGGGGACTGTGGTGTTGAATACTGATGGGGGAGTCTCTGTGGTGGACTGTGAGTGGGCTTGGGTGACCGGCTGTCCAGTGGTCCCTGACGGGCCAGGTTGTTGGTCCAGATCCTGAAGTCCAGAGTTACTGTCATCACTGGGGGCATCTTCTGTTGGAGGACTGGTTTATCCTGGCACCTCCTCTCTGCTGAGATTGGCTGGGGCACCTGTGGGGATGTAAGTGATGTATTATGCTTCATGTTTGTGACATATTGTACATCCCTGGCTTCCCCTCTATGGTTGCTGTTACCCTGCCACCTTTTGCTTGTGTATGGTGATGTATTGTGTGATTGTTAGTTTCCCTACGCTGTGCATGCTTTGGTGCTGGGTGTCCATGCAGGGCTGGGAGGGGTGTCCATGAATTGGCATGGCATGCAGGGCTTGGCATTGTGGTTAGTCATATGTGTAGCTGCAGTGTGTGAGATGGAGTGGAGTGATGGGAGTGAGGGTGAGGGTGTGAGATGGCATGCAGGTAGGGGGAGTGATAAGTAGTAAATGTTGACTTACCAGTGTCCAGTCCTCCGGCTACTCCAGCGAGTCCCTCAGGATGCAGGATTGCCAAGACTTGCTCCTCCCATGCTGTGAGCTGTGGGGGAGGATGGGGGTCCACCACCAATCCTCTGTATGGCGAGCTGGTGCCTTTTTGCTATGGAATGTACCTTCCCCTGTAGGTCGTTCCACCTCTTCCTGATGTTATCCCTTGTTCTTGAGTGCTGTCCCGTGGTGTTCACCCTGTCCATAATTCTCTGCCATAGCTCCATCTTTCTGGCAATGGATATCTGCTGTACCTGTCCTCCAAACAGCTGGGCTCTGCCCTGACAATTTCCTCCACCATGACCCTTAAATCCTCATCAGTGAAAGTGGGGACATGGGTGTTGTGTGTTGGTGAGAGTGTGTTGAGTAATGTAGTGGGATGTGTGATGTGGGGTGCGTGGGGGATGTATAGGTGTAAGTGGTGTGTGTGTCTAGTTGTCTCTGTGCTGTTCGTGTCAGTCTCCTGGCAGTAACTGTTGATTGTAAAGGGTTGTGGGAACAGTGGTTGTGTGTCTTATAGTGCTGTGGGTGGGTGTGTGTGGTGTGTGTATGAACTTCAGTTGGGTGTTTTTCGTATTGGCCAATGTAGTGTTGTTTTCTATTCTGAGCGCAGCGGTATGAACCGCAAATGGTTTACCGCTGTTGAATGTCCGCCGTGGTGATTCGTGGGTCATAATGTGGTGGGCGTTGCTTTGCTAGCGTAACGGTATGGGTGTTGGGACCGCCACTTTATCACTGATCTTTGGGCTGACAGATTTGTGTATGTGGCTGTATTGTGTCAGATTGGTGTGTGTGTGTCATAATATGGTGAACGGATATTCACCACTGCGGCAGTATGTTGGTGGCCGTCAGCACGGTGGTAAGCAAGATTTACCCCCAATGTCATAATGAGGGCCATAATCTCCCACCAGCAGGCTTTTTTTAAGATAGATCTTGGACTATTTGCATCATATCTGCAAAAATCCTTGATGAAAAGCCTGTTGTTGCCTTGTTTGCAATACATTAACATTATGAAAATGAGCAGTTAGGGCATGAGGAGATTCATAGAGTCATGCAGAGGTTGTGAGCTCTATAAATATTAGTGGCCCATGATGAATGAGCTTCAGACTTTTACTGTTACTACAAGGTTTATCCTTCATTATAATGTTAAGGTTTGATGAGGTTCAAGCCTGTTTTTAAAGAGTGATTTCTGCTATTGATCAGAGTGACTCCAAAACAACAGAAATTGGCTAAGGAAATTAGGGGTTATGAAATTTCCAAGCTAACTGAAGGGCGCATGGTAAGCCATGACCAGATATAAGAGTGAATCAAGTAAAGGTGAGCAGTACCTTCTGGACAAAAGTTTAACTTTCAAAAGTATCATCTCTATCAGAGGTTGAGTTCTTGAAGAGAGGCGAGGGTGAGTGCAGTGACCAAGGAGAATACTCATGAAATTGGATACTTTTTTTGCAACCCTGCTGTAGCATCAAACATCATATCTAAGAGCTCCAGGTGGTAAAACCTAAAATCTGAAGCTATAGAGGTTGCTTTTTTGTCTCATACCTTGCCCCTTCCTCTATAAGTAAAAAACATTTCTAAATCTCACCTTTGCAACCCTTGAATTATATCACTCTGGTTTCAAGGTAGTGAGAGCATGTTTTTATAATGTTAGCTTTTTTATCATGTCAACCCATTAGTGATTGGTGAATTAATCTAAAACTAGAAAACTCCAACAAAATATTTCATATCTTTCTTCTCACTATTTTATAGTAGAATCATTCTAGCAAAACACTAGATCCCATTTTACAAAGATGGACACAGAAAGCCATCACTGAATATCTCTTTCACTTTCTCTCTTTCTCTCTCTCTCTCTCTTTCTCTGTTTCTGATCTATATCATGTAGCGAAGTGACTGGATGACTCGGTCGATTCCTTTTCTTCAAAGTGATTTCCTGGATTTGTTCCATTTTAACATGTTGATGCTACCACAACAAGCATCAACAAAGACAATCAGTCTGGCCTTTTACACAGCTACAGCAACGCAAGTAATTACTAGATACCCTTTTTGAGTCAAAAGAAACAGTGTGAGGTCTTTAACAAGACTGCAGCCATTCAGAACTTTACTAGATGTCCCTCTCAAGTCAGGATCAACTGATTGACAAGTCTGTTACAAAGCTGCAGTAACTCTTTTTTTATTAGATGCCCTTCTTGAGTAAGATGCAACTGCTACAAAGTTCAAGATATGTGGCTTCAACATTTAAATGTTCATGTCCACTTTTGCTACTCTAATAAACTGTGCTTGATTTCAATTGGATAGGAAAATACGCCAATGCTGGCATACAGTAATAGATCAATATTACAACTTTTAATAAATGTCATGATTTCTATGAGACACTTGTCCTATATACTTTATATTGGTACTAGCAATCACTGGTTAAGCCATGTGCTTTCTACCAGATTGTTGGGAAACTGCTTTTTTAAGTGTCACTTTATTTATTTCTAAGTAAAGTGCCCACTGCTTTATGCTATTGGCTGTGGTAAAAAGAAGCAAAATGTAAATCAATAGATAAAGAAATTTGGTGAAGGGCTCAAATGTGTATGAGTCAAATGCTAAATGCTCAAAATTCTTTCACAGAGCTGCAGTTCCTCAAGGTGTTACTCGAGCTCGCTTTTGAGTCAAATGCAAAAGCTTTCAAGAATCTGCAGTTACCCTAGTGATTACTAGGTATCCTTTTCAAATCAAATACAAATGGTTTGGAATTCTTTCATAAAGATACAGTTTCATTTCAAGTCAAATATAAATACATTATAATTCTTACAAGAAGCTGTATTTTATTACTAAGAGCCTCATTATGAGGCTGGCGGTCTTGAGACTGCCGGCCTCATGGTGGTGGTTGGACCGCCACACTCCAGGCAGTCTGTGGTACGACTGCCACATTACGACCCTGGCTGTGGGACGGCCAGGGGACTGCCGTCCCTGCCAGGAACACGGTTCCGGATGGGCTGACGGCGGTCGGACCTGTGGTCAGTCACTGCGGTGCTGAGTTTAGCACCACCATGTTGATCATGAGTACCCTTTCCACCAGCCTTTTCATGGTGGTTTAACTTCCATGAAAAGGCTGGCGGAAAGGAAGCGCTGGGGGCCACCGGGTTGCCCCTGCACTGCCTACGAACATGTTGTGTGCATTGCAGGGGCTCCCTGCCAGCACCCTCGGAGTGTGAACTGTCTGCTTTTTTTGCAGACAGTGCACATTCAGAGGGTGCTGTTGTGCTACAGTATTGGTCTCAGCTCCTTTAAGGGAGTACCATAGTCCTGTTCCCACTGGAATAACCAACGGGAACATTGTCATGTGATATTCCAGCCAGTCAGCTCAGTAGCAACATCGTAAAAAGATTGGGGGCGAGGCCACCAGGTTCACAGCAGTCTCATCCCTGAGAGTTTGGTGTTCGGCTTGTAATGAGGGCCTGTGCCTCTATTAAGTCAGATAAGAAAATCATTGAAATTCTTACTTTTTTTATATATATCTGTTTTATTATTTCAAACACATATATTCAAGTACATCTTCAAGTAACATAATACACGAGTCAAAGATCAGTAAACGGAGATTGAGTCTATACATTTCATCATCCAAGGGTCAGTAAATCATTTGTTTTCTTTTGGTGTAACACAGATATATTTATCGAAGAGTGACAAGCGAAGTCGCAGTTTGACAATACCATCTATTTTAACTTATTCATTATTGGTTGCATTCATGGCGGGTGTTCATAATTTTTGGTTTCCAACTGTGTAACAAGCGTATCCCAAACGTCATAACCTGTTTGTGTCTGCCCTCCTTCCTGCAGAGCTCGCAACACACGTAGTTCCGCACGTGCCCACCGCAGTATCATGACTCACCATTGGTGCATTTCTGGTGCCCTTGGTGCCTTCCAATTCATAGCAATCAATCGCTTGAACATAATAAATACCAGGTCGGCAAACCTGTGAGTATGTATGTCCTGTTCAATTCTGGCTCTAATCCCTAGCAAACAGGATCTCGGCTCTAATGAAAACACATGCTTTGTGATGTCAGTAACCACCGCAACTACCTCGTGCCAGACTTTCTTAACGGGCCCGCATTCCCACACCATGTGATAGAAGTGGGCCGTGTGTGACCCACATCGGGGGCATGCCGGATTGGACGCAGGGTACATGCGGTGAATACAGGATGGGGACAGGTATGTGTGATGTACAAAATTAAATTGGGTATATCGGAACCTAGGGTTTTGCGATACCCGCTGCACTTGTTGGAGGGTCACCAACCATGGGAGTACTGTATTCCATCTCTGTCTTGCCACCTCGAGTCCATTACCGTCTACATCCATTAAAGCCTTATACAAATGTGTGATCACTTTCGATAGGCCATCATCAGAAAGCATGAAATGTAATGTGGGGGATGGCACAGGTTCCTCATCTCCCCACGCCCATGCTGTTTTAATCAGGCGACGTATGGTATAGTACGATATAAACTGTCCTACTCCCACCGACGTGAGGTCCCTAATAGCCCTGAATGACAATAATATACCATTATCAAAGCAGTCCCCCACTGTCTTTATCCCTGCCTCCACCCATGTTGTTGGGGGGGGGTTTTGAGCATTGCGTGCCTCCCGGTATCTGATCTAGGGGAATAAGGGGTGAGTTATGGGGGACTACTTCTTCCTTTCTGTACATATCTCTTCCAGCATGTATGGGCCGCTTTCAACAAGCAGTCGACGGTGTTATGTTTCACTGTGCAATCTATGAGCCAGGTATACACAGGAACGTCCTGTAGTTGTGTGTATATCCATGCTGCCTCTGAGGATTTAGGTCTGCATATCAAGTGCAATATCCACTGAAGCTGTGTTGCTGAATAGTAACGTTCAAAGTTTGGAGCACCTAGCCCCCTGCACAATTGAAATTCTTACTTAAAGCTGCATTTCCAATAGCGGCTCTTAGGTGTCCCTCAAAAGTCAAATGCAAAAGCATTGACATTCTAATGCAAAAACATTAAAATCCTTTCATGGAGCTGCAGTTCAACAAGTCCTTAATGGGTGTCTCTTTTTAGTCAAGTACAAAAGCCTTGAAATTATTTAATGAACCCACAGACCCACTATTCATTGCTAGGTGTCCCTATAAAGTCAGATGCAAAAGGATTGCAATTCTTAAATGAAGCTGCAGTTCCACCAGTCATTACTAGGTGCCCCTCACAAGTCAATTTCAAAATCATAGAAATTCTTACATGAGACTGTAGTGCCACTAGTCATTACCAGGTGTCCTACACAAGCCAACTGCAAAAGCTGCAGTTTTATTTGTTGTTAATAGAGGTCCTGCTCAAGTGAGAAGTAACTGCTTCAAATGGCCTACACCAATCTGAGGGTGTGTGACTTTATATATCTAAATTTGCATACACACGTTTCCTATTTTATAATTTGTGCTTGTTTCACATAGGATTAAGTATTTGCCAATGCTGGTTTATAATAATTAGTCAAAATACAGATTGCAATACATTTCATGATTTAAGAAAAAAAGATTCTGTGATCACACCCTACTATTATTAGGAACTTGCATTCAGAGGTTGTAGTGTAGCCATTTTTAATATAGCCTTTGCACGTTTGCTTAAAGCATTAGGCCTCTGTGAACTTTGTTCTAGATGCATTTTCTTCAGTCTTGCACTGTTATTTTTCAATAGCCAGTTTCACGTTCTTGTTTTATTTTCTTCTATCACACTGTTTAGCTTACTTCAGCACCGGAGTTCTCAAACAATACATTCTTGCTCGCTCTGTGCTTCAGTCAAGGATACAGTCTGGTACATTGCCGATAGATGTGGTAGGAGTTTAGTCTTTAGGGTTCGTAGAAAGTACACATTCTTACGTAGGGACATTCTTAGAACACCGGCGTGTTAACTATAAACACTCTTCCTAGTCCTGGTACACCTAGGAGGGAGATTCCGACCAGGGAACCACAACTAGACGCTGACTGCCCTGTTGCAGATGCTGATCCAGATCACAGGCCTTTGCTCAGGTATGAGGGTTGATGTCCTCCCGGGGGAACCTAAAAGGCAGGCTTAGAGCTTAACATGCTGTGCTCAAAATAGAACTTAGAAGAGAGAACGTAATCTAGTAGCACTATGATAGCGTTATTCTTATGTTTCACTCTCCTCGTTACTATTTCAATCCTACTGTGTTGTATGGTTCTGGTTACTGCGGCTCACGCTTTGTTATCTAAAATGCAGTCGTTTTATTAAACCAATCTTTGAAACTCAAACTGCCTTTGTCATTTATATATGAGACCACACTGTGTATGAGAGAACTGGTTGGGATCTGAGTGACCACGACTTCCCTGGGAAGCACGAAGATGTAATGCGCTCGGCTGCCCAATCATCTCTTCCCTCTGGGAGAGATGAGGCACTGCTAGTTAGCCGGAGCAAAACCGGATTGAGGGTGACAAGGGTCCTTCGCCGTGGGTTAGACTTAGTCCCCCACACTGTGAACGACCCTGCTACCCAAAAATCCAGTAGTCTCATTAGAATAATGAGAGCCTACGTGACAAGGTAAGTGTAAGTACAACTAAATAATAGTTTATTTTGTCTTTTTATATTTCAGTGGGTGCAAACTTTGTCTTTGAGTTCTGTCTACTGACAGTATTTGTACAACACTTTAATAGGGGAGATGTAGTTCCACATGTAGTTACTAGAGGACTTTCTCAAGAGGTTGAAATGTCAGTCTCAAACCTGTAGGGGGATGGCTTCATCCTAAAAATCTGCATATACACTCTAGCTATTCTAACGACATGCTCATGTTCAGTTGTTTAAATAAATATCCCAAAACTGGTTTATAGTGTGGAATGAACATTGTCATTTACAATAAATATATTGGAAGCTATGAAAATAGTTGATGTAACTCTACTATATATGGAGACTATCAGTTTAAAGGAAATGCAAGTGTTTAGCAATCCTATTTTTGAGGAACTATTTTGTGGGTGTATGTGTACATGTGAAAGGAAAAAATTCAGTCACTCAAAGTGAAAACATCCAATGACTGGAGTGGGCTTGTCTGTTGATCTATAGTTTTTGCTGGGTTGGGATGGAGTATAATTTGAGTGACATGTCAACAGACCAATGGTGAAAGATTGTTGATTGAGAGCCCCCCACATATGTCTGTATTTGTGGAAAATTTGAGGCTGGGAAGACAGCTAACATTGTAAGCTGACCTTAAAAGCATGTGCCTTCTTTATGCTCCTCTTCCCTTGCCACGTGTTTAAAAATTATAAGAAACTATAAGGGAGGGCCTTTAGAGGCACTGTTTGTTGATCTATGTCCTTCTATCTTAGCTGATAGCTTGCATGCATGGAGGCACATGAATTAGGAGCTCATTGTTCCTGGTGGAGAAGTAACTATGCTTACAACTCTTCATGCTTTTCTTTGCTGCTCAGCCAGCAGTGGGAGTGACTAAACTGGTTTTAGAAAGGAATTAAGACACAGTGGGGGTCATTCTGACCTTGGCGGTCTTTTCGCAAGACCGCCGAGTTACCGCCGCGGTGAAGACCGCGCATTCTGACCGCTGGGAGCGTTCCGCCGGAAAACCGCCAGCAGCCACACTGGCGGTCGGCGGGAAAGTGGAGACTGGTCAACCTCCACCGCCACGCCAGCAGAACACCGCCCACAGAATTACGACCCACATTTCTGTGTGGCGGTCTTCTGTTGGCGGTCTTCTGTTGGCGGTCACCTCCCCATGGCTCCTGTCACCTCCCGGAGGACCAACGCACAAGGTAAGTTGATCGTCCGTGAGGGGAGGGGGTGGGGGGGTGTTGTGTGATGTGTGCGTGCATGGGGGTGTGCGTGTGAGTGTGTAGAGGGGGTGTGTGAGTGCGTGCATGCGGGCGGGGAGTGCTGCTGTGCCTATGGGCAATGTGTGTCGTTCGGCGGGTGCGCATGTCGGCATGTATGTGTGCGGGTATGTGTCCCCGTTGTGTATGTGTGTGTGTAGGGGGTGTGTATATGTGCATGTTGGGGGTGTGTGCATGTCGGGGTGCGTGTATGTGCATGTCGGGGTGGGGGTGAGGAGGGGGTTCGTACCACCTCTGGGGGGTGGCAGGGGGGTGGAGGGTGTGGGGGGAGGACTCGGGGGGCAGTGGGGGGTGGGGGAGACCCCTATCAGTGCCAGGGAAGGAATTCCCTGGCCCCGATAGTGCCTACCGCCATGGTTCGCATGGCGGTTCCCGAACGCCAGAAACCGCGGCGGTAAGCAGGGTCATGATACCGTTGGCGGTCTTGGGTCGACCGCCGGACCGGAGTGCGCAGACTCCAGCCCGTCGGTCATGACCGCCGTGGCTGTCGGAGTGGGGAAGTGGCGGTCGGTCGCGGCGGTGACCGCCGCGGTCAGAATGCCATTTTTAATACCGCCGGTCTGTTCGCGGTCCGACCGCCGCCTCTCCGCCGACCGCCAAGGTCAGAATGAGGGCCAGTGTATTTTAGCAATTTTTCTAGAAAACCTTCTTGTGATATTTGTGCCAAAATATATGTTTACTAAAGATTTGTATTTTTATTAATTAGTACAGATTTTTACAGAGGCATATTTTTCATGGTCTCATTTGCAATAGAGTGGCTTTTGAAATTATACACATGTAAACATTATTTGCTGTCAGGTTCACGTAGTCCATGACACGTTTAGCCTGTTTTACGTTTCAGCATGTGAGTAGGGACGGGTTTCGTGGTTTCCATCTGAACACCATGTAGATAGACTTTGCTGCTTCAAGGTACACTTGCAGCTGTCTTTGTCAAGTTTTATATCTAAATGTCAAAACAGATTGATTTTATATTCAAAGACTGAGACCTACATATTCAGCTGTAGATATCCATCGCAAATTGCCTATTGCACTCACCTGCTGCGTGGCACAACTTATTTTGATAATTATTGTTTTGTTCCACTCTAAACATATTAATTTCCCATTGATATATTAATTTCCCGCATGTGCGTCCATCATTCCCACGGCATGTTGCCCTCACCATTTCTTCTTCAGCCTCTACTTTTGTGAACAGTGGAAACACTCATTATTGAATATTTCATGAGAGAACCGTAGCTATCAGTTCATAAAATTTACCCAGTGTATTAGCAAATCGGTGAGGATTTGGTAAGAGATAAAAGCCCCACTGTTCAAATTCATATAAACTCTCTTTAAATTGTGGAACACATTGGCTAGTGCTGTAACTTTGAAGTCCTCAGACCTGTAGGATTGACGTCAATATCTCATCTCACCCAGTCTGTTGCCCCCATATAAAAAGACCCTTGTTCACGAGCTTTTGAATATTGAGTGCCTAAAGACATGACGCTTGTAAGTGCATGACGAATATCAATGGGGAGACAAGTGAGAGTGACCCTGTATTCCTTAGAATTTGGGCTCTTCTCGCTGTATGCACACCAATTATTCGTTTGGCTTCATTTGACATATTCGTTTTTAAAGAAGTTAGAAATGAGGCCGGACAGATCGTCTCAAGGCCAACAAATGATAACAGATGAAATTAAGTCTCATTTGTTGGCCTTGAGACGATCTGTCCGGCCTCATTTCAAAGTCCTGCACTCATTATCCAAATATAACTTATAGAGCTGCTATATACTGTTATAATTGAACTGTTACCAATGAGGTGACTACACTGCTTTAGACTCCAAGGAATTTCAGTTATAAAAAAAAGAAACGAGGTGCAGCCTACTCTGGCCTAAGGCCATGCCCTCAACCACAAAGGGCCAATTCAGTCTTTCTGATTGAACAGATTAGGGGTTTCCCCCCATCATGCCCCTGGGGTGGGGGTGGAAATTCCACTAGACACTAGGGAAGATACTTTGTTCCCTCCAGAATGGGCAATACGGTCTGTTAGAAAATGGGTTACTGGTTGACTGGGATGTGAGTCCTGGTCAAGTGGCAAACTCAATCGTAGTCAGGGTAAGGCTCAAGCAACCCCAAATTAACCTGTGCTCAGCTCCCTGGTAACTTGGCACAGAGCAGTCAGGCTTAAATTAGAGGCAATGAGTACCGTATTTGTGCAAAATGCCAAACAGTAATAAAGTGAAAACATCTCCCAAAAAGGACCCCACCCACTAGAGAAATAGAACTTTCTTCAATAAATAAAAAAAGATCAAAACAACAAAAATCCAATCAGTAGATCCGTACATTTGAATCTTTAAAAACTAAATCGAAATATAGGCCCTCATTCCAACCTTGGCGGGCTGCAACTGCCGCCCGCCAAGTTGAAACCACTGGGCGGCCGCCAGTGCGGCCGCACTCCAGCGGGGCCTATTTGGAGATCCCTTCTGGGCCGGGGGGCAGAAACCTGGTTTCTGCCCAGCGGAGATCTCAGCCGCAACAAGGGAGCCGGCTCCAAATGGAGCCGGCGGTGTTGCGGCTGTGCGACGGGTGCAGCTGCACCCATCGCGCTTTTCACTGTCTGCTATACAGACAGTGAAAAGCGTCATGGGGCCGTGGCAGTGGGCCCCTGCACTGCCCATGCCAGTGGCATGGGCAGTGCAGGAGCCCCAAGGGGCCCGCGACTTCCCTTTCCGTCAGCTTTTTCGTGGCGGTTCAAACCGCCATGAAAAGGCTGGCGGGAGGGGGACTCGTAATCCCCTGGGCAGCGCTGCAAAGAGCGCTGCCCTGGGGGATTTAAACCGCCGGGACTAAAGTGGCGGGAAGCCGTCTGTCCTGGCGGTGCGACCGCAGTCGTATTTCCCCAGGAAGCACTGCCAGCCTGTTGGCGGTGCTTCCGTCAAAACAGCCCTGGCGGTCAAAGACCGCCAGGGTTGTAATGACCCCCATAGTGCCTAAAAGCATAAGAGCCAACCACTGCTATCTGGTCGCACATGATTGAGTCAAAGTCAAAAATTTGGGCTGACTACAATTGAGCACAGGTGGGATATGGTCTTAAATTAGTCCCGCAGAAGTTTTACCTTCTCAAGTTTTGTAGCAAAAGTCACTTTTGCATTAGAGATTATGGCCAGGAGGAAGAAGAGAGTCACAGATGATGATCAGGATGTTGCAAGGAGCACACCAGATGTTGCAGATGGCAGGCTAGAGCTTCACACTCATGGTCTCCTGCAAGGGGTCAAAATGCTCGATGCTGACGGATGAATAGATAGGCTGGGGGTGGCTTGTGTTGAGATTTGATGCAAGTGGAATGGTTCTGGTGTTAACTGGCAAAATTGAAGTTGCAAAGAGCCCAAAAGCTTGAGTTGAAGAGAACAAGAGCCACACCAAGGGTCCAGAAACTGAGAGTTGTCTCTTGGGAGTCAGAAACCTACTGAGGACTGGTCCAGGAGTTGTTAGGGAGCCGTTATGTTCCTTGACTCAAATCAGGAGGTCAGAAGACTCACCCTTTTAGTCACTCAGGGGTCTTGGGTTTAGGATGGGTTCCAGGACCAATTCTTTCTCCCTAGCCAAGAGGGCAGAAAGCAGCAGAACAGCACAGTGATGCAGCAGCTCCTTCAGATTAGCAGTTTAGCAGAGTAGCAGTCATTGTAGCAGCACAGTAGTCCTTCTTCCTGGAAGAGTATCCACAGGTCAATCAGTGTACTGAAGTCGTGGTTCCTGATGTCCTTCTTTTATATACTGGTGCTCTAATTCCAGAAGGTGGGAGAAGCTTATAGACAGTGTCTTTGAAGTGCATGGAATTACTTAGCTCCCCTGTCCTGACTTCAAGCCTGCTAAAGTGGCAATGCAGGGTCATTAAGCCCTTACTGTGGAGACATGACAGACGCTATTCAAATGTAAGTGAGGCTGGGCCTACCTCCTCCCTTCCATCCCGCCAGTGATTGCCCATCCAGTCACACCTGATCTCCCATTGTTTGTGGCTATCTATGAAGAACATACAAAGCCCCACTGCCACCTATGCCCAGTCATATGGCCAGTAACAGGTTACAGGCACCGAATGGCCAAGGCAAGAAAATGACAACTTTTGAAAAATGGCATTCTCAGAATTGTAAATTAGAATCAAACTTCATCATGTCAGGAGTTTTAATTAGGATTCCAAAGACACAAAACATGAGCAAGTTATCTATCCCCATTTGGAAATTGCACTGATAAAATGTAATAAAACATCTCCAGTTTTATCCTATGGGAGAAATAGGCCTTAACAAACAGATTTAAGAGTGTTTCTCTACTAGGACATGTATAACTTAAACTTTCATGCCCAACATTTTAAATGCATAGCACCCTGCCCTCTAGCCTGTCAAGGGCTAACCCTAGGGGTGACTTATATGTACTAAAAAAAAGGTTTGGGCCGGACAAAAGATTTACTTTGCCAGGTCAAAATGGCACTTTAGAACTGCACACACAGGCCCTAAAATGGCAGGCTGGTGACATGTATAAAGGGCTACCTAAGTGGATGGCACATTCAGTGCTGCTGGTCCATTGGTAGCATTACATTTGCAGGTCTTGGGCACACTTAATGCACTTTCCATGGCACTTATAAGTAAATTAAACATGCCAATTAGGTGGATGTCATTCAAACCATGTTTTAGAGAAAGAACAGAGGCACCTTAGCGCTGGATAGCAGTGGTAAAGTGAAGAGAGTCCCAACAACAAAACCGAATTCAGCAAAACTTAGGAGAAGGAAGGTAAATAGTTTGGGGGATGACCCTGCAGAAACGGCCAGGTCCAACATGGTCTATTTGGACCCCGGTGGATGATAAAAAGCTTCTTCAGATTGAGGAAGTTACTCTAAATCTGCCCCTGTGAGAGTACAAAGCCCAGTAGACACCAGGGATTTTTCATTTGGTGCATTAGAGAGGGATGTGGGTGTCTCACCCTGGCTTTGGACCATACGCCCACAGCAGAAGGGCAAACCAATCTCTTTGACCTCCATGGGCAGAGGGAGGTTGCCCTCAGTTCACCCCTGGGGTGGGGCAGAAAGCCAACAAAGGCTTCAGGTATGTTACCTGTTAGAAATGGGGTTTCTGGTTGGCTAGGGTATGCACCTCAGCCAGGCAGAACCTACCCACTCTAGTCAGGGCAAGGGAGTTACACGTCTAAGATAACCCCTGCTCACCCCCTTGGTAGCTTGGCACGAGCAGTCAGGCCTATCCCAGAGGCAATGTGTAAAGCGTTTGCACAACACACACAACACACGTGACGCCAAATGTACACCACAAAGTAAACACAACACTGGGCTATGTAAAAATAATCTGTATTGCATAAAACATAATTAGACCAACATTACACGCAAGTAATACCCTGCTACCTTAGCAGTTGTCAGAATGTTACACAAGTTACTAATACTCTGCAAGAATACACAGTTGTCACATTAGAACACGTAAGTACTCAGGATTCTGCAACATAAGCAGTAGTCAGGAATTACAATAAGAGTTATATGCACTTGTCATGAATAATTCCTAAATACCCATAAAAGGAACATTAGAGAACATCTCAGAAGTCATACAAATACATATCAGCTAGACATGCCGATAAAAGGAACATTAGCACCTGTATGTAGTGACAGAAAGCAGGTAGGAAATCTATAAACATCAAGAGGTCTAACTGGGCTCCTAGAGCCCATATTCCCTAAAGAGTACCTGGTCCCTGTAGTAGAGGCACTCCCAGTGCCTAGAAGGAGGAGTATGGGGGCCTCTGGCGCTCCAATACGCAAAAACGAGGGCCTCCCAGGTCTCCTGAGGGAGAGGGGTGGTCTGCACCCTCTCTGCTGGGAAAAACCCTCCAGGGACCCGTGATCTCGGCAGAGTGGAAAAAATGGTCCCCTCTGGGCACCCGTGATCCTCATGGGGCCCCCCTGGCCTCTAATGGCCTTCTCCGAAGGGGGGGGCCAAAAGCCACACAGATCCAAGTAGTAGGGGCGATCGCGCCCCTAGCGCAGTGACCGGGGGAAAGGGAACTCCCTTTCCTCCCCGTGTCCTGCTTAGAAGGAGGCAGCCACCCTTGTCCGTGGTGTGGCTGCCCCAAAGAAAATAGAGGAAGCAGGGGCCTCCTTTGAGTCTCCTCACCTGCTTCCTAATGCGGCCGCACCAGGTCCGGTGCGCGAGCCGCTCTGCTTCCTTCCCTTGTCCGCGAGGGAGGCAGCTCAGGAGTTTAGTGCCGACGTGTGCCCCAGGGGCGCTCCGTAAAGCGCGCTTCACCCGGTGACACAATAGGAGCGTGATAGCTCCTTTCCTTGCTCCAGAAAGTGCCCCGGGGGCACTAGAAACAGCGTGATCCTCGCGCTAGGTGCAAATGCAGCGCCTGGGCCGCGGCGGTGAATCCTAGCAGCAGGGGAGGTCTTAGGAAAGCGCAAGAGCTCTTTTCCAAGCCTGGGTTGCGGCGGTGAATCCCGGCAGAGAAGAGGCGCCGTGGAGAGCCCGAGGGACACTCTGATGCTCCCAAGCTGCGGCAGTTATCTTGGGAGCCTCAAGGGGTGCTTTTTAAAAGCACAAAGGCCAAGTCTGCAGGGATCATTGCAGGGGTCAGGGGCCACAGCACCATGCCCCTAGGAACTAGCAAGAAGACAAGGAGAAGCACAGGGCTGGTGGACACAGCTACAGGCCAGCACAAGGGGTGCAGATGGTGGCAGTTCCTTCTAGTGGCCTGGCAGGTCACAGGTCAGCACAGCAGCAGCAGTCAAAGGTAGTTTCCTGGTGAGTCCATTCATCAGCGTTCTGTGTCAAGTTTCATGTCCCAAGAATGTTCAAATTGTGGGGGAAATTCCCCTGTACTTATACTGGGTTTACAGTGTGTTTTACAATGGCCAGGAGAGGGGGTTTCAACCAGTTACAACTGGTTCTGGGAGTGCCCTTTCTCTCCTCCAGCACAGGCTCCAAAAATCAGTGGGGGGTAAACGACCCTATTGTGTGAGGCCAGGGCACAGTCTTTACAAATGCAGGTGTGCCCTGCCTCTCCCTTCTCTCAGCCCAGGAAGGCTTTACAATACGTAGATGCACCTCTGTGACACCTCCACCCTCCCTGTGTTCAGGCTGTCTGAGAAGTATGCACAAAGCCCCAGCTGTCATTCTGCCCAGACGTGGATTGGAGGCAAGCTGCAAAACACCAAAGTCATAAGCACAGATAAATGCGCACTTTCTAGAAGTGGCATTTCTGTGATAGTAATAAAAAATACACCTACACCAGTAAGCAGCATTTCTCACCACTATCACAACCATACCAAACATGCCTATGCTACCCCTCATAAATCAGACAATACCCCTTACACATAAGAAAGGGCCAGGTCCAACATTTCCTTTGTTAATTGTACCCCAGGGATTTAAACACAGCACCAAAACAAACAAAAGGATCAAGGTGCCTATCCTGGCCTCAACCCATACTCTCACCTGGAAAAGGGGCAATAGACTCTGTCAACCCCCATTAGGGCAGATAGAAAGTTTGTCCCCATCGGGGTGGTTGGCACTAATCCACCCTCTAGAGGGGATAGAAACACCACAAATCAGCTGGGATTTCACATTTGGGCAAAGGAAAGGGATGCCGGTGTGCCACTTCAAAAGAGGCAAATCAGTCTTTCTATCCCCATGGGGAGCAGAGAGGGAGCTTTCCCCATTTTGCCCCGGGGGGGGGGGCAGAAAGCCGACTGAATGTCTGGCATATTTTTTATAAAATAATGGGATGGGGTCTGGCTCATCCTGATATCAGGCTCCACCTTCACTCCTAATGCTTTAACCACCTTTATTCTCCCCTGGAGAAGAAAACATCCTTAACCCAATAGCATGCAAGAAGACATTTACATTTATTTTGGGTGTGTATCTATAAGTGGGCCAGCAGAGTATGGATAAATCGTAATATCATCCCACTTGCCATGCTGAATGGCTGCACTTTTTGGGCTCGGTTCGGCTATCACCTAGTGAAACTTACCAAACCCAGGCATTTCTGAAAACTAGATATTGAGGGGAGAACCAGTTGCATCTCATGATGTTTTCGTACTGACAATGACCTGCAAACCTCTAACCTTGCCTAAAACTATACTTTGGACATAGCTGTTAATTTACTGGACCAGTTCACTGTCCAACTGCTCACAGGTGGAGGTGCCAATCCGGTTTTAGGGACAATCCTTGCTTCAGAGATGGGCTGGTAATGAGTCACCTACTGGCCGGGGGCGGCAATATGGTAATAGTCTAGACCTTTTTCTTTTAATTCAGCACTAAGAGAACCATTCTTTCCATTACCATGATCCTTGTGTAAGACTTCTTGTTCCTTTGAAAGTACTGGACCCACATTGGGCTTATGTATATAATTAGTATATTTAATTTGTTGAAAATAAATTATGATACTCTCAAAAAATGTTAAATATTATTTAGCTTGAAACGACTATGTGTTTTTATTTTTGAATAAAATGTCATATTTGGCTCGCAGTATCAATAAATGATTTAAGTACATCATTTTCATTTTAAAGTTTGATTTATATTGACAGTTTAAACATTATTGGAGGTCATTGTTTTTTAATTGCTATTGTTAATTTGTATTTGTTTTGGTTTCATAAAAAAATGTTTTTTTGTTCAAAAAAAATTTTAGATTATTTTTTCGTGATGTGGTTTATAATGTTTTAATTTTTGTTCTTTTTTTTTGCATATAATTTTAATTCAAATTGGTAGCAGTTATGGTTAAATCTGAATTTAATTGTTTTTTTACATTTGTTGTTGCTAGATAATAACTTTGTTATTTTTATGTGTTAGATTTTTAAATTGTGCTAATTTTGATATTTAATAATGTGGTGATATGAATATTAAATATCATTTATTTTGTGTTTAAAATAATTTATACTATTTGTTTAAATGGAGAGACAAATAATACAATTCACATCTTTTAAGTCCAATGGCTTCCCCATAACGGTTTATTTTGAATTAGGAATTGTAAATTGAACTCCTTTAGTGTCCATCACCTTCCACTAAATAATTAACTTGGTGTTGGAATAGTAAAACTAACTCTTTCAGTGTCCAATGTCTTCTCCAAAATGATTTAGATTGGAATGGGAAGAGTAAATCTAACCCATTTATTCTCCAACACCTTCACCAAAATGGGTTAGATTAGAGTGGGAATAGTAAATCTAACTCCTTTAGTGTCAAAAACATTTCCCAAAGAGGTTTATATTGGAGTAGGAATAGTAAATGTAGCCTCTTAGTGTCCAACATCTTAACTATCATTGTTTATATTGGAGTGGGATTAGTAAATCTAACCACTTTAGTGTCCAACACCTTTCCCAAAGTGGTTTATATTTGAGTGGGAATAGTAAACGTAACCCTTTGGTGTTCAACACTTTATTAAAAATGGTTTACATTGGAGTGGAAATAGTAACTTCAAACCCCTTACAGTCCAATATCTTACCGAAAATTAATTCAATTGGAGTGGAAATAATAAATGTGACACCCTTCATTGTCCAACACCTTCCCCAAAGTGGTTTTGATTGGCGTGAAAATAGTAAATTCAACCCAATTAGTGTTCAACACCTTATCCAAAATGGGTAGAGATCTCTGTCATGGTACTGAACAATTTAACTTGTATCAAAAGTGGGGAAGTGCCGGGGTAGGTGAATGGGTAGGCGCCCGATGCACACACTCCAACACAAACATGGCTGACAGGCCTTCAGGGGCAATTTTAGATTTCAACCATTGTTCAGTATACAGCATGAGCTAGGGACCTTCCACTTTGTGAGCCATACCATAATTCTGGATGTAACTGCATCAGCCGTGGCCATCAGCATCCTCTGTGCGGTCTTTCAAATTCCCTGTCAGTGAGTTCTGATTATGGGTGTGGCTGTGTCAGTACACTGGAGGCAAATCTCCTATATAGCTTGCTCATTAAGTGCTAGTGTTAAGTGCTGTCATTATTTTAGTTGTATTCCTCCATGAGCAAAATAAAGTCTAGGGAGAGTGTATCAATCTTCGTCGCCATCGCAGTACAGGTATCCTGAATCACTGCTATGATCAAATCTAGCATGTCTTGGGGATCAGTGGAAAGAGGCTAGTGCTGATCCCATTGAGAGACAAAGTGCAGGGCACGGCCCGCTGGCGGGTCTCCTGTGTGATGTACATGATAATAGTCATCTTTTTGATGGTTCGAACATTAGTGTCTCTATAGGCAAGAAGTTCCTCAGTTGTGCAATGTGGTGAGGCCTCTACGGTATGAGACTGATGAGGGACCAAGGTTGTGACATCAACATAGAGCAGCAAAGCCTTGATGATGGTGCAGTGGTCTTTCCAGAATACCCCACTGAATATGGCATGCCAAGCACCACTTACAAGAAGGGCTGGTATGTGTAGCCATTGGGTGGAAGCAGCAGTAAAGTCAGAGCTCAGTAATTTGCACTGTCAGGAGTAAAGGGCGCAGTCTCTTTAACCGGTTGGGAGCCTTGGACGAGGTGATCTCGTCCAAGGCACCGGTTCCCGGGTGCCTTGGACGGGATCACCTCGTCCTGCACCCGGGACAAGGGGGGATCCCCGGTCATGGATGGAATGGGAATCCCTTCCCATTCCACCCTCGACCCCTCCCTCGGCACCCGTTGACGTCAGCATGCTCACAGCGCGCCGACGTCATCAAATATTGCCGAGGGACGCGTTGGAAGCCATTTGCTTCCAGCGTGTCAGGGAAAAAGGACTCTGAGGTAAATCCTTCCCTCTTTGGGGGCGGGGGGAAGGAACAGACACAGGGGAAAAGGAAAGTGTTTTTCCTTTTCCCCTGTGCCTGTTTTCAGTGGATTCCTGAATCCCCACTAGGCACCAGGGATTTTTTTTGGGTGTTAGTTTTGGGGGCAACCCCTTGGACAAAGGTCGCTCCCATTGGGGGCCATTATTTTCCTATTTCGGCCCCTCCTGGTGGCAGATCGGCCGATTTTTCAGCCGAAATCCACTAAACACCAGGCAAATTATATTGGGCATGTATTTTAGGGAGCGACCCCTTGGGCAAGGGTCGCTCCCATTGGGGGCAATTTCTTTTTCGTATTTCAGCCCCCCCGGGGGCAAATCGGCAGATTTTTTGGCCGATCTGCACCCAGGGGGGTCCAAAAACCACTAGACACCAGGGAAATTATTTTCTTTGTTTTAGGGCAGCGACCCCTTAGGCAAGGGTCGCTGCCCCAGGAGCAATATTTTTTTATATGTTTTGGCCCCGCCGGGGCTAGAGAGGCCATGTTTTTGGCTGATCTGGTCCCCGGGGGGGGTCGAAACCCACTAGGCGCCAGGGATTGTGAGGTATGTGTGTGTTTTGTGTGTTTGGGGGCACCCCAAAGGGGGGAAATTTCGTATTGGCCATCTCTGCCCCCCTATTTTTGTAGGCCCATCTGCCCCCAAGGAGGGCAGAAACCACCAATACGGCAGGGATTCGTTTTTTGGTTCCCCTTTTTTGTTTAGTGCTGGGGGTGCCCCTGTTTGCCCCCTTTGGCAAGGGTCACCCCCTAAAGGGAGCACAGAGCTGTTGGCCATTTCTTCCCTCCTTAGGGGCAGATTGGCCAATTGTTTTTTACGCCCATCTGCCTCCTAATGGGGCAGAAGCCACTTAGGCACCAGGGACAATTTCTAAGTTCTTGGTGGCGGGTGTTTTTTCAACTGGCGAAGTATTTGTATTTGTGATTATAACAGTTTATTTCTTCTTTTTTGTTCTAGTGCAAAGCTTTTGCTTCCTTTGCTGTGGATCCTTGCGGTTTTGGCAGTAGTTGTCCTGCGGTTTGCATAGTTGCATGTTTTAGGTAAGTGAAAGCAATTTACTCCAAAGGAGTATTGTTGACATGCATGAATGACATGTTTGTAGGTGATGTACTAAATGCAGTATTGTGTGTGAAATTGTCATTAGATTTGAGCAAAATGGTATTTGTATTGTCATATGTCTAATTTTCTTTTTTCTTTTTAGTGGGATATCATTGGTGATTGCTGTGTCTGTGCAGAGTAGTTGCTGGTGAGTAGCTTGTTCAGGCAAATGAGTGGTATAGTTTTTAGTTCATAACTCTTTGTGATAAAGCGACACTTTGTTTATTACTTATTTTAGTGCCAGTTGTTGTTGGCAATCCATTTGTTGTTAGTGAGGATCATGGCTAGCTGCAGAGTGACCGCTCAGCAGGTTGTTGGCATGCTCTTTGAGTCATCTTCAGACCATGATTACGAGACTGACTCTGCATCTGAGGCAGATGAGGAAGTGAGAGATTCTGGAAGTGAGTTTTCTATCCGAGAGTATTCTTCTGATGAGGAAGCTACTCTCAGTGCAGATGAAGGGCCTGTTTTAGAGGAGGACATTGATGTGCCAAGAGTGCAGCAGCCTGGGGCTGAAGGGTTTCCCATTAGAAGACCTGACACCTGGATTGTCCCAAACATGGAGCAGACACAGTTACCTGCATTTACTGGTCTCCCAGGGTGTAGAGTCAATACGGAAAACTTTTTGCCTGTCCATTTCTTTCACTTATTTATGTACGATGTATTTTTGGAAGGGATTGTGGAGCAGACTAATTTGTATGCAGAGCAATATTTGAGGGACAACGCTGCTAGACTTAGGCCTCAGTCTAGAGCTATTCAGTGGGTTCCCACATATCTGGAAGAGCTGAAAAAGTTTTTAGGTTTGACTTTTTTGATGGGGTTGATCAGGAAGCCGTCACTGGCTTCTTATTGGTCTACTAGTCCCTTGATGGCAACGGCTATATTTCCTGCAACTATGACACGTAATTGCTATTTGCTTCTTCTTCGTATGCTGCATTTTGTAGACAAGGGATGTGTACATGCTATCTACCATCCATGATGAGAGTACTTCCCCTGTGACTGTTTGGGGTCAGGTTGCGGAAGTATGCAAACCTGCGTGCATTTTGGACTACAATAGGCACCTGGGTGGTGTTAATAGAGTAGATCAGAGGTTAGAACCTTACACTGCTCTTCGTAAGTCTTACGTGTGGTATAAAAAGTTGGCCCTACATTTATGTCATTTGGCAACTTTTAATGCTTTTATTGTGTTCAAGGATTGTTCACCTGAGTCAAGGATGACATTTGTTAAATTTCAGGAGTCAGTGATACAGAGACTCATTGTGGTGGAACGGGCAGGAGTTCCTAGAGTAGAAGTGGTGGAGGAATTTGCTAGATTGTAAGATCGCCACTTTCTAGATCACATTCCTCCCACTCCCAAAAAAGACTTGCCCACAAAGAAATGCAGAGTATGTGCCCAGAGATCAATCCGGAGGGAGAGCCGGATGTACTGCCCCAAATGCCCTTCAAAGCCTGGGCTGTGTGTGCCCGGCTGTTTTAGAAGTTACCACACTAGGAAATTTTTTTGGGAAATACCGTGAGCGTAAACTGCCAGTTTTATATTTTCATAGTTCAGTTTCACGGTTGGTATTACTGTCATATCTTTAGTTAGAGCTTTTGTGTTTGTAGTTTTGTACTTATTTTATAATTAGTTAGTGGTTTCTTTGTTGTTTATAAATAAAAAAAGTGATCGAGGTGTGTGTGGGGTGGCGCTTGTCTGGCGGTGTGCATGGGATGGCGCTTGGCTGGCGGTGTGCGTGGGGTGGCGCTTGGCTGGCGGTGTGCTTGGGGTGGCGCTTGGCTGGCAGTGTGCGTGGGGTGGCGCTTGGCTGGCGGTATAGGTGGGGTGGCGCTTGGCTGGCGGTGTGCGTGGGGTGGCGCTTGGCTGGCGGTGTGCGTGGGGTGGCGCTTGGCTGGAGGTGTGTGTGGGGTGGCGCTTGGCTGGCGGTATAGGTGGTGTGGCGCTTGGCTGGTGGTGTGCGTGGGGTTGCGCTTGGCTGGCGGTATGGGTGGTGTGGCGCTTGGCTGGCGGTGTGCTTGGGGTGGCGCTTGGCTGGCGGTGTGCGTGGGGTGGCGCTTGGCTGGCAGTATAGGTGGTGTGGCGCTTGGCTGGCAGTGTGCTTGGGGTGGCGCTTGGCTGGCAGTATGGGTGGGGTGGCGATTGGCTAGAAGTGCCAGCCAAATGCCAGTCCACACACTCATCAGCTGGTGTGATTGCTGTATCAGGCATGTGGGCGTACGAAAGTGATGGGCCCTTGATTGGCGCTGTCTGTCGATGCGAGTGTTGTAATGTGCTGGGCCCATGGCTGGCGGCGTGAATGGTCTTGTGCATGTCATGTATGAAAGGTGTATGAATGGACTGTAAATCGGTTGGTGCCTTGCCGTGGATTTACAGCTCACAAGCTGTGATTCATTGGTTCACTTTTTTGGCCTTTCAGTTATCACCACTGCATTTCACTTTTGTGAAATATCTTGTTAATAAAATTTGATCTACTGAACCATTACTCACCGTTGTGCCAAATCCAACCAGTATGTGTGGTAAAAATTTAAAAACCTGCTCCGCTGTAATCAGGCGTCGCAGCACACTTGTGTCACGTTAGGTGTCTCAGGTGGGACCCCGATGATGAAGCATGCCACCAACTTGGTTGGTGGGTGAGGGGGCTTTTTCACATAATCCAAGTGCATTTCTTTTCACAATTTTAGTGTTTTGCACATCACAGACGTATGTGGACACATCAAAATGATATATTACAAAACTACCTGTGTTTGGGGGGAGGGAGCACCTATGTTTTTGGTCTTGGCTGCGGCCTTCATCTAGGGAAACCTACCAAACCCAGACATTTTTTTAAACTAGACACCCCAAGGAGTCCAGGGAGGTGTGGCTTGCGTGGGTCCCCCAACATTTTCTTACCCAGACTCCTCTGCAAACCTCAAAATGTGCTTAAAAAAGTATATTTTCCTGACTTTCGTTTGTACGATCACCACTCCAGCACAAAATTCCTACTCCCCAGCGTTCCCCTCAGTCTCCCAAGTAAAATGACACCTCACTTGTGTGGGTCCCCAAAGCAGAGTCAGCCTAAAGATGTATAAAAGAAGAATATGTGCTTATCAACTCGCTGTGCTATCCCCATAATCTCTACAAGTTTGTGGCCTTTTTCTGTTGCAGGCACCTGGCCTGAGGTATCATTTATATCGGGAGACTTGGGGGAACGCTGGGTGGAAGGAAATTAGTGGCTCCTCTCAGATTCCAGAACTTTCTGTCACCAAAATGTGAGGAAAATTTGTTTTTTTAGCCAGATTTTGAGGTTTGCAAAGGATTCTGGGTAACAGAACCTGGTCAGAGCCCCACAAGTCACCCCATCTTGGATTCCCCTAGGTCTCTAGTTTTCAGAAATGCACTGGTTTGGTAGGTTTCCCTAGGTGCCGGATGAGCTAGAGGCCTAGATCTACAGGTAGGCACTTTGGAAAAAACACCTCTGTTTTCTGTCAAAAAATAGGATGTGTCCACGTTGTGTTTTGGGGCATATCCTGTCACGGGCGCTAGCCCTACCCACACATGTGAGGTATCATTTTTATTGAGAGACTTGGGGGAAAATAGAATAGCAAAACAAGTTTTATTGCCCCTTGTCTTTCTCTACATTTTTTCCTTCCAAATATAAGAGAGTGTGCAAAAAAGACATCTATTTGAGAAATGCCCTGCAATTCACATGCTAGTATGGGCACCCCGGAATTCAGAGATGTGCAAATAACCACTGCTCATCAACACATTATCTTGTGCCAATTTTGGAAATACAAAGGTTTTCTTGATAGCTATTTTTCACTCTGTATATTTCAGCAAATGAATTGCTGTATATCCGGTATAGAATGAAAACCCACTGCAGGGTGCAGCTCATTTATTGGCTCTGGGTACCTAGGGTTCTTGATGAACCTACAAGCCCTATATATCCCCACAACCAGAAGAGTCCAGCAGACGTAACGGTATATTGCTTTCAAAAATCTCACATTGCAGGAAAAGGTTACAGAGTAAAACGCAGAGAAAAATTACTGTTTTTTTACCTCATTTTCAATATTTTTTTTTTTCAGTTGCTATTTTCTGTAGGAAAGCCTTGTAGGATCTACACAAATGACCCCTTGATGAATTCAGAATTTTGTCTACTTTTCAGAAATGTTTAGTTTTCCGGGATCTAGCATTGGTTTCACGCCATTTCTGTCACTGACTGGAAGGAGGCTGAAATCACAAAAAATCATAAAAATGGAGTATGTCCCAGTAAAATGCCAAAATTGAGTTGAAAAATTGGGTTGTATGATTCAAGTCTGCCTGTTAATGAAAGATGGGAAGCTGGTGATTTTAGCACCGCAAACCCTTTGTTGATGCCATTTTCAGGGGAAAAACCATAAGCCTTCTTCTGCAGACCCTTTTTCCCATTTTTTTTAAAAAAATGAAAATTTCAATGTATTTTGGCTAATTCCTTGGCCTCCTTCAGGGAAACCCACAAAGTCTGGGTACCTATAGAAACCCTAGGATGTTGGAAAAAAAGGACGCAAATTTAGCGTGGGTAGATTATGTGGACAAAAAGTTATGAGGGCCTAAGCGAGAACTATTCCAAATAGGCAAAAAAAGGCCTGGCACAGGAGAGGGAAAAGGCCTGGCAGCAAAGGGGTTAATAAATATCCAGTGGAGATTTGAGAGCTGGCTACTTGGATTGGGGGAAAACAATTTTTCTGACAGCTCATTCTCTCCTTCCCTCTGGATTTGTGGGGGAGTGCAGAAGGAAGGACGTCCTCCAAATGGCAGGCATGTATGGTGGGACTTCCAAGTGGCAGGTGCCAGGGCCGTTGGCAGCATACCAGCACAGTATGTACCATGGTCAGCACCCAGCCACTGGGAAGAGCTCCCTGACTGGTGCAATATTCTTCTGTTCAGGAAATCTAGTCCACCCTGCAGGCCCAGCATGCCACTACCAAGGACTGTCCAGGCCCAGCCACCGCTCAGGTGAAATGTTCAAAGCGGGCAGCATGGCTGGATCGGCCACCCAGCTTCAGCCCTCCTCCCCCAGGCAGGATCTCAAGTCACAACAGTACTCCTGGAATTCAGAGGCCTCATCCCATGTTGTCAGCAGGACCCTCTAGTGAGGCTTCCGGTTCTGGTTGGAGTCCACTCTGACATGCGTAGCCTTGATCCAAGTGGCACTGTCACAAAACAGTCTCCAGGGTTGGCAGACCAGAGCGCAACATCCTCAGGCTGCCCCTATTGGTGGATACGGGACTCCACCAATGTTTTGCCTATGTGAATGGTTGCAGATTAGATTAGATTAGATTATACCATTTATAGAGCGCATGGCTACCCTAGGGTTTCCCAGCGCTAATGGACAAGACCAAAACCCGGCAAAGCCAATAACAGATCTAAAACAACCAAGTTTTTAGAGCCTTCCGGAAATTATATTCTTGGCCCATCAACCGTAGGCTGAGAGGCAAGGACTTCCACAACTTGGCTCATCGAAAGGCTAACGTGGCTCCGCCCCATTTGGCTTTCCTTATTTTGGGTAGGGTAGAAAAAGCGGAGGTGGCAGATCTCAGAGCTCTATTTGGCCTGTAGAAGGTGGCAAGGTTCTTCAGAAGAGGGGCACCCTTATCATAAAGGGACCTATGTATGTAACACAGGGCCTTGAATTTTACCCGCTGTTCGACGGGTAGCCAATGTAAAGAGACTAGGCCGGTATTTACAGATGACCATCTAGGGATATCCAACAGCAACCGGGCAACGGCGTTCTGGACCCTTTGCAGTTTCATTTTAACATAAGATGGAGAGCCAAGAAAGAGTCTGTTACCATAGTCTAGTCTTGACAGGATAGTGGTCTGCACAATGAGTCTCTTTGCCAGGGCTGGGAGGATAGCAAAGACCTTCCTTAAGAGTCTGAGAAGGCCGAAGCAGGTAGAAGATATATGCTTAGCACAGAGGTCTTCAATCTGGGGGTCGCGACCCCCAGGGGGGCCGTGGAGTCCTGGAAAGGGGGTCCCACATTCCCCCAGCTGATACTTAAAATGCCTTAGCTGAACTTTAATTTGAGTCTCCTGTGCTGTGAAAGCCTCACACACAGCTAAGGAGACATACATCACAGGGTGTCTGCTTCCTGAATGAAATGCAAATGTGCTCTAAGAGCTAATCTGCAAATGTATAGGGTGCTTGGGAGCAGCTTTACATGATCGAATCACTCAAAGCTTTGTGAGGACAAACATTTATTCTTTTAGAGGGGTAATGCAGAGTTAACAACTGTGCTGTGAAGTGCACACTTTTAATTGTAATTGTATTTCTACAGTATTTCCACAGTGCTTACTTCACCTGGAGGTGTTGAAGGGACAGCTATTTAAAAATAAAAAAAGGTATTGCATATGCTCTGATATTACTTAAATCTACATTTTGGAAGCACAGTTTTATCTCAAACCTTGTTGTAGTGGCCTATTTTATGCTGTGTGTAATGCAAGGATAAAATAACGCCTTACATATTCACAGTGCTTTCTGTCACAGGCTGTAACCTCATGGCACTAAAAATACACAAGTCACTATTCTCAACTGCACTAACCAAGATTTAGTTCTGTCGCTCTCTGGTTACACACAGACCTCTGCAGTGCATTAATTGAGGCTTCATAATGCACTAGAGTGCATTTCCCAATGAGTAACAACTTTCTTTTATTTATTTTTCATTTAAGCTGGCTGTTACTTTATATGTAGCTACCTGATGGTGAAAGACTTTAAAAAAACGTAGAGAATATTTTAGGTTTATTTATGAGAGGCTTACGCTGCTGGAGCATCATTTTTTTTTTTTTTTTTACGCTCCAGCGGCACAAGCCTCTCAGTCATACCTATGAGATGACGCAAAGCCACCCTGAGTGGCTTTGAAATGCCTTGTAGATATGGAGTAAGTCAAAGCAGTGCAAGCCGCTGCATTGCCTTACTTTGCGTGAGGCGTTGTGGTGGGTGTTCCCATGCAACATAGATGGATTTTGACGCTTCCCCAGATTTACAAAATCATGTAAACTGGAGCAGTGCCAAAACCTTACGCCTCCCCAGAGCAGGCGTAATGAGGAGAAATGTTTTAATTTCTCCTTGTTTTTTTCTCAGTGCCTCTCTGGATTGTTTTTGTGCAGGAAGGTCACCCTTCCTGCACAAATACATTCCTGCCTATGTAGGCACTAGGTAACAATTGTGCACCAGCACAGGGGGAAAGGACAGAAATGCACTGTATTTCATAAATACAGTCCATTCCTGCCCTTTTGTATTGGCGTGGCGCAGTGTAGCAAGAAGACTTGCGGCACTGCCCCACGTCAATTCCTCATAAATGATGACCTTTGTTTTTATCCACGCCCTTGACCACGCCCCCACACTCACTGACCTTTGGTTTGCTAAACACTGTTTAATATTATTTCCTCACAGTAAAAAATGATTTGCTGTGGGAAATGGGGACGTCTATTATTGTTGATGATGAGGAGTACCAGGTTCTAGAATTTTTTTATCAGGAGGGGGTCCTTACACCTACAAATTTTGAAGAGGGGGTCCTGCCATCAAAAAGTTTGAAGACCTCTGGCTTAGCATGAGTATCCAGTGTCAAAAGAGGATCAAGCCAAATCCCCAAACTCTTGATCACTTTCTTAGGGCACGGAAGGTCTCCCAGCACCATGGGAATCCTTTGCTGGGTACTTAATCTGGGTTCTGGGACCAGAATCATTAATTCCGTCTTTTCCTCGGTTAATTGCAATTTTCTGTCAGCCATCCAACCTGAGACAGCTTGCAGGCAGGAGGA